>NC_041398.2:94719926-95919926 GCF_900747795.2 Erpetoichthys calabaricus | reverse complement strand
TGATTGCACCCTAAAAAGACCTAGCTCCTGTTCAGGGCTTGTTTCTGTCTTGCACTTAATACTGCTGGGAGAAATTTTGGTTCACCTAAAACTTCAATTAAGATGGTTTAGAATAAATTTGTATGGATTCAAGTCAACAAAAAAGGAGACCTGGCAGCAGCGCATTGAAACTGTTCCATTGCTAAAGACAGAGTGTGAGTTATGGCTTTCTTTAGTTGTACATGGTAGAAATATGTTTTTGTTTATTTTTGTGTTAAATGTGTAGTGCCATCTGATTGTGTCCTCATCGTATGAATATCAGCAAACCACATGGGCTTTGAAACAACCATATATGGTTCCAAGTAAACCATGTGAATAAAATACCACTTCTTATGTGAAGAATAATTTTGTTGTATATTTTTGCAACAAATCCTTTTAAATCCCTAGACTATCACAATCTCAGACAGTAAAAAATATAAATATGGATACATTGTAAATATTGACGGATTAAAAAGTATATGGCATCTTGCTTCTTCATTTTGTTTTTGATTTGGTTGAGATGTATCTTAATAAATGACAAACATGGGTTTGGACCTTGGAGTTTTGCTTCAGTCTGAGAAAAATGCCAGCTTGTAAACATCTTTTCCTTGTAACCCTCCTTTACAGGACAACATTTGTCAAATCCCTTATGTATCCTGCTTGTATGCCTGGTATGACAGCCTAGCTATTTGAGTATTCTGATGAAAGAGCAAGTCGCGATCCTTTGGAGAAAGTCATGTCCCAATAGGTCGGTGAGGTGTTTCAGAAAAGTAATGATACTTTTTTGCTGGTACAAAGAACCACAAATAACCAGAACAAAGCCAGAACATGGTAGGTTAATTGTTCATTGATTACATCAAACACGAGTAATGCGAATTTGCACACTTGCACAACTAATAAAAAATAAATTAATATAATGTCAATAGGTGTTTAAAGTTTGCCTGTTGTCCAATATACTTATTACTCCATTTTACATAAAAAATGACTACAGATCAGAAACAAAACACTGACAGCCAAACAACTAAAGTTAACATTTAACTACTGTACACAGGCCTCAAGTGACAAACTTTGCACTATGTCACTTAGGCCTAGTTGATGCATTACTAAGCAAGCACATGTTCTGCAAACAGACCAGAAACCAGCCATACTGATCAATTTCACAGTTGGTTTCTGGAACTTTGTAATAAACATAATGGAAACAAACAGGACGCAGGCTTTAAGGCAAAACAGCACAAGAGAGCATCTCCAGTTACTTAAGAGTCATATCAATTGATGTAGTTGGGCAGTTATTTTGAGTATCTTTGGTTAAATATCCGTAGAGACCTGCATACATAAGATTTTGGAATTTATTTAAATTTGTATTGATGTTATTATGCTAATTTTATCTACTGTAGGTTTGTACTGCTTCTTTTGATGCTTTTTGTATCCACCTTTATAATTTAAATGGATAGAGTTGTACAAGGAGTTAGTAGTACTTATGATGTATGGAAACCAGACCAAAACTGAAATGATTGGGTACAGAAAGTTCCAGATAGGTCCGAATCAATATATAGTGTATTTTACTTTAAGATACTTTTAGCCTAGAAGGTTTTTATTTTCTGTTCTGTTTTGTCACAATAAATTATGTTTAAGGAAAGTACACTTTAGTAATATCGGAATACACTAGCCTTGTTACATATGTCTTTCATTCTGCACTTTTTTCCATCCCTTCTTGGCCTCCACTCACTCAGTTGTCTTATGAGGTATGTTGTGACAGTTCTTTACGGCCTTCTCACATGAGTTGTCACAATTACTAAAGATAAAAGATGGGATGTTTGTTTTGCTTCTCTGTGTTCTTTATCCCTGGAAAATCCATTGAGTGATGCAATGTATTTAACAGCCAATGGAGACTTGGAGAAAAAAAAACACTTGCTCAATTGTAGCATACTGACACTTTTACAGACAGCTTGCACCATAGTGCTGAACCAAAAAAGGCAGGAAAAGCAAGAAGACTGTTACATCACATCTCTTTGCTGATATAATAGTGGTTTCCTAAGATGATTTGTGCACTGTGTTATAACAGATAAGACAGTGAATTTTGCTTCTCCTTTGGAGGAGTGTATAATTACTTGAGTTAACTTAGGTAAATGAAGCCATAATGTTTTATCACTTTTTTATTCCCATTTTTCTGTGTAGCAGCTTGTTTATTTGTCCATCCATGTAATAGGCCTTTAACTGGATTAATCTTTTATTTTACCTGCAGACCAGTGATAGGAATGTTTGGTGTCAGGGAATATATGGCCTGTTGGTTTTTGATTTTGGTATGTGCCTATTTCATGCCTAATATTTAATGCATTTCTTGACATTTCTTCTTAAACATTTAAATGTGTTCTTTTACAAAATGTTTGCATAGAATGTATTGTTTTTTTCTGCATTTTTATTGACATGGTCATATTAAAAATTTTAGATTTCTGTACACTTTTGCTTTAGAGGCAGTAAGCATTCACTTTTTAGAGATGAATATCAGATGAGAATGACCATGCATCTGTTGCACCTTAATGAAAGTTTACTATCCTTTGCATGTGCGTCTGTCTGATGCAGTTTATTTTTAAACAGAAATAAGTGACTATCTGCAAATGTAAGCAGACAGGTTTAGTTAATACATTCTTAAAATGCTAAAGCAATAATATTTGTTACCTGAAAAAGAGAAGCACTTGTACTGGCAGGTATGCTAAATGCCAAACCAGTCAAAAGGAAACCAAATTAAGCAAAGAGGTCATTTGCAGACATTATCAGTTGTGCTGGTATGCCTGTCTTTCAGGAGTTACTTTTTACTGCAAAATGTTTAACCTCCTTAGTGTTATGTTTACCCTAGGAAAAAACAGGCCAAAAATGTTGAATGTTTTTTACCAAGAAAATGTTTATTACATGTAACAGAAACATCTGAATGCCAAAATGACAACAGAAAATATAGTAGAAAAAGTATGTCTAATGTCCACTGCTGTCCCAATGCAGATTTATTAAATGTCCTTTGTATAATATGTTTTGAGACAGTCACCAATGTACAGCCCAACACTGCAATCAGTACAATACAAGTGTATTTCTTTGTGCATTTTTCTTATTTTTTTTTTCTGTTGTTTGCACACCAGAGGGTAGAATGTCAGTGCCTGACGTGCATGATTGAAGCATCCATTGTGTTATTAGAGGTCGTGCAATGTTGTATAATGTATCAGTTTTACTTTCTGTGTCAACATCTGATGACCAGTTCACAATTGCTAGATTTGAGCAATGTTTCTGTTTCAGTTTAGTTTTCTAAAACTGCCGTTACAACTTTTTGTTTGCCATTGTGTTTTTCATTGGAGACCCTGCCCATTAATGAATATTGATGAAAGACCATAAAGTGGCAGAATGCATTAAAAAAATTCTAATGGTCTAATATTGTTTCATCCACTCGATGAATATTGTCCCGAGAGTTATTCAAGCTTAACACTGTAAATCATATTATTACGTTAGCTTGTAATTGCATAGAATTCAGAGCCTGAGTCATGCTTTGGGGTTAAACTCGAGGAGGCCACATGTTCATAATCCTTCAAGACACATTTCATTTATGGAGACCTCTTCTGCTGTGTTTATATTTTGAATATTTCAGGAGATATGTTTTAGAAGTAGCTCTTCTTATTGGATAGCTATCCACTACTTCCATATCCTCAGTCCTTTATTGTGTTTATAAGACAAATAGTGCTGTCTGTTTGCTCAATATTCTCAAGTGTTTAGATTTATAGTGCTCAACTTTAGCTCTGGAGAGCTGTAGATTTTTGTACAAGCCCAGTTTCTTAATTATAAGGTGCTCAAGCAACTTTGTTGAGCGAGTTAACCAAAATTAAACACAAATTGACTGTCAAGCCTTAATCGCATCTCTTAGTCCAAAAGAGCTGTATTCTCTGCATTTTAATTGCTTATTGTTTTCTGAACTTACTGCTAATTAACTATGAGACCCAAATGACAAAGGAACCAGTAGCTCACCATTAATGGATGGGTTGGGGGGAATTTGGAAAGAAATGGGAGAGAAAAAGTGAAGGACTGAGAATTATTACTTTGCTTCGGTCAACAACCCATTTGAAAGATATACCCAGAAAGGAAAATTCTACAATACAAGAATAAGCTGAAATGGCAAAATGAAAATGTTAAGAAACCATAAAAATACATTTCTAAAAATGAAAGCCTACAGCCACTGTGGTCCCCCAGAATGTAAGTTAAACATCCATCCATCCATCCATCCTCTTCCGCTTATCCGAGATCAGGTCGCGGGGGCAGCAGCTTGAGCAGAGATGCCCAGACTTCCCTCTCCCCGGCCACTTCTTCTAGCTCTTCCGGGAGAATCCCGAGGTGTTCCCAGGCCAGCCAGGAGACATAGTCCCTCCAGCGTGTCCTGGGTCTTCTCCGGGGCCTCCTCCTGGTTAAACGTGCCCGGAACACCTCACCAGGGAGGCATCCTGATCAGATGCCCGAGCCACCTCATCTGACTCCTCTCGATGCGGAGGAGCAGCGGCTCTACTCTGAGCCCCTCCTGGATGACTGAGCTTCTCACCCTATCTTTAAGGGAAAGCCCAGACACCCTGCGGAGGGAACTAATTTCAGCCGCTTGTATTCGCGATCTCGTTCTTTCGGTCACTACCCATAACTCATGACCATAGGTGAGGGTAGGAGCGTAGATCGACTGGTAAATTGAGAGCTTTGCCTTATGGCTAAATGTAAGTTAAACACCTTGCTTTAAAAGGTACACAGTTGTTAGGGATGTCTCTAAATCCTTGTTTTTTAGGGGTTACTCTTTTTATTGAAACATTTTCAACCATATCTATTCTCTTTGTCTTTCATTAGTTATTGTTGTTAGGGTATAGTTTCTAGAAATATTTCTTATTGTAGATCGTAATATGTGGCCACGTGTGCACTTGAGAGTCTGTGCATATAGCAACATTGTTCATTCAGCCAATGAACAGTAGTGATCTGTTTAAACTTAATTGTAATGTGCATATTTTAAACAAATACATTTCTCAGTTGCATACTATGTGTGAATCATGAAGAATACCATATTTGTTAGCAAATACCTTTTAGGAACAACCAAAAGCACCAGCCATAAATGGGGAAGGGTGCTAGTTTTGTTTTTTTTTTTTTTTTTTTAGCAAATTAAGTAATGAAACACAATGGAAGTAAACAAAATTAGAGTTAACTGACAATGTATGTTACTGTTTGGGAGATTATTCTTTTATTGTTGATAGCAGGAATTGTACATTTCCATAACAAAAGTTCATTTTGTTCTGGTGATTAGCAAAAGATGCTTTGTTGCGGCTTTTTCTTTCATGAATTGTCCTGTCAGAGATCTGCCTTTGTAGTTTTTATCCATTCCATGAAAAGAAGTCTGTTGTAATTAGGCTAAGGGTACCATTAACACTTATTTTGAATGCTTCTTGACCTTCAAAATTGTATCTTAGGCATTTTACTTTCCAAATAGACTTTGTTTTATAGAATATCATTTTAAAATAAAGTTAATGTTTTTAATTGGTTCATTATACTTTCAATAGAGTTGTCTCTGTCCTGTGTGATACTGCACAGAAAATTATAGTCTGATTGATACTGTGCCTAGGAGCAAAGTCTAAATGTCATCATCAGCCAAAATGGCTTATTCTTTTTAAAACTTCCAATTGCATTGTTTTCTGCAAAGGCCAGGTGGTTTTGAAGAGCAGACTTTTAAAACACTTTTCTGAATTTGAGCTGTGATTTTGGTCTAGACTTCTTGAGGCTTGTTGTATGTATTTAAGGCCCACACCCTCGTTAAACACATACAGATATAGCCTCAGACATAATGTTTAAGTGGTTGTTTACCTCATAAATATACAGATTTTTTTGTCAGCAAGAATGTATGAATAGCAGCTGACATTTAATTGAAGGTTTTACAGAGTTTTTATTATGTGCTGTATGGAAAAACCTAACTGAAACCAAGAATTGAGTAGAGGGCTGGGAGTAACCCGATATATGTTTGTTTCTGTGCGGTTAAGTCTTTGCAAGATCACGAACATATTTGACTCTATTGAATCAAGAGGCAGAGGAGAGATTAGTAAATTGAAGGCAAGGTGGGTGTTCAGTGTGGACAGCCAGCTACTGAAAGTCTACAGAGGACTGGCTGGAGTTCAAAGCTCAGATAAAATGTGGAAGCATTTCATAATCTGAGCTTCAGCTTTCATCTTGAAAAAAATTGTTAGTCTCAAGGTGTTATATTTATTTTCTAAGCATGTAAGCTTTAGAGCTAATATAATTATAGGATATGCGTTTCACCTGCCTACTTATACTGCCTCACCATTACACAAAGTAGTTTATCGCTTAAACCCCACTTTAGAATTATTGTTGAAACAGACAGTTACATTTGACCATTTGTCTGTTTGTACATTTACTAGAAAATTACCATGTCTAGCCAAATATATGCCTTTATGATAAAGACATTGAAGTAAATCATTTCTTTCATTCATTTTTCCATTTTTTTCACTTTCCAGTTAAACCAATTCAGGGTCTTAACATTTTGTCACTAACCAGGTAAGACAGGAGGGGTAGTCCCACAGGGCTGTTGCTTCTGACATCAAATGTACACTCAGGCTTGTCCTCATCCAGGGAAAATGGCAGAAAGGAATTTTATTAGAGGGAGATATAGCTGTCACACTGTTTCCAAGGTGACCTAAGGCCTCTCATGGAACAGTAGGGCAGAATTTGCGTTCAGAGTGGAGCCCAAATCAACCCTTAACAGGGTGTTAGGCCACCTCAAAATATACTCACTTACTTATACACCTGTGAATTTTCACTTAATTTTAATTTTTCAATGTGCATGACAAATTGTATTAAAACCTACAAGGGGTTTCTTTACATTTTTAACAGTGAAACCTTGTAATTTTAAAGCTCATTGAAATCAAAGAAATATGCCCTTTCATTTGTTTTGGAAGTTGGTAATCTTTCCTCATAATGTCTATTTGGTGTTCTGATTTTTAATAATAATGTTTTTAAATATTTTTCAGTGACTAAGCTATGGTTTCCCAAAATTCTAAATGTCAGTGAAGTGTTTGAGATGGATACATTTCCTGGTAAATGTTTAGGGCTGCAGTGACTACTAGTCTCAGCAGCATTAAACAAAAGGTAGAAACTAGGCCTGGAAAGGGTACTAGTCTCACAGGGCACATTTTATGCGTGTATCAAAGTTACCAGGGCAAACTCAAGAGTCTGCAGTTAACATAACCTGCACGTTTTAATGTGGTGGTTGGAAAGTACCAAAATGTGCAACTTGCAAACGGTGACTCTTCTGGAGATCAAATCCTTGTTCCTGAATCTGCGAGGCAGCAGGGTTAATCACAATGGCAGCAGTATTCAAATGCTGTATTATTTTTGATTCTGTTTTAATGAGTTCCGTGGCATTGGATTGAAGCTCCCTTCTACCTTACTGTATACAGAGAAAGAAAGATTTATTGATTAATCTCCTTTTCAGAATGGCTGCTAGTCATATCCTCTCACACATCCTTTATCTCCAGTGCTAATTGCAGTAGTGTTTTTTTTCAGTCAAAATGATTACCTTGTGGAAATGGTTGCATTCTTATTCATCTGTCCATCCTGCTTAAATCCATTGACTGAATATGGTTACAATAATTCTGGATTGTCTCTCCCATCATCATTGTGCATGCTTTCTCTAATTAAAGTATATATTCTTAAATGGTAGACAATGAACTGATAGTTAATTATGTGTTCTTTGTTTCCTTTGCAGCCCATTTTAAAGCAGTCACCCTGGAGTAGTCATCAAAGCAGCGGCTGGAGCTCAGGCGGAATTTCCTGGGGTGGACTGCATGGTAGGGACCACCGTAGGCCTGGCGGGATGGGGCTTCCAGGCACCATAAACCAGATCTCCCCTATGAAGAAGCCATTTTCAAGCAACGTCATTGCTCCTCCCAAGTTCCCTCGCTCTGCAGCTTCACTGACACCAAAATCATGGATTGAGGACAATGTTTTCCGCACAGACAGCAACAGCAACACTCTTCTGCCACTACAAGTAAGTCTGTAGTTTTGGTTTAAAAATAAAACACATATATATATATATAGTATGTGTGTGTGTGTATATATATATATATATATATATATATATATATATATATATATATATATATATATAAAATCTTAATAATATTAATATGCATTAATATTCTTCCATTCATGCCATTGCTGAGTCCATCTAATCCATCTTAATGGACTCAGAAACTGGATTAGATGGAGGGTGAGATAAAGGGACAAAGTAGTTAAGGCATGGCATTCACTTGACTTTATGTGATCTTCTTTTGACAGCAATATAAAAGTGTGCAGCTTGCATTTTGATGTTCTTGGCATCAGCGCTCACAGAAAATGTTTTGACTTTCTCTAGTTTACTGGCAACCTGCCTGGTCAAAAGCTGACTTGCAAATTTGTTTTTCTTTTTCATTTCAATTGGCAAAATTAGATTTGCAGAGATTATGTTTGCATATTTCAGTCTATGCTGCTATATATGACAAGAGCTTGCCTTGACAGAAATCATAAGACATCATGGGCTATTTTTCCCTTCTTTTTGTGATAAGTTTATATCAGGAAATCCAGTATCTGTGGTTCAGTGCTACTTGTTTGAGGTACTGTATATATGGTGATGTGGTAAGTTTTAAAGCTAGTACCTTTGTGTTGCGCAATGAAGACTTATAGCATTTCTACATCTGGAAATGAATTGAAAGATACAAGATTCAACATTTTTAATTATATTTTTATATTAAATGCAGTGTTGTTTTTGATATGCATAATATACAGTACATACATATATACTAGAGAGAGATTAAAGAGATGAAAACAACAGTTCTGTATCTAAAACATGTATAGTCTTCAATTTAGAGATGTTGAAGAACTGTAGTTTGAGTATATTTGCCAGTGATAATCCTAATTTGGTTAATTTCTTCAAAAAAACAAACAACTTTTTCTGGAAGCGAATGCATGACTTGTGAAACTTACAGGAAGTCGATGTACTGTTTTGGCCGTGAAAGTGCTTATTCAGAAGAGCCATCTGTGGCCAGTCATCAAGTGTATTTCCTCGTTAGAGTCGGAGTCAGGTGTTTTTACACCTGCGACAATCAACTTGAATACTTGTTATGATAACTACTGTATAGCATGAAAATATTAAGTATTATTCACATTATATTTTTTTTGTAACCACAATTTAAACCACGACTAAACTATTTGGCATCTTTCATTCCTTGTAAGAGTATACTATTCCCCCACTTAACACAAGTTAGACAAAAATTGACTGGTAATTGAATGTCTATCAAATGAGAAATCTACATTCATAATTGTTATTGAAAAAATAGCAGTGCTTTTAAAATTTTTCCAAAAAATTTCCCACAAACATACATAAGATATGTACACAACATGCTGGCGAAGCATGTGCATTGCAACATCCTGCATCTCCCCAGTTTTTCGCGAATTAATAGTAATATGGTTACTATTTTTGTTTATTTTTCCCTGATTCAGTCTTGTGAATATATGTTATAGCTGACTAGAATTTTTGAGCATTGGCTCTCTTTGTAAAAACAGAACTAGACAACGTTCATCTATCATCGGAGATAGTCAGAACACCATGGTCTACCGAGTCAGCTCTGACAGAAAGAGCTTAGCAGCAGTGTCAAGATTTTAAACAAAGGTGAGGAAATCATGTACATATTCAGGCAAGACTTCAGCAAACCCTGGCTGAGCCTTTTTGTTGCCAACGGTTGGTTTCTGGCAAACACACTAGACGAACTATGATTCCAGATCACCTCACAGACACGTATTATGGACTGCAACATCAAGATTTTCACAGAAGCATGGGTAAATGACTGTATCCCAGATATCACTATTGAGCTGGAAAAGTCCACCATCTTCAGGGCCAACAGAACAACAGAAAACACCAGTAAGATCAAAGGTGGAGGTCTATGCAGTTATGTGAGCAATGCTTGGTGTGCAGGTACTGTTGTAACGGAAAGTCGTTGCTCTGCTGATATGGAATATCTTATGATTATAAGTAGACCTTTTTACTTACCTCGAGTTCATGCCTATTATTATAACTGCCATTTATGTACCACTGCATGATAAAGCCGAGCTTGCAATGAAAGAACTACATGCAGCTGTTAGCAGACAACAACCAACACATCCAGATGTGGCTTTCATTACTGCAGGCGGTTTCAATCATTGCAGCTTTAGGACTGTATTCCCCAAGTTTCATCAAAACGTCTTCTGCCCCACCCGAGAAGACAGAATCTTAGATCATGTGTATACAAACATTGCTGAAACCTACCAGGCCTTTCCTCCCCACACCTTGGACAATCAGATTACCTCTCCCTGCCTCCCTAAATACACACCACTTATCAGATGTGAAGGATGGTGATAGTCTGGCCAAAAGAAGAAAACTCTGCTTTACAGCAGAAGTTTCAGTACACAAACTGAAGTTCGATTACCACCAGTGCCACTCGAGTCTCGGAAGTGGATATTGAAAGGTACACCACTCCTGTCCTATTGCCACCAGTGCCACTCGGGACTCAGAAGTTGATGTTGAAAGGTACGCTACTCCTGCCCTAGATTACATCAATACAAGCATTGCTGAAATCACAATACACAAACAAATGAAGACCTTCCCTAACCTGAAGCCTTTGATGAATAAACAGGTTAGACTCCTGATGAAAGCACACAACGCTGCTTTCAGATCTGGCAATGCTGACAGCTCCGGCACATCAGGAGAGCCAAAAGAAATAACAAGCAACAAATTGTGGATCATTTCAAAAACTCCAACCCAGACATATGTGGAAAGGCATCTAGACCATCACAGAATACAAGAAGGTAAATACAATCTCAACAACTAGTAATGTGTTCCTTTCTGAAGAGCTAAACAACTTTTATGCTTGTATTGATTGGGACAATAAGACACTTGCAACTAAAACTGCCCCTGCCCCAGATGCGTGCAGGGCTGCTGGTCTTGATGGCATGTGCCGGGTGAATGTCTGAGGTCTTCAGTAAAATCTTAAATCTGTCTTTGGCCTAGGCTATTGTCCCTGCACACCTTAAGTCCACAATAATTGTACTGGTGCCTAATCTATCCCCTCCAGGAAGCCTGAATGGCTACCACGATGTTGCACTAACCCCCCATCATCACCAAGTGCTTTGAGAGACTGGTTCTGGCTCAGCTCAAATCCAATCTGCCTCCCACACCAGAGCCCTAAAGGTTTGCCTTTCATCCCAAAAGGTTAAAGGAGAAGGCCATGTCCTTGGCTTTTCACTCTGCACTCATACACTTGGATAACAACAATTCCTACGTCAGGATGTTGTTTGTTGATTTTAACCCACATTTAACACCATCACCCCTCCAATCTTGTAAATAAACTTGGCAATCTTGGCATCAGCACCACTCTCTGCAATTGGACACTGGATTTTCAAACTAACAGACCCCAGTCAGTCAGGTTAAACAACCACACATTCTCAGCCCTGATACTGTATACTCAGCCCACTCCTCAACTCCCTCTTCACCTATGACTGCTTCCCTTTGTATTGCTCCAACTCCATCATAAAGTACGCAGATGACACAAAGACGAGTCAGCCTGCAGAAAGGAGGTCCAACACCTGGCAACATGGTGTGCTGACAACGACCTCTCCTTTAACCAAGAAGACCAAAGAGCCCATTGTGGATTACCAGAAAATTAAAGGCAGCAGACACGCTCCCATCCATATAAATTGGGTTGAGGTGTGGAGTGTGTGGAGCTTCAAATTCCTGGACGTTCACATCTCTGAAAACCTTTCTTGGACAATAAACACTTCCAGTCTGATTAAAAAAGCAACACAGCAACTTTACTTTCTGTGCAGTCTAAAGGAAACCTGCCTGTCTCCTCAGTTTCTGTTGAAATTACCGCTGCACTGTCGCGAGCGTATCGCGAGCGTATTGACGAACTGCATTACAGTGTGGTATGGCAAGGGCTTTGTAGCTGACAGGAAGGCCCAGCAACAGCCCTGCAACTGCTCAGCATATCATTGGCATCCCTCTGCTGAATGTCGCTGACCTGCGGCTTACATGGTGTCTGCGATGGGCTCACAGCATCATCAAGGTTGCCTCACACCCCAACCAAGGACTGTTTACCCTCCTTCCATCAGGGAGGCGCTACAGGAGCTTTCAGTCCTGCATTAGCAGGCTTACGTCAGTTTCTTTTGTAATACCGTCACCATTCTGAACTCGCAACCCTACCACCTAATACCTGACTTTTCTAAATATCAATAACTTCTGACTTTACTCTATGTATATTTTCACCTGTTTACATACATCTATTGTGTATATAACCTATTTCATATCTGTATTTATTCTGTATTTACTGATCAATATTCCCATCTATGTTCTCTTCCTTATAACTATCACCTGCAAGTTCACATGTCATATAGATATACTGTATATTCTATATTTGTATCCTGCCTTATTGCACCTTAATGTCTATTGCACTTTAATGTACTATTTGCACCCACTGTCTGTTGTACCTTATTCTACTATTTTCACTTACTGGTGAAATACTAAACTGCAGTTCATTTTACCTATACAGTACAATGACAATAAAGATAAACCTAATCTGATCTAAAAATGACAGTTTTCATTTAGTCTTTTGTGTTCTCTTATTAAAAACAGAGAGCCTCCTAACTCCATGAATTTCATTATAGTGTGGACCTTTTTAGGTTTTGGTTTCTACTGTCAAAAGAATTTGTGTAAATAAAAGTCTTAAAATATGCCTTACATTTAATCCTTCATTCATTCATGCCTCAGTAATTGTAAAGACAACTTGCCATCTTGAAAAATCCGAGCACAGTTATATTCTAAACATAGCACAGATCTATCTGGACATCAGCATAAATTAATATAAAAAAAAAAATAGTAACAGTGATTGCAATAAACTTTTTTTTATCATGGTCAAGTAGCCAGACTATTTTGTTTGATACTATTAGCCTGCTACTGTAATGTCACTGAATGAATGAAAATGTGGTGAACCATACAGAATAGTAGTATCAGAAAAGATGATTAAAAATTGTATAAAAAATTCACACTTTGGTAATTTACCCTAATTTCATACTGAAAAAGGAGATAAATCCAACCTTTTAACTAAGCAAATTTATTCTATGAAAAACTAATTCCTCATCCGGAAATATTTATTTTTAACAGATCCACATGGGGCATGATTATTGACACCACTATATGTAATACTTTGTACAACCTCCCTTTACCAATAAAACAGCACTAAGCCTTCTTCTGTAACATCTTATAAGGTTGGAGAATATAGAGCAGGAAATCAGATTCCTCTTTATAGAATCTCTACAGATCATCCTGGGTCCTAGGTCCTGTCTTGTGCACTCTCCTCTTCAGCTCATTCCACAGGATGTCAATGGGACCATGAGAGGCCATGGCAGAAGCTTGATTTTGTATTGCTTTAACCATTTTTGTGCTGATTCGGGCATATGTTTTGGATCATTGTCCTTCTGGAAGATCCAACAATAACCCAGTTTTAGTTTCTTGGAAGAGGCAGCCAGATTTAAATTTAAAACCTGGTATTTCATGGAGTCCACGATCCCATATACCCTAACAAGATAAAATAGCCCACAACATCATAGAATGTCCCCCATACTTGACTGTGGGGATTTGATATAGCTATCCTTCTTTTTACACCAAAAACGCCTTGAGAGTTTGTTGCCAAAAAAAAAAACAATTTTTGTTTCGTCTGACCATTGAACACGGTTCCAATCAAAGTCCCAGTAACATTTAGCAAACTTTAGGCATTTATGCTTGTGATTAAATGACAGGAAAGACCTTTCTCTGATGTGCCTTCCAAAAATCTGTTGGCGTGGAGGTGGTGTCTGATGGTAGTTTTGGACACTTAGTGAGGCCAAGATGGTACTTTTTTCTTTATTTCTCCATTTGTGATCCTTGGAGATTTTTTTTTGTGTTCTCTTATCTTTCCCATGCTGATGAAGGAATAAGGGAAACTGACCTCTGTTCCACCTCATATTTATACCTAAACAGGAAGTCATGAATTACTGCTTGAAAGTTTCAACACTAAAAAGTAAGATATAGATGGAAAAAAATGCTTCAGTTACACTTTGCTCATAAGAATTTCCAGGACCACCAGTAATTGTGGCATTTGTGGTTTTGTGAAAAATCATTATTTCTGGGTGATAGATTATTTTTTCTTAGAATAAATTTACTTCAGTTAAAAGGTTGAATTTCTCATTTTTTCAGTGCCAGATTAAGGTAATTAATAGTGGTTTTTTTACAACCTTTATACTTTCCTGGGGTGCCAATAATTGTGTAGGGGACTGTATATATTTAAGATCAGGAAATCTGAAAAATGTATGCAAAAACAGCATTTGGAAATTGGTGATTATGCTTTTCTGGAAGACTCACCCATTTCTTGTTTAATCCATGCCTTGTTTAATGATTAAGTAGGTGCAAGGAACAAAGGAATACTCCATGGAAATGTTTAGGTGGTGTGTTTTTGTCTGATTTAATATACACACTGTTCTTTTTTTCAGTAGTCTGCTATTTTGCTATTTACTTAATGCCTAATCTCATAATGATTATGTTGTTCTTGACATTAAAATTTATTCTAACAAGTTCCATTGTTATTTCTCTGAGTTGTCAGGTTACTTTCTGATATCACTGATGTGACATACACTCACCAAACACTTTATTAGGTACACCTTACTAGTACCAGGTTGGTCGCCCTTTTGCCTTCAGAACTGTCATAATTTTTTGTGGAATATATTCAACAAGGTGTGGGAAACATTCCCCAGGGAATTCGGTCCATATTGACATGATAGCATCTTGCAGTTGCTGCACATCCATAATGCCAAATTCTCATCCCACCATATCCCAAAGGTGCTCTATTGGATTGGGATTTGGTGACTGTGAAGGCAATTTGAGTACAGTGAACTGATCGTCATGTTCAGGAAACCAGTCTGAGATGATTTGAGCTTTATGACATGGTGCATTATCCTGCTAGAATTACCCATTAGAAGATGGGTACACTGCGGCCACAAAAGGATGGATATGGTCAAAGCAATACTCATGTAGGCTGTAGCATTTTAACAAAACTCAATTGGTACTAAGGCACCAAAAGTGTGTCAAGAAAATATGATTAGATATGTGCGTTAACAAGCAGTTGAACAGGTGTACTTAATAAAGTAGCTGGCAAGTGTCCATGCCACATAAATAACCTACAATATTAACTTCTGTGAAGTGCAATGCACTATATAGTGATGCTAGATGTATAAAAAATGACATAATCTCTGATATCAGCTGAGCAGGCCATCGGTAGAACTTGTCATACATTGAGAATTGCTAATGCATGTCCTGTCTCACCAGTAGGGAGTGCACGGACTTCTGCTGAATTAATAGAGTTCAAACTCAATAAATGATAATATGCTGTTTAAATAAATAAAAAGTGAGAGTTTTATCAGGAATATTCTGTATAAAATAGCCCTGAAGCATTTATTATTAGTATTATTATTGCTATTAAATTGTATCATAACTTGTTTTAATGTTGTAGCCAAGGAAAACTTGTGCTAACTTTTTTTTTCACATTCCAGTGAACTTTATGTGCAGGCTTCAGTATGTAGAAGCTTTACAATGCTTTGTTATTGAAAGTAGTGTGAGGTGTTCCCCTAGACAGGTGTTATAAAAAGCTTCTACCTCAGTAGCATCAGCAAATAAAGTTCTCATCTGAAACACTCATAATCTGTCTGTGTTTTTTTTTTCCTTTTTTAATATCATTTTTCCTTAGACATTGATTCTTCATTTTTTCTTTTCCTGCAGTCGACATTTTAGATTTAAATACTTCAATTGTAACGTGCATCTTGCACCTTTCACTTACGCAGAGTACGTCTTTACTTTCCAGAGCCCTTTGTAATCTGCAAATTTCAATAATGACATAACGCTACCTTTCACTCGGTTTTCTAGCCAACACCTCAACTCAACATCCTTAAAGTTTGTTTTTTTTTTAAAGAAAATAATCACATTCTGCATTGTGTGAGGGCTAGATTCAGTGATTGGCAGAGAGAATAAGGATGAAGTGAGATAAAAGTTACTTGATACTATCTTTATTCATACACATTGGTTCAAATCCATGGTAACATATTTTTGAGTTGGACAATGAAATCTAACTTTTATTAATAGATAGCATCAGTTGTAGAGAAAGGTGTTTATTGAGAGTTGTCCCATGATGAAAAAGTGAAGTAGGATATTGTGTCTTTAAGTAGATGTTTTAATATTTTGTACAGTGTTCTTTGGTATTTTGAATGGCGCCTTAAAAAATATTAATAATTATTATTAGAAGATGCGTAAAGGTATTGCCTGGTTTTGAAGAATACCAGTTCCTACAGTTGGGAGAGACAAGAAGTAATGAAAACCTTGTGTTTCTGGGGATTTGTTCAAGCAGATGCACAGCAGTTCATATTGATAGTGGGTTGTGTTACCATGACCCACACTGAGTTTCTTCATACAAACAGAGAAACATTTGATTGCCAGATTATACTCAAATATTTTAGTGAAAAAGCTAAATCCTTTCATAGCAGCACTTAACCCATCTATCTGTGAATAGATGTTTTCACTAAGATATTGAGTGGTTGTGAAAATATAATAGTAAAGTCACTCTCTATGAATCCAGTCTTGTATGTGCATCATGAGGTGGAGCAGGTTATTGAGAGTAGAGATTTCCCTCCAGCTAATTTGGAATAACTAGAGCCAACTTAGACTCTCAACTCTTTTCTACACTTTTAATTCTGTTGTTGGGTGCTTTCCCTGATAAATTCAGACTGTTGCGAGGGAAAACTGGAGACCAACCTTGTATTAGGATTGTATTTATAATAGAGGCCAATCAAGTCATGTCTTGTTTACAGATGTACAGCCCATATATCTTTCTTTCTCCTTTTTCCCCAATTTTTCTATTATAGTACACCCTTACTGGTATCGTTCATGTGACTCTACCAATTATCTCCACGTTTATGACTTAATCACTGTTAAGTTAACTAAAAACTCCACCTTAATTTTTCAACCAAGCCATGTGAAACAAAGTTATGGCCTGTCTCAGTTTAAACTTAGCTTAAATTGTGTTTCCCCTGAGACAAGAACAAAATAACCATGCAGATTACTGATAGGATTCAAATTAACAAAGGGTTTGTGATTGAAGAGCAGAACACTGTGAAATGTCAGTCAGTCAGTCATTCTCCAACCTGCTATATCCTAACACATGGTCTCGTTGGTCTGCTGGAGCCAATCCCAGCCAGCACAGGGTGCAAGGCAGGAACAAACCCCTGGCAGGGTGCCAGCCCACCGCAGACTGTGAAATGTTTTAAAATTAATTCATTGAGCTTTGAAGTTTTATAATGCTATGTACACCGAGACACCACACCACCTGAGATCTGTACTGGGATTGTATGCCATTTAAATGAGAGAGAGGAAAGTGTTTTTTTATTTTTTTAAACATGTGTACCCCTAGAGCTTCCTTATTTCTACTAACATTTAGAGGCAATAGTTCTTCATTTGTGCATCAATATCAACTTTGTTACTGGCTGCTGTGATCAATCTCAATGGCCATTATGCCCAAGTTAGGGGGTGTGATGCAGCTTACGTTTATGTTGCATCTGTTAAGATCAATAACATTTGCACTCTATCATACACATTCTGGCAGTAACAGGGACCTCTGGAATATTACACAGATGGGAAAGAGCTGTTTTTAAAAATGGAATTTAGTGTGTCGAGCTTACATAAAAAAGGAAAGTTCTATATTAAATAAACTGAATTGTGTATAATATATCAACATGCTAACAACAAAGTGTGCAGTAGGTAGTATTGCCACCTTAAAATGCTTGCAACTTTAGTTTGATTACTGGCTGGGCCAACGTCTCTGTGAAGTGTGCATGTTTCCTTTGTTTGTCATTGTTCATGTGCATTTATGTTACGGTCCCAGCATCCTTCTCTAATCTAAAAATTTGGCATTGGTTCTAGTGTGTGTGTGTAAATGTATAGCTAGAAATGTGAAATCTTTGTCCTTATTGTAACAAGCACAGAGTCCAGTGAAACTCTTACTTGCATGTGTTAATCAACATGCAATACATTAACTTTCTCTTGTGCTGTTATCAATGAATCTTGCATTACCTCCAAACGGTTGTCTTCCTTTCCTGAAAAATCTTCTGTACAATGTTTCTGAGAGTTTTATACTGGTTTAAAATTAAATAGTGGCCATGTTTGCATTTTGCATTATTATATTGCACTATGTACTGTATGTTGCCTACTGGGGTAAACAGGGTTTTTTTCTGATTAGGTGTTAGGTTGCGGTAGCTTGTTTCTTCTGTGTTCTCAACAGGTTTGTCAAGGGTAGGGTGAAGGTTATTGCATCATTAAATTTTTATATAGCTTATGGGTACAGCAAAGGTGTTTCCAACTCGTCATTTTCAATGGAGGAGCAATTAAAGTGACCTAGACTGTGTGTTTAGCTAGCCATTTCTGATTTGTATTTTGTTCTCTTGCAGCTTGACTCTTCAGGGCTCAAAACCCTGGGATTAGCAATAATCTCTAAGCTCCAAGGTTTTTACAGCTGACAAAAGTGTCACCTTAAATCACAATACGCATCACTCTTAATTTTCTTTACACACAGTTTACAGACCCATTTTTAGCCTCTGCCAAGGACAAACATATAATAAGCAGTGTCAGGTCTTTGCAAAGATTATGCAAAACATTCAACTGATCAATTTGCCGTTATACTGAAATGAGATTTTCCTGAATCTTAAATGCTTTTAACTAACACAACATTCTTACTAGCTGAAGCCAGATCTCTCAGTTGTTGCTCATACATAACACTGTAACAAATGTGCTAGTTTAAAAATAAAAAAGGATTGAAAACACTTTTTTTTTTTCAGCTAAAGCAACCTGATGTGCCACAGTGACATTCTGTTCAATTTTGGTTCTTGCCTTGTCCCCATTACAGACCTCAGCTCTCCACAATCGTGTAATTGATACAGTTTGAAAATACTTTATAACAGAAAAACTACTTTAATACAAATATTATGTAACATAACATAAAGTAACAAAATTCTCAAAACATTAATCCAATTTATGTTTGTGTGGTACAGCAACCCATCCCAGTAAGCTTCAAGTGTAAGAATGGAACCAGCACTGTGCAGATTACCATTCCATTGCAGAGCCTATTCACACATTCATACAATTTTATGGCCAAGTTAAAGTTACCAATTAGCCTAATATGGCATATCTTTAGGGACGAGAGAAGAAAATCCATACAGACGCTTGGAAAACATGCAAACTGTACACAAACGGTGACTGTACACAAAATTCAAACCCATGATCCTTGAGCCAGCAGAACTTAACATTGTCACCTTACTGCATGTATATGGTATTTGTATACAGTATATACATGATATGACACATATTTTAAGTAAAATTTGTAAAATGCTAATGATATACTTATGAACTGCAGTGAATGTTTAACTCCAAGCTAAATAATTGTGCAGGGCCCAAACCTACAAATTAATAAAGAACAATGCAGGAACGATAGAGACAGCGAGGGGTCTGATCTCTTAAAGGGATTTTGGTATTGTAATTACAGATTACAGAAGATGGCAATAGAGTATTTTAAAGGAAAAACAAAAGATACTGTAATGAATCCACACAATAAAATAATACAGTATAAAATAAATGCATATCTTAATACATAAGAAATTAATCGATGTTAATATTAAATGGTATGAATATCTTCCATTTTTTTAGAACAATGTGGGACAGTATTTCTTCCATGTTAAGAGATCATTTTAGTAATACATCATTTTTTGTTTTTGACCACTTACATAGTACTGATAATTCATCTTCTTTATATAATTTTGTATATGAAACTGTAAGCAAGATCAAGATAAAAATAAGGAACTCAAACTAGGATATAATACCCTCTGCTCTATTTTGCCCTGCTCTAGACGAACACCTAAGATCACATTTTCCAACTATTAAATTAGAAATGCAAACTATATTCTGTGATTTATTTTTTTTTTAAATTAAATTTATTTTTTGGTGAAGTTGCCCCCAACCTTGGATTTTTTTGGGCCTCAGGGCCACTAGATTAACCCATTAGCGAAAATGTTGTAGCTTAGTTTGTCTACAAATAGCCAAAAATTTCTTGTCAGTCAATCAGGAGCATACAGCTTTTGTAACTTCACTGCTTCCATTTTTACATGTCACTTTTAGTTGGATTGAAAATTATACTTTTCTGGGAAGTAGCTATGGAGTGTATTGCTTTATTTAGAGACTACATGGAAAGTGAAGCTTCCAAAAATCTGGAAGTATGAAGAATTTCATAAGTACGAGGAATTGCGTAAAATTTGAATGTTGTAAAGAATGAAAAATAGAAAATAGTAACATTTCATGACTCACTGGCTTAATGGAAGTCTGCTTAATTAAACTTTCTCAATAAATGTATATTTTTTGCTTTTCAGCCAGAAATGTTTTGAAAGCTCGGCATACTCTGGGGAGAAGAAAAAAGAGAAATGCCCAGATATATAATGTACCTACAAAAAAAAAAAAAACCTGAGCTTTCCTTCTAGTTTATGTGTACTTCATTTTTGTGGGCTTTGTTATGTGTGCTTAATTGTTTTAGATGGGGCGTTGCCCTCTTTCTGACCATGTAGGTGTATGAGCAAACACCCCTAAAGGCACAGGCCTGACTTTCCTTGCACATATTAGCAGCCTTGTCAGTTTTGTTTCTTTTCTTATTGCAGGTTATGGTTGTGAGTCAGAATGTTTCTGACTTAAATCCAGAAACACATCAACATCTCTGCATTCATACGCCTGTGTAAGGCAAATTTCCATTTTACCAGTTAATGATTAGTACAAAATAAAGCAGTACTACATAAATGTCTGTCGAACCCAGAGTCCTGGGTTTAAATACTGCACCATGTCATTTTACTCTAGGGTCTCCAGTTCCAGTTGCTGCTCCGAATTGTGCCCATGTGAGTGTGGTTGTGTGCATTAAAGACTCCTGTAATGAACTGGGCCCACATCCATGGTTGTTTCCTGCTTTGCACCCAGTCCTTGTGGAATAGGTTCCAGTACCCACAACCTTGAATTAGACCGAGTGATTTTGAGAATGTCATGTTAATGTTTATATAAACATATATTGTCATGTTTGTGTATAAATGGATCGTATGCAGGCATTTTGTTTTTATTAGAGTCAAGGAAATGAATTTCTTTGTTGTTAAGCCATTAAAGTGCTTTTTTAGCATAGTGCTTTGGGTCATTATCCTGTGGATACATTTGCCTGTGTAGTCTTTAGGAGACTCAAGTTGTTTGTCCTCTAAAATTTACCTTCTCAGATTTCATTTCACTAGCCCTTCATTGCTGAGAAGCAAGGTCATGACATAATACTTCCACAAGCCTGCTGGATTATAATCTATGCCTGGGCTCAACTACATGTAAATCTTTAAATTGAGGTTAAAAATTTAAAATTCTGCATTACATGACCACTAAATCTGTTGTTTTGTGATTGCAATTGGTCCTAATAGGTTGTGTGGATTAGTGGCTAAAGGAGTAAATGTTACACCTAAAGGTTGTTAGTTCAATTCCTACTTCTGAATCTGTGTGACACTGAGAAATCACTTAACCACTTTGTGTTCCACGTTAAATTTATATTTAAATATAAATTGACAGTAGGAGCACAGCAGGCTGTGTCCACTTCTAGTTTGCTTTTCTTCACAAAATGTGGTTGACTCTGCTCAATAAAGTTCTATTTTTAGTTTTTAGTATCATGAGAGATTTTTTTGGAAGTTTGATTTCAATTTACTGATAGACATTTTTTGTCTCAGCCATCTGAAATCGTTCATTAACCCCTGCTGCCTGGGTCATAAGACCATACCTTACCTTTCCAGTGTCTTACTGCATTGTCCTTAAAGGGGTATGCCTATTTTAATTTCCAGGATGTTCTGAAGCTCCTTGCTCTTCAAGGATATATCTTGTCTTTTTCTTCTGATGTGTTTTGAGCCTCTATTAAATAAACATCAGATGTCATTCAATTTATCTGATGCTTGTCCAGCTTTCTTTACCCAAGATAATTGAGCTATGGAATTGGTTTTGTAAGAATTATACCAGTTTTTTCACAATAATTCATGTGTTTCCATGTTCACCTGTATGGCAAAGCCAGCAGTGTCCAGATTGCCATAAATTCTTATTCTTTAATAGATTTTGATGAAGTAGTGGATTGCTTAATTAACATCCTAACATGATAAAGCGCTCTCTCTCATTTTGCTTATTTGGAGAAATCTGAATTGATAACATTGTAGCAGTGATATCATTTGACACTTAAAATTGAATCAACTATTAGCTGCCCTTAGTTTTTAAGCCATTCATTATTATTATAAGACTAGTCATTAAGCCCGTTACAATAACGGGCGCTAGAACAGTAGTGCATAAACATTAGTAGGAACAGTCTATATTATAATGGCAAGGGACCTTGACCTCGACCTCATTCTGTTTGTTGATCGTATTTTTCTTTGTCTTTCAACCTTTCCTTTGTTGATGTTTACTTGCTGAGCTGACCGTTCTTCGTGGGCTGCCGCCGTGTATTGTGTGTCTTTAATTTTCTGTGACAGTAACACTGTCTTGTACGTCCGCTGGCTTGTACGTCTGTAATATACCTTTAATTTTCTCTGGCGGTAATACAGGCGTGCACGTCGGTAATATGCCTTTAATTTTCTCTGACAGTAATACTGGCTTGTATGTGGCTGTAATATGCATCACTGTATTGTATACCTTTAATTTCCTCTCGCAGTAATACTGGTTTGTATTTCCATAAAACGCCTGTAAGTTTCTCTGATAGTAATATCGCGCATTGCACCGTGCCCCGCGCATGCGCACTTCACCAGAAGACACACACACGGACACCTGGACGCACACAGGGATTTTATTAAAGAGGATGCTAGTCATTTCAACAGTTAAAGCGCTCTCTCTCACTTTGCTTATTTGGAGAAATCTGAATTGATAACATTGTAGTAATGATATAATTTGACACTTAAAATTAAATCAACTATTAGCTGCCCTTATTTTTTAAGCCATACATTATTATTATAAGATGCTAGTCATGGCGGCACGGTGGCGCAGTGGGTAGCGCTGCTGCCTCGCAGTTGGGAGACCTGGGGACCTGGGTTCGCTTCCCGGGTCCTCCCTGCGTGGAGTTTGCATGTTCTCCCCGTGTCTGCGTGGGTTTCCTCCGGGCGCTCCGGTTTCCTCCTACAGTCCAAAGACATGCAGGTTAGGTGGATTGGTGATTCTAAATTGGCCCTAGTGTGTGCTTGGTGTGTGGGTGTGTTTTTGTGTGTCCTGCGGTGGGTTGGCACCCTGCCCAGGATTGGTTCCTGCCTTGTGCCCTGTGTTGGCTGGGATTGGCTCCAGCAGACCCCCGTGACCCTGTGTTCGGATTCAGCGGGTTGGAAAATGGATGGATGCTAGTCATTTCAACAGGTTTTTAACTGCTTAGTATGCTGCTCTGTTCTTTCTTGACCTTTTTTGTTTAATTTTTTCCCTTTCATCTTGCTCTTTTTAATTATATTGAATATATAAACTTATGATATATGTACCATATACAGTAGCAGTTGTAATATCTCAGAAAAAGGTAAAATATATAGTTTCATTCTTCCAAAGCAATGTTGTGACAAAATATATCCCATCCAGCACTCATGCTGTTTTTCTTGTTGCTCAATCTGTATCAGTATTTTGGGCAGCCATTGCCTGTTCAGTTAAGAATAAGTACAGGGAGAGTTACTAGCTGGTCCTGTCTCTGCACACATTATAATACAGTGCCATTTTAGTCTACCAATAAGCCTTATGACATACAGTGCGTCCGGAAAGTATTCACAGCGCATCACTTTTTCCACATTTTGTTATGTTACAGCCTTATTCCAAAATGGATTAAATTCATTTTTTTCCTCAGAATTCTACACACAACACCCCATAATGACGACGTGAAAAAAGTTTACTTGAGATTTTTGCAAATTTATTAAAAATAAAAAAATTGAGAAAGCACATGTACACAACTGTTCACAGCCTTTGCCGTGAAGCTCAAAATTGGGCTCAGGTGCATTCTTTTTTCCCTGATCATCCTTGAGATGTTTCTGCAGCTTAGTTGGAGTCCACCTGTGGTAAATTCAGTTGATTGGACATGATTTGGAAAGGCACACACCTGTCTATATAAGGTCCCACAGTTGACAGTTCATGTCAAAGAGCACAAGCCAAGCATGAAGTCAAAGGAATTGTCTGTAGACCTCCGAGACAGGATTGTCTCGAGGCACAAATCTGGGGAAGGTTAAAGAAAAATTTCTGCTGCTTTGATGGTCCCAATGAGCACAGTGGCCTCCATCATCCGTAAGTGGAAGAAGTTCGAAACCACCAGAACTCTTCCTAGAGCTGGCCAGCCATCTAAACTGAGCGATCGGGGGAGAAGGGCCTTAGTCAGGGAGGTGACCAAGAACCCGATGGTCACTCTGTCAGAGCTCCAGAGGTCCTCTGTGGAGAGAGGAGAACCTTCCAGAAGGACAACCATCTCTGCATCAATCCACCAATCAGTCCTGTATGGTAGAGTGGCCAGACGGAAGCCACTCCTTAGTAAAAGGCACATGGCAGCCCGCCTGGAGTTTGCCAAAAGGCAGCTGAAGGACTCTCAGACCATGAGAGAGAAAATTCTCTGGTCTGATGAGACAAAGATTGAACTCTTTGTTGTGAATGCCAGGTGTCACGTTTGGAGGAAACCAGGCACCACTGGTCACCAGGCCAATACCATCCCTACAGTGAAGCATGGTGGTGGCCTCATCATGCCGTGGGGATGTTTTTCAGCGGCAGGGACTGGGAGACTAGTCAGGATAAAGGGAAAGATGACTGCAGCAATGTACAGAGACATCCTGGATGAAAACCTGCTCCAGAGCGCTCTTGACCTCAGACTGGGGCGACGGTTCATCATTCAGCAGGACAACGACCCTAAGCACACAGCCAAGATATCAATGGAGTGGCTTCAGGACAACACTGTGAATGTCCTTGAGTGGCCCAGCCAGAGCCCAGACTTGAATCCGATTGAACATCTCTGGAGAGATCTTAAAATGGCTGTGCACCGACGCTTCCCATCCAACCTGATGGAGCTTGAGAGGTGCTGCAAAGAGGAATGGGTGATACTGGCCAAGGATAGGTGTGCCAAGCTTGTGGCATCATATTCAAAAAGACTTGTGGCTGTAATTGCTGCCAAAGGTGCATCAACAAAGTATTGAGCAAAGGCTGTGAATACTTGTGTACATGTGATTTCTCAGTTTTTTTATTTTTAATAAATTTGCAAAAACCTCAAGTAAACTTTTTTCACGTTGTCATTATGGGGTGTTGTGTGTAGAATTCTGAGGAAAAAAATGAATTTAATCCATTTTGGAATAAGGCTGTAACATAACAAAATGTGGAAAAAGTGATGTGCTGTGAATACTTTCCAGATGCACTGTATGTTTAGACTGTGCGAGGTGATGGGAACTTGTAGAGGAGAAAACTAACTGTGCAAACATAGGGAGAACAATCACATTCTTCATAGAAGAAATGCAACTGGCAAATGTCAGTTTGATGGCAGTGCTTTCCATGTCACCCCTGTGCAGCAAGTGTGAATATGTATAACATTATTAAAAGAGTTTAAGAAATTGATGAAGACCTTACTCTAATGAGCAGTATAGCAGTTGATTTTATTTCTTCCTTTAATATAGCTTTTTGCTATGTGGCATTGTAAGCATCAGTATACAAATGGTTTAAAGAAAAAAGCTTAGAAAAATAGCTGTGCTGCATTTGACAGTTCACCTTAACATGTCCTTCCTGTCTATGCAATATCAGTTGAGCAGGTTGTGTTTTTCTTTGATAAGGCAGGTCTAAATCGTGTAGGTATCTGCGTCCTCTTTTGTTTAAAATCTGCAGTTCTGACATAATTTTTATCGAAAGTTGTTTTGATGTAACAAAAGAGATCACTAGATAGGTGCATGCGTTTAGTCATTCCAAAGCACATTTAAAGCAAGGCTGTCAGTGTGCTGTCTCTGTATTGCCAACTCTAAGCAACTTAAATAAACACCCTTTTAAATTATTCTCCATATACTAAATTGGTAAATGCAATTCAGACTTTTTTTTTTCTTTTCATCAGCAATTTTTCTTATCTCATTGTGTTTGGTAAAAGCAGTCAACACGGTGCCTGGATGTCTGAAAAGATTTTGTTCTTTTCAATTGAGTTTCCACTTCAGGAAAAAGAAAGCCTGCCAACTGTGAACATAGCTTCTTTAAATCTAAGTTTAATCGAGGCTTCACAGATCTTTAGAGAGGGAGAATGGACAAAGTGGTTTTTTTTTTTCCTGCTACTCATTTGATATTGATTTTGAATAGCTGAAGAATGTACTGTAGGGCTTTGTTGCTTGGCCATCCACAATAACAGAACTAAATCCTGTATTCCTAACAATTGTGGCCACCAGGGGGTGCTGCAGCCCCCCAAACACACAGCACAGATCCAAGTTCTGGTGTATGATAAAAAGGTTTTTATTGTGTAAAACTCTTCATGGTAAAAGTTTTCCACACCACAACTCACAATACTCAGCAATTCTTTGTATCTCTTCTGTCTCTTTCTTTCAATCCTCCACTCTTTTAGGCAAGTTTTGTCTTCTTCCTCCCGACTCTGGCACGCCTGACTGAGGTCAAATGGCTCCTTTTATATGGGACCCAGGAGTACTTCCAGAGCTACGGTTTAGCCTGATGGAAGCACTTTTGGGCCATTTGACCCAGCATGCCCTGCTGGTGTCCAAAAATGGAAACTTAAAACAGGAAGGCTACCACTTGGCATATTGGGCAAGAAAATGTCCCATATGCATTATTTTCCCTGATCCTTCCATGCTATTATCCCTGCTGGGTAAGGATCTCAGTACTACTCCGGTCGTGATGCCAGTCTTTGCGTGCTGTCTCACACCGTATCATAATTAAACCTGATGCATTGCATAAATGATCATTTCTTCCTTGCATGTAAAGATGATTGAAGCACATTGAATAGTTGTAAGCTTAACCAAAAGTTTGCGTTAAGTAACTGGATAATTCTCTTTTAGGTGAACATTTTAATTAAATACTGTAAAAATTCAGAATCAGTTTTCTTCATTGCAGCAGCATGCAATGAAGAAAAAAATTTTCAAGAGTTTTTCTGGCTTTAAGAATTGTTTTTAGTTTCTGCACTCTAGTTTTTTAAAATAAAGAAAGAAACAAAACCTGCAGGGTTCAATATGTGGAAGCTGCATAGCTTGGAGGTTACACTGTAGCTGTGACAGTCTGGTGACTTTTTTTGTCCTATATCTGTTTTTGGGAAGATGACACATCCTGAATTTATGAGCTTGTAGACTATGAACATAACTGGTTATCTTTCCAGATACAGTAGACAAGGGATGCTGCATTTTCACTGATTGATATATTTTGTCCTCATGAAGTGTTATTTTTCCTTACCTATACTGTGGTTTGGGGTGCATATATGTATTTGTGTATTTATGTATATTTATGTATATTATATGTATGTATATGTGTATATATGTCTATGTATATATGTACTGTATATGTGTATATATTATATATATATATATATATGTTTATGTGTATATGTATATGTATGTACAGTATGTATGGCTCAATTAATAACATTGTAAAATGTTAAATGCCTATTGATTCTGAGATTTTGCTCTACAGAGAACTGTATGTACAACAGTTATATGGTGTATCTTTGTATTTAAGCTGCATGGACTTTAGAACTGTAAGGTAGTAAAAATATTCACTTTACCACCATAATGTACTATATTGTTGTCAAACCTAAAAGTTGTATGCATTGTTGTCATTTTAAGAACAGTCTGTAAACATACTGTTGAGAATGTAATCTGTTGCTTTTTGCATAACTATTTAAGAAGATTAGTCTGAAAATATTACCTTTAAAGTAAAGCCAAATATTCTGCTCTCTTTTCAAAAATGCAGTTTGCTCAAAACAGTTGTTACTTTAACAGTATGTTAAGCTGTTCTTATGGAGGTCACTATGATATTTAGAGAAACTTTGTGTAGTTTTGATGCATCATTGTATGGCAGTGGTACGTAATAAATACTTAATACAGAACAGCTATCATTGTTCCCTTGTAACCAGTTTTGCTTTCATACAGTGCCTTATGGCCATAGCTCTAATGTATATTCGTATTTTAAACCTACTCTTGTATTCACATTGGCTCCTGACATTAATGTGCTATAAACAGGAAGTTATCCTGCATTGGAAGCACACATACACTATTTTTATTCTCAAACTGGTTTAATCCAGTTCAGCCAATTTGAGATTTAAAATTGATTCAACAGAATCCTCATGTTCACAGGAAGAACAAATAAAATGTCCATGCACAGTGACATGTCAAGTCTCATCTGTTGCACCACATGTCTCTCCAGAATAGCAATGTACACTATATCCAGAAATTTCTTTCTATCATGAAGCAATATTTGAAGGCATAATCTGTGGCAAACATTCATATTAGGTGTCTACACTCATTAAATAAATAAAGAAACCAGTAAATAAACTTTGGTTTATTTATTTAGAGACTAATAAACAAGATTAACAAAGTTTGTAAAAAAAATGTGTTAATCTCTTCTATTCACTGATCATACATGTTAAGCTATAGACTAATAAATACACTGACCTAAATATCTTCTGTGGGCATAAATAAACCCAATGATCATACATGTTAAGGTATAGACTAATAAATACACCGACCTAAATATCTTCTGTGGGCATAAATAAACCCTGAAGTCAACTGGCCTGTTGCTTATGTTTCCATGTATTAGAGACACTCCTAGGGTAGCGTTCACAGTGTATTGTTTATCTGTCTGCTGTGCTTCCCACCTTTAATAAATTAAGCACTGCCTTCTAAGAGCCTGTTGTCAATTCCATTTAATACACTCTTATTGGGGTTCTATGATTAGTTACTTGGTTTATGGATTATGATTGAAAGAAAAATAACTTCTAAAGCTTCTGCTGTCTCTTGGCCCTAGGTGAATCCATGCCTTTACCTTAACCCTTTTTTAAGAAGCAGTCAATAAAACTCTGAAGCTGTGGGTCTACACCCTCACACCACAACATTTTGATATGCTTCTTCTTAGTGTTCCTTTGACATTCATATTGGTTAAAGGTGTTAAAGCTTAAATTCTCACTGTATTGAACACTTCAAGTTATTTTTAACAAACTGTAGCAAGACTGTAAACATACGATCACTATGACCATCGGCAGTGTATCTACATTTAACCGTGCCACATTTCTCTGGGTCCTGCTGAGCTGAGGGCTGGCACTCCACTCTGACAATAGATAAAGGCAAAGTGTGACAAGCAGATAACAGGAGTGTTACAGCAAATGCAAATATAAGATGGGAGATGTTGAGCTATATAAAATAGGTTTAGTAAGTGAATTCCCTAGGGGTTGATGCACCTACCAAAAAAAAATTCAGTCTAATGCTTGGAAACAGTAAACATGACTAATATGATGTTGACCTCTGTGATAAAAAGTGTAGAGTATAAATCAAATGAGATTCATTTTCTCACTGTGCTATATTATGTACAGAGAAGGCCAACCATACCAGCTGTGTTCTGTGACTACACTGCATATAGGATGGTAAATGGAAAAGCAGCAGCTGCTGTGAAGCAATAGTGCTATGTCTATATACAGAAAATTATGCTTGTCTCGCCCATGAAAGAATTTTTGAGATATTGCCTGCCCTCTGTTGCCTTTGTGAAGTCAAATTTTATATATTGTTCTGGTATAGCTGGGTGCAAAGGAGCTTCAAAATGTGTTATAGGTTCAGTTGTGTATTATGCTACATAAGCTATTAACCCACGTTTTTCTATATTCTTTGTAATAACAAGTAACAACATCAGTATAGATTTTAAAGTATTGAAAGCATAGAAATTATTTGGTCATTTGTATTGTGCTGAATCTGATAGTTGGTTAGATTGGAATTATTCTATAAGTGAAGAGAAAATTAGTTTAAGGTGTTTTATAAAGTTAGCATATTGACTACTTTGCTTGTGGGAGGTGAATTAGGTATATTTATTCTCAGATGCATTGTTATTATGCTTTGCATAACAGAATGTTGAAAATGGCCAATTCAGTCAAATGTAAGAGTCTGTTGTTCACTCAGTGTGACCCTTCCTACGTAGAAGATAAGGTTAATACTTGATTTTTAAATGGGAGGATTTTCTTCTTAGTGTAAGCATTTCTATTTAAAGACTCCTCAATTGATGTAATTTGTGCCTAACTGAGCAATTTCCAGTCCTGTATAATAGCCTGTTTCCCACTGAGTCAAGCTTTGCACCATTTGAAAATAAACACAAAAGTCTATAGAATAGAAAAGGTCTACATTGGTCAATTTGTTTCTGTCTCACTGCAGGTATAATTGCACTACATAAGCATGTTGTCTCTGTAATTTTTTATATGTTCAGCTGCATGAGTGTGCTGAAATATAAAGACAATTAGGATCTCACTGTTTATTGTGGGAGCTATCACTCATTTATATTTTCCTGGGTGTGGTTGAGATTCATATTGGAAACTCTGTTTTTGCTAAATGTATCATTTGAGGATAATACGTGATTGCTCAACAATTTGAGTGTTGTAAATGCCAGAATTCTAAAGATTAGTGCATATACCCACCTTAACCACACCCATAGCAAATACAATGGTACTCATTTTGCTTTGGATCTGTAATACTACAAGAATGACACACCTTTTTTGAAGCTGCAGTTTATTCTATTAGCACCTCTGTTGTATTGATTCAGTTTTAAATTTTGTATTTATTTCTTTAACCCTCCACCCCACCTCCCCAATTTCTTCACAGGATCGCACTCGAATGTATGATAGCTTGAACATGCACTCCCTTGAAAACTCCCTGATTGATATAATGAGAGCTGAGCATGATCCCTTGAAAGGTAAGGATCTATATAAATTTTTTTCCACCACCTATCAGCTGTTCTGACATGTTCAATAGACAAATGTGTTGAAGTATAATATACAAATGTGGAAATAGTTGTATTTTTAAATACTTGTTTTATTACGTTGTCCATGATTATTCCTTTTTCTGTTATATATTTTTGTGTTTGTGTAGACAGTAATCAAATCATTATTGATTTTAATGTTCATTTGTTTTAATCCTTAATAATGGTTTGGATACATAATTTGCATAATTTACAGTAGAACCACCACCGCCCTTGCAAAAAAAAAAAAAAAAAAATGACATTATGTACTTCTAGTGCATTGGTTATTATGCTGAAGTTTTTCTTCTTGCCAGTTAATGCATTTGTTTTGGATAATATATTCCAATATAAATGCAATGTATTGATGAGTGAAAATGTGAAGGCTTATTTTCTTGAAGTACTTCAAAAATTCATTTTACATATCAATTCTAAAATAAATTTTGGGTAGTTTTTAAAGTTGCTTGGGATGAAAAGCAAGCAATATTGCTCCCTAAGGGTTATTGTGCAACCCGGCACTCCAATGGCACTCAGTCTTTCACAGTGCCTTCCATGTGGTTCCAAGTGATGTCATCTAGCCTCATGCACTGCCTGCCTGAACATTCATGCCTGTAGTTCCACCTCGTACCATTCATTTCAGCTCATGGGTATCACCAGCTGCATTCACTTTCCTACATAAGCTGATCCAAATGAGAATATTTCCAGAGGATCGCCCATGGACATGCACCCAGGCCAATGGATTTTGACAGAGAAGAAGTCTGCCTCAAAAGTGCTTTATGTCTGCAACAGAATAAATTTCCTCATGCTTGCATATGGAGAAAAAGTCTGCAGATGAAATGGTATGTGATAATACTTAGAAGCTAAAGCGGTGACATGCAAGTGATAGCCTGAATGAAACTCTGTGGAGTTACTGCTGTTAATGAGGATAACAGACTTCACTGCAAATGAAAGAAAACCTCACATAGTTCAAAGAAAAATTCAAGTTTACATCCAGTATTTTACAAAATAATCATTCCTAAACATATTATTATTATTGTATGTTGTGAGTATATGTATGTACAATATATATATATATATATATATATATATATATATATATATATATATGTGTGTAAATATGTTTTATAATACTTCATATTTCAAAATACAGCTGAAATTAATAATTTTATGTGAACTATTTTATTAATTGAACCAATCTTGGTCTCAATTAGTTTAGATCATTGTTTGTTGTTCATTTAAATACAGTGGATTTAGTGCCATGAAACAAGGCACGTCACTGAAAGTGTACTTTCTTTAAAAGTGTTAGGTTTATACAGTATATAAACAATAATGCACGGTACAGCGATAGACTGTATATTTTGATCAAGCAAAAGACTGGCAAATATTCTAGCCAGGCCCACATGGTTTGGAAAGAGCTTCCGTACCTTTTTTCTGTTAATAGATTTTCTGATGTAGTCAATTTCAACCTCTAACACCTGTTTAAATGTAGGCTGTGGTTCACACACACACACACACGCATGCACCTACACCTACACCTACACACACACACACGCACACACACGCACACACACACACACACAAAATTTGCTAAATGATTTCAGATTGATCCAGGTGCATTTACCTCCTGAAAATGAAATATGTTTAGCCTTGGTGTTTCATTTATACAATGTATTTTGGTTTGACTGTAGTCCCACCAAATGTACTGGTTACTAAGTTTAGCTTTTCTGGCTTTCACCAAAGCTGGCATCTAGCAAATAAAAAATTGATAATGATTTTTTCCCTTCAAATTGTATCCCCTGTTAACAACTGCAACTTGTATTGTGTGTAATACATTTAGAACATCATATACTTAAAGGAGAACATTCTTTCTTGTTCCTTTCCATTTAGTTTAGACAAGTTGGCATGTTCTTTTGGCAGTACAAATAAAGACTGAGCCATTAACTAAGAACTGTATCCAGTTTTCTTTTTAAATACCTACACATGACTGACTGTAACACACAACACAGGGCATACGTTCTGGGAAGTATAGATGAAGCAGATGAGTTACATTGGTGTCAGAAGCTCAAAGACTGGTGAGTTCAAGCTGCCTGTTGTATAGTAATGTTCAAAGGGGGGACAGGACAGTTGTGGTATAGGCATTATCCGCTTGCTCAATCAGAAATCAGCCTCCCCTTCTCTGCTCACATCTAGAGTTTCCTTTAATGACCCAGTACAAATGGCCTGAATTCATTTAAAATAACTAGGTTAGGGTGGAGTGAAAGGAGCCAGCTCATGACCATGCATGCTAAACACAGACCAGTACAAAAACAAACACATGCCTCTTTTTCTCTTTCCTACCTCCCTTCCTCTTTTTCTCTCTCTCTCTCTCACACTGGTGGGAAAAATATATTTTGTAGAACTATTGTAGGATACCCAGGCCTGCCCAATGTAGATAAGAAGCTGAATGTGTTGTTTGAAATCTTTGTTTAAACCCCAAGGCTGGTTTATTGCTTAACCCAAACACATGAGTTATATCTACTGTGCTAACACTTTATGCAGATACTGTATGCAACATAACAAAACCTGTTGTCGGGGGCCGTGGCCTATCCCTGCAGCACTAGGGACAAGGTTGGAAACAACCCTGGACAGGTTGCCAATTAATTCGTATGGCTCTCTCACACAATCAGTCACTTTTATTAACCCGCTTTGCATGGGTATGGAGATTCCCAGAAGAAAACCCACAGATACAAGGAGAATGTGTAAACTGTTCACAGACAACAGCTAGGCACAGGATTTGAACCCAAGATACTGGATCTGGGAGGCACCAATATTTACCACTGCATCTCGATACCACCTCTGAAAATATGTATCTCTGCCTCTTTTCATATAATGATCATTGAAATTTTAGTCACCTGAGAAAAATTAATGGGGGACCAAAAACAAGTGAGTACATTTTAGGCATTATTCCTGATGCCTTAGTTTCATCCAAAGTCCAAAGGTTGTTTGGGTTTACTGGTATTATTAAACTGGTTCTAGCAGAGAAGTGTTTGTATTTCTCATACATTGAGCTGGTATCTAATCAGTGAAAACTACCTCTGGCTTCCACTCCAGGTTACTCACCAATTGATGGGGATCTAACATAGGCAGAAAATGTAATTTTATAAAAATTACATAACAGTCCTGACTTATAAAATTCCTTAGCACATGTTGGTTGGCATCTATCAGTCAATTCCTGGCCTCTCAGTTTCATATATATATATATTTTTCCCTGCTTCTAGAAACACAAAGTCTATTTAAAGAACTGTTACACTTGGGCGAATATCTATAGAATAACCTCTTTCTGCTCCGGCTGATTTGATATAGTTATACTATATGCTAGCTTATTTATAGTTAGCTTCATCCCATACCTACTGTGCACTGATGGGCTATTTATGCCCTGGTTCAGAGTTTTAATTTCGATCAGACAGTAGAAATGTTAAGCTTAAAAATACTAATATTGGAACTAAAACATCTGTGAAAAGCTTATTTGGCTTTACTTGCAGTCCTATATTTTCCACCTCTCTGGAGTGATTGTGGTTAGTTATTCATGCTGTGAAGTTGCTTCTGGGCATGGAAGAAGCTATGAGGCAGACAACGGTTTCACAGCTGCTGCTACTGTGCCCACTTTGAAGTGTAAATTGACTGGCTCATTAAGTAAAATGGAAACACTAGCACTGTCCCAAGCAAACGTTATTTGTCTGAAAGTTAAGTATACAGATGATCATCCCTTGGAATAAAGATGGATAACAGTTGACTTTTAAAGAAACAATGATGCACTCAGCCTTAGGTGAGGAAGTGAAATTCCTTGTGAGAATTTAATTGAGCTCTACAACATATTTGATCATACTTCTCTTTTAAGAGCCCACATTCCCCAGAGTACTGAATGTTAAATGGCTTATTTAATTATTTCACACTCATGTGTTTAACCACAAACTTTCCAGTATTTTTTATGTTGATTCACGTAAGATACACACCAGTGTCACATTTCCAAGTAGGAAGAAATTCAGTCTGGCTCACTTGAAAGTAGGACATGAAGTTTTTTTTTTTGCCATTTTGCTTCGTTTTAATCATCAACATAGCACTAATTAAGGAGCTGAAATTCTTTTTGATTATTCACACTTGACACATTTAGCTCTGTGACCTGTTGGTAGAATATGGTTACTGTTTTTTCTTCCTATCATAAAAAAGAGGACAGAAGAGGAAGAAAAGACATTCTGTGTTGGGGGAATTTTCATACACCTAAAAAAAATAAAGAGCAATACAAAGCAGGAGTGCAGTTAGCACCCACACCTACTATACAAGTGATTCATTCAGATCAGACCTAATTTATGAAGCTGATGGCTGCAAAATTGTTGTAAAGAGCTTGTGTATAAACAGTCAGTAGGAGGTGATAGATATGTGTTAGCCAATGGTAGGACAAATAGCCCTCATGGAAAGCCACCTGCTTCTTAATTAACAGAAAAGCAAGCTAGAATCAGTCACTTGCTATTACTCAGAAAAATAAAATCCCAAAAGAAGAAAAAATGTTTTGACACATTGGTGCATAAATGCAAAAGCTGCTTTCTATAAGCTGGAGACAAAATCTATTGGCAACATGCCCAACCCGTCTGGCTGGACTATTTCTCAGTTTATAGAATTATCTAAATGTGAGTTGGTGGTTAGAGCCGATTCCCTGTGGCTCCTGTCTTAGGGGCTCACTTCTGATCTCTGCAGGTGTGTCTGTGTAGAGCTGACATTATTTGCCCTGCATTTGTTGTTGCTCATCTGAATACCTGCTGAAATCCTGAGATGAGTAGGCTGGTTTATGTTTTTATCCAAGGAAATGTTCTTTTCATTTACATTTGTTAGCAGTACAGGGTGATTAAAAAATGCATGACTTTGTTACTAAGTATCACATAAACATTTAGTCAATTAATTTGTAAAGGAACTTTCACAGATTTTTCATACTCTTACAAATGCTTAATATGAACCTTTCTTGTTACACACTATACATCAGTTCTGTATCCTAATTAATCTGAGACCCTTTGTAGCATTTCGCTTCACCATTGATCATTGTCTGGCAGCAATTACGTATTCAACCATCACAATCTGGTAAAACGTTAAGGGTAACTCTGTAATTCAGTGCATATGTAATATTCACTTAATACTTCGTTACTGAGTAATTAATTTCTGAAAATGTTCAGTTATTTTTCAGTCGTTGTGTAAATAAGGGCAGAAATATTCATCCATAAATCCCGCTAAATTTTTTTTATTGAAAAAATCGAGCAATCCTTTTTTCTGTTGTATTATATTAGTTATATTAGTGTCTTAAAAGTGTTTTTTCATTCTGTTATTTTCTTGTTGTTATATATTTGGTGAGTTTAATTAGTAATATGTTCAGAAATATTCCAAACTAATTTGTCTCCTAATCACACTAGGATTAGGATTTTCCAGACCTTGTAACTAATACATTTATGCTACTTGAATGTTTTTCTTTTTTAATTATTTTATTACATACTTTTTGGCATTTTCTTAAGTTATCGGTGAGTTGACTGCAAGGAACCCATTGCTCCTAAGGTAAGGCCATGCAGGTTTGTAGAGGCCATGCTCAACCCAGATATGTGCGTGCTTGTATACCTTACAGTATTTCTATCCATCCAGTCCTCAATACATCCATCTCATTTCTTAGGTTTATTTGTCCAGTAGAAGTTTCAAAATCTTACCTGTGTAGCTTTCAGTGCATGACAGAGGCCATACGTGGCTGCCGTGCCAGTGCATTGCAAGCATATTCACAAACAGACCCACACTCACACAACTGTATGCCTGTTTAGTGTCTACTGTCAAACATACACAATGATTTAAAACTGAATGAGGAAAATGTATTCTCCTAAAGAAATACACTTAAACACTACCATACTTTCTCAACGTTGCCTAGTGCACCACTGTGCCATCTAATAGCATTATAATTTTAAAAGGAACTCAACCAATGCATCTATTACATGTTCTTTAAGAAGTTCCAGCCTCAATCCACTTTCCAGTCTTTCCTGCAATGTGCATACTCTGCCAATTAGACTTCTATCCACAACACACATTATAAAGTTTGGCAGATTTCTATCACTTTTATCTGGAGGGTTAATAAATCATGTGCCCACAACAGGATTAAAATCTGAACTGTTACACTATCCTAATAAAATCACCATTCACACTCAATACATCCTACCCCTGCCACCAATGTTTTGTAAAAGGTTACTGCATCAAGCTGATTCCCTGCATTCAAATATTTGCCTACATTCAAATGTCTTTCAGAAAACAATTGGCTTGCCTCTTACCTGTTCTAATTAAAAGCTTGCCTGTTTGTGTATTGTGCTGTTAAGTTTAGCATAAATAAAACTTTATGAGACATTATGAACTGAATAAAGTTAGAAAATTGGTAAGTGGTAATTTATAGTGGTAATTATATAGAGTGGTGGCTCTGAGGCTAAGGATCTGCGCTGGCATCCCAAAGGTTGCCGGTTCGAATCCCCATCACTGCCAAAAGAGATGCTACTCTGCTGGGCCCTTGAGCAAAGCCCTTAACCTGTAAATGCTCCAGGGGCGCTGTACAATGGCTGACCCTGCGCTCTGACCCCAAGGGGTAATGCGAAAAAGATGCATTTCACTGCGTGTTGTCCTGTATAACTATGTATGTGACAAATAAATAAAGAATTATTATTATTATTATTATTATTATATATTGTGCTGTTCCAAAAGGCAGGAATTTTGAAACTTTAAAGGCAGTTCCTCAATCACATTTTCGTATTAAAAAAAAAAAAAGCAAATGAAACAACAAAAACAAAGGAGAAAATATTTTTTCTTCCTTAAATCACAATTATATTTTTTTGGTTTTAAGACAGAAAACTAATTTACTGTTTTGAAGGGCAGACAAAACCTGATCCACTCCATACAGTTGTGCTTGCTAACATCTGTGCTTGGGCTGTGTTGTGGCTCAGCACATTGTTTGCTTTTTATACTGCTGGAGAAATGAATAAGCGGGAGTGAAGCTCATGATTCATTCCTTTTTGTAGCCGAGACTGATAGAGATTCTGGTAAATATTAATCTTTGCTGGAATTTATTATGCAAAGTCTACTGCTTGAAAAGTTAAAAGCTTTATTTGAAGACACTGATATGTCCCTGTAATGTGAAAGTTGCATTTGGGCACAAAGCTCGCTTTCTTGAGGCAAGGGACTTGTTTACTGCCAGTTCTGTAAGCTTGAGCATTTCAATGACTTGAAACAGTACTGCTCTTATGCGGGACTGCAGCAAGAAGAAAGAGAGTCATTGGAATGTTACACACGTGCCTTCGATCTGGCTGCTTACACTGTCTGCAGAATGACTAAGCATTTTTTGTTTCGACCTTTTCCCCCTCACCACCCACTTTAGTTGGAAACAATTTAACAGTGAAACAGACTTTTCTGCTCCAATCCTTAGAGAATCCCAGTTCAGAATTTTTTCCTAGTTTTACTAAATTAGGTATTTTAAGATATTGGGATTATTGTTATCAATAAACTTCTTAGACTGAATATCTTTATTTTAGACCATGATTTTTGAGTCATTTTTTTTAAATGTAGTCTATTTAATGAATTGATTTAAAAATATGATATATTAGGAAGTAAAATTTAACAAGTCTCATTTCCTATAAAGGAATTAATTTTCTTCAAATGTTCAAATGGTAATAATGATAAATTGATCATTTAAGAAAGATTACAAGCTCATACTGATTATTGTAGCAGTAGAGTGTTGTACCGTGTTAGCCATAGATTGATACAGAAGAAAGTAGGGTGAAATGACACCTTTTATAGGCTAGCTAAATAGATTACAAATGCAAGCTTTTGAGTCAGCTAAGGCTCCTTCATCAGGCAAGGTGTAACCAATTCTGTGATTACTGTGAAGCAGAGGAGCATGGTGTAGGAAATAGCCATCAGTTAACCTTCACAGTCATTTTGTTTTTTGTATTTTTTTTTAGGGAGTTCTTTTTTAATTTTAGATTTAGGTATGTGAAGGGCCACACTACAGGGATTAGTTTTGGATGAAAACTGTTAACTATGTATAACCTTACTTTATTTAAATAACAGCATTCTTGACCGTATTCTTTGGGTGAACTGGCACTCGGTGTATGCCCAGGTCCTGGGAGGCCAACAGTGCCATTCATATACCTGAGGAAAATCCAACTGACATCATTGCATTAGTCTGCAGCAACGAAGGAGGAGAAACATGTTTGCCATTAAGGTTTAAGGGAGGGCCCTTGTGCAGGAACTGGAGGGAGCAGGGTATTGAAGCACGTTGGGTGGCGGACACAAATTCATTTAAGCATATAACTTAGCCAGTGTTGTGGCATACTTCCTGATTGGAGAGGATGGGACCGGCATCGGAAGGAATTGGTCACAACAGTCACTTGGTCATATAAAATCAGGCAGCCATTGCTAGATGTCATCTTTTAAACCAGGTTGTCGACCAGCTTGAAATCTTCTGAATTTCTTAAAAACAGAAAGCTTAGTGTTTAATAGTGGGACTGATAATGGCACAGTCTCTTTTTAAATTTTTCTGTAGTTTTTTTGGAAGAACCTTTTTCTTTTCTTGGATCTTTGCTTTCAATGGGAAGAAAAAGGGAAAGATTTGTTTTCTCTTTTTAAATATTTTTCTTGGCTATTTATACTTTTTATTATGAGTCAATTGGACTGTCTTTATAAACTGATGACGTGACACTGATTTTGGATATGCTTGTGCACTTGAAAATGCAGGATCACTGTTTTCACACTTTATTTTTGGTCTCTGCCTTAGTTCCCTCGACAAGTGATCAGTTTGATTACAACTCCAGATGCCCAGAGTCTAAGATTGTGCAAGGGTGCTATTGCACAGTGCATCAGAAAATATTTCTTACAGAACACTTTGATAAAATAGGTAACCTCTACATTTTTTTATCTGAAATGATCAAACCGCTGCCAGATCTGCTTTCTGAATCTGCTTAATTTCAAGGGAGCCAGAGCTTATCCTAGAGCGATGCATTCTCAAACTCGGTCCTGGAGACCCACTGTGGCTGCAGGTTTTAGTTCCAGCCAGATTAATAAATTAGTAACAACACCTGAAGTAACAACACCTATTAGCACTGATCTCATTTAATTAGCTGGTGTTTTTTTTTCTTTTTGTCTTATTCTACATTCAGAAAAGAACAGCAGCAGGATTTTAACATTTATATTTAGATTATATTTCTGCTTTTGCTATATATTCAAATACATAACTCTCTTTTGTTGATTACATTATATTTTCATCCTTTTCATTGTATCTTATTAATGACAATTAAAAACGAGCAGAGCAGACACCCAGGCAAACAACACTGAATAATCAAATACTGCAACTACTTTAGGGCCAGACCCACTAATTAGTAAATAATAAATTAATTAAACAATTAGAACACCTAGAAAAGTAGAATGAAAATCAAGATGAAAATATTGTTAAAAAGTAAAAAAAAACATTCTCATATAACTGCTTGGTACATTTTAATATATATATATATATATATATATATATATATATATATATATATATATATTTTACCAAACTTAGTTTTCTAATTTCTATATTGTTCACAAAACACAGAACCTGGGAAATAACAGTTTACTTAATTAGCCCAGTAGTCCAATTAAAAACAGAAGCCACAGTGGGTCCCTAGGACCAAGTTTGGGAAGCACTGCCCTAGAGCATTATGGCCAAAATATGAACTAGACCTGAATTGTTAGTGGGTGTGTTTAAAAGCACACATGTCCACCTGCACCCTAAGCCAGTTTTGGAGTCCCCGATTTACCTAATGCACCTGTACTTGGGAGTACCTGGAGAAAACCCATAGGCATTAGTAAAGAATAATTTTCTTGTTAAAAACCAAAGTGAGATTTTTGCTGTGACCTTAAATAAGTGTAATTGTGTATATAATTTAATACCGCTAGGTTATGGCAAATGTGTTCTAAGGTTTTTCAGGTAAGAAAGACAAAAAATGTGCATGTTGATTATCACATGCAAGTAAGAATTTCACTGTATTCTGTAAATGTGATAGTTATGTCCCTATAAATCTCCAGCCATAACCATATTATAAAATTTACACCCGCAATTTTAAGAAATGTCAAAACATCTTATCATACATCACCAATATATTTTTGCACTGTGAAGTTTTTACTTGCATGTGGTAATCAGTGTGTAAACATAATTAGTGAATATAACTATCTTACCTCAGAATGTCTGAAAGTCTCACAACATATTTTTCATAAATAAAGTGAATTAGAAAATTACCAGTAAATCAAATTTACCTTTGATTAATAAACTGATTTGAATAAAACAGGCATATTGTTGCCATTGTTTAAAAGAGAACAAGTGGGAAAGAGTTACTTAGCTTACTAAGTTGACCAAATTGAGTAGGGAAATATGATTTTAGTCAGTTCACCATGGAAACATATGAAAACCTATGGTAGGAAGCACTCTATCATAAAAATTAAACACTTTTATACAGTTTCAGGTCCTGAAAAATGAGTGTCCTTTACTGACCCACAAACTCCCTTTACAGCAGAAGCCTTCTGCCTTTTTAGATCTTATTTAACTTCAAAGATCAGATAAAACAATGAGAAATACGTTGTAGGTGACATTTAATTTAAAAATATGAATCATTACTTGATTCATTTGCATTATAATATTTAGCTTTCAAAGTATTTGGCAAATAAAGACAAAAATGAAAGTTCACAGTTGTCACTTTTTAAGTTAAAAAAATTGGGATGGAATGGTCCATAAAGTAATTCCATCTAAATGTCACTTCTGTGATACTGTAGGAAACCACTCAACAGAAGATTTTACAATATAATACATAATACAATCGATTGTATTGTACAATAAAATAAAATCAGGTACATTAATTTCTATATTTTATGTACATAAGTACATGTAGAGTAAAATGAAAAGAAATTGAATAAAGAGAACAACGTAAATAATATTTCAAGTAAAGCTGAACATCGGATCGGATGAAGTACATAAGCTGCCTAGATAGATTGGTATGGGGTGGCTTAATTCCTGTGTGCACACCAAATTTTACAGACCAATGCGTGTGTGTGTTCATTTCTTCTCCATCCAGTATGTACTCTAATAGGGCAAACAAGCAATCCCCTATCCTCATTTGTTGTGGGTGTGTTTGCTTTGCATGTATGGGCCTCTGTGTGTGTACATATTAAAATAAATGATGTGTCTCAAAAACTACTCATGCAAAAATTTTGCAAATCAATAGATATTGTCCTGTGACTTAAATGGATCAGACTGCAAAAATTCTACTTAAGTTAAGCAATTTCTATGGCAGTTACCGTTGGACATAACGTCAAACCGTTTTTGAAGGATATGAAAATAAGTACTGGACCAACAGGGAAATAACAATACAACTTGTATGAAAAAATAAATGAATTTTTTTCTGACGTTGTTGTTGTACGTAGATTTCCACAGACACACATACTGTACATACATCATGCTGAAATGGACTTTTCTTAACATTTTAACACATAGAAGAGTCTGAACTTAACTGTGTGGAGAATTTTTGACAGTCACCAACTTCCATTTTCATGCAAGTAAAATCATTCTCCTTTTAAACTTTTTTTGGGTGATGTACCTAATATGGAGTAGGGAGAAAAGGCAGAAAGGTGAGCCTGGCAGCAGCATTTATTTGTGGACACTGGGATTTGGAGGTCACAAGTTAGTAACATAAGATTACAGCTTGATTTAAGGCTTCTCCCTAAATTGCTGTTAATGGGTTAAATAAAGTTTAAGATTATCTTCTTAAATTAAATGCTTTTGGTTAGAAATTCCAAAATAGATTGTCCATAATATAACTGAACTCCAATGTTCAAAAAAAAAAAACAACAATGAATTCTGATCTTGTTAGTGTGAGTTTGAGAAATTAATGTCCATATTGCGGAGCTCTAAACTAAAAAAAAAAAAAAAAAAAGTGGTTTCCACTTAAACTTTAAACATTGCACTATTGCTAACCATAAATGTTTACACTATGCTCGATGCAGATCAAATGTGACCAAATTGCTTTTTCAAAATTATGTCTTCTTCTCATCCCAAACTTACAACTTTACAGCTCTCAGGAAAAGCAATTGTGTCACAAAAATTAACCCTGACCTAATCAACCCGTAATAGACAGTTGCATTCTGAATTCCTGATTCAACAGGAGCTGATAACACTGGAATCTTTAATGAAGTTTTTGAAATATGCAGTTGATTTATGGTTAAATAAAACAGTGAATGCTTTCATAGCATGTATTAATATTTATTAGTATTGATCATTTTTTTGATGATGGGTATATAATGCTTTTGAGCACTCACATTTCAGTAGTTCCTAAGCTTTTACTACTACAGCTTAGTTTTACTATATGCCCTTATAGTAAGGCCTCCTTTACGGCTTGGGGGTGTTTTATCATTTCATTGGCACATTTGAGCTCCAGGTTCAGCCAAAAAGGTGCTTAGTGTAGTTGAATTTAGTGATTTTATGCTTTTCAAGCTGTGTGTATATTGTTACCTTCAGCTGAAGAAGCACTGCAGTATGCAATTTTATAAACTGCAAGGGTGTTTCATTGGATTGCAGCCAGGTTTGAACACAGCGCAATGTGAACTGCTTCCTGGTTCAGTTTCCATCTCAGCTAAACCCCTTGAGTGTTGCATATATGTCCTGTCAGAAAGAAGGAATGAGAAGAAATAGAAAGTTGTTTTTGGGTAGGCAATTTTTTCCTCCAGTGGTGTGTTCTAATGCAGTGTATTGTGTAATGATATAATTGAGAAGTAAAAACAGTGCAATGCTGACAGGGTTATCTTTAGAGACCTGCTGAGATGACAAAAATAGCTGTCAAAGAATAGCAGGCCTAAATATAACCAAGGAATTGATTTGGTGTGGCTTGATTACAGACTAGGGTTATTTTCTATAGTTGAAAAAGATGAGAGGCAGGAAATTGAATATCAAAAATACTGCAGATTCTTAAATAATTCCTCTTAAATGTCTAGATATGAAAACAGTTGATGAAAAAAGTTAGACAAGTGATTAAGATTAGCAAAGGTATTTAATTTAAGTTGGTTAATTATTTAATTAATCCATTTGTTCAGATTATTTGAATGAACAAGACAGAATATAAGCGACAATTTTTACATTGTATTCTTATCAAAGGTCTGTCTTAAATTGCAACGCAGGTAATGAAGAGAAATGTGTTGAACTATTGTAGGGATTAAAATAAAACATAATTGGAAAGAGACAATTTAAATGTCAAAGACTGTTGGTATGAAAAGAAGAGGCAAATAGAAATAACTAATGCCTTGCATAAAGTAATCTTGCTGGCAACACTCTCCTTCTTTGGGAAAACTTTGAAGTGGTAAAGTTGATCTTACCTTCTTTACTGTTAAAACTGTTTTCCATAAACAAAAGTAGTATGCCCTAAAGATTAAAAAGTCCCCATTAGCAAGGATAAAAGAAAAGCATAATTAAAGCTGATGGATGCATCATGTAATTCTAATGATTGAGACATTCAGATATGAAGAAGAAAGTGTTTTCTGCTGCCATACTAGCAGGCTTTTCTTAAATCAACTTTTTTTCTGTTTTTGGCTAAAACAAATGAAGCATCCTTGCCATTTGTTGCTGAGAACCTTAAATTTTTGGTTTCCTGAAAAGAAAAGAAAACAAGAGTTCCTGTAAATAAATGGGGCTTAGAAGCCAGTAGTAATTTTTGTTTTTAAAAAAAAAAAAACAAACAAAACATTATAAAATCTACTCCAGTCCTGGGAAATGTAATAGAATAACACCTATTCACTACTGTATTTCTGTAGTTGAGCTTTATGTGCTATATGGTCTTTTTTTTCAAAGAAATAAGAAAAAAGAGAAATAACAAGATTGTAAAACATATCTTCTGATCTGCACTTTGCCTTCAGTTTTACCAATCAGTGCTTTATCGAACATTCTTCTTTGTGAGCATTATCAGAAAGCACTCAGCATAGCAATTGAAAACAATATTATAAAATGAGGACAAAATCCACAAAGCATTTCTGCAGTGGAGTTTGTCACTTTCCTGGTTTCTTCACTTATTGCACAACTAGCTGTGTTACCTGGCTTTGCCTGAGAAATTTTTTTAAAACAATGAGCCTTAGGTATAGTGCCATCAATTAATGAGATGTTTCAGAAGTACTATGTAACTAATTAACTGAGTACTGTACTGAATATAATATTTGCATTTTTTAACCAGGGGTAATATCATTAGTTGATCCATTCCTGCTTTGCTTAGTGACTTGACCCTGACTTTTGTTGATGGTCATTAGAAAACACAATTTTACAGAAAACTTTTATTCTTTTGAATTCAAACTGGTAATTTATTGAATAATGAGAATTTTGGGTATACTGTATATACTGTATAATTTCAACCTGTGGCACATCCTGTAAAAATGGTGGCTTCAATTAGATTTTAATTAACACTTAATCTTGTACCATTACAAAGTTTTGAAGGGTTAAAGCAATACACACATTGAAACAGGCCTGGTGTATGGGAACAACAGTTTATCTCGCAGAAAGTAGGGAAGTAAAAGTTGAAACCAGTAAGAATTAAAATAAACGTACAAAACAGAAAATGATAAAAACTTAAATTAAAAGTAGAGCAAACCTCAAATCCTAATCTTGCAGTGAGCACTATGTACTGAATGTATTATACAACGGTAGCAAGCGAAGTAAAGTAAACTCAGCTTCAGTTTGAGTTTTTACTTTAATTACAAACAGTAAAGATAATTACAGGCTGCATATTTACATGGTAAATGCAACGAATTGATGATTTTAAACATGTTTGGGAAAGAATAGGTGAGAAAAAAGAATATGGTCAGCTGCATACAGCATGATGGTGTTATTGTTGGTGAGGAAGAGACTGCAGCAGAATTCTGTAGTACTGGACTTCTCCAATAGTGGTATGAGGTAAAGATGATTTAAAGTTGATTCATTCAAAGGTAAAACTGCTAAAAACCTTGATTCTGTATTGGCATCAAAGCCTAAAATTAGTACTCTCTTATTATACAGTGGGTTTGAATAATAGACTACCAACCAAAAAAAAAGTTACTAATTACTTTAACTCACTCAGAAGCACCATCCTGTGTACTTTATATGCCATTCAAAAAAACAGCTATAGAAAAAAATTGTGATTCACTCTGTTCCATCAGTGTTGGGCTTAACGTTGATCGTTGATTGATAGTGTGAGCTTAATGATGATATGCAGGTGGACAGTAGTGCTGGCTTTCTTAAAAACACAAAGCTGTACACTGATAAACTTATTACACTACTCTTTTATTTTTATTTATCTCAGATTAATTGTCATATACGTTGTACACAGTAATTGAAGTTCACATTTGGCCTAGCACATCACACCGGCACTGTCTGGATGCTCAAATCTTGCTTTGTAGATTATGTCAAATATAACATCAAAATAGATAATGATAAGCAAAACAGACGAGTTTCTTTTTGAATGCATATGTTTCATAATTGAGTTTCTAATGGCGGATCTTACTTAAAGGGATTTTGGTCTGTGAATTTTTAAAAAATTTTTTGGGGTATAGTGAGATGAAGTAAGAAAGAAGACAAGGATGCAAGATTGCTACTTAAGGGTTTGGCAACACTGCGTACACTGGTTTTGGCAACACATTTCTCAGAAAGATTAAACGGCGGATGTGTCTTTTGTGAATGCAGCATGTTCTAACACAATCCAAGATAAGACAACAACATTAATTTTAATTGTCAGATGAGTTCAGTCAGAACTGGTGCATGGAGCAATCTATGAGGCCACTTGCGTTATTGAAGGCTATACATAAATGTGATTGTTATTAAGCTATTATGCTAAAGTACAAAATGTGGAGGATAGTACAGTTAAAATGTAAGAGGATACTCTTGTGGTATCATTAGTATTATAACAAGGAATTGCAGTTACTCTAACTATCCTTTTCCAAGCTCAGTCATTTCAGTTTTTAGTGGTGGCAGAGGAACAGATGAATCCAAGAGTATCAGACAGGAACGGGCAGGAACCAACCCAGGAAAATGAGTCAGTTCAGCACAATCATAACACAACTCCACAGGCACTCAAACAGAATACATTTTACAAATTAGCATGTAAACCATAGTTTTTTGAAAGCACAACTTTAGTGCCCTAAAACATTCACATAGTCATGCAGGAAATATTCAAAATCCATATTGATGGTGACCCATCTATAATTCAAAAAAGGTCTTCTGTGTTCTTGTATCAGAATGCTGCTCCATGTTAGATCCCAGTGCACTTGTAAAGGGAACCATAATAGTAATTAGTTAACCTAACCGGCATAATTTTAAGGAAAACTCAATGCAGACACAGAGAGTATGTGCAAAGTTCACATAGGTGGTATTAGTGGTGGAATTTAAACACTAATGACTGGTACAAAAGTGCTTAACTGCTATGCTAAAGAATACATGTGAATTTCCCCTTGGGATTAATAAAGCTATCTATCTATCTATCTATCTATCTATCTATCTATCTATCTATCTATCTATCTATCTATCTATCTATCTATCTATCTATCTATCTATCTATCTATCTATCTATCTATCTATCTATCTATCTATCTATCTATCGTGAATTTTAACACATGCATGAAATTTGCCCCAGTGTTTAGAACATTTCCACTCTTGTATATACTGTAACAGAGGCATATATAGGGCTTTTGAGAGACTGAAGTAATATCGATTAACTCTTCACATAGACCATGGGCTATTAGGTCTGACAGTTCATTAGCTGTGCAGTCTTTTTCAGAGACCCTGGTCTGTCAAATGTCAAGCGAGTGACTATATTTGTCAGGATTACTGCTTCGATGAATCAGCCTTTCTTGTGCACCAATTTATTTTAAGAGCCTCTGCATTTGAAGTTTTCTTGCCAATTAATTTATTTTTAGTAAGTACCATGGCTTTGGTGCTTAGGCGTCACTTATATGTAAATTCAATAATTCTCGTTCTAGTTTTTTTTTTTTTTTTTTTTTGGACCCTTCATTCTATAATGAAGCAACAGCGAGTACAGCAACTTGATTAATAAAAGTCCTATAAATAACTTGCATGTCTAGGCAGGCTTCCCTTTTTAGGATCAAAGTATATCTGGTCTTGTTGGAAATGACAAGTTAATTTCCTCTGGATGAAAACTTCACTTTTTTTTTTTTAAAAGGATGGACAGGCTGTTTATTTTAGTCATGCAACACACAGTTGACATGAGCAGATGTGAAGGTCCGAGAGTATTGACTGTATTATTAAAAGGATTTATAACGTATCCCAGGTAATAAAAATTGACTTTGCCTCTCTCTTTAGAATCTGCAACAGAAATGAAATTGATTGCCATATGCAGTACATTTGCGCAGATTTCTCTGGGGGATTTTAGAGCAAAGCGATTTGTATGCTCAGCACTATTTAAAGCTTGCCTAAAGAAAAATGGCTTTATCCTACTGGAGCAGATTCCAGAGCTCATTGCAGTGCAGATCTAATGACTGTAGAATTACGGCTAAGAAGTTCATCCCTTCTGCTCTGCCACATGATCAAGGGCACTATACAGTAGCGTGAAAGCATCTGATCTGAACTTTTTAATGTGTGCATTCTGGTGGTTTCTGTGGTTTGGTTTCTTTTTTTTTTCCTTTAAGCCAGGCCTTGAAAAAAATGTTATTTCATGGCTCTAATGCTGTCACAAGTTGTACCTAGTGCATGACTTTTAATGAATGATGTAGATACTGATATGGAAATCTTCAAAAAAAGACAGTATGTACAGATAATGTAGTATTTTCATACATCTCAAATGAGTGATATTTAACAACTTTGAGTCCATATTTTACTGTAAAGCATATGATCTTTTCATATTTTTTCTTTCCGTAATGTTAAGTCAATCTTGCTAAATTCCTCACATAAGTGTGCTGTTGCGTTCTAAAAATACCTCTTGCTAACTGTCAAATGGACATCCATCCAGAGCATAGGGTCAGAACCCCATGAGTGTTCATCAGAAAAAAGGAAACTTCATTAATCCTTATAACAGTACTACTCTGTGTGGCATTAGACTCTAAATAACGCAAGTACTGTTCTGTAAGGAAATTTACAAAGGTCCTAGTATTGATTGAGAAACTGAGTCTGGAACTCTGAAAAGTAACAAGACGTTTTGAGCACAGCAGACCATCATTCATGATAATACTAAAGGTATAGGACAAAGTACTACAGGCACAAATAAGGAAAGGGGTTTCTTTGTCTTTCTTGAGTGCCTCTCCTTTAAGCAGTGGCTGATATACATATCCTGAAGTATGGAAACACAGAGGAGAAAACAACCACAGCACCATGAGAACTTATGAATTTCACTGTTTGGGACTAGCATACTGTATTTTACAAATAACATTTTAACAAGTGATGTTGAAGTTTTTTTAGATTTTTCCTAAACAAAGAATGAAAAGTGTTCTGTAAAACAGTATGAAAATGCAATACAGTGGTATCTGCTAATAACCTCATCGTGCATTGCCTGTCACGTTATTCCTCCTAAATGAAAGCTGAATACTTTTCCCTTAATATCTTAAATTAGAAATTAATTGGTTGCTTAAAAAAAGTCATTTGCACTAGAAAAATCTTTTTTTTTTTAAATTTTTGCAAAGATGTCAATGTTTCTTGTGTGTATCTGCATTTGTTTATTTGTTTAGATATTTTTGTTGAAACTGGTAAAAACTAGCTTCTCCTGCTCTAATCAATCAACATCCCTTTGCTTTATTATCTTACTAGATGCTCATTATTGTTCATTTCCAAGGACGGGAATTAATGAAGGTTATTTGTTAATTCAGTAACAAAAGCACAAGCACAGAGAGACCTGGGCAAAATCCACACTAAACCGAAAATAGGATCCGTCAAGCATCAGAGCTAACTGCTGTGCTAACATGACTGTTGTTTTGAATATCATTTTAAAAAATGTCAGACTTTTAATTTTTTTTTAAAGAAAAATATTTGAATCGGATTTAGTTTGTATGTCAATATTTCATTTGAATGCAAGTACTTTTCTGAATGAGCTATGCCAGCCAGTTTTCTGGACAAGAATTTATGTAGTTTATTTTGGAAAAGGAATACTAAGCATCTGTGATGTAGTTCAAATTTGTGCTTTACAGGCAAATCGGATTTTATATAAGAATTCTGTCTCTGTATGTGTGTGCCTGACGTGCAACAATTTAAACTGTACATTCCATTCCCCCGCATCGCTGTACTATCTATAAGCAGTGTAAGGCTTTCTGTTCTAAACTCCTCAAATGCAATTGTCAACTGTAAATGTGCTCTTTCTGTCCAACATATGCTGTAGATTCTGCATGAAGTCTCTGTTTTGAGCCGGCATTATATTTCTTTCTATGCATTCAGGCAACAGATAAAAACACCACTCCACCCTAACTGTGGCTGTTATAAAATATTTTTAGCTGTGTTTGTGTTTACCCCATGTTAGTGTTGTTTTAGTATGGGTTAAGCCTGAATATGAGTATGTTTTGTAACAAATTAAGTACTTGTTCAATATAAGAAAGTTAGAAATGGTAACTTTTTAAGTCATTTCCTATTTCATACCTTTTATAGCATACCGGCTAAGGAACTGGAATGAAACTTTAAGGCTTCTGTTTTAGTTCTTGCACCAAAGTCACTGTGTGACCCTGGACATGTCACTTAACTATCTGCTGCTTCAACTGTAAACAAAAATCCCATGTCCACAGTTGTAGTAAAGTGCCTTGAGGTGGTTTTCAGTATAACTAGGTGTTATGTAAAATGTTTTTTGTCACAAAGGCTTAAGCCTACCCTAAGTTAACAAAAAAGAACTTTAATTTAGAGAATGGATACATAGCTTACAATTCTTTTTTTATATAACATGAAAGTATTTATTTCTCTCTAATATTTTCAAAATACATGAAGATTATTTCCATTCTGAAAAGTAGCATCTTTAAAGATGCAAGGTTTCACAAGACAAAAACCCACCCTGGATGAGTTGTTAGTTTGTATTTTTTTCAATTATTAAACACATTTTCTAACAAATAAGTTATAACAATTTTTTAATTATTCCTTCCTGTGTTATTTATTCTAAAAGCATTCTTTTTTTTTGTAATTTTTCCAGGCCGAATGGGATACCCTCATGCTGGGGCTGACAATCTTCTTATGCTGAATGGTAATTATTTCAGATTTTCTTTATGCAGTCTACTAACCAGGTGTTATTCCTGTATATATTCCCTGTGTATTTGTATTATAACATTTTGTGTGAATAAGGGTAATGTCATTATGTTAGTATTTTTTCTTTTTCAAAATTTGCTTTAAGAAATATTATCAAAAACTTTTTTTTCTCTGCCTTTGTTAGGCTGTTTTACAAATAGGATTTTGCGAGGTATGAATATTTGTGTTATTTCCCTGCCATCATATGGAAATAGCTTACCCTGCTGACATTTTCTTTAGCTTTGCACTCTTAGCCTTCATGTCAGTAAGAGAGGGAGAGGGAGTGAAGGTACTGTATATGATGTAGTGGCAGTTCTTTTTTAATTAAATATTTGAAAGATGTGTGAAGGGAGGGAAGACTTCTCACTGTAATAACAGTTTAAAATTGTACTGCTTAGTATTCATCAAAAATAAGAAACCAATAAATATCATGTGCTTTCTGGATTTTTGAAAGACTGTCAAATGACATGTTGATGGATGAATGAAAGAATGAATGAATGATCACTTGAAAGTGTCAATAATATTTGACACCTTTTGTACCTAAGCAAGATATGCTTATGAAAATAGCTAGTTTATTAAGCATTTCTTTCCAGTAATAAACAAGCAGCTTGACCTTTACTGCTAGATAAACCTCACTTCCACTTTGTAGATTATCATATGTACTGTATGCCACTGAAATATTGACCCATTAAGATGCAGTTGTTTCCCTTAATTTTTGCAGATTGCAAACAAGCCTTCTCATTTGGTTGAGGTATTGCTGGAAGTAATAGTCGTCACTTTTGTTAAATGATAATGCATTTTGTCATCAGCAACATTCAGGTATGCTGTGACATTTAGGTGTTCATTCACCTATATCAGTTACTGGGTGCCAAGGTAGTAGCTTCTAAACCACAAAATAATCATCTAGCACAATGGCCAGCCATCATAGGTCTGTCACTCTAATTCGGTCCCATCATTAGTGTGAAGAAACTGGAATTGAGGCAACATTTTCCCAATACTCATTTGTCCAATATTTTTGTTTCACTGCCCTCAATAATTTTTTTTATACATTTGTCTATAATGGAACCCACATAAATTGTTTCACACTTTAAACCATCTATTTTCACAAATAAGTTGACTCCTACTGGCTTCAAGATCAGCACTGTTGGATCATTCTTTATTTGCCCTAGGCATAGCTGTGCATGAAACTGTTAAGGATGTGGCCTTGTCCAGGATATTTTCAACTATTCCATTTGATTGTACTGTCATTCATCAATCTCATTTTGTCTCTAACTGTTTGTATACCATGATTTGTACCACTTATCTGTCATCATTGGTGGTCCTTCAAAACAAGAAAAAAGTAATGGGAAACTATTTATGTTACCTTAGATGTTGTCTGATATCATGGAAGGAATTCTGTATTGTTTGAATAAAGGATTTCACATGATAAATCAGCTACTCAATTTTGAGCTTAACTCATGAATATACTAAAATAACTGCTTCTTTGCTTGTATGATAAAATAAGTACGTTTTTTGGAATCCCGAGTCAGTCAATATTTTTTTTTTCCATCCATCCATTTTTTTAAATTTTTATTATTGTGTTTTAAATGAGAAAAAAACCTTCTTAACTGCATTTAGACACCTTAAGTGGTCATTGATGCTTGTTAAACTTAGCAATGTGCAGTGAAGACATTTTCAGGGAGCAGTCGTGTTCAGCAGTCTTTAGAGTCAAGGCGCACACATGGCCAGGTCACATTGATCAGTTTTGCTCATTGCTAGGCAGCTCTCAGTGGCTGACACACTGGTTGAATACAGCAGCTGCTTTTTCCATTGCTCTGCACTAAATGCATGTGACTTCATCGCATTACATCAGGCTGTGAAAAGGTCACAAAGCATTTTGCTGGCACTGGAAACACATCAGTTTTTCCTTCTATTCACTAGTAACTGTATGTACTTACACATCATTTTTGCTGCATTCTGTTTATAATCCAGGAATTGTACATTACGTGTATTCTGCCTAAAAACAGTTTAATCTTTTGCTGTGTACCATTAGGTTTTGCACCGCTTTTACTTATGCTTAATCTTTATTCCATAAGTTAGACCAATTTAATTCATGTCATGGTCAGAGGAGTTTAGAGAATATCCTGGCACAAAGCAGCAACCAACACTGGCCAGAGTGCCAGTCTATTGTACAACCCAGGTCTCACACATTTCTGTCTATAAATGTTTGGAAAAATAAAGCAATTTTTATCATGGAAATACTCTTGAAGTGCGATATATTCAGTAACTATTATGATGAATAGGAAAATTTACTTTTAAGAATTGTGGTGAAGAAGTAAGAAAAGGTTGCACATAACATTTACAAGAGCATCATCTGCATTTGGAAGAAATAGCCTTTTTGCTTATATGAATTTCATCTTGATGAATTTATTTAATTTTATTTAAATTAATTTCTCTGTGCATTTTCAGCTACAGTGCTGACTATTGTGTTGCTCTGTTTTTTTGCTATAAGCATTTCAAAGTTCATTGCAAAGAACAAGAAAAGCTGATGCATAAAACAGTCATACTGTCAGATAGGGTACGTGTTATTTTGGAAATGTCAGCCGAGTTCTGTTGTAGTTCATTCAGACAGAAATTTTCCTCCAGAAGCAGTCTTAATAAATAAGTAATTAACATTTTATGATGGTAGCAACAATTGATTGCTGCTTGGTACTGGTAGGTGGAAGAAGAGATAGATAGTACTGGTTTTTCAGGTAATATTGGTGTGTTGTAGGGATCGACAAAGCCTTAGGATGACATTAATTCATGAACTTTATCATCCAGGTGATATCCCTGTATTATGGAAAATAATGTGAGGTCTGCTAAATTCAGAGGTGTCAGTTTTATGACCTACTTTATATTTGCATGTATTTTACCTTTGAAAGAGAACCAGGTGGTGCCTTGTGCACTTTGTGTGCTCTGAAATTGCATGCAGTGCCAGTAATGCTTTTATATGAGATGGCATTCTTCTCCACTTTCCACTTTGTGTTTGTGTTTTGTTACTTTCGAACAGAAAGGATTAGATTTTATTCTCGTTCCCCATCTCTATGGATTTACGTAGTTAGCTGACCAGCACCAGTCCAAGCATCTACCCACCGTCTCCTGACAATGTAACATACCCAAGTGCACAAAGTGTATGCTTGTCTAAAAATAATACATAAGTAAATTCCTCACATTTAATGGCTACCCAGCATCTCAATGTTCTTTTTCACTGTAATTCCTTATCAATAAACTGGCAAAGGTAGATGTATAATCCTAGCTGTTTGTAGAATGCCAGCAGCTACCTTTTCAGTGCCATGTGAAATAAGGGCCTAACATTGGCAGCCAATGTTCAAAGGATACCAGTCTTGGAGTCAATATCAATAGTTTGCTAATTAATTGGATATTTGAAGATCATATTCAATAGAATAACTATGAAAAATACTTGCACAAGGATTTCTATTGTCATAATAGTAAATGCTTTTGAAAAAAATGAAAGGAATGATTGCGCTATACACCCCCTGCCATATTCTACTTGCTGTTACACAAAGCAAAGGATAAACAGGAGGTCATGGAAGTGTACTGTCTAAATACAACATTGATGGGTGTTGCTTGTTTGTACAATTTAATGCTTTGTACTTGGTTGGTATTTTGCCACTCCTTGTGTTTGTCCTTGCCTTCACCCTATAGTCTGGAACCAAATTTTTAAGTCTTATGATAGCATAGGGGTATCACCCAAGAATTGTATTAATTAAAAATAAATGTGTTTATTACAGTTTAGCAGACCAGATTGATGTTCCAAAAATGCTGAGGTTGAGGAAACCAGAAAAATATTATTTATGTTAGAAAATTAAGGTTTACTTGAATAATATAGTGTGCTTACCAGAACATAATTTCCTTGTTAATTGTAGCTACTGTGGCACAAATGCTTGCAACATAATAGATGGTGGTGGCATACAAAAACTGGCAGTTTTGGATGTAGAACTTGGCATTATTCTGTGGCATTTTTCATCCTGCAGTTCAAATGGTTTCTTCTTTTAATTTTGGCTTTCTTAAGAACATCCAAGAAATGCATTTAAGTGCACAGTGTGATATTTAGCACTTTGTGAAACGAAGTCAGCTCTTTACAACAGTGGTCCAGAGAAATACTAGTAAGTGCTTTGTGATGAGGAGTTTCTTATAATTGAAAATGTCCTGCTGAGATCAAAATCAATACCAGTCACTGTCATTTATAGAACATACTATTAACTTGAACTGTATTTACACCTAAAAGGTCTCACGCACCACATTGTTTTATCTTGAATGTGATACGTGGTTGTTATAAATAAAAAAGAATAGTTATATGGTTTTGCATAATTTGCAGTGTACTTTTACTATTTTACTCTGCCTTTTTTCTGGCAGCCATGATACAAATAACATTCTGCACCTTCTAGACTTGACTTTCATACCATTAGCAGGATTCAGATTGATAGCATTGTGAACTGCAAATGTCACTTCATTATTCATTGTTTCTTTGAGTCAGGGCAATTATGTTTTATTGGTTTATATTTATGCCTTGTTTGTCTTGGTTGTGTAACAATATTTCTATGTACAGGGGACTCGTGCTGTCTTTTTATCACAACATGATCCAGTCTGTCATCGCCTTAGTTCCTAAACGAACTTTGGCAGCTGAATTAATAACTTGACAAATCAAAATTCAAAAAGCCTTGAAAAAGGTTAACAGACAGGCAGCCAAAATTATTGGTGCTGATCTGGATTACTTGATTTGCATATGGCAAAGGTCAATAATGAAGGAACTGATGAATGCGGCTGATGAGTGCCACCCATTACGTACAGCACCTATTATCAGTAAATCAGGGATGATAGCTGACAGAGCTACATGAATTCCTAATCTCTAACCCCCATCAAAAACCTCCCCCCCAGGTGCTATACTGCTTTAAAAAATAGAAATACTTCAATCAAGAAACTATTTTTAAATTATACATATACTGTATTTCTAACTTTTGTGAATTATAACCCATTTCCCTTATGTGCTTTTTATTCTTGTCTGTGTGGCTGCAACCACATAGTAAACATGACTAAAGAAAAAACCTTATGTCTCTTACCTTTCAAGGTAAAATTAAATATCTGTAATCTATAGCTTGTTGCTTTCCCATTTTACAGTATCTCATTTTTATCTTCACTAACACAGTAAAGCCAGTTGAAGGGAATACAACTTGATGAAGCACATATACGTAAAACATCAACAGACATATAAAAAAAGAATAGGACAACTAATAATTCTACAATACCAGATTCCAGATTCCATTTATTGTCATTTCACTTAGTACAACAAAATTGCAGCAGTCCTAAAGGTGCATTCACATATGGGCATAATTAAATTGTAATACAATACAATATAATACAATACAATAGGAAAACTAAATATTCCGCTTAGGTATAATGCACATATGAATTGAGTGCAATAATAGAAATAGATAAATAAAATAGCTTGCAAATAATGTAAACATGTATTTGTAGTGCAAGAGTGACTATTGTTATATTGGTCATTGTCAATCATTATAATTATACCGCCCAGGCAGGTCATATCATAGAAACACATATTCATCAGATTTTTGATGAAAGCTCTAAATTAAAGTCTAGCTAATCAATGTCATTGCTTGGGAGTAATTCATATTGTGAAATCTTGTAGTCTTAATTTTTCTCATAACCCATTTAGCAGATGGAAGAACAGACAACAGAGGCTGGGAAAAGTTTCACTAATGAATCCACAGTAGAGAGATGATAACCAGTGGCTTTGAAAAAGTGGCACAGCAGCCCATCTATCTGCTTCTTGACAGTGGTGTAAATGTTGCCATGCTGTAACATTTGGACCCTCTTTAACTCTTTAAGATGGGATCTGTTACTTCTTCTTGACCACAACAAATATGTTTACCTACCACATTGGAGAGTTGAGGGGTACCAAGGAAATTAAACCTCACCACCTCTACAGCATGGCCTTCAATGAACAACATTGAGAGTGTTCTTTTTATTTGGTTTAAATCTACCAGCATTTTTTGTTTGTTTTATTCACAGTTGTGTCCAGATTTTATAAGGTACAACATTTAACCAGTTCTGTCATTTCGCTCCTAGATGCAAACGCATCATAATCAGTTACAGATTGTACATGTCAAGTTGGGCAGGCAGTCAAGTTGTGTAATGAGTAAAGGGAGCCCATGTTCCTGAGATAAGAGGCTTAGTGATCATATCCTTCAATTTCATCACTGGTTTCCTCTCAGATCAGAAATCCAGTAGCCAGTTAGTTATTCAAGGACTGAGTGATACACGTGTGTCTCCTTGTCCAAGAGTTTGAGAGGGTGTTCGTTTGGTAGCCTTTTTTTTTAAACTTGTAATTGCAATAGCAAGTAGTAGGTACCAACTTCTGAGAGCATTACAGGGTAAGTATAGCTTTATGTTAGGAATTAATTTCGGCATTTTAAAACCATGTATGTAAGGTGGGCCTTTATAAAGTATTAACCTCCTTAGAAGTTTTCACATTTTATTATTATGCAACATTCAATCACAGTTGTAATTTGGCTTTTTTGACACTAATCAACACAGAAGGCCTCTTCAAGATTAATTACAAATATTAAACACTCACCTCTTTTAAGTCAGTATTTAGTAGATGCATCTTTGACAGCAATTTCAGCCTTGACTCTGTGTGCACGGGTCTCTCTCTCTGTTAGTTTTGCACATGGGGACACTGCAATTTTTCCCCATTCTGCTTTGCAAAAACTGATTAAGCTCTGTGTGAACAGGCTTTTTCGATTCCAGACACAAATTCTCAGTTGGATTGAGGTTTGGGCTCTGATTTTGCCACTACAAGACAATGTTGTTTTAAGCCATTTTGTGTAGTTTCGGATTTATGCTTGAGGTTGCCATCTAGTTGGAAACAAGATCTTTTCCTAAAGCACAGGTTTTTCTTGCAGACTGCCGCAGGTTTTCCTCCTGGGTTTCCCAGTATTTTGACACATTCATTGTACTCTCTACCCTTACAAGCCTTTCAGGACCCAATCAGGAGAAGCATCTTCACCACATCACAATCCTTCACAGTGGGGATCATGTTTTTGACAATGTGTAGTGCTTGGCCTATGCCAAACATGGTGTTTAATGGCCTGAAAGCTAAATTTTGGTATCATCAGACCACAGAAGTTTATTACAGCTGACTTCTGAGTCTACCCTGTTCCTGATGTCATGTGCATGTTTTTTTTTTGTTTTTTTAGCATTAAAGTTCTTTTTGCCACTCTTCCATAAAGCTGCAACTGGTGAATCACCTGGGCAACAGTCTTCTCCGACCTCCTTTATTAAAAATCAGTTAGTGTTGTATTGTATGACATATCGGTGGGAAAACTAGCACCTTTAAACAAATTAACTTCAGGATTTTTGATCATTCAATAAAACCTGTCAGTGTTTGAAGCGTCTTCTGTCTCTACATTGATTGTTCTACCTATATGTAAGAACATGACAGATTTTACTAGTTATCTTTAAAGCTTTTGGGAAACATGCTCCTACAAGAAAACAGCATTACCTGTCAATACTAGTCTTCTGGATTGCTGTCATAGAGTTGTACACTTACGGCGGCATTATGTTTTTTTTTTATTTTCTTTTGTACACATTGCAGGAAGGAGTATGAACCATATTTGAGTCCATGCCATTGTATCTTCTTCATCTTCTTATTTTTGTGTCGGTTTTACTGGTGAGAATAAAATACTGTATATATTGGGCATATTTTTGTTGTGCCTTCTGCACTAATTGTATGTAAAAAATGTTATAACTAAGTGTTTAGGTTAATGTTACCAGTGGTCTTTTAGTCACCTTTGATTCATTGCCTTAGTCATTTTTTATCCTGTGTTTAGTTTTTTTTATTTTTGTATTTATTTCCTTAATTGGATATACTAAGATGACAATAATAATGGGCTGAATGGTCTGACATAACCATGAAATTATTGGATGACAATTTTAAGTGGTGGTGGCGTTGCCACTGTGCATTATTTATATGTTTTGTGTGTTTTTTTAACAAGAAGTCATCAGTATATGTAAGCTAAGGCTGTGAAAGTAGTTAAGATGGCTTAATAATTAGTATATACAGTATTTTGCAGGGGGTGACAACCAAAAACAAATTAAATTTGGCTTCTTAGATTTTGCTGCCATAATAAGCATATTAGATTCATTTTTTTATGTTTGAGTTGGTGTGTGCACTATTGTATTGATTTATTTTTATGTTTGAGTTGGTGTGTGCACTATGTATTGATTTATTTTTATGTTTGAGTTGGTGTGTGCACTATTGTATTGATTTCTTTTATGTTTGAGTTGGTGTGCGCACTATTTTATGTGCTGCAAAAGACTAGCTTCACTCCAGGTTTGATTCCTGTCTTACCCAATGGTAGTGGGATAGCAATCCCCTTCAACAAAACATGGAAAAAAGCAGGCTGTAAAACAGATGTATAGATGCAGTTCTTAGTTGTGGGTAAGATATTTCTATTGGATACATGGTTTACCTTTGGTTATGTTAGGTTTCTCTCTTTTATAGCTAAGTGTATAGAGTTTGTGTTATGTGTCTGCAGCATAAATAAAAATGTTTATAAATAAATATATGGTATGCTATTTATTTAAGCTTGCCCTGAAACTTTTATTACAATTTTATGCTGTCATCATCTGGTAGCAGACCAAAATGTGGCCTCTTCAGAGTAAAGCCTTTTTTGCTCCTTTCATACTGACTGTAACAAGTATCATGTTTCCTTAACTTCTTTGTTCTTTTAATACTTTATCTAGGTATGACATTTGATTATTATTTTGATTTAAATAATGATCTTTTAAGTATAATATTTGGTTTATCCTGACATGTAAAAATCCTGGTCTTGTAGGTACAGTACATTTTCCTACGGAGTACAGATAATAGAACTTTACATTAAATATTCAAATCAGTATTTTTGAATAACCTCTTGACTTTATGCAAATTCAAAAGCCTTGAGGATGTAATATCTACAGAAATGTATTGTTATATGTTTTCCTCAAAAATGTACATTTTATTTTACATTTCACTTTATATGTGATTTTTTTTTATTTGCTTCATATGAGAATAACTAGAATGAGACAAAAAGGCAGAAGGAAAAAATGTAATCCACTTTGATGTTTCCATGAAGATGTGACAACAGAGTGGTGGCATTTGGTCAGATTATTTTTGTGATGAACTTACAGGACACAACGAAGCATTGGAGCATAAACTATTATTTCTGCAAAGCTATTATTTCTAATGAAATTAGAGGATATGGATTAAAACATTCAAATATACATGGCACTAGTTTAAAATGTATATATTCAAAGCTTACTGTGTGTGTAATTTTAATATCATTCTTCATATTATGATTACATATCCTAATGCAATTTAGCTGGCCTAGACCAAGTCAGGATGGAACAGTGGTATTGTGGTTTGCACTGTTCTTGCACAGACCCTGCCTTGATAGGCTGCTGTTTCATGAAGTTCAGTAATGATGTATGCATATTTAAATAAGTTTATTCTAAAAAAGTAGAGAGATATAGTATATGAAGCATTTTTCAAAATCTTACCTGATCATTACTTGACTAAAAAGGATAGGATTACATTCTGTATCTTTATTTAAAGAATAAAAAGATTATAAAAATTAAAAAATGCTTCCCAAGATATTTTTTTCATCAGTTTCATTCTTTTTGTAATGTTTTATTCAGTCCTTGTCCATTAAAGGAGACTGGGAATTGTCGCTTATACTCCAGTCACCATAAAAAACCTCACACTGTTCTACTCCATCTGAACTAGTGTGATGCTGAGGTGTCACCCAGTACATGGCTGCACTCGGGTCCTAACCTGGGATCCTGAGTTGGTTTGTCATGTGGTGGGTGCAGCAATGTGCTGTATCAGCGCATGTTCCTAACCTCTCTCTCTCTCTCTCTCTCTCTCTTCAGTTACTTCATATTTATGTTTTGTCATTATGGTGACAAATTTTTAGTTAAAAATAATGACCTATGTAACGTAAGTACTATTAAAGGATTATCAACAGTTGAAATAATGTGAAATACTAATGAAAAATGGCAAAAAAAGAAAACTTTCATGTCTGCATACATTGAAGGTTCACTGCTGGGATTAAATAATATAATTAGCTAATTACTGCTAGTGAAAATATAAAAATTGTATGAAATGAAGTACATATTGAGAACCCCCACCCCCATTTACTAGTGCTTTCATATTTTCAAACATTTTCTTGGCAGCTTAAATAACAGTTAGATGTCAGATAACTTGTGCATTTCATGGGAGCTCTTTGAATTCTGCACACTGATTTTAATTATTGTTCAGCATTTCAAGAATGCTATATTTTATAAGCTTTATCCTTTGTAATTCTCTTGTGTAAGTCACTGAGTAATGGTTTTGGAGGTTCAGTTTAATTTTATTTCAGACTTATTTCTAAAGCATTAATATAACAGGCCTCAGTTATTATCTGCTATAGTCCACAGCATAAATTCATCCTCTAACAATGAAACGTAATAAAAGTGCCATATCTTAAGCTTAAAGGGGCAGGCTGCTTGACTCAGAACATTTTGAATTCCTGGAATAGTAACATCGCCTGTACAGCAGCAAATAAGCTACTGGCTCAATTCCAAGTCTGTTACATAAAGGGACACTGCTTTTCTGGTTTAGCTAAATGTGCTAATATTGTTCAGCCTCTCTCTTTCAAATTTCACAGACACACCTAATCATTAAAAAAATATGTCATAAATACATGCCACCACTTAGTGCTCAGTAAATTTTTTCATCATACTATGTAAGGCTAAATGATTAGAAGTAGAGAATTGAATAATAAAGTTTTTACCACAGGCTTAATTTTGTTTTCATCATCTCAGTCTTGTGACTTTTTAGTTTTTTGACTGTTTTGGCTGTGGGTAGCTGGGTAGACCACAGCTCATTTTGTAAATAGAGAATGCAACGGAGAGTGAGTCGGAGCTGAAGAAAAAAAAGTGTTCATATGAACTAAAAACTTAAAAAACAGGTATTTAGTTTCTAACTCGGTTTTGTGTGTTCTACTTTCTTGTGAATGGGTTGAAAAGAGATTTTGGATCGGATTTTTGTTAGCCGTTGAAGTGCCTGTAGTATCTGCAAAATAAAAGCCACCCTATCTATTGTTTCGATCACCATCACCAGTCTCTCACCTCTCTTTGGTGATAGTTTTTTCAAATGAAAAGGAAATATGTGATGTCATTGTGTAAAATTGTAAAGGTACTTTAAGGAACTTTGTGATTTGCTGTCTCCATGCATTAAGTACCCCTTAATGAAGCAGGCCTCCTCGTTCCAATAACTGATTACTTAATCAGTGACTGCATCATACATTTTGACAAGTTAACTAAATCAGGTAGGCAAGCACACATAAGTAGAATGTTTGTGCAGTTCAGGGAGGAAATGAATAAGGCTTAATATATAAACATGTTGTTTATGTATGTTGGTAACATCAAACCTGCTGAAGCTCTTACTCATTACGTTGTCTTGGGTGTAGGGACTCTGCACCATTGCTAGAAAAACATCGAATCAGTACTTGTCCTATGCATAGAAACAAGCCGACATGGGCTGAGAGAAGAGGAGGCAGCTGAGAACAGCTTTGATTTCCAAATCTGGGGCTGATGGGCTGCAAAAACTTTTCTTTCTTTAGTGAATTGTGAACAATCTTTGATAGAAGGACCAGAAAGTAGTGAAAGTCTTTAGTTTAAAACAGATCTTTCCTTCTGGGTCTAGAAGGTTGTTTAGCTTATTTTTCTGGTACAAGCTCAGCCTTGATGCAAGCAGAAACATTTATTAATGCCATAGTATATCTGAATGTAGCTGATGATCAGGAAGATCCCATCATACTGTAGCTATAGTGTGCAGTTCAGCATATGGTTTTTGTTAGCAGATTGATGTTTCATGCCTCAGATCTAGGAATGACCTGAAATGATCCCTGGAAAAGTATGATGTATACAGCTTGATGCACTGGCCAATGTAGTAACCACATCTCAACCCAATTTAGAATTTGTAAGTTTAAATAGAACCTGCTAGGTGGAGTATATGCTATATCTGCTGCCAGGTAGATCGCAGCAGCTCTGAGGGAGACTGAAGTCTTCATAGTGCAGCATCTTTGTCCTACATATTGAGTCCATGTCCGGGCAACTTTAGGTTATTCTGAGGAAACCTGGAGAACAAACTTATTATTTGGTTGGTTTACCTACTGTAGTGTCTGCTAGTTTTCAAAATGTGTAGGACGTTTTCAAAATGTGTAGGACTGAAGCATTGTTTACTGAATTGGCTATGGTCCTGGCAGAAGTTGATAACCCCAGAAAAGAAGGGTAATTACTAAAATAATAATTGTGTTTCATGATAAATGATAAAGAATTTAGTATTTGATGGTTCAAATGATCATTCCAAAAGAACAAGTATGAACAGCTGTCCCAAAAAAAAATTAAAAAAAGCTCTTCGGCCAGCTCTCTCACAAAATGTTTATGGTAGTAAACCTGCTGATTTCTAACTTCCTTTGGTTGAACAAAGATCACAAGCCCCACTATATATTCCCACGCCACTCTGCTTCCTCTTCTGTTCATCAGAGGCAGTACATTCATTGTATTAAGCTTTCACCACCTGCCTGGTTGACCTAAATTTTACACTTTGATCTAAAAATATCGTATTCCAGCTAGATAGTCCATAATGTCATTTTCCATTCTTTTGACTTTTTAGTCCTAATGAGGTATGTTTTATAGTTCATAATGTTATTCTTCCTGAGAAACCTGTTCTGCATGCTTTATGAAAATAAAATTTATTCAAGGACCTGAAATATTAAATGTTATTTGTAAACTAAAGTCTGGTGTAACAGTTATTAACTGTTATTCCTGTATTCAGTTGCTTTACTGTGATTCTTGATGTATGCAATACTTTTCTATAGTCATTTTTTTCTTAACTCCTGCCAATTATAGAAATCTGTTGTTATCTGAAAAGATTGTATTTTATACCTAAATGAAAATGACTTAGATAGATAGATACAGTTAGGTCCGTAAATATTTGGACAGAGACAACTTTTTTCTAATTTTGGTTCTGTACATTACCACAATGAATTTTAAATGAAACAACTCAGATGCAGTTGAAGTGCAGCCTTTCAGCTTTAATTCAGTGGGGTGAACAAAACGATTGCATAAAAATGTGAGGCAACTAAAGCATTTTTTTAGCACAATCCCTTCATTTCAGGGGCTCAAAAGTAATTGGACAATTGACTCAAAGGCTATTTCATGGGCAGGTGTGCGCAAGTCCATCATTATCAATTAAGCAGATAAAAGGCCTGGAGTTGATTTGAGGTGTGGTGCTTGCATGTGGAAGATTTTGCTGTGAACAGACAACATGCAGTCAAAGGAGCTCTCCATGCAGGTGAAAGAAGCCATCCTTAATCTGCGAAAAAACAGAAAAAACTCATCCAGGAAACTGCTACAATATTACGAGTGGTAAAATCTACAGTTTGGTACATACTGAGAAAGAAAGCAAGCACTGGTGAACTCAGCAACGCAAAAAGACCTGGACGTCCATGGAAGACAACAGTGGTGGATGATCGCAGAATCATTTCCATGGTGAAGAGAAACCCCTTCACAACAGCCAACCAAGTGAACAACACTCTCCAGGAGGTAGGCGTATCGATATCCAAGTCTACCATAAAGAGAAGACTGCATGAAAGTAAATACAGAGGGTGCACTGCAAGGTGCAAGCCACTCATAAACCTCAAGAATAGAAAGGCTAGATTGGACTTTGCTTAAGAACGTCTAAAAAAGCCAGCACAGTTTTGGAAAAACATTCTTTGGACAGATGAAACCAAGATCAACCTCTACCAGAATGATGGCAAGAAAAAAGTATGGAGAAGGCATGGAACAGCTCATTATCCAAAGCATACCACATCATCTGTAAAACACGGTGGAGGCAGTGTGATGGCTTGGGCGTGCATGGCTGCCAGTGACACTGGGACACAAGTGTTTATTGATGATGTGACAGAGGACAGAAGCAGCCGAATGAATTCTGAGGTGTTCAGAGACATACTGTCTGCTCAAATCCAGCTAAATGCAGTCAAATTGATTGGGCGGCGTTTCATGATACAGATGGACAATGACCCAAAACATACAGCCAAAGCAACCCAGGAGTTTATTAAAGCAAAGAAGTGGAAAATTCTTGAATGCCCAAGTCAGTCACCTGATCTTAACCCAATTAAACATGTATTTAACTTGTTGAAGACTAAACTTCAGACAGAAAGGCCCACAAACAAACAGCAACTGAAAGCCGCTGCAGTAAAGGCCTGGCGGAGCATTAAAAAGGAGGAAACGCAGCATCTGGTGATGCCCACGAGTTCAAGGCTTCAGGCTGTCATTGCCAGCAAAGGGTTTTCAACCAAGTATTAGAAATGAAAATTTTTTTTCCAGTTGTTTAATTTGTCCAATTACTTTTGAGCCCCTGAAATGAAGGGATTGTGTTAAAAAATGCTTTAGTTGCCTCACATTTTTATGCAATCGTTTTTTTTCATTCCACTGAATTAAAGCTGAAAGTCTGCACTTCAACTGCATCTGAGTTGTTTCATTTAAAATTCATTGTGGTAATGTACAGAACCAAAATTAGAAAAAAGTTGTCTCTGTCTAAATATTTATGGACCTAACTGTAGATAGATAGATAGATAGATAGATACTTTATTAATCCCAAGGGGAAATTCACATACTTCAGCAGCAGCATACTGATAAAAAAACAATAAATTAAAGAGTGATAAAAGTGCAGGTATAACAGACAATAACTTTGTATAATGGTAACGTTTACCCCCCCCCCCCCCCCCCCCGGGTGGAAGTGAAGAGTCGCATAGTGTGGGGGAGGAACAATCTCCTCAGTCTGTCAGTGGAGCAGGACAGTGACAGCAGTCTGTCGCTGAAGCTGCCCCTCTGTCTGGAGATGACACTGTTTAGTGGATGTAGTAGATTCTCCATGATTGACAGGAGTCTGCTCAGCTCCCATCGCTCTGCCACGGATGTCAAACTGTCCAGCTCTGTGCCTACAATAGAGCCTGCCTTCCTCACCAGTTTGTCCAGGTGTGAGGCGTCCTTCTTCATTATGCTGCCTCCCCAGCACACCACCGCGTAGAAGAGGGCACTCTCCACAACTGTCTGATAGAACATCTGCAGCATCTTATTGCAGATGTTGAAGGACGCCTGCTTTCTAAGGAAGTATAATCGGCTAATCCTCTCTTGCACAGAGCATCAGTATTGGCAGTCCAGTCCAGTTTATCATCCACCTGCACTCCCAGGTATTTATAGGTCTGCATCCTCTGCACACAGTCACCTCTGATAATCACGGGGTCCAGGAGGGGCCTGGGCCTTCTAAAATCCACCAACAGCTCCTTGATTTTGCTGGTGTTCAGGTGTAAGTGGTTTGAGTCGCACCATTTAACAAAGTCCTTGATTAGGTTCCTGTACTCCTCCTCCTGCCCACTCCTGATGCAGCCCACTATAGCAGTGTCATCAGCGAACTTTTGCACGTGGCAGGACTCCGAGTTGTATTGGAAGTCCAATGTATATAGGCTGAACAGGACCAGAGAAAGTACAGTCCCTTGCGGCGCTCCTGTGTTGCTGACCACAATGTCAGACATGCAGTTCCCAAGACGCACATACTGAGGTCTGTCTGTAAGATAGTCCACGATCCATGCCACCAGGTATGAATCAACTGCCATCTCTGTCAGCTTGTCCCTAAGGAGCAGAGGTTGGATGGTGTTGAAGGCGCTAGAGAAGTCCAGAAACATAATTCTTACTGCACCACTGCCTCTGTCCAAGTGGGAGAGGGATCGGTGTAGCATGTAGATGATGGCATCCTCCGCTCCCACCTTCTCCTGGTATGCGAATTGCAGAGCGTCGAGGGCATGGCGCACCTGTGGCCTCAGGTGGTGAAGAAGCAGCTTTAGTTTTACCTTTTAAAAAAACACCTTTTTCAAACTTAAATTTTTTTAAGCAGGTAGTTAATCTGGTGTATGTAGCAGCAGCATGTTTGTTATTCATGTTATGTTGAAGCCTCATTATTTAAGATGTAAGCTTGAGAGATGTAACAGTAATATTTAGAATTTCCAAAATAATTTTAAATAGAAATGTACTATAACTACACTGTACAGGAAAATAAAATGGTATGCTTTAACGTCCCTTAATACTGTGTAATGGCACTGCTGTGCAGGAAGAGAGAGATAATCTGTTTGCACTGGTTACAGGCAATCCCTGTGTTGCCAAGAAGGGGATTTCTCCCATTAGCTTACACTGTAAAGAACTGCTCTTGAGGGTCTTTGTAATCCAAATGTCATGGGTCCAGGGCTGACAGGCAGATACAGGATGGATCGTGGTGTCATTCCACAACAGAGCACTAGGCATAGTTGTCAGGATTTGCACTGTGGATATTGTGGAGTGAAGGGGTGATGCTGCACAGAAATGCGAGGGGTGAGTGAAAACGAAAGCTTCACCGACAATACAAGGAAGCACATTACTTACAAGCAGTCTCTGGGTGGGCGAGAATGGAAGTTCTCCTATTAGCTCACACTGTAAAGAACTGCTCCTGATGGTCTTTGTAATCCAGATGTTTTGGGTCCGCAGCTGACCACTAGCTCTTAACCACAAATGTGCAACCTGACATGGATCATGGTGTGATTTCAAAAAGGAACGAAAGGTAACTTGGATTGTCATAATACAATATTCTTGGAAATGTAGTCGCTTTCATTCTGGTTCTGCTTCAGAAATCAAAATAATATTAGTAACATTTAACATAAATTATAATAATTTTAAAACTTTTATCCACACTTAGCTATACTGCCATTATTGTTTTGCATTCATTTATATTACACGTGAGGGGCATAACAATTAACATATCTGCAACCAAATACAAATCATAGATTAGTGAGTGCAACATATACATTTTATTTTCTTAATAAAAGCTTTATAGAAAACTTGATTATAGTTATTCAAGGCTACTAAATTTTAAACAATCATATGTTGTAGAAATTCAAAGCAACCAGAACTATGAAATAAGAAATCTTAAGTACATAACATACATTTCAGAAACTGATAAAACTCGGTCAAGCATCTAGTAAATTATACAGACATAACTGCTCAGAGACGTCTCCAAAGCCAAGTCTGAAATGACACAGCTTTTAAAATACATGTACTTGTGCAAATTCTATTATTTTCCCAACTCTCCATCACTTTAGATAATACTAGCTGTATGTAGTACCGTAATTAGATTGATGCGTAAAAAAATTTGCAAAATTGCAAATGCAAAATGCTCACCTTCCACACTATTCTGAACTACACTTAATGCCACCAAACTGCATTTAGTAAATTACTATAAAAGGTTTCTGTACACTCAGTGTGTTGTTCAGGTGCCTTTATTTTGTGATTTTTTTTTTTTTATTTAATTCTTGTGCTAAATGGCCACTATTAAAATTATTTTTTTCTTTGCTGCTAGACAATGGCTTTCTGTATTGCCTATATTTCTACTCAATAATAATAATAATAATTCATTACATTTATATAGCGATTTTCTCAGTACTCAGAGCGCTATGTATAATATTTTTGTTAATACTTGATCTATTTTTCTTCCGCTTTTTAAAATTAATTCTAACTGAAATGCCAACTATTCTCCAATTACCAGTCCTATTCAGGTGATCCTTGTGCTCCATTATTTAATAATTAGCCTATTATCAATAAATGAGCCAACCTGCCATAGAACACAGTAGCCAGTAGAGATTTAAGGAGTAATCCAAGTACCACTTACATAAGGTAATGATTGATGGAAGCTTGTCTTCTGTTTAGGTGGATGACAGCTTTAGAATTTTATTAAGGTACACAGTGACTACTCAGTTTTCACTTTCATTGAAAGGAAATATGTTGGCAATCAGAATGAAAAATGTATATTTTTGAGAGAAGTACACAGCTTGCAAAGCTACTTATTTTTTTAATGGTGGAAATTTTAAAAGCATTATTAGTTTCTTTGTATAGAATATCTGTAACATGTTTAAAGTTGGTGCTGACACATTAGATCTGTGAAGACAGATTAATTTCAATTAATCCAGAAAGTTCATAAATTGGCAAAGGTGTACACAAATCAACAATCTCTTTCTCTGTTTATGGTGTGGACATTATGAAAATCAGCAGAAATCAGCAGTGTACTTTGTTCAGTTCCTGCTATCTCATAGTTTGGAGGCAATTCTATGTCATTATGTCTACAAGACCCATGGATTGACAGAATTGTTAACTGACACATGTGGAAGGAAGCTCTGCATACTTGGTGTTTTACTTTGTCCAGATGCTGTTATGATCTCATTGAGCTTCCATACAAATTTTGTGTTTCTATCATAAAACTATGTCTGCTGAGAGTTGGTGATAGTGAATTCTTTATTCCAGCAAAACAAATGTATTGCTTTGACATAAAGTCCCTCCTGCTTTTGCACCTTGATGTTGTAAGATGGCACTCTGTTTAGCACTAAAATCCACCTTCATTACAGACCTTCTTCCACATCTAAGGTCTGGCATTAGATTACCATTTGGTGTATAAAGGTAATGTTTAACAAAGAGTGAAGAACTACTACAAATACTGTACTTCATTATAAAGACAGCAGAAGGAGTGTTCTTGGGACACATAAGCCCCATGTTTTGGTTGGACATTGTGCAGAATTGTAGCTATTAAGGTTGGTAAAGGTTTAATCTTGATAAATGTTCTCATTGATCAAGGTGATAAGCAGGACAAGACAAATGTGCCTGTGAGCCTGGATAGTCTTTCCATTGTGAGTGATAACGTTATTTCCAGATGTACCCAAAAGGTCACTACAGCAGTTCCAAAGAGAAACTTGCTCATGGTTAAGTGTTAACTGTTATGAAATGGGGCAGAAGTTTAGTTATGCAGTTGTAGAAGAAGACTCATTCTTAATGCTAAAGAAAAGAGGGCAATGCCACTCTGTCCTGTGCATTTGATCTACAAAGCTGTATGAATTAATGCTGAGTAGCATTTTGTTTTGCTATTTATGAGAACAGCTACATGCTTCCATTGTTAATGGGCTACCGCCACTGCTGCCACACAATGTATAGACTTTAGATTTTCCTGTCCATTTGTTTTCTTCCATTGATTCCAGCTTCTGTCTCTAGTCCAAAGATAAGCTGTAGCCCTGTGACTTTGACTTGACCATAATAAGGGTGTCTGAAAATAGTATAGCTATGAATGTCTCTGATTTTCTTGGTATATTATTTCATTATATTTAATTTCACTGACATTTCCATTGCTGTATAGGTCTTGTGTATATTTTTGCATTAAGAATCCTCTACATACTTCTGTTTATTAGCTTGATCTTCAAATAAAGAATTCATAACCTCCTAAAGTAACATGACTATTTAATCATGACAGACATTGCATCTTTCCAGAATCAGCATTGCCGACCTCCTACCTTGATCCTCACTCTGAGATTTGCTAATATAGAAAATTTTCCAATCTAATAAAATATACAAGTTTACAGTCTTTATGCTGCACAGAAAAACTGAATACTTTTAAGGTTGAGAAAATGTCTAAGTCATTTGCCTTTTATGTAGTTTATGTAACCTTTTCAAATGCATTTTAATATTGATAGTCATGTAAAATATTAAGTAACTAAAGGTGACAATAGTAGTTTAAAATATTTTGTAAATTGCTAAAGTAAATACTAATTTGAAGCTTTTTTGCTGTACTGTACATCTGGCCCAGTAGCATTAGATTTTATGGTCTTAACACTTTTTTAACCTTTGTTTACATGCAGCAAGGAGTTATGGGAGAAGAAGAGGTAATTTACTTGTGTTTTTCCATATGTTGTCGTCTGCTGCAGCATGATTGTTAGTGGTGGGGCAGCTGTTGATCAATGTAGTGCTCGTGATTATTGCATTAATTAAATCACGTGCATGTTTTAGCCCTTGCTTCTATGTGTAATGTGCAAAAGTACTAATTTTATTATTTATTTTACATTTTCCTTATAAAATCTAGGAACAATTATAGTAAAGTTTACCAAAATCAATTGATCATAGTTATGTATAAGTAAATCAATATTTAACTAAATTTAATTGTCTTAAATAATATTTCTGAACATTATTACCATGATTTGTCTGTTGTATGTTGATTGTATATCCGATAATTCAGAATTGTTTTGAAAGTAAAGCCACTTCGTTTGATGGAAACTCATACAAAAATCTTTGTGTATGCTTTATTAACCGTGCAATTATGTAAATTAATAAATAGCATTACTATAGAATGTTAATTTGTGCTGTTAATCATTTCCATTAGTCAAAGCATTTGTCCATTTGAGATGCAGCAGTATACTTTACTCTCTCTGTAAATACTTATTTGGGTTTTACCATTAGACACAGTAGAATATTGGTACTCTTACTTAAATAAGCAAAAACACAACAGTACATTAAATATAACAAATTTAAAACAATCAACCCTTGCCAACTATTCATAATGGCTCCTCACTAACTACACCTATTAAGTCACTCATTGAATTTTGGAGCAGCATGTAACAAGTTAGAAAATGTCCGCATGGCATTACATTCAGGTGTATTCAGCGACTTAAGTTAACTAATAAGAATATTCACCTCAAATTGGAGTCATTTGCCACATTTACATTTATTAAATATTTTTGTACCAATGAGTAATATTCAGAAATAAAACTGATAATGTAATAGAGTTTAATTACATGTGTACAAAGCCTGCATTAAATACATGCTTTTTAACAGTATTTTACAGTACAGTGGGGTTAAAAACAGGTTTGTGGTGGCAGATTAAAGTTCAAATTATAAAAATGGCATCAATTGAAGTGCGTTAGTGGTGCAGGTTCTGTGACTAATTGTTCAATTTCCTTAAACATAGCATTTTTGAAAGTACTATATACCCAATAGAGCAGTACCCAATAATTAGCAAATGAAATAACTATTAATACAAAATGACCAATACTAGCATAAAATCACTATTAATAATACCCTATGAAAGGAGAGCAAATGAAATAAGTTCCCCATCTAGATATTAATTTAGTTAAACACAATAATTTGCTAGAATTATATAAATTAGTAAGAACTTGAAAGGAACTGATTTATTGTATAATGGGAACATGAAGTGACAATTATCTTAAAGATTTTAATTCCAGTCTGAAGATATATGGAAGCAAATGTGGCTGTTTGGGTATGTATAAACAGTGTTGTGCATCATGCCGCTAAGTAATCAGCATGAAGCAAACTGTTAACCTACCCTTTCCTGTCCTTGCTATTAGTGGCAAGCGCAGTCTTTCATGCATGCACTGCAGCTCCATGTTCTTCCTATAGATCAACTGCAGTTTCCTTATTAAATCCATGCTGTCTTTACATTACTTAAGGCAGCAGCACACTTCCCTTGTAATTAATTAGTTCAAACACAATTTAACTTCAAGTTCTTAATGTTTGTTGTTTATAATAATAATCTGCAGATACTATGAGTTCAATCAATTCAGTCTTATATATGCTTAAGTAATTGCTTTCCTTTTCCATTTATTTCCAGAGAAGTGACTTTTTTGTCCTTCTATGGGTTAACATGCCTAAAGCAGCAGAGGAAGGGTGCTTCGGTGTGAGCTGCTTATGTGTAGATAGATAGATAGATAGATAGATACTTTATTAATCCCAATGGGAAATTCACAAATGTATATGTGTTCTCCCCAGCACCTGACTCGCTTGCATTGAACAGCCAAGCGGCTGTCAGATGAGTAAAACTCGAAAATATACAAAATATACAAGTTCATGCAACCGCTGTAAAGGTAAAATTGAAACTGTAAACTAATTTGTAGTTGAAGTTATGCAGAATATTTCTTTGTTTTAAGATAGACAAGTTTGCAAATTCAGGGCGGCACGGTGGCGCAGTGGGTAGCGCTGCTGCCTCGCAGTTGGGAGACCTGGGGACCCGGGTTCGCTTCCCGGGTCCTCCCTGCGTGGAGTTTGCATGTTCTCCCCGTGTCTGCGTGGGTTTCCTCCGGGCACTCCGGTTTCCTCCCACAGTCCAAAGACATGCTGGTTAGGTGGATTGGCGATTCTAAATTGTCCCTAGTGTGTGCTTGGTGTGTGGGTGTGTTTGTCCTGCGGTGGGTTGGCACCCTGCCCGGGATTGGTTCCTGCCTTGTGCCCTGTGTTGGCTGGGATTGGCTCCAGCAGACCCCCGTGACCCTGTGTTCGGATTCAGCGGGTTGGAAAATGGATGGATGGATGGAAGTTTGCAAATTCGCCACTGCTTTTCAATGTGAGATTTTGTCATTTCAAAACTTTGAACATCTGTTTGAGATATCTCAGTGAAAATGTAATCATTTCAACAAATTTTCTTGAAGAATAAGTGTACCATTTTTTAACAAAATTGGTCCAAATGGAGCCGAGTATGTTCAGGCAAACAGGCAGACATGGCTATCACCATGGGTGCTTTGTGAATTAAATGCAAACACAACTAAAACTTGGGTCAGTTTAATATTGCAGACTATTAATATTTCTTTACTATATTCTATCAGAAGATTCCATCTGATGTACTTGGGGTAACCTCTTAAGTGTGTCCAGCTCATCTCCCAGAAGTTACACCAATGCGTCCAACAGTTTGAAACATACTATCTCTGTGCTATCTCTAGTTACACTGGAACACAGGAATACAAGAGCTTGATAACTCAATTTAGGGAGCAGTCGGTCAACTGATCATGTTAAACATTGTAGTATTTTCATAGCATCTTAATAATAAGCCTGACCATTATTGTATAACAGGCTGTCCTTTAAATTTTGAATTGCATTACATCTACTTTTGTGAGTCACAGTTTAACAAGTATGGTAAAACCCTTATGTCAGGGAAACATATAATACCAGCTTTTCTTTTTGTTTAGTGTATCATTTATTAGTATAGACTATTTTAAAAGACTTCAAATTTCTTTTGAAGGATATTTGTAAATTTCACAAAATTATAACCTCAAGTATGCCTGCTTTGTGGCCTCAGCTTGCCATGTTTCCAACTACAGCAGTAAAGCAAGTGTTGAAATGTTTGTTGATGCTTCTGCCTCACTTGCATCAAATGTTATAGGAGCTCTGCATAAACTGATGCACTTTCTTGTTGAAGTGCACTTTGTTCGGTGTTCTTTGTTTTTATCTCAGTGGCTTCCAAGGTGTAATTGCATTTTATGTCAGCTTTCATATACTTTTTAATATGAATTATGAACCTTTGTGCACTTTTTCAACAAAATATAAAAGAATCTTTCAGTGAATTGTTTGCTGCCTTTTTGGTTTTGTTTTTTTATAATGTATCCTACCTTTCCTGTCTTTTCCAGGACGTTCCTCTCTGTTCCCCATTGATGATGGATTGCTTGATGATGGGCACAGCGATCAGGTGGTTCCAGGAGTCCTTAACACTCCCAACTGCTATGCTCACCAAAATGGTGAACGGATTGAGCGTTTTTCCCGCAAAGTTTTCGTTGGCGGGCTCCCCCCAGACATAGATGAAGGTACATTAATAAATATTGACAAATGTTTAATAATGCAAAACCACTTTTTCTGGAAATGACCTGGGTGCACCTAATTTGTCACAGTTATTTACAAAGACAGCTGCTAGTACAGTGATTAAAGAGGACTTACTTAATATAGTCTTTATTAAAAATTGTGCTATATTAAGGGATTATAGGCCTTTTTGTACATCATTAAAGAACATGAACGGTGTATAAGCATGTGGTAGATTTTTTGTAGTATGTTACTTAAAGATTCCAGTATGTTTAATATTTCATACACATTAGACAATTTTAGTTTATTTGACATTAGACAATTTTAGTTTATTTGTCTTTATTTTCATTTATTTAGATGAAATAACCACAAGTTTCCGTCGCTTTGGACATCTGGTTGTAGACTGGCCTCATAAGGCTGAAAGCAAATCTTATTTCCCACCAAAAGGTAAATACTCTAAAGTAGGCTGCTCACATGTCTATTTGCTGAATTTGGCACTGCTGCTATTGTCTTTTATATATACTGAATTATTTCTGATAAAAGGATTGCTTTGTATCAATAGATGTATACTGTCATTTAAGCACAGAGTCCTGCAGTGCTTAAACATACAGTAAACACACTGAACTGACAGTGTTTTTCTTCTCTATTAGCTTATTTATGTCAAAAAAGTTTATTTTCAAATCTTATTTGAAATATTCCTGGTTTTCACAGTAATAATAATAAATTTTATTTATAAAACAGTACTTTTAGATATTTTTTATTTAGCCATTGTGGATGCAGTGAGAAGTCAAGCAAAATGACACAATTTATTGGCTAACTAAAAATATTACAATATGCAAGCTTGCCTGAAGAAGGGGACTGAGTTGCCTCGAAAGCTTGTACATTGCAATCTTTTTAGTTGGCCAATAAAAGGTGTCACTTTGCTTGACTTCTTTTGTGTATGGTAATCTACAGGGGTGTGAATTAAATTTGCAATCTGCGTGCATGATTGCCAGACATAGATTTTAGAAAATTTCCCGTATTACACCCTGTGTAATCAATTTTCCCCTTCATCCCCATTATTTGAAAGAAAGGGATGGCAGAGCACTGTACCATCTCTAGTTTCTGAACAGGTATGTCAGTTAACAATTGTGGTCGGTGTGTGTGGATTTTTAAGTTCATTTTATCAAAGAAAGGTGCAGTGGCGATATGTTAAGAAGCTACAAATATATTCCGTTGACACATGCACTTGTGAGAATAAATAAAATGAATAATACCTCTTCTTCATGCTGATTTCTTGTATCTATATTTCAAACACAGCAAGTTGAAACCACCTCTGAATACTAACAAATTAGATTAAACTATTGGTAAAATTATGAAAAGTTCAATTTAATTTTACTCAACCGTCTTCTTTGCGTGTTATTCCTCATTAGACCTGGGAGGTGCCAAACTGTATCTTGGCAGATGCAAATACATTTTAGTGGTGAATCTACGTTTTTCTGGACAAACTTTGTACCTTTCTATGTATTGGTAGTGTACTTCAAATATTCTTAAATAAATACAGATTTTCCCGCTGATGTAAACGTTGCATTGCTAGTGTAATGTACTTTTAACTACTCTGTGAGCATTAAGTTAGCCAGAAGCTGACTTTAACCACCCAGGTCAACCAGCTTGAGAAAACATGAATAATTAAACTATAGAAAGAATTGCACAATACATAATTCAGAGAGGCATGTTTAATGCTGTTGCTAAATGGCTGCAGTAGACAAAGTCTGAATTCACGGCATTGTTACTTAATAAAAATTTACATCTTCCTCCTGTCTTTGAGAATGGTATTATGGTTTTCCTCCCACATCACAAAGACTTGCACAAAAGGTTAATTGGTGAGTCCAAAATGGTTTAGTATGTGTGAGTGTGCCCTGCCTTAGCATGATGCCTTGACCAGTTTTATTTCCTGCTTTGCATCTAATACTGCAGAGATGGAGCACCTAGAGACATTATTTTTGGATTTTACTGGTTTAGATAATGGATGATTAAAAAATAATTCTTGTGTAGTAAATACATAACAGTAAACTTTGTTATATTATTCAATTTATACATAAATGAGCAATTGTGTTTTAACAATGAACTTATATTTAATGCTAAATTTCAGTAATCCAAAATATATTACTGAAAACTGTGGTTTGTTTAAATTCTTGTATTTCACAGGAATTATAAATAGTTTTCATAAAATATGGGAGCATCTCAAACATTTAGTGTGTGAACATACACGTTGATGTAAAGCATGCTAGTTAAAATGCTGTTTTCCAGCTGTTCTCAAAAAACACGTGTCAATTAACTCATCTCCGTCTGAACAATATTTATATGAAAGTCGGTCTGAAATTTTATTTACCTCTTCTTGGTAACCTTTTCATTTTGACAGGTGCCAAGAATAAGAAACAGTATATTTCTAGTGCCATATAAGTGAGGCTACATCACTGCAAACTACAGAAATGTATAAAGGGAAAGTGCATTAGATGGTTATATGATCATGAATGTTGCCCACAGTGTTTGCAATGACATTAAGTAGATCACGAGGAGAACTCATTATGGCAAAGTTTTATTTGCAGAAAAATACACATCTTTTAGTTGCAGCTGTCAAACTAGCTTACCCATTTAAATGCAGAGAAAGTGATGATCAATAATATTCTGGTTTTGTAGGTTATGCCTTCCTTCTTTTCCAAGAGGAAAGTTCTGTTCAGGCTTTAATTGATGCTTGCATTGAGGAAGATGGAAAGCTGTATCTATGTGTTTCTAGCCCTACAATAAAGGACAAGCCGGTAAGTAAATGTTTAAAAGTAGTTCATAAATTGAGTTAGAATTGCAAATCATCCTTTTGCAGTTTGTAATTGTAAATGCTGAATTACTGTTTCAGTCATTTTAATCTTTTTGTAATTGGTCTGATAAATAAAATGTACTATCAAAGGGTGATTCTGTGATTCTATAAAATTCATTATTGTAAATACTTTGCACAGCCTTTTAAATGACATAAGGAGATTTTTGAATGAAAGTTTGAAAGAATTATCCTCTACTCAGATATTACAAATTTCCTTATGATATTAAATTAAAGGTTAGAGCTAGAGAGTGTTTACTGGAGTACACCGTTAAAATTGGAGAACAAAACATTTAAGAAATAGAGAGAGGAAAGAAGAAGCCTGAGTAGTGCCTCAAATTGTGCTGTTTATTATGATGAAATTTAACAAGGACTCCTTATAAAAAATTATTACATTTGTAGCCCAAATAAGCTGTTTTTATTGTTGGTGGATGCCCTTTTTCTTCAGCTTTCTTTATCTACTACAGTTACATGCCTAAATTAGGTTCTAGTCCTGATTCCCAATATGCCTTTAGTACATTTCATTTTAAGCACTTGTGAAACACTGCATATATTTATATGTTCAATAAGACAATAGTTTTACAACAGTTTAGTTTCCATATAAAAACTGAAAATGGCAAATCCAATGGGAAATTTGCCTGAAAATATAACTGAGATCTGCATAGTTCAAGACAATTTAAATATTTAGCACATATAAAATAAAGCAGGATACAGAAATAAAAATACATATCTAGAGTAAATTTTTAATTACACAATGACTTTCATACAGCACCATTAACTAGGCTTTGACATAAATGCCTCATAATTTAATATGCTGCCTAAGTTACTCCTCACTGCACATCTGCATCAGTTCTGTTCCCATGCTGGAATGACTGCGTGGTTGTACATTGGCATACCTTTACATTTCTACCATTGTCAGTTTTGGAGGAGAAGAAATCTCAACTTATTTTAGACCAAAGCATTCCATTACAGAGTTTAGTTTTATTGCTGGCAATGTCATATCCTTGTTGTCAAGAGACTGGAGTTCTGTGCATGTGTTAGAAAGCAGTGAACAAAACACAGAGAGTTTAATAAAACAAGACTATACAAGATGAATAGCACAAACAGTTTTACTGAGACATACAGCATATTTACATTGATACTATTCTGTAATTGCTATATGATTATTTTTATTAGTTTTTTTAGGAGCTTTAATTTAATAAAATGTTTATTACTGGATTATTTAAAGCTCAGTCATTGACAAATTTTCCATGATTTTACATGGGAAACTGACACTAATGAAGGAAAGTTATATGACATTATAATGTATTTATTTGCATTTTGAATGCACATTATACTATCTTCTTATGTTGATGTAGGTTTTATTTTGGTAATGGACATGGTAACACTGTGTAAAAGCTGTTTTCTTAAACGCTACTTTGCATTATCTGATCAGTAGCAGTTGTGACATTTTTTTTTCATTGGCTGCCTTTCAAAAAGCATTGTTCAAAGAATCAAAAGTAGTATCAAAATGAAATTCTTATCACAAAGTATTATACAACATTTATTAACCAGTTTACTTTTCAGGATTATTGCACTGGACATTAAAATATTTTTTCATATTGCTTTCTCTGTTGATATTCCTGAGAGAAAAAATAAATAAAATTTAACACAGATAGAAATTCCACACAGTCTAATAGTAATATAAAGAATTAAAGAACAATTATTCAATCAAATCTCTCTATTATTAAAAAAAAAAAACTTGGGATGAGACTTTTTTTCCTGCGACGAGACATCATCTTTTAAAGAGAGACAGTGAGACACTTTTTCGTCCCGCGAGACGGGAAAGTCACTTCATACTTACAGCCTTTGGAAGCAAGTCCCGTGATACACATGCAGAGCAGGTTAGAGATAATGGAAGTAGGAAAATTCAAAAGTCTCAAAAAAATGAGAGTAAAGATCACATTAGCACAAACAAACGGAAAATATTACTCAGTGAAATAATGGAACAGCAAAAAGAGTTTGAATAGTGTTTGAGGCGGTCTGGGGTAGAAGAGAGACAAAGCAGTGACTTTAAAACGTTTGAAGCACTGCACGAAATGCAGATCACGTGGCACGGGATCAGCAGTAAGCCAGCTGCTGATCGAGCAAAGAGGAGGTAAAAAAAAAAACTGTTAATTAATTCCCATTGTATCACCGTTAACCATGGGTTTCGGAGGAGCAACTACCTCTCTTTAGACTACGATCAGCCCCCCTCTTCACAATGGCGCATAGTGCTCGTGGTGGTGGTGGTGGTGGGGGGGGGGGGGTGAATCTAGGGATAGGTGAGCAAAATACAGATCACATGGAAGCAGCAGCAAGCCAGCAGCTGATCGAGCAAAGAGGAGGTAAAAAAAAAAAAAAGGGAATTTGTTTCCCATTTTATCACCATTTAAGAGGGGTTTCATAGGAGCAGCCGTGTCTCCTTGGGGTGCGTTCAGCCCCCCTCTTCACAACGGCACATAGCACTTTGCGGGGGCATTGGAGTTAGTATTAGATATTAAATATTTTACTTATATATATTATACATAATGCAAAGTTGACTGATTGATTCACTCACTCACTTATCAATGAAAACACTATTTCCTGTTTACCAAAAAAGCTGAAATTTGGCAAAATGGCACATCTAGAGCACTAGGTATCCACTAAGGAAGGACATTTCAATATATCAGTTTTTAGGGGTACATCCCCCCCAATAGAAAAATTAAATACCTCAAAATATTGAAATTTGGTGATAATAATAATAATAATTCATTACATTTATATAGCGCTTTTCTCAGTACTCAAAGCGCTATCCACACAGGGAGGAACCGGGAAGCGAACCCACAGTCTTCCACAGTCTCCTTACTGCAAAGCAGCAGCACTACCACCGCGCCACCTGTGATGTTGTGGAAGAAAACAAAATTACCTGACACGTTGTTTTATTTGTTGATATTTGTCATTAGTGCTCTAAAAAGTGAGATATTATAATGCACCACATTTTCACATTTCACCACAGTGCATGACAGCGATTGCACGGAGTTATAGGGTATGTCAGTTTATGCAAATGTATGTGGGTCGTCTATAGAAGCAAAGTGAAAGGAAGAAAATTAACCGAAGCACAGAAAAGACATGTATAGCAAGTGGTTTCCAGGCACTATGGCTGTGTGTGTAGACAATTTTGTGCAACTGATCCACCTTATCTGCAACCTTATGCAAATGCCGAAGTGGGGACTGCAACTGCCATCAGCCAGTACACTGTTCCACACGACTTCATCAGCACTCACAAAATTTAAATAAGAACATTGACAAATGCAGCATGTCATCAAAGATACCAACTGCTGCATTTTTCAACCACATTGGGATAAGAATTTCATTTTTTCAGTGGATTACATCACTTACCTTAGAGTAGTGTTTCTCAACCTCTATGGCCTTCGAACCATTTTTACATTTTCAAGTTCCCTGACAACCCATAAACAGTATTTGAAGAGAGGTCAGGGAGGTGTCTCCTGTTGCAAATCGAGCACAATTAGAAGAGGGGGAAAAGGGAGTCCCCTTGGTGGAAAAAGGGGGAAAATAGAAAAAAAAAAACATCGCAAATTAAGTGATGGGGCAAAACCATGATTGAACAGAATGAAGTGCGATTTTTTTTCCCTATAGCTGATGGAAATGCTCTTTTTCAGAATTTGATTAGGAGAAAAAAGTTGTTTAAAGTAATTAATAACTTTTTTTTTCTTTTCATCCACTGTATACTGAGGCAGTACAAATTTAAGGCTTTAGAGAGTTGAGATTTTTAATGGTTTTTAGCTTTGAATGAATAAACTTTAAATCAGATTTTTAATATTATTGAATACCATTTTAATATGGAATTCTGCTGCAATTTCTTTCCCACCAACACCATCGAGAACTGTATGTAGCATGTTCAACAGTTAGCAGCTGAACCGAATTAATATTTCTAGTTCGACTCTGATAAAAATAAATAAATATAGGGTGAGGCAGAAAGGACGGACGTTTTTTTACAAAATCACAAAATTGTTAATTTTTTCTTACAAAGAAATTTATTGAAAGATTTGAGATCATATTGAAATAGCATTTGACAAAATCAAGTGTGGAAAACAACATCTCCCATGTGGTGTCCGTTATCATTGATGCATTTCTGAAGGTGTTCATTGAAGTTGGCCTCCACTCTTTTCAACATCACTCTGTCGATTTGGGTGACTTCCACGCGAATGGCTTCCTTCAGTTCCTCCAATGTACGGGGCTTATGCTTGTATACATGTGCCTTGAGGTGACCCCACAAGAAATAATCGCACATGGATAAGTCAGGGAACCGAGGAGGCCAATGAATGTCACCAAACCTGGAAATGAGGTGACCAGGGAAGAGAGGGCGAATAACATCCATTGATGCTCTAGCTGTGTGGGCTGTCGCCCCATCCTGTTGAAACCACACACGCCGGATGGGAATACGTTTTCATCGTAATTCAGGTAAAAAGAAGTTGTTTATAATCTCGATATAGCGCTCCGAACGATTACTGAGGCCAAGTTCAGAAGAATGCTTCCGAGCAGATCGACTTGGACTGCGCAGCAGGGCTAGTCATACGCTTTCCACATTTTCAGGGGTACGTGCTGTTCGTGTAGCCCCCAGCGGTCTTTTGTCCATTAGTGTACCTCGTGTACGAAGTGCTTTAACCCAACGTAGGATAGTGTTATGAGCAGGAACAGCTTTATTTCTGTGGATATTGAAATGGCAACGAAACTCACGCTGAACTGCAGTAATAGATTGGTTGTTCTTGACAAAACAGTTGTACGCAAAAACACGGTGTTCTATCGTCCACGGCTCCTTGGCTTCAACTAAAAAGAAAATTAAAAAAATGCTAAGACTTCGCGAACCTAACGCCACCTCTGTCACTCCACCTAGTGGTGAGTTCTAGCCATTTCAAAGACGTCTGTCCTTTCTGCCTCACCCTGTACAATTGTATACAAAAAATGCACTTAGTTACATTGTTCTACTGATACACCCAATTAACAAATGGCACTAAAACTGTGGCCATTTGTTTCCAGACAAAGCCAGGTAATGCCGTTAGTACTGTATATATGTGGTGTGTTTTTGTTTTCCCCAAAATACTCACAACATCTCCGCATTTAATGTTAAATTATAATCAAAGCCCTTTTTTATCTTTGTCAGCCATGGCAAGGATATATTGCATATTCTGAAGGGACACAAGGGCAGAGAGCCAGGCAACATTCAGGCAGTTTGTCCTACTTTAACTTTTGTAAAAGAGAGATTTGTGATTTGCCTGCAAAAACTTTAAAGGAGTGCTGATAGCATACCACATGCATAATTGATATTGGCTGAATGCATCCATTCATTATTGAACTTTACTCATTTGTCCTAAAGTTTGCAAATTTTAGGCAAATTTTGGTTTGCTATGTGAAAGCACTTTTATTGCGTTCAAAATAAATGTGCCTACACCATTGACAACTGAAATTATGCACTCAACATCCCGCTTTACTCTCATTAATATTACTTTATACTCTCTTAAACATCTGATTCTATAAAAGTAACAAATGCATATTTTTCTCTTTCAGATAATCACCAAATATTCCCTATGTACATTAGGTTTACAACGTTGGTTCCATATTTATGATTTATGCTGTACAATGTTGTTCCGTCCTGAATTGCAAAAATGTTACGTTATTTAATTTCAGAGTGCATACTTAAGTAAATACATGTAAAGGACATAATGGAAGGCATTCATCCACCTGACCATTTTAGCCCACTCACCCAATTCAGGATTAAAAACTGGATTAAATGATAATAAAGGCCAAGTAGTCTATAGTAGTTGGTGTAAGCTTGGGAAATGCACTGTATAAGTACAATATACAGTAGAATCTCTATTTACGCACATTCAGCTTATGCAGACTGGTGGCACTAGATAAAGATGCTCTTCCGTAAATCATGTTTTATCGTATGTTATAAAAAGTAGTGAAATGCATATCTTCTCAGCTTTCATACACACTAACCTGCATTTTGGCTTACTTATTAGTGATTTTAGTATGTTTTAAACAATAGCTGTTTGGCATTTTAACATAGTTTGGGTCCCAAACACAAGCATTTCATTTCTGTTGATGTTGAAGCAAAGAAACAGTGCTTCATATTGACCATACAGGAAAACGTGTTTGGCTTTGACTTGCTAAAAGACTGGCTCCAATGAGTCCAGCATCTTTCAATTAAAATAAGAGAGAAGGAAATCCATGAAGCACTGTTGTCCACTGCCCCTGTAACTGCTAATGTGAAGCTAAGTATGTGATACAACTTAGTCAAGACTGAGAAGGTATTAATCCTGTGGCTGGGAGATATGAAGTGTAAATGAGTACCTGTGGAAGGAAACATCCTGCAAGAGAAGGCTGTTATCCTTTATGACAAGCTCAAGTTAACCACTGTGGAGGATGTTAATCCTGAGAAGGAGTTCAAAGCCAGCCAAGAATGACTTGCATGTTTCCACAACCATTTTAGGCAGAAAAATCTTATGAATGAAGAAAATGTGAAAATTATCCAAGAGGACTTAAAAATAAAATGATTGAGGAAAATGGCTATCTTCCATAGCACATTTTCAATGCTGATGAGACTGAGCCTTACTTAAACAAAATGCCCAGCTGCACATACATTGCAAAACTGGAGAGACAAGCACTGGGCTTCAAAGCAGTGAAAAGATCATGTGACTCTGCTATTTTGCTGCAGTGCAGCTGAGCACATGATTAAGCCTGGCTTACTGCACAATGCTACCAATCCACACGCATGGAAAGGAAAGAACAAAAATCTGCTTCCTGTGTACTGGCAGTCTGACAAGAAAGCTTGGGCGACAGTGGCTATTTTTCTGGGCTAGTTTTGTAACTTTATTTCCAGAAGTGAAGAGCTATCTCAAGGTAAAAGAAATCCACTTTAAAGCCTAATTGAAGGTGCTATTTGTTGACAATGCTTCAGGCCACCTGGGGCAGTTCAGTTTGTGCATTCTAATGTTAAAGTTCTGTTTTCTCCACTCAAACATAACCTGTGCCTTACACCCATATGATCAGGGGATTATTTGCTGCTTCAAGGCAATTTACAAAAAACTGCTGTGTGATGCAGTGCCGTAAATCTTTTACCATATAGACTTTGTGGATTGGCGATTCTAAATTGGCCCTAGTGTGTACTTGGTGTGTGGGTGTGTTTGTGTGTGTCCTGCGGTGGGTTGGCACCCTGCCCGGGATTGGTTCCTGCCTTGTGCCCAGTGTTGGCTGGGATTGGCTCCAGCAGACCCCCGTGACCCTGTTCAGCGGGTTTGAAAATGGATGGATGGATGGATGGATGGAATGACTGAGTTAATGATTTTAGGGATTTGCCCGGAGCTGATAATGCAGTAAAAAAAAAACGTAGTCCAGGTTGCTAGGCAAGTGCAACGTCAAAGATTTGGTGACAAGGAAATAGAATTGCTGATCAGTAGTCACAAGTAGGTGGTAAAGGAGAAGAACTGGATGAACTTGTAAAATGTTTATGAAGAAGAAGAATGGAGGAAAAAAAATGATAGCAAAGCACAAGTACTCCTCATGTGAAATGTTCAGATTTGGAGAGTTTTTTTTAAAGCAGCCAAACATCTTGGAGACCTAATATCAGATTATGACCTCTCTCTAGAGAGCAGCAAGAAAGTGGTGCATGAAATTAAGAAATGTTTAGGTTTGAGGTGCCAAGGAATTTTCCAGCAGCTACAGACACAACATCGGTCGCTAACAATCAACAGTGTTTTTAAAACATGCACAAAGAGTGGAGCATCTGTCAACTCCCTGTACAAAGAAGGAGAAACCTAGTAAATAACACAACTTTGCACAAGTACATTGCATTTATATTATTGTATTCTTTCATGGCATGAAGTGCAATGTATATTTTTTAAATAAATTGATGTATTTTGGGGCAAGTATTGATGATTGAACCACACAACATTTTCCATTTTATACAAGATTTAGAAATATAACCCTCCCATAAAATGAAAATCATCTTCATAATTTTCTTTTTTTTTTTCCTGTTGAGAGTTGCAGTAGCAACACACTGAGATGGGCTGACCAGGCCTTCCTAACCCCAGCAACTTTTCTCAGAACTTCCCTGAGGTGTTCTTAAGGAAAACCAGGGATACAACTGCTCCAGTGCGTCCTAGGTCTGCTCCTCAGACTTTTCCCAGTGGGTCTTGCCTTGTCCACCTACCATAGAAGGTGCAGAGAGACATTCATTAACATTCTAACACCATCTCACCTACCTCCTCTCAGTCTGGACAAGCACTGTTACTACTCTGAGTTTCCCCTATATTGCTGACCTTATCACCCTCTCATAAACAGTGATCCCCCCCACCCACCATACACAGGGACTCTAGTTAGACCATTATTTACTATCTAGAGTTTGTGACCATAAGTGAAGATGGGGATATAGATGGAGCAGAATATCAACAGCTTTGTCTGCAGACACATCATCTGTATTACCATTACAGTGTGGTAAAACATCTGTACACTACTGTCTTTGCCCTGAATCATTTCTCAATCTCACGATAAGCACTACCTTCATTAATAAACAAGACCCTGAGTTATCTGACCCTCTTTTGTTTGGGGTTGCTGCTCACCAATACTGGCAGCAAAGTCGCCCAGTATTTTCTGGGAATCATGGTGTCAGATTTTGTGGTGCAAATTTTTATCCTAAACACACCAAACTCGGCTACGAACTGTTCAAGTGTACACTCAAGATCACAGTTTGACCAGGATAAGGAAACTATCATCCTCAATCCTAATGTTCCTAAACTGGATATCTCCAAACCCTGTGACGCCTCATATCCTCTCCAAGAATAAAGGAGTTCTTTTACCACATTGATCATTGCTAGCCAGGTTTTTCTAGGTTTCCATCCAACTGTTAAATGGAGTGTCTGTTCCAGTAAGCATACACTTTCCCAGGATGGGTGTAGAATGTGATCTCTCAGTTATTGGAATATACACTCTAAAAATTAAAAGCACCACCTCTGCCAGTCCTATGAAACTTGCAGAAAAGGCACATTAGCCAAAATACCCCCACATTATCATGTCCTTTCTCTTATTTCCAGTTGTTTTTTTTGCTTATGTATAGCATTTTTGACTGCGTGTAGGTGCAGAGGACTGTGAATGATTCCCAGTTAAGATACAACTAATCGATTATACTATTTGCTAAATATAGTACTAGTTGTGACAGATAAGGGCGCTCTCGCTCCCTTGAACGCTCGGACAATACGTCAGACACCAGATAAAAGTCCAAAATATTATTTATTATAATAATAAATGTGCACAAAGCACCCTACTCTCCACAATACTCATACAATAACAATCAATAACCAATAAATCAATCCTCCAGTCTCCCAGACGCGTTGCCACCCTTCCACCCAGCTCAGCTCAATGTCTGGGATCTCCCACAGTCCTTTTATAGTCCTTGACCCGGAAGTGTTTCTCTCTGTGTCCATGTGACTGTTAACACTTCCGGGTCAGATAAAAACTCCTTTTCTTCATCGGCCCGCAAGCACTTTGGTTCTTCCAACCATGTGACTGGGATCTACTTCCGGGCTGTATGGAAAATAAACATCTGTGCATCTCCCTGCAGTGTCCCCTGGTGGCCCTGACATTATCCAGCAGGGCTGTGTATTAAAACTCCATAGTCCATGATGCCCTGCTGGAATTCGGGGCATCTCCATGTTGCAAGGGTGGCTCCATCTAGTGGCCTGGGGGTATTGGCCGGGATGAATGGCTGGCCATATCCCACAGTACTCCCCCCACCCCCACCCCCCACCCCCCCCCCCCAGCGAAGAATTATGATTCGGAGCGTCCAGCCCCGCGAAGATTGTCTTCCTCCAGGAAGGACTTCTGGTCGGACCTTGGCTGTGCCTTCTGAAGTATTCCCTGGAGAACCTAGGGGGAATTTCATAATTGTAATCCACTTTATCCCCCTCTCTCCAGGGATAGTTGTGCCAAATTTGGCCCGGCCATCGGCATCCATAACACCGCCTCTGTCCTCCTGGAATTCTCCCTCTACGACGCTGGAAACACTCAGGGAACTCGGTCTCTGCCCCTTTTCTCGCTGAGGAAGGTTCCATAGCCGCCTCTGTGCTTTTTATTCCCGTTTCTTTTTTGTCAGGAGACCCCCGCTTTACTTTTGGGATCTCATGCTTACTCTGGGGCTTGTGCACAGTTTTGGTCTCTCTATTAATGAAAGAGAGCCCTTTTACTGTCTGCACGCCCTTTGACTTTAAATTGACATGAGGCAGCATCTTCAGCACCGCATCGCTCCGGGAGACAGCACTTTTCAGCTGCTCCGGTTCGATCGGTGCTTCCCCCGCCCCCTCTGTCATCATTCCACACTCCCTTGTAGGGCTCGCGTTGACTTGGCACCCGTTACTAATTAACTGCGGGCCCATGTCACTCAGCATCCCCTTATTCTATACGGTACCGGTAAAACTCGCCTGTACCGCCAACTCAATCATTACGGGAGACTTCCGACCTAATCACCGTAGGTATTCCTCTACCTTCTTCAGCGGCGCTTCGACCGTCGCTCCCAGTTCCTTTATCCTGCTCTCGATCTCTGTCAGCATCTGCAAGAAACTCTGTACGGACTCGATTAGCTTCTCGAGTACCCGCACTTCCATAGAGTTATTTAATTCAGCCGGAGGTAGGCTTAGGCGATCCCTAACCTTACCTTCCGACTGGGAGCCAATGAGCACGCCCGCTCCTGGCACGTGCTCCGATGGGCTTCGCAAGGGTTCTTGGGAATTGGAGTTTTGTTTGGCAGAGGTCCGGGGTGCCGCTACTGGCCGACTACGATCCGCCTTTACTAATTTAACGGTGGACCATTCAGTCATATCCCGTCCCTCTATACCTTTATTTATGTCTAGCGCTGCTTCGCTTGCCTCCCCCTTCCCCTTCAGGGAGCTTGGTTCCGTCAGGGAAACGACGACCTCACCTACGGACCGACGCTGACCTTCTCCTTCACACAATCCTTCAGGAGAGATCACATGTCCTGTTTCGGCAAATGGGACGATACCTTCGTGATCATGTGAGTCTTTGTTGACGTCCTGGTCTCCCCAGCCTGCCTCGGGGTAGTCTATGTGATAGCTCTGGTTGAATAGGCTTCCAAGGTTCAGAGTCCTAGATTGGCTAGCCTCCTCGTCATAGCGGCCATCTTGCCTAGGTAGGAAGTAGGTTTCCGACTCACTGTCTGATTCCAGAAGACAGGCCTCTGAAAAATAATTAAAGAAAGGTCCCGGTGCATTGGGCGTTTTTCCGGCACATACCTCCAAACCTTGACTGCGTTTTCCTAGTTCGTAGAGGTAGTCCTGTGTGTCCGAAGTCCGACAGCCATCCCGCTGCCGTAACGCTCGGGTCCTCTTGGCATCAATTATTGCCCTGTCTTCTTCGCTTCCCGTCAGGTATGTCCATAAACGCTCTGCATCATTTAGGGTCTGCTCCTTTTGAGTATTCCCATTCTTTTTTCCTGATTTCTTCCCCATCCTGGACCGAAGTATAGAAAAGCTTACTATATCGCAGCGCCACCTGTAGAGTTTGCCGCTTTCTCCTCTAAGTGTCCTGACGTTGTCTTTTTGGGGTTCTCTGTTAACAGAAATTTTTATATACAGGGCCTCTGCCAAACCGACGGCCAGAGTATTCTGCTGGCTACGCCACTGTAACAGATAGGGGGTTCACGCTCCCTCGAACCCTCGGACAATACATCACACACCAGATAAAAGTCCAAAATGTTATTTATTATAATAATAAATGTGCACAAAGCACCCTACTCTCCACAGTACTCATACAATAACAATCAATAACCAATAAATCAATCCTCCACTCTCCTAGACGCATTGCCACCCTTCCACCCAGCTCAGCTCAACGTCTGGGATCTCCCACAGTCCTTTTATAGTCCTTGACCCGGAAGTGTTTCGCTCTCTGTCCATGTGACTGTTAACACTTCCAAGTCAGATAAAAACTCCTTTTCTTCATCAGCCTGGAAGCACTTTATTTCTTCCAACCATGTGACTGGGATCTACTTCCGGGCTGTATGGAAAATAAACATCTCTGCGTCTCCCTGCAGCGTCCCCAGTGTTATCCAGCAGGGCTGTGTATTAAAACTCCATAGTCCATGATGCCCTGCTGGAATTCGGGGCATCTCCACGTTGCAAGGAGGACTCCATCTAGCGGCCTGGGGGTAATGGCTGGGATGAATGGCCGGCCATATCCCACAAAGTACAAATAAAAATATAGATTTGTTAAAACACTTGGAGAACAAGAAACTGATTAAACATAAATGGAAACCAACAATATCTGTCCATTAATTAATTAATAAACTATGGCCAGTTGACAACAGAGGAGATTAAAATTGTTAAAGGGATAGTCAAAAAGAAATTCCCAGTGGTTCTTATCCACCCCTGCAACCTTGGAGGTTTTTAATCACTGTCATGACTTCTGGTCATGCCTTCTCCTGCCTACCTATCCTAAATTATCAAACGGTTTGCCAGAACCCTTTTGGTCATTCTCATTGACCTCACCAAATGCCAGCCATTCATGGTACCTCACTTTGGCTACTGCCGCAGCTACCACAGTTTTGGCCTGCTGGTTCCTTTCAGTCAAATCTGCAAACATTACACCCAAGGCTTCAATCTGAGTTATCTCACCAACAAGTAGCAATAAGTTGTTGTCAGCACTTCTCTTTTCTGACTGTTCAGGAAAAATGGCCTAAGATCAGATGAAAAAAGTTTATAATTGATTTTTGACACAAGGTACTTTGGTATCAGGTATGTGTCTGATCATCCATCTGCTCCAACATGTTGTTTGTTTAGATAATCTACAACTATGACAGAAATCCATTAACAAGTCATAGCTGTGATTCAAATCAGCCAGTGTGTTCTTGTTGCAATAAAATTGGAATAAAATATGCATGCAAATATTAAGACAATATTTCTACAGAAAGGTATAGGGGAATCATTGTTTCACAAATCTATTTTATTTGTAAGATCTTAAGGTTAATTTTAATCTGTTAATCAAAATGTATTTTTCATGATATATTTCACACAACACACCATCACAAGATGCTTTAGTCAGCACACAAGAATGAAGGTGAAAGCAAAAAAATAACTAAGACTCCAGAACATTAAAGACAAATTGATAATACAAGATAATGAACAGACAATATGCTTGGGAAACAATTGGCACAATTGAGGTTGCTTCAGATCATCAGGTAAGCAAGGGTCAGTTAGAGATTAAAATAAACACATATTATCTAATATATCAGAGATGAAAGGTAGGTTTCCAATAATATAAATATTTACAGAACATTCCAGAAAGTCCCTAGGTGAAGGTTACTGAAAGCCACAAATTTTAGAAGTTTTGTCATTAGTTAGAAATTAAGGCTTTGGGATAATGATATGGCCACCTTTAGAAAATTACAGGTATCTGTCAGGCAGATATGGGTTGAGTAATCAGAATCAGAAATTGGTTTGGTGGAATGTATAGGTATGTCAGTTAATTAAAGTTAATTTGATATTTAAACATGGAACCCAGCATTGTTGTGCCATTTATGTTGACAGGGCTATTTGATCATTGATTATGATTCAAGTTGGGACTCTGGCTACAGTATTTTGAATTCAGTTTACATAATAAAGCAGCCATTAGGCTTGAACTTTGACCATAATAATAATATACATAGACCATTAGGCTGCCATGGGATGACATCATTTTTGGACCTTTATTTCTTAAAATAAAAAATCAGATATACATAAATTAAACGATTGGTGCTTATAAATTCTAGTTTCACAGGAATTCAGTATGTGTGAAATTGCATGCATACCTGCACCGGCTATGCAAAGTGACCAGTGCTGGTTAATCTATTCACTGTTTATAAACCTTTACATGTTATATCCTAACAAGTAAGTTTGAATGGTATATCCTAACAAGTCTTGAAGTCATTATTCATTGCTTGTGATTAAAGAAAAAAAATCCTCAGTTAAATGATTAAAACTGGTGTAAATTACTGTGAAATGATCCTTACTCTTCCTGTTTTACTTGTCACACAAATCAATGGGCAGTGAATAATCAGTTGCTAGGTAACTAATATAACAACAGCAAATGGACTATGAATTAGTCATGAGTAGCCTTTTCATATTTTGTCTAAACATATTTGAAACACATTGGAAAGGTACATGCAACTTGAATTATTTATTATAAATGTTCACTAACTATAGTATACACATATATGAACATAATGAAAAAAAAAATATATAGTGAAAAGTCAAGTAAAATGACACTTTTCATTGGCTAACTAAAAAGATTACAATAGGCAAGCTTTCGAGGCAACTCAGGCCCCTTCTTCAGGCAAGATGTAATACAGAAACTGGAGTTCCCTGTGTTTACATCTGTGTTACATTTTGCCTGAAGAAGGGGCCTGAGATGACATATTAGGATTAATGCATAACATCTCACTTCACTGTTCCTGATTGACATTGTTTCTCAGCCCATCAGTCTGTGTAGACTGTCTATAATGAGTACAGATCCTTGCAAGGTCTGGATTGGAAGCATCATCTGTGCAGAGGAAGCAGGGTGGACAAAATGCAGGGCTATTATAACTTGCTTACAGGAAGCATGCATCTTTTGGTGGATTACTGGTCTCTTGATATCTTGTCACAATAAAGGAGGCATCAGTGATATATAATCTTTATCAGTTACTGTAAATATGTATGTGTAGGGTTTGTCAGTGTTCTTTTAGTTCAGAGGTGGCAGGAAGCACAAGTTACTGTATGGAGGGGTAGTGTTTTCTTTCTGGCAACATTTCTTTCTTTCTCCGCAGATTAAAACGTTCTTTTAATAACATACTTATAATATAACTGTAAAGTTTGAATAAGGTATATTGTGGTGGCTCTGAGGCTCAGGATCTGCGCTGGCAATCGGAAGGTTGCCGGTTCGAATCCCGTAAATGCCAAAAGGGACTCTGCTCTGTTGGGCCCTTGAGCAAAGTCCTTAACTTGCAATTGCTGAGCGCTTTGAGTAGTGAGAAAAGCGCTACATAAATGCAAAGAATTATTATTATTATTATATACCTCCAGACAACATTTGCTACCTATGTTCTTTAGCAAAAGGTATCACTGAAAAAAATGTTTTAACAATATTTTAATAGCATGACATAACTACCGGTTTAAAAGGTGTAGCTCAAAAAGTATGGGAATTATTAAGGAAATGAATGAAGAAGCAAAGATGCAAATTTAAAATGAAAATGGTTTTCATTGTATGTTTCTGTTTCAGATAGGTAGTCTTTTAGAATCAAGATCACATTTATTTTAGAATGATTTTTCTCTGTCCTCAAGTTGGTACTGTTTAAATAACTTGCGTTGTATTTATTTAGAAAAAATTACGATGAGTATATTTATGCTGTTGTCCTTTTTTAAGTATGAAGGGTGCTCAATAATTTATGTACCTGAATATTATGAAAATAACATCTGATGGTCAAATTCACCTCCTTATTTTTCAGTGCAGTCCCCTTGACTTAAACACACTTGGTCCTCCAGCCAACTCGTTACTGCCTCCTTGATGTCATTATCATGTGAAAAATTACCATCCATGTAGAAATTTCTTTACATTTCAAAAGAAAATATCTCTGCAGGCCAGGAGTGCAGTGTACGATGGATGATTAAGCTCTATGAAGCCACATTACTTGATAACAGCCTTCCATTTTTGGGATTTGTGGGATGGTATGGTGTGTTTGGTGAAGCAGCAACATGCCTGTTGACAATTTCCCAACAGTGTTTCTGTTTAATGGCCTCATGTGTATGGCATAAATCTGCCCATTTAAATTGCTTGCCCCAAAATATCACTTTAGAGTACGAAGGTGCATCACCACCATATGCAGCTTCTTATGAATTTCTTTTGGTTTCTTCCTTTCCTATATTTCTTTCCCTTCCTTTGACAATGCTCCCAATCTGTCAATTTTTTCATAGACTCGCAGGTAGAGATGTGTTTGCCATCCTTTCTTTCTGAGTGCTTCCTATGAAACGAGCTGAAACTACATGTGTGGTATGCCATCTCCAGTGACACGTTTAGATCTGTAACACAAGTACATGATACTCGAGTAGATACATTATTGAATACCCCTCATATTGTTGTTCTATGTGCATGCACAAAATCACTTTAACCAGAATAGAATATATAGTAATTTATTTTTAAATGTACCCAGGTCCAGATTCGTCCATGGAACCTTAGTGACAGTGATTTTGTAATGGATGGCTCACAACCTCTGGATCCCCGTAAAACCATTTTTGTTGGTGGAGTTCCCCGTCCCCTTAGAGCAGGTATGTGGATATCCATTTAAATTTTTTTTCAATCCAAAGAAATGTGCTGTGTGTAATATAATGATACAAAATGGTATTTTGTGTACACTGATTTATTATAAATGTTGCATTTGTAAACTAAGCACTCTTTATGTATAATTTTATATATGTAGTTGTAAATTAAATGGTTTACAGAGATGATACTTTTAAATGTAATTTTAGATTTGAACTTGTGAATTAGAAGGCTCATAGATACAGTAAGTTTAATTATTCCAGCTTTTGCTTCATCTAATGTATGCTATTGAATGTAGCTTCTACAAAACAAAAGAAAATGTGATTTGTGTTTCTTTCTTTAGTTTGTTGCAATTATTCTTTTTAGTAGCATGCTAAGCAAGTTGCACAAGTCCAAATAGAACTTCTTTGTTCAGTGGTCCAACAGTTTTCAGTCCAACTCCGCTCTCACATGCTTAATTGGTCTATTTGTGCTTTGTAATTATTGTACTATAATTAACTATGGATTATCAGAAGTGGAAGAAAATAAAGAATGAAAATATGTGAAATATTCCTCTGAGCATATAAGGCTAAAATCAAGGGTTATATTTTGACTCATGTTTATCTATCTGTGATACAGCGCTGTCTAATATTTAAAGACAATACACATGCAATACATATTACCAAACCTTTTATATATTATATTTTATATTATTATATTGTTAGAAATTGCATTTTATATTATAACACTTTTATAAAATGTTACAGTTAAAATGTATGTGTAAAATTGTCTGTTACAGTCATATGAAAAACTTTGGGAACCCCTCTTAATTCTTTGGATTTTTGCTTATCATTGGCTGAGTTTTCAAAGTAGCAACTTCCTTTTAATATAGACATGCTTTATGGAAACAGTAGTATTTTAGCAGTGACATTAAGTTTATTGGATTAACAGAAAATATGCAATACAGTAATCCCTCGCTACTTCGCGGTTCACTTTTCGCGGATTCACGACTTCGCAGGTTTTTAAATACAAGTGATTGCCCGCCTATCGCGGAAGTTATGTTCCAGACCCATCAGCAACAGGAGAAAATCCGCGATATTGTAAGACCATATAAATAAACATTTTTATAGTTTAAGCCTTAAAATACCCATCCCACATGCTTTAAACACATGTAAACTTATAAAACACACTTTGTTAACACATATGATATGTGGATGTCGGGCTAAGGATATGAGTAACATCTCACTATTATAAAACATTTTAACTTCACACAAGACAAGACAGTGAGACAGGAAAATAGGTGATGTACAGGTTTTTAAATTATTGACACGCAGAGCGACAAGCAGCACAAAGCCAGCACAAAGTTCACTTCTCCTTAGCATTCATTCAGCTCCCCACCCCCTTGACAATGCGAAGTGGCAGGAGCGTACTGCACCTCCGGGGAGGGGGGTTTGAGCTAACGTGCGTTCAGCCCTCACACATCCCCACTCCTCCTCCTCCTTCCGAACGCGCAGAGCGACAAGCAGGCATTTTGGCAGAAGCAGCACAAAGTCCATTTCTGCTCAGCGTGAGTTCAGCTGCCCCCCTTCACAAAGCGAGTGCAGACACATCGACGTCTGATCGCTGCGTGCATTGTGCAGTGTTGGTCTGCGGTGTTTAAGAATGCAGAAAGTGTTTAAGAGCATAGGAAGTGTTTATAAGAGTGTGGGAAAGGTTAACAAGAGAGTGACAAAGGTTTATAAGAGTGTGGGAAGGGTTTATAAAGCCTTAAAATATGTATAAATAATAAAATAAATATAGGTCGCTACTTCGCGGATTTTCATCTATCGTGAGGGGCTCTGGAACGTAACCCCCGTGATAGGTGAGGGATGACTGTATGCATCATACCAAAATTAGACAGGTGCATAAATTTGGGCACCCCAACAGAGATATTACATCAATACTTAGTTGAGCCTCCTTTTGCAAATATAGCCTCCTATAGCCTTTGATGAGTGTCTGGATTCTGGTTGGAGGTATTTTTGACCATTCTTCCATACAAAATCTCTCCAGTTCAGTTAAATTTGATGGCTGCCGAGCATGAACAGCCTGCCTCAAATCATCCCATAGATTTTCGATAATATTCAAGTCAGGGGACTGTGATGGCCTTTCCAGAACGTTGTACTTCTCCCTCTGCATGAATGCCTTTGTAGATTTCGAACTGTGTTTTGAGTCATTGTCTTGTTGGAATATCCAACCCCTGTGTAACTTCAACTTTGTGACTGATGCTTGAACATTATCCTGAAGAATTTGTTGATATTGGGTTGAATTCATCCTACCCTCAACTTTAACAAGGGCCCCAGTCCCTGAACTAGCCACACAGCCCCACAGCATGATGGGACCTCCACCAAATTTGACAGTAGTAGACAGGTGTTTTTCTTGGAATGCGGTGTTCTTCTTCCGCCATACAAAGCGCTTTTTGTTATGACCAAACGCAATTTTTGTCTCATCAGTCCAAAGTACTTTGTTCCAAAATTAATCTGGCTTGTCTCAATGAGCATTTTCTAACAACAAGCGACTCTGTTTGTGCAGAGGGCTTCTTTCTCATCACCCTGCCATACAGATGTTCTTTGTGCAAATTGCGCTGAATTGTAGAATGATGTACAGATACACCATCTGCAGCAAGATGTTCTTGCAGGTCTTTGGAGGTGATCTGTGGGTTGTCTGTAACCATTCTCACAATCCTGCGCATATGCCGCTCCTATATTTTTCTTGGCCTGCCAGACCTGGGTATAATAGCAACTGTGCCTGTGGCCTTGCATTTCCTGATTACGTTCCTTACAGTTGAAACTGACAGTTTAAACCTCTGAGATAGCTTTTTGTAGCCTTCCCCTAAACCATGATACTGAACAATCTTTGTTTTCAGATCTTTTGAGAGTTGCTTTGAGGATCCCATGCTGCCACTCTTCAGAGGAGAGTCAAAGGGAAGCACAACTTGCAATTGACCACCTTAAATACCTTTCCTCATGATTGGACACACCTGTCTATGAAGTTCAAGGTTTAATGAGCTAATCCAACCAATTTGGTGTTGCAAGTAATCAGTATTGAGCAGTTACATGCATTCAAATCAGCAAAATGACAAGGGTACCCAAATTTTTGCACAGCCAGTTTTTCACATTTGATTTAATTTCATACAACTAAATACTGCTTCACTAAAAATCTTTGTTTGGAAAACACCCCAATACTCAGATTTTCCTAGGAAATGAAAAGACATACCACTGTTATCTTTTTTGTTGAAAGTAGAGTAAATTATTATGCAGGCTGAGAGGGGTTCCCAAACTTTTTCATATGACTGTATCTATTGCCTTGACTGTTATATAATATAACAATTAAGTTATACATTTTTGTATATTTTGTCTAAGAATGGCAGAATTAATACAACTACCACAACTGAGAAAATGAAGTATTTCCACAAAGTCACATCCACAGTTATGAAGAAATATAACAAATTACATAACAGTCATCTTCCCTGATTACAGTCCTTTTTCCTCTTTTCTTCTAGTTGAATTGGCTATGATAATGGATCGTCTTTATGGTGGAGTTTGCTATGCAGGAATTGATACAGACCCAGAGCTCAAGTACCCTAAAGGGGCTGGGCGAGTTGCCTTTTCTAATCAGCAGAGCTATATTGCTGCCATTAGTGCTCGGTTTGTTCAGTTGCAGCATGGGGATATTGATAAGCGGGTAAGTAAAGCCTGACTGTTTACTGCCTTTCACTGAAGTTGGTAAAATAATTGCAAGCAGTTGAACAAGGTATTTGTAAGCTATGTTGCTTAGCTTATAAGGTTTGTTAATAGCATTACAAATCTATTTCTTGTCAAGTCAATGTGCATCTTGCAAGGTCTTATTAAAGAAATACTATCATTTTGACAAAGCAGATATAATTCATAGTCACACAACCTTTCAGCTTTATGCAACAAAATGAGTTACAAAATATTTGTCCATTCAGTTTAGACTGATATAGCTTCTTGAGCTGACTCCAATCCTCCATTTCCTTTTCATGGTGTTCATACCAGTTTACTCAAAACCCAGTCGGGTGAATTTTCTATAGACACAAATGATGGTCTTTTGGCAAAGTGTCTTGATGGTTCAGGGAGATTGCTGGTTACTCAATATTCAATCTGTATAATGGTGTGGGAAAGTGGTTGAATACACTATTGCTGCAGTCATGTGCAGTGGAAATTTTCAGAGATACCACTTGTTATGCCTCTTCACTTATTTGTGTTCAATTGGATTCCTGGTCCATGTTCTAGGAGAAACTTCAGAACTGTCTGACTAGGATCTACCACTTCAAAGAATTCACATCAAACTTCCCACTGTCCCACGTAGCATGTCATGGGACAAAGTCATGGATAGGACCAAGATGTGTAATTGCCAGCAAAAGTCATGGCAACTGCCGTACACTCCAGTGCTAGTGGCCTTAACTGTTAGCAGCAAAGTGTAGTTGTGAAGTGGGTTAGTGCTTTATGATGGGTGTGGGTGTCTATAGATAGATCCAAGGGTAAGACCTGGATTAGGACAGAGGATGAGTGCACTGGGCTCATTTGTGCCAGCTCATGACCCCCGTCATGACAGGATTGTACATGTTTTGCACACTTAATGCTTAGAGTATGCAAGAACTGTTTCTCGTACCCTTTGAAAATAGGGATTTGCAACAAATGGAAGAGCTCTAATTTTGGTCTTTGGTAAATACGTTTCTCTGAAGTAGACTCTCACAAGCAGAAGAGAAGCGAATGAAGCATGTGCTACTATTCATTTGATATGTTCTCTTGTACAATATATATTCTTCTTTATCTTTTTCATACTTTTGTATATTTGATGTAATAACAACATCTACAGCAGGATCATTTCTTCATATTAAAAAAAAAAGTCTGCTTGAGTGAATGAAACAATTAACTAGAAATATAGGAGTAGGAAGAAGACAAGGATGCACATGGCCAAAAAAGAAAAAAATGTGCTTGTCTTGCCATAAGCACACTGCTTGGCTCCTCTCAGTTTACTCAATGGAGGCCTTTTCCCCAGCAGTGGGAGTGTTTGAATGCACTACTGCCACTGCTGGTAAGCAGGACTGACAAAACTGCGTGCACTGCATTCCATGAAATAACCACCCTTGAAAGACTTGGTTAGTGAAAGGAGCTATGTGGTCAAGTGCTGTATGTTCTTTTTGATGATCTCCCTTGCTTTTCACATTTTGTCCTTTTCACTCTCCTCTCATATGCCACAATAAGTTCACTATAAAGTCAAAGGATCAGATGAATATAACCGGAGTTACATGCACTGAAGCTGTGTAATCTGAAATCTTATTTAATATATAGATATATGCTTTCTGTATTAAACAGATTATCATGTTGATATATTTTAAATCTATTGCTAGAAATCTAACCAGTCTGTCATGAGCAGGTGCAATGAAAACAGTAACACAGTTCCAAGAAGTAAAGTTCGGTGGTTCTTTTTTAAAAATAGCCTTCCTAAAATTATTTAGATATAATGTTTGACCAAAACAAAAGAAAAAGACCTGAAGGCACTTTATTAGAAACTAGACACCAATATGTAGTATTGTTTTAATTAGTAGCCTGTCTGTTATTTGCAATTTCACTGTATTGAAGTATCACTGTAGCAAAACATTTAACTATTGTGACACATCTTTTAAACCTTTAAATGTGTGGTGAGGCTCATAATTGCTAACACTATAGAAGGTTTAGCTATATTTTCATCTGTTATAACAATAATAATTATATATAATTATAAGGGTTCAATTTCTCCTTACAGATTTAACACTATATAAAATGTTTATCAGGAAACTCCCTCCCATATGTAAACATGCACATTCTGTGAGGCATCAAAATTAGCTGGTGTTTTTTGATATGGTCACATCTACTTGGCTTCTTTTTCACACTTTTAATAAGCAATATAGTGCAGACATAAAATGAATGCAACCCATTTTATAAATGGTGCACAATAAGCTTGTCATATAAGGCACAGTAAATGTGACAGAACAAACACTAGAACACATAAATGTGAACCAAGACAAATTGAAAATTGCATGTTTTTCTCTAGTCTTGCAAACATGAGAAGCGTTTGCTAATCTTCTGTTACTACTAGAAGAGTCATGAAAGTGGTAAATGGAGACTGTGTGCTTTGACTAACCTTGCACCCTATGTGTACATCTAGGGCCACTTTCAGTTTTCACTCCAGTTTATAAGATTGTGGTCAGAATGTCTTGACATCTTATGAAGGGTTGTTTACTCAAGTCATCACAGTTCATCTGCTAAAATGATAGAGATCACTATAGCTACAGTATCTCTGATTATAATAACAGAGAAAACCCTTAATTATGTGGAAGCAAAACAGTTTTCTGAACCTAGCAAGACAGCTGCATGTGTTTGTTGTCACTAGTATAGATTCTGTGGCAAAGGGGACTTTTATGGCCTGCTGGGAAACTATAGGGAATCTGGCAGTCCTTTTTTTGTTTTTGGTTCTGTAAAACTGCTCATTGTTAAGCAGAATATTAAAAAAAACAAAGTACATAAATAGAACAATAGAAGTAGAATTGAGTATTGTTTAGAATTTATTTTCATATTCTATGTTATGCCTTTTTATGTAATGCTAATGTTCTTGCTTGATATTTTTTATATTTTTGAAGGTGGAGGTGAAGCCATATGTGCTAGATGATCAGATGTGTGATGAATGCCAGGGAGCCCGTTGTGGAGGGAAGTTTGCGCCTTTCTTCTGTGCCAATGTCACATGCCTACAGTATTACTGTGAGTTTTGCTGGGCAAACATCCACTCTCGTGCGGGGCGCGAGTTTCACAAGCCTCTTGTTAAAGAAGGGGCCGATCGTCCTCGACAGATTCACTTCCGCTGGAACTGAAGGCCACAGAAGGAGCAACCCACGAAAAGAGCAAAGAGTGCATGTGGCTTATTATTTATGAGAATACCAAGATGCTGAGGGAGAAATAAGTGCATTCTTCTGCCTCTTACCCTAAGCTATCAGTACAGTACATATATCTTTTGTAGCAGCCAAAACACTACAAGCCTCTGTTTTTCACCAAAACCCTACATCTCAGGCTTTACTAACTTTTTTGTGGTACTTTCATGTTTTTTAAAGAATAAGAAAAGGATTTTTTGTAGTTTTTCAAATTATTTTTGTATATAAAATTTAAAATAGATAAGAGAATGTTTTTGCATGGGGGCACTCAATCTGCTGCTATCTCCAGTGGGTGAAGCGTGCACTTATTTCTGGGAAATCTTGATTTTTAGCTCTTTAAGACCTGCCCCAGTGATTTACCAAAGGTAGCAAAAAATAAATAACAATAGGAGGCAATGTGGAACATTTATGCCACAATACAAAATTATTTTTATTGTTGCTATTTGCTGTGTATTCTTAATAAAAAAAAATAATAGGGTTACTTTTTGCTCTCCATTTTGACTTGCAAAAAAATAATACCTCATGATAATAATCTGGTTTGTTATTAGCTATTTAAGCATTTCTAACCACAAGCTGTAATAGAAGCTTTGCTGCTATATATAGATGTTATTTTTAATGCCATCTAATAATACAGTTGAAATTAAAAAAAAAAAAAAAAAAAAGAAATACGTAATCTGCATTGCAAGCTAAAATGCAGAAGGCACACTTGGCCTAAACTGCCATCATTTTAGAATATGAAAATTGAACTGCATGTTTTACTTACTTATATACACCATATGCATGCAATGTTAACACTAATAATGACTAATAGGGAGAAAATAATGGAAACCATATAAAGCGTTAATATTAGGTAGCATGAAGAAAAATACAAAAACTGGATATATTTAGAAATTAAAGTTACAAAAACAACCTTGCATGCATCATTGTGACGAGTAACCAGAGTGTCCTACATATGTACAATAAGAAAAAAATATATAGTTTTAGATTAGAATGTGCAGCCATTTTTGTGACCTGGTGGATAGTGGAATTCGAAAACTTTTGCAGACTGGATATAAAAGTATTCTCTGTGCAATTTTTGTGATGTGTTGTTCTATTTATCGTGGAGTGAGGTTTTAGTATAGCTAGAACATCGATGTAGAACTAGAAGCAAAACAACAGAAAAAAAAGAATAAAGTTTTCCACACCCCTCTTCCCCCCACCTTTATTTATTTATATTGCTTTATGTCCTTTTATAATGGATTACACATCCTCTGCAAACCAAAGATGGCCAGCACACTGCTAAGTAGTTACCAGATTTGAAGAAAACAGTCAATCTGGCAAAATTACTTCAACCTTATGGGCTTTGCTACAGTTAACTAACACCTGGTAAAGTCAAAATGGAGAAGGAGTAGTAAATATGGGGCATCTTGCCAAGAGCAATTGTATTGTTAGACTGGAACAAAACAATAATGACATTTTACAATTTCAAAACTTTTTCATTTAAATACAGGTTGGGTTGATATTTGATAACTGGTACTTACAGAATACGCAGTAAAGAAGAAATATATATATATATATATATATATATATGTATATATGTATATATGTATATATTTATATATATATGTATATATATATATCTATATCTATATATATATATATATATATATATATATATATATATAGACAGTATAATCTCATGTTTTACACAATTGAGGAAATCTGGTTTTTCAACAAATGCAAAAATTCAAGATAAGAAATGCATAAGAGTGGGAAACAGACTCTTCCTCATATACATTATGTTGACACCTTACTAGATGCGCATTTCTGATTTAAGAAATTTAACCTTGTTCATTAATCTTTGACCAAAACACTGGGTCTGTATGCAATTCAAAAGTAATGGTGCGCCAACCTTCTGACTGTTGAAGAAACTGGGGTCTCTGGGAGGGTCTGGGATGTGGGAAATCGTGCTTGAAAATCCGTTACTGTATTAGTTAAAAGAAAAAAAAAAGAATGAAAGAAAGAAACAATGTGATCTGTCTGGAAAAACAGAGGCCACAATGGCACAGTGCAAATGGTGGATAAGTGAGATTAAGGAGTAACAAACTCTTTTGCATAATGATATAATGATTACTAAAAACAAAGTCCCCTTCACCTGGAATAGAATCATTAATTTTTCAGTTCTTTGATAACATTGAGTGCTTGTATTAAAATCGGCAGAATAACTACAGTGGTATCTAGCCAATCTAAAGATGGATGTTGCTCTAAATAATTCTTAGGGACAATCTTTATGTAAGCAAAGTGTTGATCTTGAATATTGGTGGTTCGCCAGTGTGCTTTTTTTGTACTGTACTCTGTGTTTCAAGCCCATGTCTGCTGTTTTTATGGTTGTTGTGACTGAAGCTTTTAATGTTTAATGTTAATGCTGTGCTAAGGAGATGAGGTTTGCTGTTTCTTTTTTTATGATTTTGTTGGTATATTATTTATTTTTTTTAATTTCCTATTTGTTAACCCTCAATCCTTCAGTTTCCCTACAAACCTTGATTATCTTTGACCATTTGTTATGCACTACTTTTGTATTTTAAGGTAAATTGTTTTTATTTTTTTATATTTTTCTTTATTCAAATGGTTGGCTATTTTTAAAATATATATATATACTTTTTTTGGCTATGACATCTCTTTTGTGATACCTCAGTATTTTTTCATATTTTAAAGAAAAAGGAGAAAAAAAGGATTTTGCTTAGTATTCCAAACACTTCCTATAATTTAATTAAAAGTGATAAATAATAATTTAACAAACTAATTTTATTTTGTTGTAAGTTATTTTAAAGTGATATAAAGCCTTACAGCTTTTAATATAAAAGTATGGTAAATTAATATATGAGAAATAGCAAATATATATTACCAACGGTAAAATATGTTTTCTGATGGAAAACTACTGATTTTAATTGGTTGATCAACTAATTAGTTACAAAAATTTAATCGCTGTGGGGAAGCCAATTAGTTTTTTCACATATTCCTATTTTCCATTCTCCAAAGCTGATAAATAAAAGCTGCAGCCCGATTGACTACATCCACAATGGTGGGACAACTGGGACAGTGTGCATGTACTTCTCTTCACTAATCTTCACGTTACTGTAACAATCAGCTTTTCACGTTTTCTGTGTCAAGTTCTATGTTTTTACACGTTTGTTTCTAATTGTTTGTTTTATTTCTTTTTGTTTAATAATATTTATTTTGAGTAGAAAAAAAAGAACTGTGTTGAATTTAGATTGTATTTTTGTATTGTAATACGCTTAATTTTCTTTTCCCCCCCGAATGTACGTAATTCTGTCTGGATGCAGAACTCTGCTGAGTAAAAGGAAAAAAATAATAACTTAGTAAATCCATGCAATTTTATTATTATTATTTTTTTTTTCAAGAAGGAAACATTAGCATTTATATTACGTTTATGGAAAACACTTGAGATTTTATCCCTGTTGCATCTGGCCTCAAAAGGCCTCTCCTCGAAGATGCTACAAAACTTGAATATAACACATTTTGAAAGGCTGACTAACCTCGATTCTGTGTTGTGATGTGCAATACTGTTTCTAATGTTTGTATAAAAAAATAATAACAGTGTAAACCTTTTTAATGCAGATTTATTTTTTTCATTGCATATTTTGCAGATTTTATTATCCACAGTGTCATTTTTTACTGTCAGAAAAGAAACCCCTTTTGTCATTGCAACTATTTTTAAATCCAGATATCTTTGTACTGATGTAAATGATTGTAGTTATTTTGGATAGTGTTTTGCTAACAAAAGGAGAGACTTTTTCATGCATATTTCTATTTTGTTTTTTTGTTGGTATATTTTTTTGTTTATTTCATTTTTTTTATTTTATTTTTTGATTTTAATAGTAGCAAAATATTTGGAATAATTTTTCATATTCTGTGTCATTAATATTATTTTGTATTTTTATGTGGAAATAAATATATATAAATATATATATAATTTTATGATGCTAATTGCTAAAGTTTATTTTATGTTGAATTATTTTTGGAGCTGAAATCTTTGTAATATTGTTAAAGTAACTAGTTTCTAACTCAGAGTTTGTGTATAGATTCGCACAAGTGGTTTACGGAGTGTTTGGATTGTAACTATTAATGAATGGTTCTTTGATATGCAATTTTTTTTCTAAATGGGGTGTTAATAAGTATTTTTATTTTGTTGACTTTCTTTTTCTTAATAAATCCCATTCGTTTTGGACACAAATGATCACCTTCAGCTTTATTTTATTTATGTTTTTAATTTATTTTCCTGTGCAACGTTTTCTTTTAGTTCAGGTGTCTAATTCTCCAGTCTGTCTGTTGTACTGGTAATTTAACTCTGTAATGGAATAGTTTGCTGCCAACTATTTATATTCAGTAATTTTTAAATATTTGTAATAATTGTTGATTGAATTAATAAATCATTAAATTATTGGCATGGTTGCTTTTCGCTGAAGCTATTGGACCTTTTTTGTATCAATTTAGCTGTTGAGAAGTAGAATGGTTCCTAATTTCTTATTTATTCTTTCAGCTTCTGTGAGACTAGTCAGCAATTATACCACCACATTTAAAATAAATACATCTTGGAGAAGATTTCTGTTTATTTGAGCACTGAACTACAATTTTGTGAGTTGTATTCTGGCATCCCTTTATATTCACTTCAGAACTGTCAGTATGCATAGGACAAGAAGCAGCCTTAGCTGGGGTAACAGACTGTCAGAGAGTGCAGACAAATAAAATCTCAAACACTGTTGTTCACACTCTGCACACAAAGAATAATCCAGTGTGCACAAGGGGGCCTAGGAGGTGTTGGCAAGCTGGACTAACCTAGCCACAAAAATTTGTGTTTTAGTCACTCTTCACACTAATGGTACCGACTCCTTGGCCATAGCAGGTAGAACAACCCAAAAGTGTTTATTAATATTTTTTAAATATAGTTCAGAGTTCTTGTCAAACACAAATTTAAAAAAAGCAGATGAGTAGTATTACAATTTCTGCTCCTTGATTATATTATTATTTTGCCACTTAACCCCAGCTCAACTGCACCCATGTAAACTCTACCACTGGGCATAATACTTAACTTTGGGTTAACTCTCCTCCTGGACTTAAAAACATGTATGTGCTTGGGAGAATATGAATATGCAATCTCAAGGAAAGATAAGTATAAAGTGGAACTAAACAAGAAGTGAAAAATAAGATTATAAAATAATCGGGGCAAGAAACCAGAGAAACGGTATCAACAGGAAAATCAAAAAAAATACAAGCAGAAAATTACAAATTTAAAAGGAAAAGTGCTGAAAGAAACTGGTCTTCCATAGTTCAAGTAGGGGTATCACATGGTGATGATGCACAGCGTATCTTGTATCTTGGCAGTAAGATTCAAAAAAAGTTGTGTGTTGATGTCACAGAGCATAAGGAAGGCACAGCAGGTCAACACCAAACTTCAGCTGATGTTTCAACTGTGTTACCCCCTCTTAAAGCAGACAGGTGACAAGGAACCTGAACAGGTGAACCCAACCTATCCTTCCATCATTATGCCTAATTAATCCATTTTAGAGTCATTGGAGTAAATAATAAAAATGAACAATTATTGTCTGGCACAAAGAGTTCAGTGATAATGATAATTGACAATTCATCTACTTCCAAATACATTACAGTAATGTTATAAAAAATGATCTGTCCATTTCTCGCAGTCAGCACAGGACAATTTTTAGATAAAAGAGTGTAAGTAAGAATCATTTGCTGTCCACATGAATTCAATAAACCAAATAAAATTATTTTTATATGAAAATCCTTACCAGAGATGATGAAAGGTAAGTGTGAGCCACTCAATAAAACCATGACCAAATGTTCTTTTATCATTAGCCAAAACCTTAATAGGAGTGTGTTTTTTACTTTATAGTTAATTACTTTAAGGTTGAGACTTTTGCAAATGACATATTTTCAATTTATAGGTGAAACAGAAACAATTCCATCTTCTTAATACCAAGGAAGCAAAAATAAAATGAAGTCTTTTCAGTTCAACTTATAATGACTGCACTTTAATCATATCTATAATAGTTGTCTTTTCCCATTTTTAAAAGGCATTTCATACGTAAATGCCCATTTCCATTACAGAAGAAGGACACAAACCTAGTGTTGGGTTATTTGGTGCATTTTCAAGCCACTTGTGTATGTTATTCCTGATTTATATAGGTGTGTCCTGACTGTCCACCAACAGCATATCATCCACCTAAAGTCAAGGAACCAAATCAGTCTAAATCTTTGGTAATGAAGACATAGTTCCAATAAATGGTTATCAAAAATAATTTGCAATTTCATTGAAACCATTGAAGCTTTCACATCGTCTTCAAATCTTTAGAAAGAAGGTACTGTGTTTTGGGTTAATTTATGGCAGAATGCCTGTTTGCAGTAGATGTGCTATACTCAATAGAGGTTTACTGGCCTTTGAATTACAATATAAAATGAAGATAACTATATTCAGTTGATTTGGTTGAGCTCTTATGTTTACATGGTAGGGTAAGAGATTTGATCAACATCAAAAACTTTCAATGACTGAATCTACCAGTTGGAAGTTCTTCAGGCAAGCACCTTAACATGTAGGCCATATTGTCTACCCAGAACACTACAGCTGTTGTAACAAATGAATTTGTCTTTATCGTCTTCTATCCCCTTCTTCCTCATCATCTTTTCCCACTAATATGTGAGGTCGATGTGCTTGATCAACCTTCTCCAAACAGCTCGGTCCTGCACCCCCTCTCCAGTCAGACCCTTTTCCTTCAGATCCTCTTCTACTTTATCCATCCACCTTCACTTTGGCTTTCCTCACTTTCTCTTCCCCTATTCTTCCATTCCCTTCTCTCTTTTGCACACATTCATTGTCCTCATTAAATCTATATACCACTTCAATCTACTCTTCTGTACTTTCTTAGATATCTCTCCCACTTTTGCTGTATCTCTGATTGTCTCATTTTGTATTCTGTCATTTTTTGTAACTCCACATATCCATCTCAACATTCTCATATCTGCCACATCTAACTTCTTCTGTTGTGCTCTCTTTACTGCCCATGTCTCGGCCCCATACGTTATTGCCGTTCTTACAATTGTTTTAAAAACCTGACTGTTAACCTTCACCTTAATTCTTTGATTGTCCAATTCTTCTGGCACCTGCACTCTATGGGTTATCTCTGTATCTAGTTTTCCATCTTGGGTTACCACTGATCCCAAATATTTAAATTTATCCACTCTTTTCTATAACTCTTCCTGCAGGCTAACTTCTGAATCCTAATCATCATTAAACCTCATATATTCTGTCTTCTTTCTATTTATTTTGAATCCTCTATCTTCTAGAACCCTTCTCGATTCTTCCAACTCACTCTACACTTCTTCTTTTTCTGGGGCTACAAAAAATAATGTCATCAGCAAAAAGCATGCACCGGGGGATTGGTCTTTTACCCAATGACTCAACACATCCATAACAGATTGTGGCACCCGGACGGGGCTTATGCCCACCCAGGCAGACAGGAGGAGGGCTCATTCCTCCTCCAGACCACGAGGGGGCGTCTTCCCTGGTTGTATTGGGGGCCACGGGTACAGGGCTTGGAAGCCCAACCCTGTCGGGGCCCGTGGTCACTGCCAGGGGGCGTCCCCCTGCCTGAAGGACCCTGGACCCCAGTACTTCTGCCACACCAGGAAGTGCTGGGGGGAAGAAGAGAGGGAACACCCGGAGTGCTTCCAGGAGGACAGCCAGCATTTCCTCCACACTGGGGTGTTTCCGCGGGATTGCCGGTGCACACCTGGAACACATACGGGTACAGATAAAAGGGGCCGCCTCCCTTCATTCGAGGCTGGAGTCTTTGGAAGCAGGACAGGGTGCTAGAAAGAGAGAAGGAGGCGATCTGAAGAGGCAGAGTGGTTGGCCTGGACTTTGGGGAAGATTGGGGTTTGTGACTCTTATGGACATTTGTAAATAGTAGGTATTGTAAATAAACGTGTGTTGGGTGACATGAGCGTGTCTGCCTGTCTGTGTCCGAGCCAGTCTCCACAAGATCAAAGAGGAGAAGATCCCTGGTGCAGACCTACTCTAACTGGAATCATGTCTGTAACACCAACACTGCTCTTAACCAAAGTCCTCACTTATTAAAAAAAATATATATATATTTTAGACTGCAGTTGTTGGATATACACTTATTTGCAATAATAGCCTTAAGTATTTTTGGGTGAATCACAACTGGCCAGTGCTCATAGATCACGCATTTCTTTGAAAAGAAGTATGGTGGGAACCAATGCCAAACAAGAACAATACAGATACTAATTTTAAGATTGATGAATAGGGCAGCATCTGAAAGAATATTTTATTGAAAAAATGAAGTTTTTGGTGTTACAGTTATAATGTTATGTATGTAAATAAATCCAATTGCTTTCCACAGTAACATTAACCTCATAAAATTCTCAGGTGCTGTAGGCTGATAATAGCATAATCTCTTGGGATGTTCTGCTCTGGGCGGCACGGTGGCGCAGTGGGTAGCACTGCTGCCTCGCAGTTGGGAGACCTGGGGACCTGGGTTCGCCTCCCGGGTCCTCCCTGCGTGGAGTTTGCATGTTCCCCCCGTGTCTGCGTGGGTTTCCTCCGGGCACTCCGGTTTCCTCCCACAGTCCAAAGACATGCAGATTAGGTGGATTGGCGATTCTAAATTGGCCCTATTGCGTGCTTGGTGTGTGGGTGTGTTTGTGTGTGTCCTGCAGTGGGTTGGCACCCTGCCTAGGATTGGTTCCCTGCCTTGTGCCCTGTGTTGGCTGGGATTGGCTCCAGCAGACCCCCCGTGACCCTGTGTTCAGATTCAGCGGGTTGGAAAATGGATGGATGGATGTTCTGCTCTCTCAGCATCTTAATATTAAGTTTTGTTTTAGAGACTGCAGTGGGTTGGCACCCTGCCTGGGATTGGTTCCCTGCCTTGTGCCCTGTGTTGGCTGGGATTGGCTCCAGCAGACCCCCGTGACCCTGTGTTTGGATTCAGCGGGTTGGAAAATGGATGGATGGATGTTTTAGAGAGTATGAAATGATAACATGGAAACTGTCCATCAGCTAAAACTGAAGTGATCGTAAACTCTCAGACAAGACTGCAAAAGAAATGCCAGAAGAAGAAAGGGAATATTTTGGAAAGTCCAGTTTACAGTTTGTATGTTATCCCAGAAGCTGAACCAACAAATTTCATATTCTAATGCACTGAATACCATGCACTGGCATTGAAGTTATTTGCCAAAGAGTGTTGGTTCAGGAGAGTCATAGCAGGGTTCTGGTGCCTCATAGCCCAGGGTTTGAATGCTGTCCCTGTCGCTGTCTGTAGACTTTTCTCATTCTTTACATGGGTGATTGACCCTATGTTGACGAATGTGAACGTTCCCTTTAATGGTTTGGCTCCCTGTTCAAACTGACTTTAATAACTGCTGGGTAAAAACTCCTCAGCAGAAATGTGGGAGAGTGATTAATAATTAACGGGATGAGTCTGGTTGCAGCTAAAGATAGTATAGCCAAGAGCTGCATCTCAGGAGAAATAGTTACTCTCACACAGAGACAATGAATGTTTTTGAATACAGAATCCATATTCGTAGTGATTTGTAACCCTAGATTTAATTTACAGTATGTTTTATTAAAGTATGGATGAAGAAATGATAGTATAGTGAAACTTGAACATAGCGCAGTACTATTAATTGTTTTGCTGTTTCACAGCATAAAGGGGTAGCTACTTAGAAGCAATTAACATTTCTTCTTTAGCAGTGTAATCTTAGGTCCATATGTTGGATTGCCATAATAGAAAGGTGGCCTTAGATCATAGATACTTTGTTTAGAAGGTGCAGACAGGTTTTCTTGCAAAATATGCCTGCTTATTTTTCCTGCCAATTTCCTCTTCAGCTCTAACATGTTATCTAGTACCTTCTGAAATACCTTTTTATTAGTATTCTGCACTGTGAGACTGGAGTTACTGTACATGAGAGACAAGGCAAGAAAATTCAAGTGGGCCTGCATTGCAGTCCTTTGGCAAACCTTAGTCTGGATCAGGAAAATTAATAATACTTTGTAGAGCTACCATCATTTGTGCATCATGACATATCTGTCTCTTATTATGAGAACAATGAACTTTTGCAATAGATATACAAAACACAATGTTCACCAAAAAAGCATTTGTGAGGTCAGGTATATAGTATACAGTGTAGCTAGGGCACCGTCTCAAAAATGTGACTACATGTCACATTCAAGGGAAGCTTATGCAGACCCCTATGACTCTGATTGGCCAGTTTCCTAAAGACATATTTTCTGAAACATGTTTCCATTCATTTTCTGCTATTCTGAATTAACATGGAGCAGATCGAGGAATGACTTGTCAAAGGCCAGACATGTCCAATGCATGACGTCATGTGTACAGCCGTATAAAATCATGCACCTTCTGGTTGTCTGAGAATGCAAATTCTATTAAATCAGATCATGCTTGTGTTTCTGAGATTCTTGCTTTTAGAATCAGGTTCTTCTCATGAGTTTTGAATGACATTCCAGGCATTGGCGGTAGGTTTCCTTGTTTTTCTGGTAACTTGACAAATATCTATCTCTTGGTCCTTCTCTAGTTTGGCTGACATTTTTTTACCTGCTGGTAGTACACCCAGTGTGAGGAAAAATGATGTGTTACTACGAATATTATCATTGATTAGAATTTCTAGTTCTTCACCCAGTGGTTTGATTATCTAATTTGACAGAGGTGGCTAATTCCTTCTCACCTGTCTTTTCTGAATATTGTGTCAGAGCAGTATCAGCAGGTGGGGAGGATTCATTTTCACTCTGTCTTGTGTTCAGTAGAAACCTTAGGGCTTTTGTCTTGAACTATGTTTTCTCATTGACATATTTGTTAATTGAACTTTGTTTCTCCACAATATATGACAAGTCATTTATATGAAAATCTAAGTTATGTCAAATGTAACAACTGTGCATGAACAATGTTAGGGTGGAATAGGGGCATGCACTGATTAAACTGACTGGATCAGTTTAATTGCAATTTTAAAAATCATTCACTTTCTTTTAACAGCAACATCTTATAATATGAGCAATTGTAAAATGATCCTTCTGGATTGGGTGAACATGGACCACAGGCCCACAAAGCTTCCCTGTATAAGGCACTTCATGTCAACAACATCTTCATTGTTCATTCTTGTCTTTCCTCCATAAAGTGTACTGGCTATTTAATTGCTAAATAATGTCTTATTATTTTGCTCAACCAGTGAACTCTAGGTTTATTTAAATTACAACATGTATGCCATATGGTGGTTTCAAAATTGTCTTCTTTTTGGATCAGTTTGGAAGGGTAGTCTTTTCTAGTAAATTTCCTCAGTAGTCAGTCAACAGAGGTTTCCCAGCTTTTGAATATTTTGATAATTTCATCCTAAAAAGTTTCCCAGTCCTTCTTCATCTGCCTTTTCTTCTCATTGCTTACCTAAGCAATGATACGGAAAGTGATGGTCAGTTTCATCCTCCAGTCATTTTTATGGTATCTCGTCAAGGGCTGATTACATGTCTTGTTAAATCAAATGCAAAATGGCAGCATGTCTCCATTTGTATTTCATTTCTAACATGCAATTACTCGGTGCTTTTGTTTGAAAATGTGTCGAAACAGTTTTTATTCAAGGAAAGTAACAGTTCCCAAAATGAAATTGTTATAAATGACACCTTCAAAAATAGTCAAATGTAAAAAATGTGTAAGGTTCGGGTGTACTTTTGTAGGTAATTGGTTAAGTCACACCTCAGACTTTTAATACAAGGGTTGAGTGAAGTGAGGAAACATCTCACCCTTCTCACATTAAGCCGGTGCTGTTCTTGTATGAAGGGCAAGAGGTTCTCACATTGTCAGTCACTGAATATTTTTCCCAAAGCAAAAACGTCACTGCAGTTTGTAAAAGGAATACATCCTTAATAATTCTGCAATATATTGAACAGATAATGCAGCTTAACTACATTTTAACCATCATATTTAAATCCCAGGCATCTTGGAGGACCACCTTCAAAGTCAAAATCTTATTTGTGACTCCCTGGGCAACCCACCAATATAATCCCTGGACCTCAATTTAAATAACCAGTCATCCAGAATGTTTTCTTGGTGGTTTGTCCTCCACCACAGTTACTAGACTTTAATATATACAGCATATTGTATAATATGAAAAAGAATTTTGATGTCTTTAGAATAATCTGTATTCCAGCATTAAGTTGATTCAAACTATGGTGTTCATCAAAGTGCAACTAATATATTACCTGTTAGAGGGCTGAATATTTTTTCCAAAAACATAGTTTTCTGAAAAGCAATGGCTTCACACAGAAATCAACATAAAACATCTGTTGCTGCATGCTGTGGCTGCCAGTTTGCCAAGATTGTGCTGCAGGCATGCTGCCAAGCTGTCTTCGCGTGGCTGGGACAGCAGCAGTGGTCACGGTCACAGTACATTACAATCTGGTTTCTACCTCTTAAGTGGCAGTCATCCCAGGCAAACAGTGCTGAAGGCATGTCAGCTACGTGAACCTGTTCAGCACCACGATTAGCTGGAGACCAGTCAGCTGAAGCTGGAACCTCACATTCATTTTCAATTGCTTGTATCAAAATCAGAGTCCAACGAGCCATAGCACAATTCAGAGAGAACAGGCAAAACATCGTCCACAGAGTATTTTGCTTTAAGCATCTGCTTTGATCTCTCACCAGATGTCAATGCCATTTTTGCCATTGTTTGCACCTTGCTATTCATGGGAGCGCAGGAAATCTCGGTCAAAACCAATGAAGCTAACTTTCCTTCTAGCAATGAGAGTCCAACTAAAACATAACGGTTGGTTTTGTCACAGTTTACAGTTGATTACCATCGTCAACTCCTCCATTTGACAAAAGTCGACATCAGCCCTGAAAGAGTTAAGAGAATATAACTAAACATACTGTAATACAGTATAATTTTTGTGACTTTATTGATTTAAGCATTTAGTGTCTTTTTTCTTTAGAAACTGCAACTACATTTACTTATTAGTCTGACACCTTTATCCAAGGTGACTTGTAACATATACAGTATGATACAACTGGTTACATTTTTCAATTGGATCCCAGGCAGGTCAAGTGACTTGCTCATGGTTACACAGTGCAGGATTTGAACCCACATCCTCAGGGTTTAAAATCCAAAGCCTTACCCACTATACCACTACCATTGAAGACTGGGGTCCCCCTCGGAGATTTGAGCCTGATAGAAACGGTATATACTGTACCATCAGGACTGGAGGGAAATAAAGTACATACTGTAAGTACTGTGAATTGGACGCAACTCCCCCGGAACATAAGTAGAAGGGGCATCCTGGCCGGGCATGGGACCCAGCCGCCCGCCACAGTACCTAATCCATCACTCTTGAATCTCCAAGGGGGACCCTGCCCACCACTTTCTGGTATGTCACTTTGTATATGACCGGTATTGGGCTAGTTTCTTGTGCTCTGTGTGATACTTGAGCTGTCCTTGGGATAGAAATTTTTTTCTGCCTTTAAAGAAGTATTTCAATATGTGGATATTTTTGGACACGTGTGTATTTACTCTTCAATCCAAGCAAATCTATTCCTTTATGCTACAGTTTTATCGAGTAGGTTGGTAAAGGCCCACTTATAATCGGGCATAGGCTGCTGCAGACACAGTCATGTACAGAGGATGCACACCCTGATATGTTTATATAGTTCAAGCATTCAGTGCACAGCACTGCAGGAGAGCAGAATCCCCTTTCACCCTGAACTTTTTTTACACATCAATTTCGTAGATATTTTCTTGTTTGCCTGCACAATCTTTCATCTTTGCCCAGGGTTTGGGAGATTACGTGACATGAATCTGTGGACATTTGGCAATCTGCCTGTGCTTTTAATGTTGGATTGTGTAGACACGCACTTCACAAAACTCTTCCTCCAATGAGAGCATGTTTTCTTGACTAGCGTCCATGCAATTAACATGCACAGGGCTGCACAGTTACAAATTCTGCGTTCCATTTACTTTTGAAGTTGGATATCAAAGCTTGAAATGATGTCACCAATATGGATGCCACCAGGAAGACCTTTGTTGTTCCTGCTCTTCTGCAATACAAACAACTACTGAACAACGCATTGTGCATTTTTGTGCACATTCAAAAACTGTAGCAACATTTTCAAAGATAGAAGTTGGACAAAACTGTGTGTACACCTGCAGTGACATATGACTGTGCAGCTGAGCAGTTGGATACTTCTCAGTATACACAGTTAAGATTAGCGGCAACTTGAGGTTAAGGGTTAGCATGCAGTATACATAATTAATTTAAAATTTAAAGTTTTTGTGGCTAGCGTGTAGTATAGAAGTAAGGTAATGTGATTTCCACAATGAAACTGCTAATGTACAACTGTTGCCGTAGACCTGTGGTGATTTATGGCTGTGCAGGTCTGCAGTTAGATGCTTCACAATTTAATGAGACACAAATAGGCAGAAGTGCTAATAAATAGTATAATACTACAGCTTTCACTGTAGTTGATGCACGGTTGTAGCTGTCTTCAATTTTGAGATCGGGGTTGGTGAAGTTTTCCCCACTTTCCAAGTAAGAAATCCAACTTGTGGGGGCATTGCAGTTGAAACTTCCTACTGGAACTCAAAAATTCCTAGTTCAAATGGAGTGCAGCATAAATTCTGGAGGCAGACGATCGTTGACTTCAGGGTCATACGTGCCAGAACTAATGGCGCAATTTATGTCATGAGCACCCTAGCAGACTCTTGCAGCAACAAGGATGCATAAAGTATAAACTATATGTCCAGTATATCCAGCACCTCTGTATCAAGATGCTACATATATCTGTTGTGGCCTGTAGAGGCCGCTATTGGGCCAAATTCCTTTGTGAGAGAGTTTTACTTGATCAGTAAGTCTTCTTCTTCTTTCGGCTGCTTCCGTTAGGGGTTGCCACAGCGCATCATCTTCTTCCATATCTTTCTGTCCTCTGCATCTTGTTCTGTTACACCCGTCACCTGCATGTCTTCTCTCACCACATCCATAAACCTTCTCTTAGGCCTTCCTCTTTTTCTCTTATCCGGCAGCTCTATCCTTAGCATCCTTCTCCCAATATACTCAGCATCTCTCCTCTGCACATGTCCAAACCAATGCAATATCGCCTCTCTGACTTTGTCTCCCAACCGTCCAACCTGAGCTGACCCTCTAATGTATGTACTGTATATCCAGTAACTCTGTATCAATCAGATCCTACATGTGTTCTACATGCTAGCTTACAACTACTTGGTATTCATTATTCACGATGCATCTTGATAACCTGTAATATGTGTATTCATGCAGAGCAATTTCTGTTTGAGCAAATGCATTATACATGTGCGTTTACTGGACTGAACGTAGTAGTGGAAATCTCCACTAGCATTAAGTCAATTTAGCGACTGCCGATACTGAGTGACACTCACAGCAGTCAGTCAGTTGTAACTGGCTATCACACCACAACAATAAATTCTAGAAGAAGTAATAGTTTTCCAAAATAACACCTCCATTATTTTAGGTAAACATCATCTGCTCTTAGTAATATTGTTTGGAATTGGCTGATGTGTAGGCAATTTATTATTTATTTATTAATTTGATGCCTTTATCCAAAGCAACTTACAGAGCAAGTTATAATACATACAACAATAATTAGATGGTTCAATCATGAAAGCAACAGAGAACAAGATAAAAAAAAACTGAGCAAGAGGGATTACTTCTACTACTATGCAGTTATATGTGCAACTAGACTAAGACACACATCCTAAAGTCTTAGTCAGTACAATGGCAGCTGTCCTATAGAAGATAAACTAAGCAGTTCAAACCATTTAATGAAAAGGTGCGTTTTTAAAAGATCCCCAAACCTTAGTAAATTGGGAGCAATTTGAATAGACAAAGGAAAATCGATCCACAGAGCTTTAGAGCAAGAACAGAGAACCGTTATCCAATCTTAGCACATCTGACAAGAGGGGGGAACAGGCAGAGACAGACCTGAGACTTTATGAATTGATTTAAGGAGTGACGAAAGACTGGAGATATTGAGGAACAGAACCATCCCGAGAACCTTGGATTAAAACAAGAGCTTCGAACTGGATCCTTGAAGCATCAGGAAGCCAGTGAGGAGACTGAAATAGACGACTAGTAAGTGTGAAACGAGAAAAAGAGAACAGCTCCATTCTACAGTAGCAGCTGAAGAAAGCCCCAGCAGGAGAATGTTGCAATAGTCCGGCTGGGAGAGAACCAGTACCTGAACAAGGAGTTGTGGGGTATAACTTGTGAGGAAGGGCTGAATCCTTTGAACATTACAAAGAAATATTTAGTATGACTGTAGAATCGGCTTGAGTAGTATAAAGTATAAGAAATGTAAGAACATAAGAAATTTGACAAAAGAGAGGAGACCATTCAGTCCAGCAAGCTCGTTTGTTGGGGCAAAAGTCCATCTGCATAGGGTTGGACATAATGTAGAAATCAGCCCTCAATGGGAGGTCATTCCAATGCAGGGCCCACTCACACACACACCCACACTTAGCCTAACACAACAATAGTATAAAATATACATGGAATGTGTTACCAGGCAATGTGGAAGATTGTAGCACTTTAGGGATCTTCAGATCTCAACTTGTCAGTTTTTTTTGCTTTTAATTGCAAGGTTAATACAAATTATAACCTAGGTTGGTCTTGTCAAAATTTCTCCTTTTTCTTCTGGGTACTTGAGTTTTTATCCCACATCTCAAAGACATCATGTTAGGTTAACTAGTGACTCCAAACTGGCTCCGTATGTGGGAATGTGGGATTGTGAAATGATGGTTTGACAACCCACACAGAGTTGGCTCCTGTTTGTCACCCGGTGCTGTTTTGCTAGACTGGGACACCCTGTGACAGTTTCAATGGATCAAAGATTCTGTCTGCTCTGAAAATTATTATAAATGTTAGAGTCACAAGTGATTTTCTATTCTTGCAACTTTATTTAATATTCTCATGGCATGGTGACACCACAGCTTCACAGTTCTGAGACTAGAGTGCAAATACTGTCTCAGTTACTGTTAGTTAGTGAGTTTGCACAGTCTGCCTCTCTGTGTCCATATGGTGTTTGTCTGGGCTCTTTAACTTCTATTCACATCAAAGACTGTGCCAGTTTGGCTGATTACTACCTTTGAATTATGAGTTACTATGAGTGTGTATTTTAAAAAACTAATATCACCTCCAGGATTAGTTTTTGCATTGTGTTATCCTACTTTAGCTTTCCTTGACTTTATTAAGCAAAACGTTGGTTCAGAAAATAAATAGTTGGTTCGATAGCAGCCTAAAGGGAAGTACAAAATACAATTTGATTGAATTTAATTTATTTTTGTCCATTTGTTGAATATTTAATGTCTAGAGACAGTAGAGACACTTTACTGAGACACACTTCACCAAGCCACCTTGAGCAACTGTTTTTTCTTTCGTTAAATGTCTTATGAGGGCTTCTGTAGGACATCTGGCATCCTTAAGAGTGGTAAGTAAATTCTATGAAAGCTGCAAAGAAGGTGACAAATAATGCTGAGTTATACTGTAATGATGTGTTTTCCAAAAGCAATAATGAACAATTACATGCTCTAAACAGTGAATACAAAGAAGTTCAAGTGATAGGCTATCTTTGATTTCATTCCTATCTTATCAAAGATCTGACAAAAATTAATGAAAAGAATGGTATTTTTGACATCCTGGATACACACATTTTTTATGTATTTTGGAAAAAAGACAATGTCACTCTAAATATATTCTGGTGTGTGTGTTTCATGCAAATTTACTTCCTTATTTGCATGAAAACTCCACCCACAACCTTTGCTGTGAACAGATAAGAGAACAGGAGCGTATCCTTGCCTTAGGAAGAATAATGCTGACAATCTGTGATCTTCCTTGTGTTTTCATATCTCTGAAATGTAGAAGGCATGTCCTTTTCTGCTTCAGTTTGGCTACATTTGGTAAGTTTTAAGGCTTTTCTTTGTATGTTTAGACCAGTGTCCTGCAGACCCTATTTTAAACCTCAAGAACAGGCACAGTATTTTTATCTTTAAAAAATGCCTTGAGGCAAGAAGGAATATCTTGACCTGAAGCAGCATAGTGCAAGTGCTGCCCATATCCAAGCATCTAACGAGCAGATGACACAGAGAAGAATCACTCAATTCCTTAGACCTCACTGACACTTCCCTGTGGAACAGTGCGCCCGCGGCTCAGCAATTAGAGGCCAATTTCAAATAAATAATTGTGCCCCGAGAAGGTGCAGGCTCCAATCAGGTGTGGGTGTGCGTGAGTGCAATTCACTCTGCGGGTAATTGGGAAACTGGCTGATGATGCCACATACATGTGTGGAGGCGGGCGGCTCAGTCAGAAACCTCAATAATGCCATGGTGGGAGTGGCTCCTTGCATCCACACCCAATTTATGTGGCATATAATAAAGGAGTGTATATGGGACAGAAGGGGAAAAAAACAAAAGGAAGAAGAACAGAGGTTAAAGGGAGGAGAGTGAGGGAAGCAGGCAGGAAGATGGGAGAGTGCCAGTGTGTGTAAGAGAGAGAAAGAGAGAGGAAGCAGGCAACCTTGAGGAGGGCACTTAAGGGAGCGTGCGGCCAATGCTGAAGTAATTAATTCTGGCTGAGCTGTTGAGGGAGCTAAAGAGATACGGAGCTGAATGGTGCATCTTGCCGCATAAGTCCGGGAAGGCAAAAAAAGTTGGTTGAGACTCGGCTAGGGAGTCCTATTGGAGCCATAGACACTAGGGACCTGAGCATGGGTTTGGATTGGGAGTCCTGCTGAAGTCATGGGACAGCAGGGACCTGGACCCGTGTAAGAAGGTCAGCTGCACCTGTTGTTTTGATGTCTCTCCAGGTTGCCAGGCCTGTGTTAGGTAAGCTGGGAAACACAGGGGATTTCGTTTTTAACAACAGACTCCTGCCTGTGAGTTTGTAACCTCATTTTAATGGATTATTTATTTCTTTTTAACCTCCACTTTTACACCGTTTTTATGGATTATTTATTTATAACCAATGGAGCACTGCACTGTTTATTTGGCACTGTTTTTTTTTGATTGTTTTAAATAAAAGCACTGATGCAATTTTGCACCTACCCCTTGCTGCTGCATGTGCGTCCTTATATGCTAGGCTCATCGTAGTGGGTTCAAGAGGCTCCTGGATGCAACAGGAGCAAGCAGCCAACCTGCACCATCACATTTGGTGGCAGCGGTGGGATGAGCCATGGCATGTGAGGACTGAAGAATCAGAAAAGGAAACAGCAAGTAGGATAGGTGCCTGACTGGAAAAGAATCCACGAGACTCAAGCCAGAGGGAGGACGTTTTAAGAACTGAACTTTTTAATGGTCTGTTTACTTGCTGCTTGTAGTATTGAAAGTTCTTGTTTTTTATATCCTGTTTTACAAAGGGAGTCTGGGTTTGTTTAAAGAATGGGGTTGGTTTAGTACTTTTATTGGTTTTAGTGCAGTGTAGGGCCACACCATGGACCAGGACCACCAGTTGTACTGGGTTGGTTGAAGCATGGAGCCTTCTTGAGCAAATGTAGGCTTAAGGGGGGAGGTGTGTGAAATAGCAGGTCCACAGCTCAGGAATTAATGGCCAATTTTATATAACTAATTACGCCACAAGAAGGTGCAGGCTTCAATCGGGTGCGAGTGGGTGTGAGTGTGTTTCACTCCGCAGTTAATTGGGGAAATGGTTGACTGCGCAACATACACATGTGGAGGTGGGCAGTACAGTCAGACGCCTCAATGATGCTGTGGAGGGATGCTCCTGGACGCAACAGGACCAGGGACCCAACCTGCACCATCACATTCCCCCGGCGCAGACATGGTATGTTGTTTGTTTAATTGTATGTTACTACTGTAGCCTACATTATAACCTGCATTAGTCCATGTTATACTGTAACCAATAAAACTAGGCAAACCCAGCCACAGGGGATACACAAACCAGTGTGTTTCTTTGTGCCGGTCCCAAGCCCGGATAAATGGGGAAGGTTACGTCAGGAAGGGCATCTGGTGTAAAATTTTGCCAGATCAACATGCGAACAATATTGCAAAAGAATGATCTGCTGTGGCAACCCCTAACAGGAGTAGCCAAAAGAAGTAGAAGAACCAATAAAACTAGGCAGGAATCAGTGCAAATTGATCATGATAATATTTCCATCCTTTTGGACTGAAGGTTAAGATAGTAAGACTTATTTTATAATTCATAAATGATACATAAACATCTAAATTAATAACCCTATCATATACATATTCAGAGTTTTTTCAGTTTATTTGTTGCTATTTAAAAGCTTCATCTAAAGTAAACACATCTATACATATTTTTAATCTAATTAATGACTTCTCCTGGATATGACATTAACCTGCATCCAGCCCTGCAAGCAGGTCTTCCAATTTGCAGGGAAAACTCAGTGGTTGGTGGCAGGATTGGCATTCCAGCCACTGTACAAATACTCATGGTGTTACAGTCCATTTGATCTAGTGTGGTGCTGAGGTGTCACCCGTTGCATGGCTGCTCTTGGGTCCTAATTTGGGATCCTGTGGTGGTTCTTCATGTGGTGGGTGCAGAAACATGCTGTATCAGTGCGTAATCCTAACATCTCTTTGTCTCTGCAGGTAACGGTGTGTATACCGCAGTTAAACACAAACTGAGCTATGACAGTGCTGATTGAACACAAAGACTGATTTAGGATTGTATGTTTCTCTTTTTTAATATTTAATTGTTTTTGTAATTGTTAGTGCTTTCAGTATGTTGTCTTGCAACATAGCAGTCCAAACCATATGTACTGGGTTTCCTAAATAATATGGCAACCCCTTAGGGATGGTTGTTTGGTGGACATTTGGCATTGTTTCTGTAACATATAACTGTTCAATGAACTAACTAGAATAATTGCATAGGCAAGTGAATTAATCACTGAGTTTTTTCTGCTTTATAGAAAAATATTAACATACTTGAAATAAATACAATTATCTACAATTAATATGCATTTACTTTCAATTAGAGCATTTTATTGTTCAATTAAACATGATTACATTTTTTAATTGAACAGGAGCCCCAATTAAGATTATGAGTAGTTTGTTTCAGCATCCAAATTGGAAGTATAACTTGCAATATATTTACAGACATTGACTTTTCCCAACCACCAAGTTTTAACAATATCCATCCATCCATCCATCCATTATCCAACCCGCTGAATCCGAACACAGGGTCACGGGGGTCTGCTGGAGCCAATCCCAGCCAACACAGGGCACAAGGCAGGAACCAATCCCGGGCAGGGTGCCAACCCACCGCAGGTTTTAACAATATGGCAACAAATACTAACCTTTTAATGACTGCTGTTAATGGTAAAAGCTTCATAATTTAAACACAATAAATCACTGCGTATAGCATTTATTTCTTTCTTGTATTGCAAGGTTTCTAAATTGAATTACCTGGTGTCAGGATTTGATGCTGTTTTAATATTTTGTATTAATTTCTTGGCCTCAAAGAATTGTTAAGCTATAGTTTTGGGGATTCTCCAGGTCTAAGAATTCAGTGGTTTCATTCACTATTTGTTCTAATGCAGTTTAATGAACACATCTTTTTGAATTCTTTCTCCTGTGACACCATATTGCCTTTGTATGAATGCCACTATTTTTACTGTCTAGTTGCAAGTCTTAAACAATCAGAGGTGCGCGTTGCGTGACGTCACATGGGATAAAGGTCTGTTTTGCATTTTCAAGTATACAGATATCTTCACAGTGCTTTACATGTAGCTCATTATGTTATTTTGATCTCTTGGTTTTCACTTTATCTGGTTTCTTGTTTCAGCTAATGAATTAATCATCTTTCTGCCTCTCTCGCTATTTCCTTTTTGACCTTGAATTTTGCTTAACATTTTTGGCTCTGTGTAAATACTCATTTTCTTACTTACTAATATTGACCTTTGCTTGTTTGTCTGACTACCCGTCTCATGAGCCTTAATTAAAGCCAGTCTATGACTGTTTCTATCTGTGCAGTCATTACATCTGGGAACCAATGAGTATTACTTGCATAGTAGAAAGTATTTAGACCACTCAACTTTCTGCATTTTATTGGTTTGTAGACTCAATTTTAAATAGATAAATCTGACATTTTGCCCATCATTCTACACTCAATAACCCACAATGACAAAGTGAGAATATGTTTTCATATGCTTTCTTAAAATTCAAAAATTGAAATCTCTCATTTATAAAATTATTCAGACCTTTAATTCAGTACTTTGTAGACGCCACTTTAGCAGCAATTACAGCTTCAAAGCTTTGTGAGCCAGGATTTGCGCAGTTTGTCTGATTCTTCCTGGCAGATCCTCTGAAGCGCCATTAGATTTGACAGGAAGTGTCTGTAAACTACCATCTTCAGGTTTCTCCACAGATGTTCTATGGAGTTGACATCTAGGTTTTGTCTGGGCCACTTAAGCACAATCACAGACTCGTCCCGAAATCACTCCATTGTTGTCTTGGCTGTATGCTTCAGGTCATTGTCTTGCTGAAAGGTGAACCATCACCCCAGTATGAGGTCATGTACACTCTGGAGCAGATTTTCGTCAAGGACTTCTCTGTATTTGGCTGCATTCCTCATTCCTTCAATTCTGACCAGTCTGCCTGCCCCTGAGAAACACCCCTATAGCATGATGCTCTCACCAGATACTCAGATTTGGCCAGGCGGCCAACTCTAGTTCCAAACTTCTTCCATTTCACAATTCTTGGGGCCACTGTGCTCCTTTAAAAATGTTTTATACGCTTTTCCTAATTTATGCCTCACCACAATTTGATCTGGCAGTGTCTTAAACTGGTTTGAATCCTACCTGGCAGGGAGAAAATTCTTTGTTAGTTGTGGTAATTATAACTCAAAGACACATGATATTCTATATGGTGTTCCACAAGGCTCTATCCTGGGTCCGCTGCTCTTCTCAATCTACATGCTTCCATTAGGTCAGATTATCTCGGGACATAACGTGAGCTACCACAGCTATGCTGATGACACACAGCTGTATTTATCAATAGCACCTGATGACCCCAAATCTCTTGATTCGCTAACACAATGTCTAACCTGTATCTCAGAATGGATGAATAGTAACTTTCTCAAATTAAATAAAGAAAAAACCGAAATCTTAGTGATTGGCAATAATGGATACAATGAGGCTATTAGAAATAAACTGGATGCATTAGGATTAAAAGTCAAATCGGAGGTAAAAAGCTTAGGGGTAACCGTTGATTGTAATCTGAATTTTAAATCGCATATTAATAAAATCACTAGGACAGCATTTTTTCACCTAAGGAACATAGCAAAAGTTAGACCTCTTATATCATCGAAAGATGCAGAGAAATTAGTTCATGCGTTTGTCTTTAGTCGGCTAGATTACTGTAATGCACTCCTCTCAGGACTACCCAAAAAAGACATCAATCGTTTGCAGTTAGTGCAGAATGCAGCTGCTAGAATCCTTACCAGGAAAAGAAAACCCGAACACATTTCTCCAGTTTTGATGTCACTACACTGGTTACCTGTGTCATTCAGAATTGACTTTAAAATTCTGCTTATGGTTTATAAAGCTTTAAATAATCTCGCCCCGTCTTATATATCGGAATGTCTGACACCTTATATTCCAAATCGCAACCTCAGATCCTCAACTGAGTGTCTCCTTAGAATTCCAAGAGCAAAACTTAAAAGAAGTGGTGAGGCGGCCTTCTGCTGTTATGCACCTAAAATCTGGAATAGCCTGCCAGTAGGAATTCGCCAGGCTAATACAGTGGAGCACTTTAAAAAACTACTGAAAACACATTACTTTAACATGGCCTTCTCATAACTTCACTGTAATTTAATCCTGACACTCTGTATATCCAATTCATTATAATAACTATTCATTCAAAATTTGTACTAACCCCTACTCTCTCTTCTGTTTCCTTTTCCGGTGTCCTATTGGTGGTGGCTTGTGCCACCACCATCTACCCAAAGCACCATGATGTTCCAACAATGATGGATGGATTAAAAGCCAGAAGTCTGTATAACCATCAGCATCAAGTGACTCCGTGAGAACCCTAACTACAAAGAGGACTATTTCATTTATGTTAGGTAGAATGCCCAAAGGGGACTGGGCGGTCTCGTGGCCTGGACCCCCTACAGATTTTATTTTTTTCTCCAGCCTTCTGGAGTTTTTTTTTGTTTTTTCTGTCCACCCTGGCCATCGGACCTTACTCCTTTTTATGTTAACTAAGGTTGTCTTATTTTAATATCTTATTTGTCTTTTATTCTTCTTTTCTTCATTATGTAAAGCACTTTGAGCTACTTTTTGTATGAAAATGTGCTATATAAATAAATGTTGTTGTTGTTGTTGTTGTACAGAGAGTTTGGACTTTATGGCTTGGCTTTTCTCCTGACATGCAGAGTGAATTGTGAGAACTTACGTACACAGGTGTGTGCCTTTCTAAACCATGTCCAATCAATTCAATTTTCCAAAGGTGGACTTTGAATCAAAGATAACTCAAGCGAACAGCATGCATCTGACCACAATTTAGAGGGGCCACAACAAAGGGTCTGATAACTTTGATTTGATTTTTAGTAAATTTGCACTTTTCTGTAAACATGTTTGCACTTTGTCATTATGGTTTATTGAGTATAGATTGGTGGGAAAAGTGCTAATTTTATCAATTTATAGTTAAATTAAACTCAGGCTGCATCAGTGTTTGTACATTAACTATACTGTACATGTGAATATAAGTGTTAATTTTTATGTGACCCTAATGGACCCCCTGAAACCCATTCATGGACCCCCTAGGAGTCCACGGACCTCAGATTAAAAACCCCTGGTCTAGACGCTTTAATGTACAAACACTGATGCAGCCTGAGTCACCATACTTGACTCAAGATTTGTGACAGAAAAGCAACAAGTTAAGTTGGGTCCTTTTTCATGATCTAGTAACTCTTAGGTTACATTCCTATTAGTCCAGAGAAGTTGACCAACATGGATTGATGACACTATTTGGACTCACTAGCACTTGCTATCACCTCTACTTCAGTGCCTAGTATTGTCTGGGTGGTGGGGTTTGAGAGGCGGTTTCCAACCAATCCAATTTTCTGTGGATTTAGACACCTTCACTTTCTGTATACTTTATTGTGTTTGACATTTAACTATAAATTGATAAACAGTCCAGCCCAGAAAAAAAAAATAATACTTTTATTCACTATACAGCCCAGTAACCCAGCCACAGGGGATGCACAAACCAGTGTGTTTCTTCGTGCCGGTCCCAAGCCCGGATAAGTGGGGAGGGTTACGTCAGGAAGGGCAGCCAGTGTAAAATTTTGCCAAATCAGTATGCGGACAACAATACAAAATTTCCGTACCAGATCGGTCAAGCCCCGGGTTAACAACGACCACCACCAGTACTGTTAGCCAACAGGGTGCTGGCGGAAATTGGGCTACTGTTGGCCGAAGAAGAAGAAGGAGAAGAAGAGGGGGGAGACGTGTCCAGAGGCAGGAGGAGAGGAGGAAAGTAAAGAGAGTGGAACTGAGGGCAGGAACTTTAAATGTTGGCAGTATGACTGGTATGGGGAGAGAGTTAGCAGATATGACGGAAAGAAGGAAGGTTGATATATTGTGTGTGCAAAAGACTAAATGGAAGGGGAGTAAGGCCAGGTGAATTGGAGGTGGAGTCAAATTGTTCTATCATGGTGTGGATGGGAGGAGAAATGGGGTAGGAGTTATTCTAAAGGAACAGTATGTCAAGGGTGTTTTGGAGGTGAAAAGAGTGTCAGACAGAGTAATGATTATGAAGCTGGAAATTGGAGGTGTGATGATGAATGTTGTTAGTGCATATGCACCGCAAGTTGGGAGTGCAATGGGTGAGAATGAAGATTTTTGGAATGAGTTGGATGAAGTGATGAACAGTGTACCCAAGGGACAGAAAGTGGTGATTGGAGCGGATTTCAGTGGGCATGTTGGTGAAGGGTACAGTGGAGACGAGGAGGTGATGGGTAGGTATGGTGTCAAGGAGAGGAATGAAGATGGTCAGAAGATAGTGGATTTTGCCAAAAGGATGGACATAGCTGTGGTGAATACGTATTTTACGAAGAGGGAGGAACATAGGGTTACGTACAAGAGTGGAGGAAGATGCACACAGGTAGATTACATCCTATGCAGAAGAGTCAATCTGAAGGAGATTGAAGACTGCAAAGTGGTGGCAGGGGAAAGTGTAGTTAAGCAGCAGAGGATGGTGGTCTGTAGGATGAAGTTGGAGATCAAGAAGAGGAAGAGAGTGATGGCAGAGCCAAGGATCAAATGGTGGAAGTTGAAAAAGGAAGACTGCAAGGTTGAGTTTAGGAAGGAGGTGAGACAGGCACTGGGTGGCAGTGAAAAGTTACCAGACAACTGGGAAACTACAGCAGATGCAGTAAGGGTGACAGCAAGAAGGGTGCTTGGCGAGACATCTGGAAAGAGGAAGGAGGAAAAGGAAACCTGGTGGTGGAATGAGGAAATACAGGAGAGTATACAGAGGAAGAGGATGGCAAAGAAGAAGTGGGATAGTCAGAGAGATGCTGAAAGCAGACAAGAGTACAAGGAGATAAGGCGCAAGGTGAAGAGAGAGGTAGCGAAGGCTAAAGAAAAAGCGTATGATGAGTTTTATGAGAGGTTGGACACTAAGGAGGGAGAAAAGAACCTGTACCGATTGGCTAGACAGAGGGACTGAGCTGGGAAAGATGTGCAGCAGGTTAGGGTAATAAAGGATAAAGATGGAAACATACTCACAAGTGAGAAGAGTATGTTGAGCAGATGGAAAGAGTACTTTGAAGGCTTGTGAATGAAGAGAATGAGAGAGAGAAGAGGTTGGATGATGTGGAGGTAGTGAATCAGGAAGTGATTAGCAAGGAGGAAGTAAGGACAGCTATGAAGAGGATGAAGAATGGAAAAACCGTTGGTCCAGATGACATACATCATGTACAGGTGCCAATATTTAAGAATAAGGGGGATGTGCAGGACTGTAGTAACTACAGGGGGATAAAATTGATGAGCCACAGCATGACGTTATAGGAAAGAGTAGTGGAAGCTAGGTTAAGAAGTGAGGTGATGATTAGTGAGCAGCAGTATGGTTTCATGCCAAGAAAGAGCACCACAGATGCAATATTTGCTCTGAGGATGTTGATGGAGAAGTTTAGAGAAGGCCAGAAGGGGGTGCATTGCGTCTTTGTGGACCTGGACAAAGCATATGACAGGGTGCCTTGAGAGGAGTTGTGGTATTATATGAGGAAGTCAGGAGTGGCAGAGAAGTACGTAAGAGTTGTACAGGATGTGTACAAGGGAAGTGTGACTGTGGTGAGTTCTGCGGTAGGAGTGATGGATGCATTCAAGGTGGAGGTGGGATTACATCAGGGATCAGCTCTGAGCCCTTTCTTATTTGCAATGGTGATGGACTGGTTGACAGACGAGATTAGACTGGAGTTCCCGGGGACTATGATGTTTGCTGATGACATTGTGATCTGTAGCGATAGTAGGGAGCAGGTTGAGGAGACCCTGGAGAGGTGGAGATATGCTCTAGAGAGAAGAGGAATGATGGTCAGTAGGAACAAGACAGAATACATGTGTGTAAATGAGAGGGAGGTCAGTGGAATGGTGAGGATACAAGGAGTAGAGTTGGCGAAGGTGGATGAGTTTAAATACTTGGGATCAACAGTACAGAGTAATAGGGATTGTGGAAGAGAGGTGAAAAAGAGAGTGCAGGCAGGGTGGAATGGGTGGAGAAGAGTGTCAGGAGTGATTTGTGACAGACGGATATCAGCAAGAGTGAAAGGGAAGGTCTACAGGACGGTAGTGAGACCAGCTATGTTATATGGGTTGGAGATGGTGGCACTGACCAAAAAGCAGGAGACAGAGCTGGAGGTGGCATAGTTAAAGATGCTAAGATTTGCACTGGGTGTGATGAGGATGGATAGGATTAGAAATGAGTACATTAGAGGGTCAGCTCAAGTTGAACGGTTGGGAGACAAAGTCAGAGAGGCGAGATTGTGTGGGTTTGGACATGTGCAGAGGAGAGATGCTGAGTATATTGGGAGAAGGATGCTAAGGATAGAGCTGCCAGGGAAGAGAAAAAGAGGAAGGCCTAAGAGAAGTTTTATGGATGTGGTGAGAGAAGACATGCAGGTGATGGGTGTAACAGAACAAGCTGCAGAGGACAGAAAGATATGGAAGAAGATAATCCGCTGTGGCAACCCCTAACGGGAGCAGCCGAAAGAAGAAGAAGAAGATTCACTATACAGCCCAGTACTGTTGATTTAGAGTAGCTGTAGTAGTAGTAGTAGTATGGTAGCAGAAAACATAGTAGTAGTAGATCTGTTTTAATTTGCACAACAGGGTTGTATTTCATAATTATAATGAGTGGTCATTAATTTTTGCATAAAAAAGGAGTTTTTTTTTTTTAGATTGTTTACTTTAAAGCTTAATAATACGTTGTGTATGTCATATATGTATGAGACAATCAAATAACGATAAATAAAGTATATTATATTCATTGCATGCAAAGTTGTGTTTATGCAAATTTTTCTGGGGTTCGGGGTCCATAGCTTTCATCAAATTCTTAAAAGGGTCTGTGACTCAAAAAAGGTTAAGAATCACTGGTCTAGACCTAAGTGTGTATGCTCTTCTCCATTTCCAGTAGCCTGCAGGAATTGTGTATTCAGTGTATCCAATACAACAAAACACCTAGGTTGGAAATGTTTTTTGTCTCTCTGCTGCACATTGCAAGATGTAGAAATTAATTTTTTTTTCATAACACACCCAACAACAATAACAGCAACATTCCTTTCTTTAGCACATTTTCATACACAGGATGTAGCTGAAAGTGCTTTACAAGATGTTGAAGAAAAAGTTACAAGAAAAGAAAAAATATATAATTAGGTAAGAATGATAATGAATAAATAATATACAAAATAAGTCAACGCGCACTTAGATAAAATAGAAAATCTGTGTCCTTATATTTAGAATCACCTTTTAAGTCTCCACAGCAGCATTCACATTCTGAATTACTACGGACACACAAATACCAATAAGGGCCCTCACAGAAGAGTTCACATCCACTTTCCTGTTTTATAAACAGAACTGTGTTGATAATGTCACTGTCACATATTCCATGCTTCCCAAGCAGTAAACAATTGATGACTGGAGACGTCAAGTTTCGGCTAAAAGAGCACAATACATCCTTTAGGTCTGGCAATGGTGAATTATATAGTGCTGCCTCATCCAATTTGAAGATAGCCATCAAGAATGAAAAAGCAGATTACAAGCAAAAGGTTGAAGGTCATTTCAATGATGGAGACTCCCGACGTGTATGGCAAAGCATTCAGCATTTTACAAACTATAAAGGCAGCAAAGACCCAACCAGTAGCAGCAGCAGCTCACTAGCAGAGGAACTCAACCACTTTTTTGTCCGTCAATGAGGTGACTGAGGCAGAGACCGGGACGGCACCATTATCAACTACCAGCAATATGGCAATTACTGCTAGCACAAACAATGTCAGAAGAGCACTCCGCAGTGTCAACCCAAGGAAATCCGATGGCCCAGAAGGAATTCCAGGGAGTGCATTCAGAGACTGTGCAGAGCAACTGGCAAAGGTGTTCAGCAACATATTAATCTCTCTCTGTCACAGTGCACTATCCTCAAATGCCTTCATTGTGCCTGCTCTAAAGAAGACAATAATCAGCAGCCTTAATGATTACAGACCTGTAGCTCTCACCCCTACTTTAATTAAGTGCTTCAAGAAGCTAGCCCTGAGGTATGTCAAGTCTTCACTTCCGCCCACCTTGAACCAGCATCAATTCGCCTACAGAGGCCAGAGGTCAACAGAAGATGCCATTAACACAGCTCTCTACACTGCACTCACTCACTTGGAACACCAGGAGGTATACATGGGGAATACATGATGATGTTATTTGTGGACTTCAGTTCCGTCTTTAGCACAATCATCCCTAGCAGGATGTTAACCAAAATGCTCAACCTGGGTGTCAATCAGCACATATGTAGATGAATCTTGGACTTCTTAACAAATCGACCACAGACTGTTAGGCTGGTTAACTCACCATTCCCCGACCCTGGCACTCAGCAGTGGAGCTCCGCAGGGCTGCATGCTGAGTCCTCCTTTTTATTCCTTATATGCCCACGATTGTGCACTAATACATAGCACAAATGCAATCATCAAGTTTGCAGATGACACCACTTTGGTTGGTCTGATGAGTAACAGTGGGGAATTTGCCTATGGGATGAGGTCAAACTGTCTGAATGGTTCTTCATTAACAACTTGGCACTCAACACCTCCAAAACACAGGAGCTGAATTTCAGCTTCAGGTAGCAGGAAGAGGAACCTGTTTCTCTGTACATCAGAGGAGAAAGAGTGGGGAGAGTGCTAAGTTTTAAATTCCTTGGCACACAAATCTCACAGGTTCTCGCATGGTCTGTTAACACAACGTCTCCGGTGAAGAAGGCACAGCTGTTGGTGTCCTTCTATCACTGTTCTGTGGAAAGCATACTCACCTTTGGCATCCTGATATGGTATGCTGGCTGCTCCGTGGCTGACAAGAAGTCTCTTCAAAGAGACATCAAATCAGCCCAAAAAATTACCAGCACTCAGTTACCTTCTCTAGAGGACATATACAGAACTTAGTGTTTACGAAGGGCCAAAAAATTCATTAGTGACCCTGCTCTCCCAGTTCTATTAAGACACACATTTCCAGACTACTCAAAAGCTTCTATAAGTTTTTCTTAAATAACTCTTTACTCCATCTAAGTGCTTTTGATCTTGTGTTTTTCGCTGTTATCCATGGCAACAATGACAGAAAAGTGCAATATCTTGGGAACTCATTGCAATCACTGTAAAATGGAACTACTCCACTATTTACAATGTATTTTTTTCCAGCTTCAATGTTTCAATGCTTCAACGCAGTCCTGGATATGACGTTAAACTGCATCCGGCCCTGCAATAGTCCTCCAACTTGCAGGGAAATCATGGGGGTTGGTGGCAGAATTAGCACTCTGGCCACCGTAAAAAAAAAACTTTACAAAGCTCCAAGACTACAGAAAGGACTTCTTTTTGCTATCCGCGGGAGTAGCTCTGCTGTAGCTGCCCATAGGAAGGCTGCTCGCATCATGAAGGGGATGGGGGAATGCCTTCAGGAGCCCCATCCCCGGAAGAGTCGAAACCGTTGGAGAGCCAATAGGGTCAGGTCTGTTGGGGATCGGAACTGGTGTGGTGCTGAGGCGTCGCCTACTGCATGGCAGCACTCAGGTCCCAATTTGAGGCGGCCCTTATAGGTGGGCACATGGAATGTCTTGTCTCTCCGGCAAGATGATCATCTTCCTCTGCTGTCGGAGGAGCTGTGTAAACTCCGCATTTCAGTGGCAGCACTCTCTGAGGTGCGCAGACCGGGGACTGGCCAGATCTCTGTAGGTGGATACACCTTTTATTGGTCTGGTCGGTCTGATGGCTGTCATACTCAGGGAGTAGCTGTTGCTGTAGCGGATTGGCTTCTTCCGATGGTGTCCGATGTCACTCCTTTCAACGAGTGTATTATGGGACTCAGATTACGACACTCCCTGGGTACCTTGTCTGTTGTCTCAGTGTATGCTCAGACAGCGGTGAGTGATGTCTCGGCGAGGGAGACATTTTATTCGCAGCTTCGCTCGGTGGTTGATGGGTGCCCATGGTGTGACACTCCTCTGGTCATGGGCGACTTCAATGCAGCCACTGGCACTGACAAGGCTGGCTATGAGGATTGTCTCGGTCCCCAGACCCTGCTAATCGCTGGATCCTGGTTCCAGCGCCCTGAACCGCATCGTTGGACTTGGTACTCCAATACTGGTGGTGCGGTGAAGGAGATCGATCACATCCTCGTGGGCAGACACTGGAGGCTCTTGCAAAACTGCAGGGTCTACAGAAGTGCCCAGTTTGTGAATTCTGACCATAGACTTGTTGCTACTCTTAGGATCCAGCTTAGGTTCAGTAGGTTACCACCTGCTAGGAAAATGAGCCTGGACTAGGCCAGACTGAGTTTGCACACAGTTTGTGTGAGGAAATTTCAGATTTGGGTACGACTGTTGAACCTAATGTGATGTGGGAGACCTTCCATGACAAGACCCTGAAGGTTGCTGAGGGTTGTTTTGGTGTTACCGGTGTTCCCAGAAGGAGGTGTTTCATCTCGTAGGGAACCCTGGATATCATCAAGAGGAGTCGCAGTGCACAGCTGAATGGCAACTCTGGTCTGTACTGGGAACTGAGAGGTACGACAAGGGCTCTGAGGGCAGATAAAGAGGTGTTTTTTAGAGGAATCTGTGAGCAAGTGACACACCATCCGTGGTCTAGCAATCCACGTTCCTGCTTACAGAGGAATCGAAGCATTACGTACGTCTGAATTTGTTCCTCAGAGAGTTGCAGTCAGGGCAGCTGATGGAACGGTCCTTACGGATGACACTGCAGTTGTGACCCGCTGGGCTGGCTACTTTGAGCAGTTGTTCAAAGCTGATCCTCCGGCTAGGACGTTGGATATCTCTTGGTCCATGGTTCTTGAGGCTGATCCTCCAATTAGCTGTGAACCACTCAATCTCACTGAGATTGCACAGGTGGTGAACCAGCTGAGGGGCGGAAAGGCTGCAGGGATCTGTGGTATCCGGGGTGAACTTCTCCAGGCTGGTGGTAAGGCTGTCCTCCTGGCATTGCAAGCAATCTTTGCTTCCATTTGGGAGACTGGCATCATCCCAACTGACTGGAAAACGGGACTTGTCCCTATCTGGAAAGGGAAGGGTGATCGCCTGGATTGCAACAACTACAGGGGGATAACACTGCTCTCGGTGCTGGGTAAGGTCCTTGCTAGGGTTGTCCTCAATAGGATCCATGATCACTTGCTCACCTACCAGCAACCAGAACAGTCTGGTTTTATGCCTAAGAAGTCTACCATCGACCGCATCCTGGCACTGAGGGTTCTCATAGAGCGCAAACGCGAATATCGGCAGAGTTTCTTTGCAGCCTTTGTCGATTTTCGCAAAGCGTTCGATCGAGCTACCCTGTGGGACACCCTGAGGATCCCCTCGAGGTTGCTGGATATCATGGTTGGCCTGTACACTGGTACTGTGAATGCTGTGCAGAGTGGAGGCAGGACCTCTGCGTTTTTCCCAGTTGATTCTGGGGTTCGTCAGGGGTGTGTTCTTGCTCCTACCCTGTTCAATGCTTGTATGGACTGGGTGTTGGGCAAGGTCGTGGGGTCCAGCGGCTGTGGGGCATCTGTTAGTGAAGAAAAATTCATGGATCTTGACTTTGCTGATGATGCTGTGATCTTCGTGGAGTCAATGGAGGCCCTGATCGGGGAGCTTGAGAGACTGAGTGAGGAGTCTGAGTGTCTGGGCTTGCGAGTGTCCTGGATAAAAACCAAGATCCAGGCCTTTAATGACCTCTCGGGCACAGCCATCAGCAGTGTGTCTTTTTGTGGAGTGATCAAACCTTGTTGAGAGGTTTACTTACCTTGGCAGTGACATCCATGTCTCTGGTGACTCTCTGGAAAATCCTTGGGTACCGTTGGTTTGACTTTGTGTCGAATGAGCGGTTGCTCATGGAGTCCCGAATGAGGCACATTACCTGCATTGTGAGGGAGCGTCAGTTACGGCACTACGGCCATGTGGCGCGTTTCCACGAGTGTAATCCGGCTCATAAGATCCTCATTGTTGGGGACCCAAGTGGCTGGACCAGGCCAAAGGGTCGCCCACGTAACACCTGGCTGCGGCAGATAAAGGGTCATTTCCGGAGGGTAGGACTGGATCGCATGTCTGCCTGGGGGGTTACCAACCGGGATCCCAAGCTGTTTCGACGTGTAGTGGGTGTGGCAACGCACTGTACCAGTGCATGCTCCTCGACTTGACTTGACATCAATGTTTTATTGGTTTATATTAATGTATGTGTGTAGTTTAAAATACAGAGCATATGTTGAATCTGTTGAAGATTCGGATTTTATTATATTGTATGTACTATTCAGGGGATGCAGCAAACTTTAGTAGTATATCTATGCAATGACAATAAAAGGCATTCTATGGCATTCTGGAGAGTGTGCTACAAAGACAAAGGTAAAGTTTTCATTATTTCTGTTATGGCATTCCAATGACAGCTAACGAAAAAATGAACACATAACTCTCTCTGTTTATTTAAAGCTAGCTTTAACTGATTTGTTGCATTTTACGTCAGACATTTTGAAACTGTAGCAGTGTTAACTTTTTCCATCCACTCACATCAGCTTAAGAAAGCACCATTAGTAATTTTGTTTATTGTTAAATTAAATTTATTTAACCCCATGAGACATTATTATTAAATGTATGCTGTATATACGAGGGGAGTCAAGCTAAAGTTAGAAAATTGGATTTATCAGAAAATAGAACGAACCTTAACAAAACTGATCATGTCATTTCTCAATGTAATCTCCACCACCCTTCCCAATGCACTTGTGCCACCTGCCTGGAAGTGCCTGGATTCCAGCAGAATAAAAGGTTTTGTCTTGTCCTCTCAACCACTCGTGCACTGCTTTCTTCACGTTATCATCTGTCTTGAATCGACGACCACCCAGATGTTTTTTTTTAGCGGTCCAAATGGTGGAAATCACATGGTGCCAGATCTGGTGAATAAGGAGGATGTGGCAATACCTCAAACTTCAGTTTCTCCAGACAAGCCTTGGTGTTCTTAGCAGTGTGTGGCCGGGAGGGCATTGTCTTGCAGCCAAAGGACTCTTTGAGACAGCAGTCCCTGCCGCTTGGATCAAATAGCAGGCTTTACATTGGTCTCCAGCAAGTCACAGTAACTTGCACTAGTGACTGTAGTACCCCTCGGCATGTGGTATTCGACAATTACTCAGGTACACAAGTGGTTGTGAGGTCAAGGCAAAACCTTTTATTCTGCTGGAATCCACACACTTCCAGACAGGTGGCAGAAGTGCATTGAGAAGGGTGGAGACTACATTGAGAAATTTTTTGTTAAGGTTCATTACATTTTCTAATAAATCCCATTTTGTAACTTTAGCTTGACTCCCCCTTGTGTTTATGTCTTTGCAACTAGGTTTGCGACAGCAAATTGTTGATACTCATGTCAAGTGGCTGTGAACTGATTAACAGAACAGTAGACTTGTTTATATTTAAAGATTATATTCTAAAATCATCATTAGTGATTCTGCTTTATTTGTAATATTGCTTTAAGCTCACTGTATGTTTTATGCATGTGTTTCTCAGCTTCATTTGATGGCAATTTGATACAGAGCAGTGTATTCAAATAAAAGTTGACTCATATTACTTTGTTTACTCACCTCTTTAGCTGTCTGTCAAGCTTTACAAAACTACACATGGCAGGGCCAGACTAATTTCAATGGGTCTCTTCCACATAATCAAATAATCATGCAACGATAAGGCTAGGCTCACACTTCTACATTTTCCTTTAAAAACGCATACAATGGTCTCTGATCTTACCCTTCATTCACACTATCATGGAATTTTAATCCATGAAAACAGAGACCTTTGAAAATACAGACTTTTATCTTGTTCCAATTGGCTTGTGCTTGTTAAAGGGTCCTTCCCTGATTGGATCCTGTTGATTACATTTTTTCAGCTACTTTGCTTGCTTTATACTCACACATGACTCTCAATAATAGTAAATTGTTAAACATGTTCAAATGCAAGCATGGAGGACACTTCATCTGTTTGTTTTCTGCCAATGCACACATGCCCAGTGCAGCCAAATGGCAATCTTGTATGCATTTTCAGTCACTTTAGTGCGGGTGAAGATACTTCTGTAAATGATGTGAAAGCACTAGTTTGGAAGGAAATTATTTTCATTTAAAATGCAGTTTTTAACTGAAAATGCAGTAGCATGGATATAACCTAAAAATAATCCTTAAAACATAGCACATTGAAAATATAAAAAGGCTTTCATTGTTGCCCTTAGATATATTTGAATAACAATTACTCCAGTTATCTCAAAGCTGTGGTTAAATATTCATTGTCCCAATTCACAAAGTAATCAAATCTCAGAAAATGTCTCCCACGCATTTGTACTCTTTTACTTATCACAATGATCACACTCTTCATTCTTTCAAATAAAACTTTGCTAAAACTAAACATTTAACTCTATAGTTTGTTTAGTTTTTAAAGCAAGTGAAGGCATAATAACCATAAGATTATTACTGTGTTAGAAGAACATTTATCTATCCACCTATAATAATTTTGAAGATTTTTTGTTTTATTCTATATTCTATATTCCATTCTGTAATAATAATTATTATTGATTATTTTGAGTGTTTTTTTAAATTGTCTTGATAATATTTATAGCCGTTATCCTGGTTTCACATGATTACCACCATTTTATGTGTCAGTGGCCATATTGTTGACAGCAACACAGAGCCTTTGATATTATATGACACGAGGAAGTGATCAAGACGTATCAAGGGCCATGGCGTATTATTCCTGGTGTTCAAAATTCTACTTCAGTTTCTGTTATTATAGGGAAGGAGCTTTTGTAATGAATTTTGACAATGATGGCTTACATATTATTATTTGACAAATATCCTTCTGGTTTTCTAGCTAGCCTGTTTTCTGACAACTCATTTTTATGTCCATTGGAGCCCCATTTCATTCCATAGTTTCAACCTAATCTATCCATTCTGAATGAGCTTTTACATGTGTTCTTAACACCACGCAAGTTTTTAGTATTTTACTATTTAGTACAGTATTTTATAAAGAGAAAGTATGCATCTAATCTGGTATTTTGTTTACCCAGAACAATCTGGTTCTAACATTTATGTTTTTAAGCAGTTGAATATTAGTTTATTTTTATTCCACAACACTTTTTTTGTTTCGTCATGGGCACTGCCATTTTCTAGCATTAGTATAGTCCATTAGTATGGCGATTGTGCCAAGAATGATCAGGGAAGATATGTTGTGTGACATGCAACAACTTAAAAGCCATTCCTAAACCATCCGAGAACTGGACAACACTAATTAACATGTGCGTGCTTGGCTCGTTCTTATTTTTGAGCAAGTTGTAGCCTTTTTTTTTATTATTTCTTGAGTACTTTTTTTTGGTTTCTGCTTTATTTTTTTTTGCTAAAGAAAGGGCATACTATTGGTTACAAATAGGCCTCAATATGAGTACCATGACTATATACAGTAAGACTTAGCAGCAGACTTGAAGAATGAGTGACATAAATGCTAGAGCTTATCCTGGGAGTTTTAGGCTCAAGGCTGGAGCCAGGGCATCAGTCCATCACAAGGCCTGCTCACACTCTGCATATCTTTGGGATGTGTGAAGGAAAACCAAAATGAGAGAACATGCAAAGTTCACCCAGATGGTACCCAGACTTGAGGTCCAAATACAACTGCACCAAACAGAGTGCCACCTTAAAAGTTGCAGAAAAGAAACCAAAGATTTAATTAGAATCAAACAAGTGTTATGTAGGTTGTTAAGAGGAAACAAGATTTTTTTTATCTTATATATTTATGAAGGGTAAACAGTGACATCAAATATCTACTGTAACACTTCACAGCTTTCAAAATATCAACACAGCTTTTAACCGGGGAGCCAAGACACTTTCTGGAAAAGAGAAAGTCTGTAACAAACTACTGAGACATGTAGAGAAGTATCTTGATTTAATGTTGAGACAGCTTAGTTATTAGATGCAGTAAATACATGAGCTGATGAATTGAATATTCTTCTCTCATTTGCCACATTTCCTATGTTCTTATATTATGGTAAATAAATGCAAAATGGCTATTAATTCATCCATTCTTAACTTACTTAAGTTCAGGGTTTCATGGGTTGCTTCAGTGAAAACCATAAATTAACACAGGAAACCCCACTTAAATTTTGCAAAAAAGCCCCTAAAGGTCTATGGATCTTTACTATGGATATTGAGAATGTTTGAGCCTCATAGTTCTGTGTCTTGTGTTTTGTTTCATTGTATTGTTGCACTGGTTTTGGTAATGTTATGGTGTATGTTAAATGTATCTTGTGTTGCCTGTGCACTTGGGACGTAAGGAATGAAATTTCGTTCTACCATATACTACATATGTGGATGAATGACAATAAAAGTTAAGCTGATTTGAGGTTGCTGGTCTGATGAAAGAAAGACTGGACTGTTTGGCCTGAATTTTAAGCGTCACATCTGGAGGAAACCAGGCACAACTCATCACCTGTGCAACACCAAACCAAGAGTAAAGCATGGTGGTGACAGTTTCATGCTTTGAGATTGGTTTTCGGCAGCAGAGACTGAAAGACTAGTCGAGGTTGAAGGAAAGCTAAACAGAGCAAACTACTGAGATATCCTTCTTTAAAACCTGTTCCAGAGTGCTCTAGACCTCAGAATGGGCCAAAGGTTCACCTTCTAATACAACAATGACATTAAGTGCAAATTAAAGACAATACAGGAGTAGCTTAGGGACAACTCTGTGAATGTTCTTGGGTGGCTCAGCCAGAGTCTTACTTGAGCCCAATTGAATATCTCCTCAGAAACCCAAAAATAGTTGTGCGCTGATGGTCTCCATCCAACCTGATAGAGTTTGAGAGGATCTGCAGAGAAGAATGGCAGACAATCCTCAAATCCAGGTGTTTGAAGCTTGTCCTATCTTGTCATACTCCAGGCTGCCATCTCTGCCAAATGTGCTTCAACTAACATCTACAGAGGAAAAATTAACTGAATCATTGTGTTAATGTGATATTTGATTTGTTTAGTTATAATACATTTTCAAAAAAATCCTAAAATCCTGTTTTTACTTTGTGATTCTGCCATACTGAGCCTTGTTTGATGACAAAAATAAATGAATTAAATGATTTTAACATAATGCTGCAACGTAACACCATGTGTAAAAAAGTGTAGGGCTCTAAATACTTTCTGAAGGCACTGTATACCCACCAGTCGGCTTTAATGTTAGCTACTGATATCATAAAGCAAGATCTGTACGAAAATGTGTTGGAAGAAAAAAACACGACTCTCTTTTATTATTCATAAAAAAAGCGTGCAAAATGTGTCACATTTAGAAGAAAAAAAAATACTTAATTAAATTTTTTGTGTACGTGTTTATGCATCTTTGTTGGTATTGTATTATTGTCACTGTCTTATCTGAACTAAAGTAAGATGATTTTGTTTAAATCATATAGTGACTCTGCACATACGGTCCTCAGTTTACAATGACCTGTTATGAATTTGTGAGTGTATGTGTACCCAGAGCTGACTCAGGTCTTGTGCTGCATGTTTGTGAGAACTACTCCTGCTCTTCACCGCACTGCTATATGGAAAGAAAGTCTGCAAACTGGACAGATGAATAACCAAATACAAAGTTATGGCACAAATCATACAAATTGGGACGTTGTTGTTAGGCTGAAAATAACAGTGCTAATCTCTACTTATGCATTATTGAAACCACTTACTCTACTGCACTAATGTAATATATTTTTTTTATTCTTTAGCCGTGTGCATCTACTAATCCTGGAACATGTTACGTAGTGCTAATAAATAAATCATTTTTTAAAGCTGTATAGTTTCCTTTCAAAGCTGGTTACGACTTTCTAGTTAAAACTAATTACAATATAAAAAAAAAATCTGTTTATTTTATGACGCAAAAGAATACACTGATACACTAGCAGTATACCATCCTTAGGGGAATATAAGAGCCAAATCTTCCACCTAAATTATAAGTGCACATACAGCAACAAGCTCTCAAGAGGAAGCGAATGTGAGACTTAAGAAATAAAAGAAAGGAAAGCGGTGCTCCATTCCTCCTACCAGATATGTCTGCTGCAGTAGTCTGAAGATGAGGGGCAGATAAAGACTTGAGGCGTCTGGTGGACTATCTGAATAAAGTTTTTCAGGGTCAGACTGAACTGGTGCAGAATGTAAAATTATATGACTACCATCCAGTAGGTTTTTTATAAAAATCAACAAGCTCTCTTGGTCAGGATTTTAGATAATTTTCTGAATATTCACATATACATCTGATGGATGGCAAGATAATTTAAAACAGTTTCTTTTAATAAAAACAACATGTTTTCATTTCCTATAATTTGCATATAATGCTAAATATATAAACTGTAAATACAATATATACTTAATGAATTCCATATTTCTTTTAACTCAATTAAATTAATTTGTATTTTGCACATACTCCGATATTTCTTTTCCTCATTCTTAACCTCTGCTACTCACCATGCTGTGACACAAGGAGCATAAAACATAAAAAAATGAAAATGATGTGATTACTGAGAAGCTGATCATTATTTGATTTTAATTCCACAATTTCCATGCAGCAAATTCAGAGATCCAATAAGATCTTTATTTCGAAAGTGTTTTTAAGAAAACAAGAGCTAATACATTCACACTAACTGGTGCAGCCTCGTGTTTAAGAAAACACATTGCGGGCTATCTAACTAAATCATAAAGAATTTCTGACTCTGTCCTAATATTATTGCCATCAAGAAAACCAAATCTTCAGAGTCATATAATTTTGTTCATTGAGCACACTGTGAGTTTAAACTTTCCATTAAGTCAAGCATAGCTCTTCAGGCACTGTGGCAGAGTGTTATGGGCAGCAGTATCAAAGGCAGTGGTGGCGCAGTGTCTGTAAAAGTATTCACACCTCATGACCCAAGAGGAAGTGTTCACATTTTATTATTATACAACACTACTCTGCTCTGTTGGGCCCTTGAGCAAAGCCCTTAACCTGCAATTGCATTTTGAGTAGTGAGAAAAGCACTATATAAATGCAAAGAATTATTATTATTATTTATTATTATTAACACTGAATCACTCCGCATTTAATTTGGCTTTCCTCACACTGATCTGCAGTAAAGGACTCTTTATTGTCAAAATGAAAACAGATCTCTTCAAAGTGATCCACATTAATTACAAATATGAAACACAAGATAATCAATCAGTTTAAGTTTTCACACCTAAATAACCAGTGGTGCAGCCAATTGGCTTTAGAAATCCCATAATTGAATCATTGGATGTCACTTGTCTGTGGTTTCGGTTGATTGTAGCATAAATGCACCTCATCTGGCAGGTCCAATTTATGGGAAGTCAGTATGATGGCCTGACTCCTAAGAATGAAGACAAAAAGAATACTCCAAGCAACTCTGTGTAAATGTGATTCAAAAACACAAATCATGGGATGAATACAAGAAAATATCCAAGGCACTGAATATCCCTTAGAGTCCAATTAAATCAGTCATTAAGAAATGGAAATAGTGCGGCACAGCTGTAGTTCTGCCTAGAGCAGGCTGTCTGCAAAAAAACTGACTAGTGAGGTAGGCCGCCAAGAAACCTATGATAACACCAAAGGAGCTGCAAGCTACCCTGAGTAAGAATGGAGAGACTCTGCATACACCAAGAGTTATCTGGGTGCTTCACCCATCACAGGTAAAGAAATGTGGCAAAGAGAAAGCCAATGTTACAAAACACACAAACAACACAACAGAAGACCCTGAAGTCAGCTGGAAGAAGGCGTTAAGTTCTGATGAGACAAAAATTGTGCTTTTTGGACAACAGACAAAATGACACGTTTGGTGTATGCTAAATACTGCACATTAGCAAAACCACAGAGGCATTGTGGTGGCAGCATCATGGTGTAGGGATAGTTCAGCAGCAGGGCCTGGAAGGCTTGTGAGAAGTGAAATGAATATAGCAAAATATAAGGAAATACTGGAGGAAAATCTGATGCACCTTCATCTTGGGAGCATTATTTTTTTCTAGCCAAACAACGGCCTGGAGCATAAAGACAATGCTATACAGGGATTTCTTAAAACAACAGTGTTAATTTTCTGGAGTGGCTGAATCAAAGTGAAGATCTCAATTCAATTAAAGCTTTGTGACTGGACTTGCAAAAGGCTGTTAAACGATGATCCCCATGCAGTCTTACAGAGCTGGAGAACTTTTGCAAAGAAGATTGGAGAAAAATTAGAGTGTCCAAATGAGCAAAGCTGATAGGGACGTGTGTACACAGACTCCAGGCCGCCATGGCTGATAAAGGTACATCTACATTATTACTGGGTTGAGAGTTCTTCCTTTTGCCTGGTCCCAATACAGAGACGAGCTTGGTGAGTTTACAGAATCTATATTAATCTATATATTTTTTATAAAGCAATATTGGTGATTAATGGTGTATGTGATATCATAGTTTGTTTATTTTATTATATATCAACTCAATTTTTGTATTCCCATAGTGTTTTAAAAAATAAGACAATATGTTACATTACCTGCAATATTCTATAATAGGTTTCATGTTAGGTAAGCAGTTTTTGCTTTTGTTCTTTATAAGCAGTCAGCCCATTCCCATTCACTTAGCATAGTTTGTATCTTTCTTGTTCAGCATCCCTGTTTTGTACACTTTTGGGCAAATATCCTATGTTCACCCGTGTGATCAAATGATGTATCTCCATAGTTTTGTACTATGGAAAGTATTCTAATAGGAAATATCACCAGGTGGTTTGGGAACAGCACGCAAGAGGCCCACAGTGCGGTAAATTGAACGCATCACATGGTGTGCATTCATTAGGACATCTACACCAAGCAAGGTCGAATCAGGTCAAAGGAAATTATCCGTGACACCAGCCATCCCAACAACAGCCTCTCTTCTGTGTTGTGGTCAGGTAAATGCTACTGTTCTCTAAGGTCCAGTTCAAACAGACTGAGGAGGAGCTTCTGGCCACAGTCCACACACATCTTGAACAAGGAAAGTGTCTAGAACTACTTGAAGCCCTATTGTTAACTCTCTTACATTAAGTTATTTAAGTTATCTGTTTAGTTTATAGTGTTATTATTTTTTTAAGTAAAGTTTGATATTATTATCCCTTTATATTGTTTCAACTCACAGTCCTAGGAGTCAAGCAACCAAGCATTTCAGTGAATATTGTACCGGTACTATATATATAATTTGTAGGTGACAAACAACATTTGATTGGATTTGATGAGGTAGTTTACTTTTATTCTAGTGCCATATATGTATCATTAAAGAGTTGACACATAGGGGAATTCTTTTTAATGGAAACCTTAATGAAGATGGCATTTCGAAACATGTTGATTAAAATTTAAACCAGCTGTATTTTAGGGTGCCACCCCCTGCCTGACTTACAACTCTCCAACATCATATCCCATGAAGTCCTAGTCTCCACGCTGACGTCTTCCTATTCATTTGAGCCCAAGGCTTTACTTCTTCCTACTGCATTTGTGTGACTTTAGTAGCCCCCCACCCAGCCTTTCTTCATTACTTTCTTGTATTTATTAGTGCCTATTCATTTATTTTTTATTATTTTTTTATTTGAATTGTTTATTATTTATATTTTTGCATTATATTTTACCTAATTATATTTTTTTGTTTAGATCATCCTTGCTCTTTTTTGTACAGTACTAGCTGTGTAAGCCCGTGCTGTAAAAAGCCAGGGATCCTAGAAACTATTCAAATCGTCAGAAAAAAATTATGAAATGTAGAGATATCAGGTAATTGAAAGGAACTACCCTGGGCATCTCTCTCTTAGGAGGATTCATTTCGCTTGCATCGCTTGTGCATTAGTGGTGGGAGGAAAAGTAAAAGGGACACCGTTTTGCTGATGTTAGCGGCTAAGCGACGTTGTCTTTTTTCTGAGGTTTCGTTTTGCTGACGTGCTGGACTCGTTTGTGTTATTAGCGGCTAAGTGAGTTTTCTGATTCCTCAGAGGCAGAGCCCATACTCCGACTCTACCTCTCACTTCCGGGCCAGACAGACACACATACTTCCACATGTAGACATTTATATATAAGATTATTTTGTTTTTTGTTGCTTAGATTTCTTTGTTTTTTTCTTAGGTTTTCTTATTATTTTTATACTACTTATCTAAAAGTGTAACCTCTCTTTCTTCTTTTTTAATGAATGTTCTCTTGATATTTTTTCATTATTTGTATTTTGTTTCCATATCATTGTTTTGCAAGCCATTGCAATTTTTCTTTCTTTTTTTACTTTTACTCTCTTATATTTACATATTTTCTGTGGTGTGGCATCCCCCTTATTTTTTTACTCTTCACACTATTGTTTGTTTATTTTCACTCAAATGTTTATTTTGTTATCTTTTATGCAAAATTTCTTTTTCTTTTAAAAGTATTTTTCAGTTAAACATTCTTGCTATAACTGGTTCTGCTTACCGTCGTCTCTTTTCTTTCTTGGGATCCTTGAATTTTGAGGGTACAAAGGTAAGCCAATGATAACCAGGCAGGTAAAATGCTTGGTTTGTTGGTCACCTTGTTAAGAGCTCTTATAACATCTTGATGCAAAGCATTAAGACAGTTTTGATAGTTTCTTCTAACAAACACTCCTTCCAGATTTCCAGTGTTGCAGTATATTCCAGAATTTCAACTCTTCTTGTTTGATCCCAGAAACCTAGTTGTTGTGAGACCTGCACTCTAAAAATTGATGGCATTAGAAATTTACCCTGTTTAAGACAGTATTTAGTAAGTGCCATTTTGGCAGCCATGACAGCCTTGAGTCTGTGGGCATATCAGATTTGCACATCTAAACACTGTAATTTGTCCCCATACTTCTTTGCAGAGCTGCTCAAGATCTTCTAGGCTGCATGTGGATCTAGATAGATAGCTAGATAGATAGATAGATAGATAGATAGATAGATAGATAGATAGATAGATAGATAGATAGATAGATAGATAGATAGATAGATAGATAGATAGATAGATAGATAGATAGATAGATAGATAGATAAAGATACTTTATTAATCCCAAGGGGAAATTCAAATACTCCAGCAGCAGCATACTGATAAAAAAACAATATTAAATTAAAGAGTGATAAAAATGCAGGTATAACAGACAGTAATTTTGTATAATGTTAACGTTTACCCCCCGGGTGGAATTGAGGAATCGCATACTGTGGGAGAGGAACGATCTCCTCAGTCTGTCAGTGGAGCAGGACAGTGACAACAGTCTGTAGTTGAAGCTGCTCCTCTGTCTGGAGATGATACTGTTCAGTGGATGCAGTGTATTCTCCATGATTGACAGGAGCCTGCTGAGTGCCTGTCGCTCTGCCACAGATGTCAAACTGTCCAGCTCCTTGCCTACAATAGAGCTCGCCTTCCTCACCAGTTTGTCCAGGCGTGAGGCGTCCCTCTTCTTTATGCTGCCTCCCCAGCACACCACCGCATAGAAGAGGGCACTCGCCACAACCGTCTGATAGAACATCTGCAGCATCTTATTGCAGATGTTGAAGGACGCCAGTCTTCTAAGGAAGTATAACCGGCTCTGTCCTCTCTTGCACAGAGCAGCAGTATTGGCAGTCCAGTCCAATTTATCATCCAGTTGCACTCCCAGGTATTTATAGGTCTGCACCCTCTGCACACAGTCACCTCTGGTAATCATGGGGTCCTTGAGGGGACTGGGCCTCCTAAAATCCACCACCGGCTCCTTGGTTTTGCTGGTTTTCAGGTGTAGGTGGTTTGAGTCGCACCATTTAACAAAGTCCTTGATTAGGTTCCTATATTTCTCCTCCTGCCCACTCCTGATGCAGCCCATGACAGCAGTGTCGTCAGGGAATTTTGCAAGTGGCAGGACTCCGAGTTGTATTGGATGTCTGATGTATATGGGCTGAACAGGACCGGAGAAAGTACAGTCCCCTGCGGCGCTCCTGTGCTGCTGACCACAATGTCAGACCTGCAGTTCCCGAGACGCACATACTGAAGTCTGTCTGTAAGATAGTCCACGATCCATGCCACCAGGTATGAATCTACTCCCATCTCTGTCAGCTTGTCCCTAAGGAGCAGAGGTTGGATGGTGTTAGAGAAGTCCAGAAACATAATTCTTACAGCACCAGTGAACAGTGAACAGCTTTTTACAAGGGCAGCCACAAATTCTCAATTGGATTGAGATCTGGATCATGGTTTTTAAGACATTTCTGTTTAGATTTGGCTTTATTCTTGTGGTTGTTGTCTTACTGAGAAACAAACGCACAGGTTCCTTGCAGACTGCATCAGCTTTCCTTTTGGATTCTCTTCATTTTGCTGCATTCCATTAATTTTACCCTCACAAGCCTGCTGTAGAGAAGCAGCCAAACAGCATGATGCTGGCACCACCTTGCTTCATAATGTGGTGTAGCGGGTCCACAGCTCAAGTCAACAGGGCCACTTTTAAAATTAATAATCCCTCATCGACCTATTATTTGCTCTCAGAACTATTCTTTTACTTATTAGAAGTATCTATAGTTCAATTAAACATAATGTATTTAACCTTTAAGCTTATGGATTTTTATGTGAACCAACACACACTGTGAACATTTTTCTAGCACCTGACAATATTCTTTATGGCTACTTTCCTTTTAAATCTCACTGGACCAGTTGCTAACCTTTTGCACACTGACCATGCCTGTGTTTCATTCAGCTGGTCAACTTGTGTCCTTGAATCCAGCTTTTTAAAATGCCACTACCAGGATTCGTCTTCTTTTGTTTGGAACAGTTCTGCACGAAATAGATGTATAGGATGGTGTTAGTTTTTAGTGGTCTGACGACTAGTTACCTGAATTACTCCAACACTAACGTGTATTGTGACAGTGTGCTCAATATGAAAATAAAGAACATTTTAGTATATATTTACAATATTTAGTATAGTGAAGCAACTGGTCCTGGTACAATCAGTATTGACTGACATGTGTCCTGTTATTCTCAGCTGCCTCTGAACTTTATGAAAAAAACTACAACGTCCTTCATTAGGTCTACAAGTTGATTCTTGAGACTGCAAATTGGAACTTGTCTCATATTTTGCTGCCTTATAGCTTCAAGAAATGCAGTGTGAATATGTGTCCAATGTCTCTTCATGTGGAATTCCATATTATCCTATGTTGTGGGAATTAAAATTTTTTTTTTGGCTGGATACTCTAGTTTTTCCTTACATCTTCAGATGTGCATGCTATGTTGGTTGTAAACTCACTCTGTGAGAAAGTTCTCTGTGTTAGACTGGTACTCAGCCAAGTTCAATTCTTGTTCTGGCCTTCCACAACCTTGAATTGGCTTGAGTGAGTCTAAACATGGATGACTGCATGGATCAACTATCTTGCAGAGCTAAGGAGACCAGTATACATTTTCTGGGTTATTATTGTCAAGTAAAGTAAAGCACTAGGTTGTGTGTGACCTTTCAGCGTGTCACTGCTCTCTGGCACTATGAATAGTGAGTCGAACTACCTTATTTGGAAACACCTGTCTTTCTTCCCTGAAAAATCTCGGAACACAATTGAAATTTCACGCATCTGCTACAGTTTTGCAAAAATGATAAACCAATTACGCAAAACATTAGAAACTAGCATGTGAATAGATACCTTTTAAATGACAAAATAACCTATCATTTCCTTTAAGGCACTATATCTGTCAGTTAAAGTTGTTGTAGGTAGGCCTGATGATAATGCTCAAGAAGCAAGGTGACTTCCCAATTCACAGAAATATGAAAACAGAAAAAGGCCAAAAAAAGGCCAAGCTTTGCTATTTGCACATTGTTACAATGTGCTGTTGCATAATTACAAGTACCTGGTCCATTATTCCATTTACACTGTAATTATAAAGGTCATTATATAATTGTATATAATTGTAATATGAGTACTCTTCAATTAGGGCTCCCTAAAGTAACAAGTGGAACATGAGAGATTGACATCTTGCAAAAGCAGCATTCACAATGCCTTTTGAAACCTTTTAGCATTCTTGTGTTATAATATGAGCTAGTAACTCAAGAACACAGATTTCAAAGCTTCTTCAGTGCAGTTCCAAATGTACTCTCCATCTAGCCATACAAAACCTACAGCACACCTTATTTTTTACATTTTTACCAATTTTGCTTTTGACTTGTTGTTATTACTGCAGTTGCTTTAGAAATGATTTTGGCCTGCTCTATCATGCCATACTTCATCTCATCTTGTCTGTGTCTGTCTCCTTACATTAAGGCTCAGGATTGAAGCTGCCCTAAAATGAATGAATTAAGGTTTCCAATGTATGGTGCACCACCACAAACAACCTACTGCCCTGATACTCTTAGTGTTCTGCTCACATGCTCTCAGCAATTGTGTGTGGATGTCAAAAACATAACAAAAAGGAGTTGTGAAGCCTCTAAAATACTCCACAAAGCAGATCAGGACCTTCACTGACATGTCTTTACATAGCCTTACCCATATGTAGCCAGTCTCAAAAATACTACCAGCAGACTTTGGCCTAAGCAGTCTCAAAAGGGGGAAAAATATCTTACATGGGATTAAAAAACAAGTAAAATCCTGCTTGTTGGGACAATCCAAAATAAAAATCTTTATAAAAAATGGATTTATGGTAGCAAAGCAAAATAGGTATAAGAAAACACAAAAAAAAGGATTTACTTAAAAGAAAAGTAAAAAAGCAAAGCAAATAAGTCCCAATATACAATCCATCCATCCATCTATTATCCAACCCGCTATATCCTAACTAGAGGGTCACGGGGGTCTGCTGGAGCCAATCCCAGCCAACACAGGGAGCAAGGCAGGAAACAAACCCCAGGCAGGGCGCCAGCCCACCACAGGGCAAACACACATACACACACACACACACCCACACACACACACTAAGCACACACTAGGGACAATTTAAGATTGCCAATCCACCTAACCTGCATGTCTTTGGACTGTGGGAGGAAACCGGAGCACCCGGAGGAAACCCACGCAGAAACGGGGAGAACATGCAAACTCCACGCAGGGAGGACCTGGGAAGCCAACCCAGGTCTCCTTACTACGAGGCAGCAGCGCTACTGCTGTGCCACCGTGCCGCCCCAATATACAATCCACAGATAGAAATCAAATAAACAGCGCAGAAGAATCCAGAAACCACAATGTAAAATTAAACACAAGTAATACTCACTCACTACACAATTGCAAATATCTTAATACATAATTCGCCTGCTTCCTCACTCACTCACTCACTCACGTCCATCCGAAGCCGAATGCGCAGTCGCCTTCTGCGCAGCTGCCCGAAAAACCTTACGAGACCGATATCCAACCCCAACATCGCGGCAGGAGAAAAGAGAAAGGCGACTTCGATTAAAGCTTTAGAGGCCTGAAAGGCGATTTCGACTACAGCTTGAGGCCTAATTACACATTCTGATTCAATTACGCATTCATTCAATACACCTATATCAGGTTTGTGGTGCTTATACTTATTACTATTCCATATTGTACTGGAACGTTCATCATTCAATATTATACTATAGGCCTGGAAAATTCATCAACTAACAGTACAAGACTGTACAGCAATGAGTAAAGTGGACTACTATCATTACAAAGCAACTTCTTCGTTACTTATCATTTGTTCTTCATACACTGCTGACACAAACTCGTGCCCGTTTCATCTTACATTGTCGAAACGGGCTCTTTGTCTAGTTATTAATAATTGGAGTCAAGACCATAGCAAAAAGGTTGTGAGGTCTTCCAATAAGCCACCACAGCAGGCCAGGAATTCTATTGTCCTCACTGTTGTGACCCAGGTTGCCCACAGCCTTGTACTTTCTTGTTCTGTGACATCGATAGTCATGGATCAAGGATGGACTAGTGAAATAAGAACAGACTGCTTCATCATCCCCCCACAATCCCAGGTATCCTTAGGACAATCCTTAAAGCCCTTGGTTGTTTATGCTCCTCAAAATCTCAGCAGGAGTGACCTGCCCCCAGAGCACCGATCCTCTTGTTCACCATGGGGCTCTCACGATCAACTTGCCTCCCATCCACCGCGCTGACTCATTCTAAATGTGTTCTTTCTCTTTTCTCCAAATCTTCTTGTTTGTCTTTTCTTACATCTATCTTTTCTTTCTCGATCGCTTCTCCAAATTCTTTCTTGTTCCGCTCTCTGTCCAGGTCAAATTCTTTATATACACTGTGGGTGCCGGCGTTTTGCTTAACAACCCACTTAGAGTGAATAAAAAAACTGGCTGGGCCAACAGTGTTTCCACCTAAACATGCAATCAGCCAGTTTCCCCATTGCTCACACCGTGTCTATCAAGGTAAAAAAAAATCATTAAAAAAATCTTTGGCTTGAATAGACAAATTGAAGCAAAGACTCTTTATAAATGCAAGAATTTATTAGAAAGTCACAAAAATTACAAAAAGGTGAAAAGGCAAAAACTAATTCAAAAATATTTGCTTAGAAAGGTACATCCACAGCAAAAGGCCCATTATATAATCCTGAAGATAAGATTCAAGAACAGAAGTGAAAATCCAAATAACGACAAAATCCAATACTTAAATTAGAACATTAGAACATTTTAGACAAGAACAGGCCATTCAGCCCAATAAAGCTTGCCAGTCTTATCCACCTAATTCTTACAAAATAACATCAAGTCTAGTTTTGAAAGTCCTTAAAGTCCTACTGTCTGTCACACTACTTGGTAACTAATTCCATGTGTCTATGGTTCTTTGTGTAAAGAAAAACTTCATAATGTTCATGTGAAATTTACTTTTATCAAGTTTCAAACTGTGTCCCAATATTCTTGATGAACTCATTTTAAAATAACAGTCTTCATCCACTGTACTAATTCTCTTCATAATTTTAAACACTTCAATCACATCACCTCTTAATCTTCTTTTGCTTAAACTGAAAAGGCTCAGCTCTTTTACTCTTTCCTCTTAATTCATCTCCTGTAGACCTGGAATCAGCGTAGTCACTCTTCTCTGGACTTTTTGTAACCTTTTTTCCAAAACTCCATACGGTACTCCAGATGAGGCCTCACCAGTGCATTATAAAGCTTGAGCATAACATCCTTGCACTTCTACTCCACACATCAGGGCGCTATATAACCTGTCATTCTGTTAGCCTTCTTAATGGCTTCTGAACACTGTTGGGAAGTCGATAGTGTAGAGTCCACTACGACTCCTAAATCCTGTTCGCAAGGTGTACTCTCAATTTTCAGACCTCCCATTGTGTATTCAAACCTAATACTTTTACTTCCTATGTGTAATACTTTACATTTACTGAAATTAAATTTCATCTCCTACAAATCTGCCCAAGCCTGTATGCTGTCCAAGTCCCTCTGTAATGATTAAACGGAATCGAGATTATCTGCCAATCCACATATCTTGGTATCATTTGCAAACTTAATAAGCTTATCACTTATATTCCTTTCCAAAACATTTATACAGTTTATATGTTAAAAATGGCAGCAGCCCTAGCACTGACCCCTGTGGAACACAACTCTTAACATCAGCCAATTCTAATAAAGTTCCTTGCACCATAACCCTCTGCTTCCTGTGTCTGGGCCAATTTTGTATCTAACTACAAACAACACCCTAAACTCCCACTTCTTTTAATTTGATGCCCAACCTCTCATGTGGCACCTTATCAAATGCTTTCTGAAAGTCTAGATGAATAATATCATATGCTCCACTTTGATCATATCCTTTGTTGCTTCCTGATAGAATTCCAGCATGTTAGTAAAACACGACCTCCCTCTTTTGAACCCACGCTTACTATTCAATAAAACTCCTGTTCTTGCCATGTGTTGCTTAATCTTATCCTTAATAATTCCTTCCATTAATTTACTTGTGATGCACATTTAGTTTACTGGTCTAGAGTTGCTTGGATCATTAGCTCCGTCACCGTCTGTATATGATGGCATAATATTTGCTATTTTTCAGTCCTTGGGAATTTCCCCAGTGCACAGTGACTCCCTAAAATATGTGTCAAGGGTTTATATATTGTCACACACGCGTGTTTAGGAGACAACTAAAGGGTTTGAGTACATGTAATTCCACACCGGACCAGGGGGTGGCGAAGTGCACAAATTCTCCCTCTCGATCTCTTGCAGACCATTCTAGGGAAGAAATGCCTGGCTCTGAGGCAGCCAACAACATCATTCCGGTTCCGGTCCTGATGACATTACTTCCCCTACTGGCCTTTAAAGCTGCCATCTTGTGTATACTAAGTCAGTTGTTTTGGACTCAATTGTGTGAACATGTCTGTTCTTTTGACTCAGTTTTGCAGCCGGGAAAAATTATACGGGTGACTGCCCCAAACCGTCTTAACGTCTTATGGTCGTTTTTGTGACAATATGTACTCGCTAACCTTCTTAAGAACTTCAGGGTAAAAAATGATCTGGTCCTGGAGATATGTTTAATTTCAGCCTATCTAATCTGAGCAGTACTTCTCCCACTACAATTTCCAAATCCCTCATCACCTCCTTAGTAGTCCCTTTTACCAGTGGGATTTCATCTATTTCTTCACATGTGAAGACCTTAGAAAAATGCAAATTTGGAGCAGTCAATATTTTACTTTACTTTTGATTCCCCTTTAATTTACCTCCTCCTTACCTGTTCTTTTACTACTAAAATACTGAACAAATCCCATTGGGTTGTCTTTCACCTTATTTGCTCTATAACAATAACAATATTATAATGATACATTTTATTTATATAGCACCTTTCAAATCCTTGTCTATCCTCCTTAGACTTTGCTACATCTCAAAATGTGCCTTCCCAAAGTTAAACTTAGCAGTTTTAGTCTTAGTGTCCACACTTCCAAAACACTGAGAACTGAAATATATTATGCACTTCACCCTAGTGGTTCAGTGACCTCTATAGCCTCAATTCTATCCTGATTATTACAAAATACTAAATCCAGACACATTGGTGCTAAAACATGCTATGTTAAAAACCAGTCACTGATTACTTCTAAAAACTCCTGCTCTGATGCTCTGCTATTTTCAATGTTATCCCATGTAATATTCATTAATTAAAATCCCTATGACTATAATATCCCTCTATAAACCTGCCTATTTAATACAGTAATCCCTCCTCCATCGCGGGGGTTGCGCTCCAGAGCCACCCGCGAAATAAGAAAATCCGCGAAGTAGAAACCATATGTTTATATGGTTATTTTTATATTGTCATGCTTGGGTCACAGATTTGCGCAGAAACACAGGAGGTTGTAGAGAGACAGGAACGTTATTCAAACACTGCAAACAAACATTTGTCTCTTTTTCAAAAGTTTAAACTGTGCTCCATGACAAGACAGAGATGACAGTTCTGTCTCACAATTAAAAGAATGCAAACATATCTTCCTCTTCAAAGGAGTGCCCGTCAGGAGCAGATAATGTCACAGAGATAGAGCAAACAAATCAATAGGGCTGTTTGGCTTTTAAGTATGCGAAGCACCGCGGCACAAAGCTGTTGAAGGCGGCAGCTCACACCCCCTCCGTCAGGAGCAGAGAGAGAGAGATAGAGAGAGACAGAGTTTGTTTTTCAATCAAAAATCAATATGTGCCCTTCGAGCTTTTAAGTATGCGAAGCACCGTGCAGCATGTCATTTGAGGAAGCAGCTGCACAAAAGATAGCAACGTGAAGATAATCTTTCAGCATTTTTAGACGAGCATCCGTATCGTCTAGGTGTGCGAACAGCCCCCCTGCTCAATCCCCCTACGTCAGGATCAGAGAAAGTCAGAGAGAGAAAGAGAGAGAGAGAAGTAAGCTGGGTAGCTTCTCAGCCATCTGCCAATAGCGTCCCTTGTATGAAATCAATTGGGCAAACCAACTGAGGAAGCATGTACCAGAAATTAAAAGACCCATTGTCCGCAGAAATCCGGGAACCAGCAAAAAATCCGTGATATATATTTAAATATGCTTACATATAAAATCTGCGATGGAGTGAAGCCGTGAAAGGCGAAGCGCGATATAGCGAGGGATTACTGTATTACAAAACACACTCCTAAAATAAGGCCTCTTTTCCTAATGTTTTCTAGGTGAAGCCACATGTCCTCACTAAGATGGGGCTCATCATCCAACTGAAGAAAACTTATGTTTAAGTTGTGTTTGACATAAACAGAAACCCCACCTCCTTTTCTGTTCTGTCTATCCTTCCTAAAAATGTGTATCCTGCTATGTTATACTCATCTTTGTTATTTAGCCAGGTTTCTAAAATAGCTATTAACTCAAAGAACGTCAGAGAATTAATGAACTGCTTAGGGACTCGCTTCCCAGCTTGAATTTGTAGGCTGAGTGTGATCTCTTAGCAGTGACATATGGGTGGTCCAGCCTCTTGGAGTTCCAACCACAAAAATGCAAAGAACATCAGAGAACATTAACACATAGTACACATAGCTGCATTCGGTGTCAATAGGCTTTGAGATCTAGGGAAAGGGGTGGTTAGGGTTCCCCTTCGGTGTCTGGGCTATGCACCACTTGACTTACATAAACAGCACTCCTCGGTGACCATAATGCACTTTCATAAACTGTGCCCATTGGATTGACTGACCCTCTCTACTTTCACCTGTTCTGCTTTTTTATTTCCTTGAAAATTTTTACATAAAAAGGTCATGTAGCTGCATTTGTACCAAATTAACAAAGCAGCGTTTAGTTTGCTTCATAAAATGATTCAGGCAATAGTGTGACACGTCTTCCAAATAATTCCACGGACCAAATTTCTTAATTTTAAAAGTTTTAGTAAAATTCAAAGCAAAACAGTTCACACAAAAAATAGACAAAAAACTGATATTAAAGAAAGGAAAAGTTCTTTTTTAAGACAAGTTCTGTTTAAAGCTTATTTATCTTGTTTCATTTGGTTTAGTCATACAGTTACACTTTAGGCACGTTAAGCACAGTCTGAAAACTGCATTCCATCTCCTGTTTTCAAACTCGTCTAACAGTCCATGCCAGCAATAAGACTATTTTCTAACTTGCTTAATTAACACTCAATCTTTACAGATAACACAAAGAAAGTTCTATTTCATATTAACCTACAGGGGATAAAGACTATACCATAATCTAAGTAGCTATGAGAAAATTATATTCTATAACTGAAATTAAGCAATTCTAACATTAACGTTAAACATTCCAAGGTTGGCTCTTACAGGTTACGTTAAGAAGTTTGAGGAAATGAAAGTCACATTCGTATAAAAAGAATTGTTGAGAGAACATCCAAAATTCAAAGACATTCAAATAAAATAAAATAATAAAAAAAAGATTATGGTATGCAAATGTTCATGTGGTAAAATCTTGGTGAATTTCTGAAACATGTTGAAAACCGTTTGAGTAGCAGAAACATGAAGGAGCTCAGCAGGCAGCAGTTTTACTAAAGTGAGAGCCAAAAATGAATCCTCAATCTGACCAATGTGCTCAGCAAAGTCAAACCGTACTTTGAGAAGCCCAGAACTAAGTAACAGAGTCTAGCTGAAGCAAACCTCCAGAGATTTGCAACTACAAGTCAGATCTGATTTACAGTTACCTCACCCCTAAATACTCCACAATTCCTCCAGTCTGCACTAACCCTCCTTGAGCTCCACTCCACTGCAAGAGTATGACGACCATCGAGTAAACCAAGTGATATAGACATTCAATCTAATTGGCTGTTCAGTGAAGCTCCTGAATTGTGATTTTTGGGCAAAGTACAGAAGAAATATGTGTGTTTTGCTGTTTTTTTATGAAAAATGACCTCATTGTATTGAATTTTGCAGATACAATTAACTCTGCCATGACGACCTTTTCAATATGAGTTCTATAGGAAATTGGCCAGATCCAAAAAAAAAAAAAAAAAAAAATTATTACAACTAGGATGTCATTAAAATGGAGTTTGTTCTAATGGAATTAGACATGTATAATAAGATTTTAAAAATCGTATTACCTACACATAATGAGAAAACAAAACCAAATAATTAAAATGATAAGAAACATTATATTTAAATAAAAAATGGATAAACAAATAAGAAACAAACCTGAGCCAGAGAGGCAACTCTGGCTGTACCATAGCAGTGATCCACCACCGGATTCCTCTCTCTGGCCTGAAGATAAAATGAAAACCCAGAAGCAATAATGTCAGGGTGTCCACCTCCTGAAGCTCCATCCACAAAGTGCAAGGGATGGATGAATAACAGATGTAATAGATTTGAAAAATAAAAAATACTTTAGAAATAACAAGAATAAACACAAGCAAGGAAATAATGCCTTACTGTAACACAACACTGCTGCACCTTAAATATCATTCACTGTGCCATTAGAGTTAAATGTTTATTACACAGCTGTCAAATGACTGGAGGAATGAAGTAATAAAAGAAGATCATGCTCCCGGAGGATGTTAAAACATTGTGCTATACTTGCTTTTGTTTTAATATTATCTAACTAAATATTTTGGAATCTTGAGCTTGTAGATTTTGTGAATGTTTTGAGATTTGTTCCCCTTCCAACAGTTTTGGCTTGCTGAACTGTTCATCCATCAGCTCATTGATTAATTAGTGAACTGTTCTATAATCAGTAGTTGTGAGCAGGGAGAAACGAAGAAGGACCAGGAATTCACTATATGCTCACAATAGTGCTGACATACTTACAGTGAAATCTCAGCCAGCTCAGTCACTTCCACTGTCCATATTGTAGTTGTGATTTTTGTTTACTGGCAAGAATATGTGAGAAAAAGAAGTTTAGGTTTCAGCATACAGATAGCTCTACAGCTGAACATTGTTGTGTACCTTTATGTTGAGCTTCCAGTAAGTATAACAAGGTACTTAGGTTTCATACATTTCCCAATGATGCGGAAACCCGATCTAAATGGATTGTCGCTATCTGGAGAGAGAGCTTTTTGGATAGTCCCAATACCTGAGTTTGTAGCGGGCATTAAAAAAAGAGGATTTTCAATAGCCACCGTCTGAGATAAGGTGGTGATTGTTGAAGAAGGGAACAGTCCCTGCATTGTCTGAGTGGGGGTTTAGGAGACGAAAAAGCAACCGATTGAGGATCACCAAGGATGATAATAAAATCCTTGAGGACCACGACTATGCTTCAGCTCCGGGTCCAGCAGTTGTCAACCTAGCGCTCGATGAAAACAGCTGGATCCTCCAGCTGAGGAAAAAAATTGAGACCCCTACAATGAAGCAGCAGTTTGGCATTCACTGTTTTGTTGGCTCAGACAGAGACATTCGCTATTTCATAAGGTAAAGATGTCCAGCAGACTCATGTTATTATGTATTAAGCTTACAGACATATTTACCTTTCCCTGAATAAAGTTTAATGACTAATTTTTGAAATTCTGTTTTTTAAGTAAGCCTAATGTAATTACACATTTGTCCCATGTAAGTTCATTGTAGACACAAATTTTAAATTGTAACCTCTGTAGCACTGAGCCCTAATGGTAACCTCTCCTTTCTCTATATCCTTTTATGAAACTAAGATTGACAAAGATGTTAGGAAAGTAACACTACGTTAGCCTTGGTTAGTACACAAACATGTTATTACATTCAGATCTTACCTTCATAATTGTGGATGTACCTTGACACATATAGTTTGAAGCCCTTCTCCTTTTTAGCTCCTGATGTTTGGCACAATATAATGGAACTTACGGCATTTGCCATAAGTCTGCGCACGTCTTAAAGCGTTTGGGTGAAAAATGCGAAAGCTAGATAATCGCTGGCTGATGCAGAATCTAGAAGGGAGTGTGCATATAGACTATTAAGAACAAAGCCAATCTGTTGTCAAGTCAAAGACGGAGACTGAAATTTGAAGACTGTGGTAAAGAAAGTTAGGTAGTTGCCAGGAAATCATTTAGAAAAGAAACACAAAGTATTCCTCATTTATCCATATACTTGGAAAGTGAGATTCCTTTGACATTGGGTTATAAACCGTCACGCCAATGATGTCTTTTGATGTGACTTCTGGGGGTAGGCTCTAGCTGCAGTGGTTTCCATTTTAGCAATGGGACCTCAAAATGGCAATCTATATAAAAGCAAAATGTGTTTATGGTAAAATTCACCAAGCAAAATTGTACAAATGATCTAGAATCAAGAAGATAATGTTACTTCTGTATTCCCTGACATTTAAAACAAATACACCCTAAACAAATGAGTTATAAAAATATACAGAGCACAGAAAAATAATTAAAATGTTACAGCATCACAACTACTGAGCTGCTTAATGGATTTCGGGGTCATGAGGGCAACATTGACACCATTTGTCACAGGGTAGAAACCAAACATGGACTATATGCCAGTCCAGTACAAAGAATACTCAAACATAACACGACTGATAAAGATGCACCACTTCAAATGATGAAAGCAGAATACTCTTTGGAATGACATGTAGATATGGGAAGAATTAATTAATGGAGAGATATTGCTAGGTTCCATTTATGTTAATCACTTTCAAACTGCTTTCTTTTCCTGTCTGTTTAAACAAAGCTGTCTTTATGTGTATGCACTCTGTAATTTCTAAAGTTTGTAATAACATGTATTTGTGAACTTGTTACAGTGTTTTGAGTGTTCACTCAGTGAAGATCGCAGGACCAAAAAAAAACAAAAATACGCATTGAATTAAACTTTATTGAATGCACAAACTCCATAAGGCCAGTGAAACTCAGGACTGAGCCCTAAATACTTCTGCTCAATTTGACTAACTGTGCTGTCTGCAATTTTTTTTTATTTCCCATCTGTTGGGACTTCTTAATTACTTTTCAAACAAAATAAGTATGTTACTTTATTTTTATTCATATTTCTGATTTCACTTTGTGCTCTCTGCTGCAGTGACTGGTAACAATAATGAAACGATTTAATGAAATTTAACATAGTGAGTCACAAAACAATTTAAATTATAAACGAAAGAAAAATAATTTTAAAACAAAGGAGATTGCAGATATTCAGATACAAACATTAAAATTGAAAAACCAAAAGAGATTGAAAATATCCAGGTGTAAATAATAGCTAAATGTAGAGAGGAGTCATTGATGTATTAATGCACAAGTGTCATGATTTGGTATGATTGTGGGACCTCAAAGGCTGCCAATGTTTTTTCCTTCGTTAGGCCAGTGTCCAGCGTTGCTAAGGACGTGGCTTCTGAGGTCAAGACCCATGTGTAATTGTCGCAATGGGCTATAAGGACAGCTATGTGTGCAAATCCTTAGCCATTCTGCAGATACCAAATCCCTGGAAATATTACAAATTTATCATTGAACTCTTTTGTCGTATGTTCTTTTGGTTTTGACCCTCTTGTTCTCTCGTATTGGGCTTTGGTTTTGTTTTGCTTTATTTGTTTTCCTTTGTTTTGTTTTTTATGTGCATCTCCTGGTTCTTGCTCAAACGTTTAACTGCCAGTTCACTGGCAGAACTAAGGGTCTACAAGTACTGGATGCTGGGGCTGGAGGCAGATTAGAGAATTGCAGTTCTGGGAGAAAATGTGGAGTTAAGAAACATTGGAACAGTACATTTGTATGAGTACCATTATCAGGCTCCTGCTCTTCAGTGTTTTATTATGGTACTTAGTCAGTGCACCATCAGGGGATCAGGGAGTGATTGGTAATGTGTGTGACATGTCTTTTCTGTCCACCAATGAACAAAACATTTTAATACTACTTTCTGTAACACACTAAATAATTTGCCCAGAATTGTTCTGTAAGAGGTGTCATCCTTCACATTTTCTGTTTTGAACATTATTGCAATAAAAAAATTTGTAAACAAAAAATATATTTAGTATGAATGTGGATCTCAAAAAAGAAAGGAGACAAAAAATCAAGGGGTTTGTCACATGCGACCCACCACAGATCTTCATCACTGCATCCATCCATCCATTTTCCAACCCACTGAATACGAACAAAGGGTCATGGAGGTCTGCTGGAGCCAATCCCAGCCAACACAGGGCACAAGGCAGGAACCAATCCCGGGCAGGGTGCCAACCCACCGCAGTCATCACTGCAACATACTTGAAATATTCAATTCAGAACTTAACGGATCAAACTGAAGAAGAGCCACTATAATGAGAGTAACACAGTTTTTTAAATACAATTGCTTACCTTAAAATGGGTTTATCTTATGTATGCCTTGTTATGCTGATGCCATTTGACATTGTTATTGTTATTTTGATAAGGATTTGCATATCAAGATTGTACCCAGCGGTGAACATACATTTTTGGGTTTTGTGAAGTTTGAGTTGTTATTGAGACTACTACTCAAGCAGTAGCGATGCTAACATGGTTCACGTTAGCATTGTGATTGCCTTTTCAATGACTTCACTTCTTTGTTATGACACGTCATCTATTGTTTGTATCTACCAAAGAAGATAGTTTTATTACCTTTTGGGTGTTACAGAATTTTAAATGTACATAGGTAAAATTGATATTATTTATCATAATAGTTACATATACTTAATATATTTTACAGATTTATAAGATTATTTGTGTAAATAAAGTTACCAAAATATTGTCCTTTACAATGACTACAAGCAACTAAATATGCTTTCATTATTTGATTATGGCTACCCTAAGATAAATAATTTTAATAAAAATTTTAATTTCTGTCATAAACATTAATAGTGTTTTAAATTATTTATAATTATTTTCTATTAAATATATTTCAAATGAAACATTTTTTGTTTTGTTTTTTTTGTTTTTGTTTTTTATTTTGCCTTATACAATTTCTTGTATTAGGAATTTGTTAGTTCTTGCATACCCCTTGGGGTCAGAGCGCAGGGTCAGCCATTGTACAGCGACCCTGGAGCAATTACAGGTTAAGGGTCTTGCTCAAGGGCCCAGCAGAGTAGGATCTCTTTTGGCAGTGACGGAGATTCAAACTGGCAACCTTCTGGATACTAGCACAGATCCTTAGCCTCAGAGCATCCTTAATTTGAACTTTTTTATGTTAATGGCTAGCATACATGATACTTTAATAACCTTTTAATTTTTATTTGAACTATTATTTTGTATTGAATTACACTATTATCAGTAATATTTTTAAGAAGCCTTCTCATGTAGTAAACACTCAAAACTTTGAAGCAATATGGACTAAAGTTGCTTTTGGGACCTTTCTGGAATTAGGGGTCCATAATAGTAAACTTCATTTCTCCTAGAGGAGAAAAAGCACAGTCACAGTTCGCTCCACCTTCCCATGAAACAGCAGAAGGGAAACAACTGAGAAAGTGTCTGAGAACTACAGATACCTCAAAGCTCACTTTTTAGGAGGGGACCATAAGTGTGTCAGAAGAGTAACACTTCAAAAAGTTCCAGGGAGTCTGTCCAATCACTTTTGCCCCTGGAAGGCATGCTACAAGAGAATTGGAAGGACAAGGGGCCTCGTGTATAACGCTGTGTGTAGAATTCACACTAAAACATAGTGTACATACAAAAACAGAAATGTGTGTATGCACAAAAAAATTCAGATGCATAAAACTGTGCGTAAGCAAAGTTCTACACACTTCCCCTTTATAAATCCCCATCAATGTGAATTTTAATACACATGCATGTTCCTACAACCCCACCCCAACTCCTCCCAGAATTTCACATTTTTGAATATGCATATCAATATAAATAGCCCCTTCCATTCAGTGTTTTGTTAAACAAATCAATGGTAAAAGCACGTGTAAAAAAGACGAATTTCACTGTGGTGGAGGTCCTACTCAATGAAGTGGATGCAAGGAGAACATACTATTTGGTGGCTTAGGCAGTGGCATGAGCAACAAAATAAAACTGATAGAGTGTGCCAAAAAAAGGTTCAAGTTCAGAAAAGGTTCAAGTTCAGAAAGTTGCACAGAGCCCAAAATAAAAAAGAAGTGGTCAGATGTCAAGTCGATGTGAAAACATGAGTGTCTGAGAACTAAATAATACGGAAGCGTATTAGGATCATAGAGAAGACAAAAAAAGGCACACAGTGAAGAAGAAAAAAAGGTCTATGTTGAAATAAAAGCTGAAATGTTGACTTTAATCTTGAAATTTCCACTTTAATCTTGTAGTTTATTTTGTCATTAAAGTAGAACATCATAAACTTCATTTTAAAATCAATGTTTACTAGAGTTTCTCAAATTTCATTGTAACTCAAGTAGCATGTTAAATGTTTCATATTCAATGTATTCCCCGACCCAGCTGTTAAATCGCTACATGCTTCTTAAATGGGCTTTCTCTTACACCGACAGGAGCACACAGGTAGTGATCACCACACAGAATACATTAACTTCATGATACTACAGCTTTCTGAACATTTTACAATACTCAAATGTTGTGGCACGCGGCTGGGGGTGGTACCCAGCCAGGACGCCCAAGAGGACCGGAGGAGGGCTTACGCCTCCTCCAGACCATGAGGGAGCAACCACCCTGGTTGCTTTGGGAACCACGGGAACTGAGCTTGGAAGCTCAACCCTATAGGGGCTCGTGGTCACCGCCAGGGGGTGTCCCAATGCTTGAGGAGCCCTGGCCCTCAGCACTTCTGCCACACCCAGAAGTGCTAGGGGGAAGAAGACCAGAGACACTCGGAGTGCTTCCAGGTGCGCAACCGGTACTTCTGTCACACTGGGGAGTGCCGGCAGAAGCTGATCGGGAGGCACCTGGAATACATCCGGGTGGATATAAAAGGGGCTGCCTCCGTCCATTCGATGGCTGGAGTCGGGTGGAAGAGGACAGAGCTCGGAGGAGAGGAGTAGAGGCGGACCAGAAGAGAAAGGCATTGTGAAAGGGCCTGGACTTTTGGGGTGATTGGTGCTGCAGCACTGGGTTTGTGCGTGTTTCATAATTGTAAATATTCTGTAAATAAACGTATGTTGGGTGATAAAATGATGTCTGCCTGTCTGTGTCCGGGCTGTTCCCCACAATGTGTACTTGATGTTTTCATGATGAAATGCATTAAAGCATGTATTACATGTGGGGGCGCAGTGGCGTAGCGGTAGCAATGAGAGATAATGGAATAATTTATTGCAGCAGTACTGTCTCTGTCAAACTATCAACCCCTAATTCCTGTCCTCCACATAACTAATTGCCACGTAATAAGCGTCTGTAATAAATGAAAAAACAGCTGTAAGCTTAGAATACAGATTCTTCAGAACTTTTAAGGTACATTGAAGAATCTTCTTTATACATGTTTAATTATTCCATCCATCCATCCATCAAGGGTTGTGCCAATCCCAGCAAGCATAAATAACAAGGCAGGAACAACCCCTGGATTAGGCGCCAGCTCATCATGCCTCCAGATATTTAATTATTAACAGTATACATTATATAAATGAAGTTAACAATTTATCTGTAAAATGTAATATACATACCTTAAAGCATTTCATCATAAAAATATCAAGTATACATTCTAGTATTCTAACAGCACACAGCTCTAAGACGAAAGCTCTCGAAAATCTAAATCAACTTAGAATGCAGTCATAATCATCTGTAAATATATGCTGTCTTCTATTGAATTGAATTGAATTACTTTATTGTTGTAGTATGGTAAAATGAGATTCAATATGCAACTTCTCCATAAGCTTATTTTCCTATAAAATGATAAAAAAATAATAATATGATAACAAATAATGAAAAATATACAATATGAAAGCATAAGTACAATATACATGTACATATAGTGCAGCTATTGCAAATGGTTCATGAAGTGGCTCAGGCTGTGCAATATTAAAGTTGTAGTGCAAGTTTACAGTGAGGTAATTGTAATTATAAATACAAGCAGTTCTACCGGGAGCACTTAATGGACTTATTGAGTGCATTTATAGCTCTTGGGATGAAACTGTTTCTGAGCCTCGAGGTTCATGCAGGAAAGGCTCTTAAGTGTTTGCCGGATAGAAGAAGTTCAAATAGACTCTGTGCACTGGAATCCTGGTGAGTGGAATCCTTACAGATGCTGGTGGCTTCCCTGAGGCAGCGTGTGCTATAAATGTTCTCCAGGGTTAGATGCTGTATCCTGATAATCCTTTGCTGTCTCGATACAACCCACTGTAGAGCTTTCCGATCAGCTGCTGTGCAGCAGTGACACCATACATAGATACAATGGGTTAAAATACTCTCAGTGGTGCACTGAGAGTAACAATGCTAAAGTAGCTATGGTATTTGGAATAGTATGGCCATTCCGTGCACCATAATATTATTACAGAATGATTACAATCAAGTGCCTTAAATTTGCAAACAATTTGTAGTTACTTTTTGGTGTATTTGATAAAGCCCAGCATCATAGATGTGAATCTAAAAAAGAAAGGGAGACCACACAGAAACATTAGCACTGTTTTGACGCTGGGTAACTCCAGTTTGCAAAACCGAGCAGAAAAGTGCGTACGTAAAATGTGAGGCTGCCATGAAAGCATACGTGGCTTTGCACCAAGTTTACTTTTTATACATTTTGAAGTGAGCGTGGAAACGGGCATGCACAACATTTTATAAAAACTGCTTGTACATGAGGCCCCTGAAGATAAATAAGAGCCTTAGCAAAGAAAAAGTTGAATTTGAAAGGACACAGAGTGTCTAAGCCCAAAATGTAACCCTAGTTAAAGATTTGAAGATTTGAAACACACAAACACAGCTCAGTTGTTTTCCTTTTAAAATCCTGCAAACTTGGACAAGCAATGGATTCTAAAGGCTGAACTTTGTTCCTCTTGATCTGTGAGGTCACAAATCCATGACCCCCGATGTTATGTCTAGCAACCTCTATGGAAATCCGCAAAAACAGTAAATCTTGTTAATAAACAAAAATGGCATCACAATAGGACACAAAATAATTAGAGTTGCTGTGAATCAACTAGATTAAAAAAAAATAAAAACTAGCATCAGGAATGGCTTACCCAACCCCAAAAATGTACAGAACGTAAGAAAAAAATGACATGATAATAACATAAAAATAATGATGACACAACTCAGTAAAGTTGCCACTTTAAGATAGGAAACTGCTGTAATGAATATTTTCCATTGCTTGACCATTGAGCAATGCAAAAAAGTAAAGACAATACATTTTACTTGTTGAAGGAACAGAGACTTTTATCAAAAGTGAGAAACTACAGCCAGGATTCCACTCTGCGATCTATAGACTGAGAATTAAACCAGAATTATACAGAATAACCCACTTCACCCAATAACTGGTGACAAAGAGAAGCTCTTATTTCTGCATATTTCTGAGTGTTTAGTCTTTCTTTAGAGAAAGGAAAATTATTAAAAACAATCTCACATGGCTAGATTTAAAAGTCTAACCAGACTATAATGTCTTGGTTGTTAGAGTGCCCTGTTCCCCACTTCCCCCTTCATTACAATGAAATTGTTTTCCCAGCTGTTTCTTGGAACCAACTATGGCATTTTACTGTGGATCCCACACAAACCTGAAACCACCACAGTGACCCTACAGTGACATCATGCTCACTGATTTGCTTCAGCTGTGTCATTATACAGATGTCAAGCTTGTACTTGAAGATCTGAAGGCCCTTTCTAGACGGTTTTGTGCAAAGCAGAGTTTTATGTGTACTTGAACAAAAGCAAATTGCAATCACTTGACAGCATTCAATGTGACCTAGAAGCTTCAATCCATAAAACATTCACTGCGAAAAGAATAATATCAAACAAGCTGGCAGAAGCAGGCATCCTGTACAACATAAAACATTTTTGGGCAGAATAGAAACTCAAGCAAAAGTACTAAAATGTGATAAAAACAATGAGGAGCCTCCTAGTAATTTTTACCTGCATTTTTTATCACTCTTTAATTTAATATTGTTTCTTTATCAGTATGCTGCTGCCGGAGTATGTGAATTTTGCCTTGGGATCAATAAAGTATCTATCTATCTATCTATCTATCTATCTATCTATCTATCTATCTATCTATCTATCTATCTATCTATCTATCATACTTACAATGTTGTAAGTATACTTGCATTAGTCACTTAATCGAACTACAAGCAATGCCTCCTTTGTTTTTCTATATTATTCAGTGCTCATTACTGCTTTAAGTTTGATTTGTACTGCTGTACCATACAAGAATTCTCAAGACTTCAGTTTGTGAAGATCTAAATAAACTACCCAAAGCTGAGTCTTATATTCTTAGAATATTTTATGTTCTCCAACAACATAAGAATAATTAGGAATAAAGCACATTCTGCATTTTTTGATCTATTAAGTAACAATTTTAATCTTCTCTCAACACTTTTTTCTTCCTTGTGCAAATTAGAAACTTTGTTAAAAGCAACCTGCACAACTTCCCTCATCTGTCGTTTATATTTGCCTCTAAGATGATAGAGAGTTTATCAAAAGATATTAAAGAATATAACCTTAATGAGCTTAGAGAATGATGAGAAAGGGATCTCTCAATTAAGATTTCAAAAAAGAATTGTAATTCTGCTATTCATAAAATATACTGTATTTCAATATTTGTCAGGCATGTCATAACAAAAAAAAAATTATTAATTCTTCACAAATGCCTTATTTAAATTATCTAAAATATGTACCCAGTGTAAGTTTTAACCTGTGAGCATCATCATCAAGCACCAGCTTCACTAGGTGACTTGTTCTTAGAATGCCCTGCACTTAAGCTATTTTGGGAAATATTTTTGTATATTTTGTGAAGCCTAGGGGGCGCCACACAAACACAGTCCTGGTTCAAATAAAGGGGGTTTTATTACAAATACCTTGTACAATCGAATAAACCAGTTGTTTTCTCTTCTTTCTCCTCCTCTTACTGTCACTGTTGTACTGCCCTCCTCAGGTTGAGTGCTACCTGCCTTCCTCCCAGCTCCATCTCACCTGGACAAGGCAGTGCAGCCCCTTATTTTATTAAGGACCCTGGAGTACTCCTGGTGCTGGAGCCCTGGAGACACTTCTGGGTCATACGGAACTCCCAAATAACAAAGAGTTTCTCTCCCTGCAGTGGCCTCTTGTGGCACCCATGGACCCCAGCAGGGCTGTGCTTCCGGACTACAATTTACATGTACTTATTTACACCTTACTTACACCTTTATCCAAGGTGACGCACAACACTTATGAGACAATTGGTTACAATTCTTTTTGTTTTCCATTCGGAGCACAAGCAGGTCAAGTGACTTGCTCATTGTCATACAGTGTCAGTAGCGGGATTTGAATTCGCAACTGCAGGGTTTGAAGTCCAAAGCCTTAACTACTACACCACACTGCCTGCAATTCCTGGCATTTCCTGATGGCTTCCAGCCAGGCACTGATATCAAGGGCTGCTACCATCTAGCATCCAGTGGGGAATAAACATTCTCCAGAGACAGTCCTTCCCTGTCCTTCTCTTTCATCCTGGTCAGGGAAGCTACTACAAATATATCCATTCGGGACACCTCTCCATCTGCCAGGTGATTCCAGTCTGGGTAAAGATTCTACTTTCCTGGTTGGGATGTCCGTCCATCCACCAGAGAAGTCTCTTTTGGGTCTGGCACCTTTCCCTCCCTTGCCAGGATACCTCTCTGTCTACTTGGAGCCTCCTATCCGGATAAGGAACCATCACTTCTCCTGGTCAGGATGCCCATCCATCCTGTGTGGCACTTAAAATGTCTTGGTTTTAAAATTGCTCCTAATGCTTTAACATCTGTACTAGGAGCAATTCCAGATGATATAACATTGTGTTATAAGTGGGAAATTGATGGTAACAGTTACACAATAGACCCAATCTCATTATTTTAGATATGTACGAGCAAACTGAATTTTAAAAAGTCTGTTTACTACTTACTACTTCAAGGTGCTGTTCTTATGAAGATTAGATTTCATCTAATCAAATAAGTGGATTTTTAAATGGATTTTAAATTTACTGACAAACGGCAATGCACGCAAACAGTGTTGACTTGTTATGACTGTACACAGGGAAACATAGGAGACACTGAGAAAATAAAACTGGGGAGTATTAAATACTCCTGTAAACAACTAACTTTGCTGTGATCACAAGCACCTAAGCAGAACAGTTACACTTTGCCACAAGAGCTGTTTGTCTGAAGAGGAAGAGAGCAGCATGCTGGCAGGAAAATAAAAACAAGGCGAAAATGATTCAGAACTGGTCTACCATCCATTATAATGGCCAATGTTCAATTAGTATCAAATAAGATGGATGAAAGGGGGTTATGGGACATACAGGTACAGTGACAGTTTAATGTTTTATGGAGAGCTAGCAGGCTTAAGCCTGATATACCTGACACTGCATTAATGCTGGACTGATTTCACTTAATTCAAGCAGAGACTCAGTGCCGTGTGGCAAAAAGGCAGGAGGGTGAGGAATGGTGTAAAATGGAGCATATTACAGTTAAAACTACAGTTTGTAATTCAGACACTGAAATTCTGACTGCTGGAATTCATCCACGTTATTTGTCCAGTCAGATAAATTACATCATCCTTATTAATGTTTATATTCCTTCCTTCGCCAATGGGGACTTAGCAACAGAAATAATTCATTCTGTCACCTACGCTATAATGACGACTCACTCTGGTCCTGCAGTTATAATATGTATGTGGTGACTTCAACCATGTGGATTTCGAAGGAACAATGCCAAACGTCCATCGTTTGTGTCATGTTTCATTTGAGGAAATAACAAGTTGGACCTGCTCTATTCCAATGTTGAAGATGTCTTGAAGTGTAAACTTCTGGCACCTTTGGGCAGATCTGACCACAATTTGATTAATCTTTTTACCAGCTACAAGCCTGCTATTAGACAGCAACCTGTTACCACCAGGATAATGAGGAAGTGAAGCTTGGAGGCTGAAATGGCTCTGAATGACAACAATGTGTGAGTCACATTGGAAGACAATATTGAGGGACTCTGTCACTGTGATACAGACTATATTAACTTCTGTGTTAACACAGTGGTACCCACAAAGCCAGTGTGTTGCTTTCCCTGCATTACAAAGGAGCTAAAAGGTCTCCTGAATGAGAAAAAGACAGCATTCAAATCTGGTGACAAAAAGTCTCTGAAGGACGTACAGTGAGTTCTAAAGTAAAAGCTGAGTGAAGGAAAGGGAGCTTACAAAGCTAAAATAAAAAACAAACTCATTCAGAATAACATGAGAAATATCTGGAATGGATTGGGCATAATTACTGGATTCAAGCAATCCAAGGCTCAGGTTCTAGAAGGGGATGTGGACAAAGCTAATGCCCTAAACTACCGGTAATTATTTTTTAATAGATTTTCATTTCCTAGAAATTTGATTCTGTTCATCTGGACAAAGTTTTTAAGTGGGAGAAATATTTCGAGACTTATCCAAGTCTCTTCCTCAGTCTCAATTGACTGCAGGTTTCCCCAACCTTATAAACAGTACCTTTGCTTAATCACAGAGACTAGCACCATTGACAAAGGGCCAGTTGATCAGTGATATGCAAATTGTCCACTGATTAGTAGACGTGTGAACCATTCATAGAGGGTTGAGGAATTGCTGCAATCGCAGCATTGTAAGATGGCGACAGATGTACCCTTAGGCCCCCTCCTCTGTTCAGAGATGGTCGTTCCTTTTTCATGTAAATGGCCTCCTTGATTCCTCTCTCAAACCAGCGCTCCTCCATGTCCAGGATGTGCACCTCTTCATCTTTAAAGGAGTGACCACTATCCTGTAGATGTAAATAGACTGCGAAGTCCTGGCCTGGCCTCAGTCAATTGAGACTGAGGAAGAGACTTGGATAAGTCTCGAAATATTTCTCCCACTTAAAAACTTTGTCCAGATGAACAGAATCAAATTTCTAGGATTTCCTTACCTGGATTATTGAGCATGCATCGAGAGATTTTCACTTCCACTGCTACCTTCTTCCAACGACCAGTCCCTCCACACATCCCTACTACATTTGCAACTCTGACCACTTCAACTGGAGTTTCTACTGTGCTTTTTGATATATCTGAATTTTTATCCTTCTGCTCTGTGTTTTTGATGTCACTTTGGATTTGTGCTTTTGGGGAGTGTGTTTGCTTGGGATTGCCTTATTGTCTATACAAATTCCTTATGCCTTTTGTGTTCTACAGAGCTTCACAGTTTGACAGAGCATTTTTGTGGAAATAAAACATTTTTATTATCAAAAATATTTGTGTTTGCCCTTGTTACAAGCCAGGTTTGAGGATTTCCCCTCTACCAAGCATTTTTGGAAGCAGATTTTGTGATGTAAATGCTTTGGGATTCCTAAGTCACGATACTTATAACACATATAAAACAATTCAGGACTGAAATGTTTAATTACAAGACATCAGTAGTACTAAAGTATGGCAAAAGACTGCTGTAAACTTATGCCACCTGTCATGTTTCAGCCAGCATTTCTCCACTGGCTGGGCATCAAAGTTATTTTTCTCATCTGTTTTGTCCATTTTTGTGCCATTTATTTATATGAATTTTTTATGTTTATTTTTATTATTTGCATTATTCTTTGTGTTTGCGTGTAACTAGAAAATGCCTTGGTTATGTCCCATGTGTTTTGTGGGTGGTCCTCCTACAGGCAGGGCCACCTGCCAGTCTCCACCAGGAATTGCCCTCCATCCTATACTGTACAGTATATTAGAGGGCCTTCCATAGTTCCTGGTGGTTCATTTCAAATGCACACGGGAGTGGAATGTTACTTGTGTTCTGCTGTGCCTTATTGCTTTTGTGTGCTCTGTTTTTGGGCTTCACTTAAGGATTCTGTATAGGGACTGTGTTTGCTGTGGTTTGTCTTACCTCCTCAGGGAATTCCTTTTGAGTTCTTAAGAGCTTTTTGTACTACAGAGCCTTTTGTTTAAATAAAACTTTCATCGTGTAAAGATTCATCCAGGCTTCTTAGTATCTTGTCTGGTTTGGATGGTTATTTCCCTTGGAGGGTAATCTTGGACATACACTGCTCAAAAAAATTAAAGGAACACTTTATAATCAGAGTATAGCATCAAGTAAACTTCTGGGCTATTGATCTGGTCAGTTAAGTAGCAGAGGGGGTTGTTAATCAGTTTCAGCTGCTTTGGTATTAATGAAATTAAAAACAGGTGCACTAGAGGGGCAACAATGGGACGACCCCCGAAACAGGAATGGTTTAACAGGTGGAGGCCACTGACATTTTTCCCTCCTCATCTTTTCTGACTGTTTTTTCACTAGTTTTGCATTTGGCTACGGTCAGTGTCACTATTGGTAGCATGAGGCGATATCTGGACCCTGCAGAGGTTGCCCAAGTAGTCCAACTTCTCCAGGATTGCACATCAATATGTGCCATTGCCAGAAGGTTTGCTGTGTCTCCACGCACAGTCTCAAGGGCATGGAGGAGATTCCAGGAGACAGGCAGTTACTCTAGGAGAGCTGGACAGGGCCATAGAAGGTCCTTAACCCATCAGCAGGACTGGTATATGCTCCTTTGGGCAAGGAGGAACAGGTTACTGCCCGGCACCATGGAGCTCGATTGGCATTTGCCATAGAATACCAAAATTGGCAGGTCCACCACTGGTGCCCTGTGCTTTCACAGATGAGAGCAGATTCACCCTGAGCACATGTGACACATGTGAAAGGGTCTGGAGATGCTGTGGAGAACATTATGCTGCTTGTAACATCGTTCAGCATGACCAGTTTGGTGGTGGGTCAGTGATGGTCTGGGGAGACATATCCATGGAGGGACGCACTGACCTCTACAGGCTAGACAAGGGCACCTTGACTGCCATTAGGTATCGGGATGAAATCCTTGGACCCATTCTTCGAACCTGTGCTGGTGCAGTGGGTTCTGGGTTCCTCCTGGTGCACGACAATGCCTGTCCTTATGTGGCGAGAGCATGCAGGCAGTTCCTGGAGGATGAAGGAATTGATATTATTCACTGGCACCCCATGCTCACCTAACCTAAATCCAACAGAACACCTCTGGGACATTATGTTTCGGTCCATCCGATGCCACCAGGTTGCACCTCAGACTGTCCAGGAGCTCAGTGATGCCCTGGTCCAGATCTGGGAGGAGATCCCCCAGGACACCATCCGTCGTCTCATTAGGAGCATGTCCCGGCGTTCTCAGGCATGCATATAAGCATGTGGGGGCCATACAAAATACTGAGTATGATTTGGAGTTACTGCAATGAAATTTCATCAAAATGGACTAGCCTGCCACATAATTTTTTCACTTTGATTTTCTGGGTGTCTTTGAATTCAGCCCTCTGTAGGTTGATAATTTTAATTTCCAACAAATGATGTGGCATCCTTTCATTCCTACCACATTGCCCAGGCCATATCAGTATAAATATCCAGCATGATTTTTTCCCATTGAAGTATGATGTGTTTTCAAAGTGTTCCTTTTGGATTTTTGAGCTCTTTATTTTTCTGACTTTCTGTGCTTGTCATGAAAGGGCAGCATGGTAGTGTAGTGATAGTGATGACTTGCAGTAAGAAGACCAGTGTTGGCATCCCGGGTCCTCTCTGTATGGAGTTTACATGTTCTCCTAGTTACTGAATGAGTTTCCTTCGGGTGCTCCAGTTTCTTTCCACAGTCCAAGGACATGCAGGTTAGGTGGACTGACGATACTAAATTGGCCCTGGGTGTGTGTGTGTGTCTGTGTGTTTGTCCTGTGATGAACTGGCGCCCTTTCAAGGATTTGTTACTGCCTTGTGCCCTATGCTAACTGGGATAGGTTCCAGCATACCCATCCTGCAACCTTGTTCAGGTCTAAGAAGGTTAAAAAATGACTGACTGACTGTTGTCATGGATGACTGGAACCCTGATGTATACCTCTATAAAACTTGTTGTAATGTGACTACTCAAATCATACTATCTAGGAAATAAGATTTAATGACATAAGTGGAGGCTTAAATATTAAAGGTGCCTAGCAGTAACATGTAAGGCCTTCCACATAAGTCTTCATTTCCACCTTTACTGTATTATGTTAAGATATCCATGATTTCATTGCATAATTTTAGAGTTTCTCCAAATAAAATAGAGCAACAGAAGATTGTTATTGATGTACAGATCTCATTTTCACTTAATTCTTTATGGCAAGAAGCCATTGATCAGCTAGCTAACAAGCACTTAAAACATTTCATATTGTTAGTACTCTGCCTTGCTAAATTTAATCAGAATAAAAAAAAAGTTAAATATTCTGTTGTAATAACTGAATAGTAAATTATTTTCTTATCTTTACTATTATATATTTTCTTCTTGTCAAGTAAAGTAGCGATCAAATAAAATATACATTGCTTTTAATTTCCCAAGAGTGCTGTTAAATTCTCATATTTTATTGAATAAAAGCAACTTTTTAGGCTCTGCACTCAAATGGTTTTAAGTTTATCCTTCAAGTGCCAGAAGGGAGTAATATGTGGACTTTAAGCCGCATGTAATTAGCTGAAGTAGATGCATATAAATATAAAGATCCAATAAAATGCATTGCAACATGACAGGATATCTGAGGAGATATGGAGGCAATTCAAAAAATGCCTATCAGTGCAAAAGGAGTAATGGGTTAATTTTTGAAAGAAAATGCAAGCAATTTGAAGGCTGATGGTGTTCTTGATCTTCCATGAAAGCTTTTCAAATAATAATGTAATATGCAATTTATATGCAACTTCATGACACACAGCATTCTCGATGAAAGAGCAACGAGTGGATCAAATTAATCGTAGTTAGTCTCTTGAATTATGATTCACTAGCCAATTTCTCCTCATCCTTCTTCACATCAGCAGTTTAGACTGCAGGGAAGCCTGTTTGCATTCTGCATGCAAATGCTCAGCACTAAGACACGGCACTCCATAAAATAGACTAACGTCATTTTGGTCTGAATGACTAGCTCTTTTATTGTGCCTTTGTAAATGCTCTTCCACCTTTAATCTGAGCTGCTGCCAGTTATGCCTCTGTTTCCTGGGCTATTCAGTGTGTGTATACAAATCGGCTGATTGAATCATCCTTGGAAACCACTAAAAGTGCTTCTCCTAGATGTGTAGTCGCTATGATGTGCAAAGAGGCACTGATTTTACCAAGCACATTTACGTACATAATTTTAGTGAGCACTTCTGTTTTTGCAGGTACAGTACATATAGTACATATGCGTATTTAGTGAGCACTTGGCAGAGGAATCCAAAGACTTTATAAATGGTGTGCTTCAAACAAGCAAAAGCAGAACACTAAGATACTGGGCAAAAGAAACTGTAAGCAAAGCCAAACCTGCTGCCCCTATGCCTTTCTCTGACCATCAAATGAGGGGGCTTCTTTGCCTTTCCAACTTTAAAAAACTCTGTGAAGCTTTTTTTTTTTTTCTAATCACAGTTTGTCTTTGGTGAGGGGAAATTGTTAACCCCATTTCTATCCTTACTTATACCGGGCTATTCAAAATGAAAGAGCAGATTTCAAAAATTTATTTCAAACAAACTGTATAAGACAGAAACACATTCCGCACATCACCGGATAGAGGAAAGTTCAAAGTTTAAAAGCCCGCCTAAAAGTACCAGTGAATGCACCAGGCACTGTTTCTCGTTTATAGTAAAATGGTGATAACACCACAAGAGAAATCCTTTTGCGTGCTGCATTTTGCAAAGTGTGGGCCCATTGTTCAAGTGCAACATTAAGTCCACCGACGGTTCAACAAACTGCCACCTTGTCATAAGCAAATTTACAAGTGGCATAAAAAATTCAAAGAAGAAGGTTGCATATGCAAATGTATAAGCACTGGTTGTTAAGCAAGATGGTCCCCTGCCTCATTTCCATTTGGAGGTCCAGCGTTATCTGAACAACACCATTCCAGGATGATGGATTGGAAGATGTGGACAACAAGATCTTGCTCATTGTCTATGGCCTCCCGCATCTCCAGACCTTACTCCCTGTGATTATTATCTATGTAGGTACATTAAAGAAAGAGTGTTTGTTTCACTTATGCCCCGTAATCTTCAAGATTTGCGACATCGAATTGAGGAAGCTGTGAATTCAGTAACTAGTGACCAGTTGACTCGTGTGCGGCAAGAAATGGTCTACTGTTTTGATGTTTGTCGCGCTACACATGGTGCTCATGTTGAGTGAATGCAACCTCAAGGACCATAGGACCAAACTTTGAACTTTCCTCTATCTTGTGATGTGCGGAATGTGTCTCTGTCTTGTACAGTTTGTTTGAAATAAATTTTTGAAATCTGTTCTTTAATTTTGAATAGCCCTGTATTTTAAACCCCAGGCTGATTCAAGCTTTGGAGACAGCCACCTGCAGCTCCATCATGACTCAGACCTTGTGGCCTGCAGGGGGTGCTCAGTTCCCCAAACCTGACACAGACAGATGCAGGACACACATTTTTTTATTTTTGCTTTGGGAAACACTTCTACGTGTTTCCTACCTACTCAGCACAGTACAGCAATCACCAATAATACAAAAAAATACAGCACTTTGCCTTTGCTTTCTGTCTTCTTCTCTTTCTTTCTCTCTCCTTCTGCCTCCACTCCTCCTGGCAAGCTTCATCTCCCTTCCTCCTGACTCCAGCTCCTTGAATAGAGTGAGGTGGCTCCTTTTATAGAGCACCTGGAAGTGCTCCTGGTGTCCCATAGTGCTCTTCTGGCAGCATTTCCAACAAAGGGCTCTGCATTTCCTACAGCACTTCCTGGCAGCACCCATGGGACCCAAAAGGGCTGTACCAAACTCCAACTCCCATGAAGCCCTGTGGCAGTCTGTGGTGCCATAGCAACCCAGGGGTGCTGCCCTCTAATGTTCCTGGGGAAGATAATGCCCTGAGCATGCTCTCTCCCCTGCTCCTTCCATTGCTGAGGCATCCCAGCTGGGCAAGTGCCCCCCACACCCTAAAAAGCCAAAGTCTCCATGGCAGCATCACTGTTATCTGTTCCCGTAAACACAGTAAGACCCCAGCTAGGAACCGTAAAATCTGAGGAAAGGTTAAAGGGTCTGAAGAAAGAATAAGGGAGTTGAACCTTTCCAGTTTAAGCAAATGGAGATTAAGAGGTGAAACAGTTGAATTTTTTAAATTATGAAAGGAATTAGAATTGTGGGCCAAGGCTGTTACTTTAAAAGGAAAGCAACAAGAGCACGGGGCACAGCTGGAATCTTGTTAAGGGTACATTTCAGACATATATTAGGAAGTGAAAGCAGGACTTTAGGGACTTTCAAAACTTGAATTAATGCTATTTTGGCGAAATTAAGTGGATAGGATTAGTGACCTTTGTTGGCTTGAATTGTCTGTTCTCATCAAAATATGACTAATGTTCTAAATTTCATCTGTTGACTTAGTAGAGGACTCTTGGCTTACTGACATTCTTCCACTCTTTTTGTCTTTCCCTGGTGCCCAAATAATAGTCCACCTTAATAAAAGGATAAATGTCTGTGTGTTGCTATGTCTCTGTTATTCCAAAAGATGGTGTATCACAAACATGTTTAGTAATAAAATGCATTGCATTTTTCATTCTAACAGATGGCACATCAGAAACCATGACACTGCTTTTACGAATCCAAATGGCATATAACAGAGACATATGCATTGCATGGTGCACTGCAAACGTTAATGCTGAGGTCTATTTTGATTATTTAGATTTCAACCCATCTTGGATGGCTAACACAGCTAGTGATCCTGTAAACCAATTATAAACTACATGTCAAGACATGGCATACTGCACTTTAGTGGCTTTCACCACTACAAATGTTTTCATAAGGTGAGCCAGTCTGTGGTAGTTTTATTTAATAATCTACTAGGATGGCAGAGGTTTGGACACAAAAGGGCATTATAACCATGGGACAAGTAGTGGATGATTGATCTGGCAACTTTTTTTATTTTAGCAAATGCACAAACCATAGTCAGATGAGCTACAAAGTACTAGTCATTAATAAAGCTCCTTCTCTTCTTTCATCTCCTTCCACTCCTACATTTAAGCTTCGCCCTCTGCGTCCCAACTCTTACTCACCTGGATGAGGCAGAGCAGCTCCTTTTATGTTTGATCCTGTAGCACTTCTGGTGTCACAGCATCACCTGCCGGAAACACTTCTGAGTCATACAGAGGCTCCCCAAAATAGGGTGGTCCATTCTTCACAACAACCCCCTGAGGTGCCCAGGTACCTTGACAGAGTCACCCTTTTATACTACTCAAACTTTGGGTCTTTATTGAAGTTGTTATATCGTCACAAACACCATGAAAACTATAAACAAAAAAATATAACTGTACATTTTTTTTAACATTCTACAAAGAAACAAAACAAATGAACAAATGAAACAACATACAATTAATTGCGTACCTCGCTCGGTTAACCAAGGGGTGCAACAATTCTAAAGGTCACCGTTTCAGAGATAGCGTTTATCCTCACTGTTTCTTCACACTTCCAGTATTGTACGTTGTTACGTTCCCTACATGGGGAATGATTTCACAGTCATTTACACTGATTGCCTCCACAGGTATTTTTCTTTCAGAGATGTCCCTTTCCATGCTTCATATCAATAGTAGCTTTGCTTTGGCACATGCCAACAGATAACAACAAAAACGTTTAATTCTAGAACACATGTTCAGAAACAAAATGAAGCACAAAATGCTTTACAAAAGAAATAGTTAACAAAACAAGCTGAATTAGGCAAGAATAATAATAAATAAGTGATAAAAAATAAATCAACATGAGCTTACAGATATATAATTAGTAGAAAAGTAGAGTCTAATACATAATATTGTATTCTGAGTCTCTAAAGATGAGTCCATTGAAATGGTCAGATGGCTGGAAGGACAGAAAAAAACAAAGAAAACTCCAGTTAAGCTTTGAAAAGCCACTGGGCTTTCTACCTAACGTAGATGTCCTGAAGTCATTCCTCATTGTTTCAAGGCTTTGTCCCAGGCCGCAGTAGGTCTCGTAGACAGCTGGGGTGTCCGTCTTCATTTAAGTATCACAAGTGGCTGCACAGTGGTCCATGGTGTAAAATGCTGCACGCATGTCTAAGAGAATACGATTTACTGCCTCTTTTTGCATTAACCTTCAAGGCATTTACTACTTTAACCAGTACAGTTTCTGTACTATGATTTGTTCTAAAACCTTACTGAAAGTTGTCAAGAACATAATGTTTGTCCATGTAATCATTTAACTAGAATTTTACTTAAGAAAGGCAGGTTAGAAATACGGCTAAAGAATAGAACTGTGTCTAGATGATGAAACTTGTTTCTGCATTCCTTCAGTTAGAGCACAGGAAGACATAATGGCTTGGTCAGGGCCTTATAATCAGTGGTGAACTGAACTGACCGATGCTCAAGTGGCTTAGCCACTGTTGTCACCTGCAATACGGAGCATAGAGTGATCTCAGTCTGAAATGCAGTAGTAGGCCTCAGGTTCAAAAGCCGTTAGATCAATAGGTAATGAATATCGTTCATGATGACTCAGGGTTAGTTGGCATCTGCATTTTGAAAATTTTTTATTCACAGTTAAATCCTGCCTTATTACTACTTCTATTTCAAGCGGTACAGAGCTGTGCAAAGCAGTTTAGCATATGTTCAGTGGATTATGTCAGAAAGTGCAGTCTTATGCCAAAAGTCTCACGTGTGAAAGATGTTAGGCCACACAGAGCAGCAGAGAATTCTTGGCTTTGTGCAAGTTACTTACATTATAGTACTTTCATTAAATTTTGTGCATATTAGAATATGATAGTTGTGCCCTTTTCATAAATTTCTTAAAAGTTATATAATATTTATTTTAGCCAGAATAGCACTTGGTCCTCTGCAACTTGTTCATGGAAGCACCCGGTTCAGAATAGGAATGGATAGATACCTTATTTCTGATATAACTCTACTCATTTTCTCATTAAGGTTGCAAGTTATCAACCATTATAAACAGTGGGGGTTCATGGCATATATGAAAATAAGTAAAAGCTTAAAGCAGTAAATGATGAGGGTGCAAGAACACACCATCACATCTCACCCAGTCTTCATGATTGCATCCAACTAACACTCACATTCAGGGCCACTGCTTGCAGCCTCTTTTGCTCTTCTGCACTTCCTCCTCCTCCTCCTCCTCCTCTCATTACTTCAAGGAATTTCCTTTTTCAAATTCCCTCCCTGTACAGGTCAATGAAATGACATTGAACAAAATGCATTCATGTGTTTGCCACCATTTTTATTTAATGTACCCCAGTAAATGATATACAGTGCAAAGGTGGTCATTTTGCCTGATTTGCAATTAGAGCGATAAATCTATAAATAAAAAAAAATAATAATGTAAACCATTTTTGTAGCAAATTAAGTTTGTTTAGTTTTTAGTCACATGTGATTTTTGCTTGACATAGGGGTGCCCACTCAATCGGTGATGAAGTCCTGATTATCCATTATAATTCATATATATCCGTTTTGAACAGTGAATGTTGTCATAATCAAATATGATAAGACCAAAGCCACCTGGCATTTTTTTTCCAGGAAAAGAGAAAGAGAACTAATAATTAGGTATGTCATATCACAACATCATCATAAGTATTATTATGATTATTTTGGGATTAGTAACAGTAGTGTTAAATGAGAACAGTTAGCATTATCTAGTTATACATCTGATTAACTTTCTTTTAAAAATTTGTCAGGATCCTGCAGAAAAAAGGCTAAGCTCTAAAGCGACCATAGCAGGAGTAGAGTGGAGCTTCTCTAAGCTCAAGCTCATGAAGGTCTACCTGAGATTCACTAAGACACACGATCACCTCAGTGGTCTTGCCTTCATGAGCGCTCTAGGTGCTTGATTGCCCATTTCCGGCTGCACTTCCGGGTGTGGTGAAAACACTGCGTATAAGGGCTCAGCAGCTCCTGCTGCAGCACCCCCTGGCGGCATCTGCGGATTCCAAAAGGGCTGCACCAAACTCCAACTCCCGTGAAGCCCTGCAGGAGTCCGAGGCACTGTTGCAACCCAGGGGGGTTGCCATCTAGTGTTCCAGGGGAGGTATTGGGTAGCACATGCTTACTCCCCCAGGAAAATATACTGAAGGGGCGTCCTGGCCAGGCATGGGCCCTGGCTGTCCGCCACAATAGATCATGAATCAGTTGTGTTGACAACAGTAGGAACAAATGATCTTGTAAAGTGTTCTGCTCTACAGCATGTAGTAAAAACATGACTTCTCTGACCTGCCAAAATATTGTGGAAAGGGCGACTGCTATTGTCAAGGATGGCCTGTACTTTCCTCCCCATACTCCTTTCCACCACCATTATCATTGTGTCCACATTCCTACCCAGCACCAAGCTGACCTTCTTCACCAGCTTGTCCAGCCTCTTAGTGTTCATATCTGTCATACTGCCTCCCCAGAACACGATGCTAAAAAAGAGAACACTGGCAACAATTATCTGATAAAACAAATACAACATTTTACTACATATGCTGAATGATCTGTGAGTCTTCTGCACCTTCCTTCAGAGGACATCTGTGTTCACAGACCAGTCCAGTTCGTCATCAAGGTGGACACCTAGATATTTATAAGTCTACACCACCTTAATGTCCTCTCCTCAAATGTTAACAGGCTAAAGGGGGTACTTAGACCTGCTGAAAGCCACAATCATCTCCTTGGTCTTCACTGTGTGCAGAACCAGTCAGTTCTTACTCCAATTACTATTACAATCACAATCACAGTATATGAAATGTTAATATAATATAATATAATATAATATAATATAATATAATATAATATAATATAATATAATAATATTATGAAGTATAATATTATAATCTTATATAATACGCAACTGTGGCTGTCCGTTTGTCTGTCCAGGATTTTAAATCACCTGTAGCTCGCAAACCATTTGACCTATTGACCTGAAATTTGGTGCACGTATACTACGTGACGTCTACTATCTGCATTCGGGGTGATGATTAACCTCCAAGGGTATTCCTCTTTTTATTTTTATTTTATTTTATTGTAGAATCAACTCTCAGCAGCAGCCAGCAGGGCAGCCGTGCATCATTCTTATCCCTACCACCTTCGCCGTCACTTCCCCTACCTCTTCATATCTTAAATCATTCTTGATGTAGATTGAAGACTTAAGTGCCAGCTTAAGTGAAAAATTAAAGAAAACATACTAAGTAATTGCAACACAAACACTGACTTAATCAGTTTTAATGTGAAAAGATGCCAGTGAAAGAAGAAAAGAAGTGGGCCGCTAAGGTGGAGAAAAGAAGAGCTGCTCAGGAAGCAGCAAGTGCATCCACCTCTGAGCAAACGAATGATAAACGTACAGAGAAAGAGTATGAAAACTATGAATGCTCAAGTCAAGCATATTCACTGCACGTTATCGTGCAGTGCTCCGTTACTGGTATAATATAATATGAAATGGTTTTTTTTTCCAATCACAATCATAGTTCGTGCTCTAATCACTGAAAGCTCCGATCAGGTCCCTATATTCCCCTTCCTGCCCATTCCTTATACACGCTATAATAGCTATATCATCAGTGTACTTCTTAATGTGACAAAAGTTCGACTTACATTTAAGGTTTGCTTCGTATAATGTGAACAGGAATGGGGCCAGAACAGTCCCTTGTGAGGCCCCAACATTGCTCACTACCATCTCAGTGTTGCAGTTCCTCAGTTTGACAAACTGCAGTCGTCCAGTCAGGTAGTTATGAATCCATTTGATGAAGATAGAATCTACACCCATCCTCTCCTGTTTATCTTTAAGAATGGAGGGTTGGATGACATTGCATCATGGAAGACCATGAGACCAGGTTTTAGACTCAGGTTTTAAGCCATGGAGCTATGTCTAGTTTAATGACTGCTCTTTTGCTTTGCAGTTTAAAAATTTGTTTTGTGTAAATTTCCCTGTGTCAGTGTTGTGTTATTAATTATTTTAAGACTGAATAGAAAGAATGCTGTCTACTGGGTGAAATGCATTACTACACTTTACCATTGTTTTTGTTCTGAAAGAAATTGTTGCAATAACCCAGGTGCTAATAGTACAAAGTTGTAACATTTGTGAGAACAACTTGTTTCCATGAAAGGTGTTGCATGGGAGAAATGCCTTGTATGATCTCACTTAGGTCACCAAATAACCAGGTCTGCCACCAGGTATAAAGCATGTACAAGTACAGTAAATGTTAATTCATTACATCTGTTGTCAGGGATGTGGTAATCAGAGCCCAACCACATCAATGTGTCATATCAAATGAACCTTTACAGGTGGCACAGTGATAGCGCTTCTACCTCACAATATCTGAGGTTCACGTTCCAGGTGCTCCATGCATATAATTTGTATGTTCTCCATGTGGGTTTGCCTTGGTTTCCTCCCACAGTCCAAGACATGCAGGTTAGGTGAACAGGCCCTTGTGTGTGTTTGTTCACATTGTGATGGACTAGCCTTGTAGCTGGGACAGGCTTCAGCTGCTCCAGAACCCCTTTCTGGATATGCGGGTTACCAAAATGGATGGACAGATGGCAATAAGCCTCTGAATGTCTGTCAACAGCAAAAGCAGACAAAAAATATAATTAAAACAGTTACTTAATTTTCCAAAACACAATGCCATGCTCTCTATATGACCATCTTCATCAAACCACCCTTACTTGCCTTATGGTCTGATGATCAAAACTTGGCATGTGTATGTATCAAAGGTGAAAAACAGATTTATAAAACCAAACATCACACTACTGCACATGGTATCTATATATCATTCTGAACATGCAGTCCAGAGTTACAAACAGCACTTTGTCATTTTAGCTGTTTAGCAGTCTCAAGAATGTCAGTTAGCTGACCCTTGGTTGTATGCCTGTCACCAGCCACATTGAAGGGCCATAAACTATTATATTTATGCTGTACATATATGCATCTATTGTCAAACCCAATTAATCCACAGTTACAGCCAGCCAGAACCTATCCAAGGTGGAAGTCAACACTGGAAAACCTGCTAGTCTATCACAGGCTTAACATATATGTGGGTGAGCTGGAGGTATGGTGGATGTTGTAGTCAGTAAAAAAATAAGAAAATAAGAAATAAGAAAATAATGACCTTATATATTTTTACACAAACACACACACTCACACTCACACTCACACACCGTGGATTCAGAAAGTATTCAGATCTCTTTCCTTTCCGCACACTTATATTTTGTTGTAGAATTAATTTGAATTAGATATATTTTTGCCCATCAGTCTACACTGAGTAACCCATAACGACAAAGTAAAAACATGACTTCACAAAGGTATGCAAATTTATTAAAATCAAAACCTGAAATCCTTCATTGATCTAAGTATTCAGACCCTTTGTTGTGGCACTCCAAATTATGGTCAGGTGTATCCTGTTTACTTTAATTATCCTGGAGATGTGTCAAGAACTATATTGGAGTCCAATTGTGACAAACTGAATTGATTTTACATTGAATCGAAAGGCACACACCCGTACATACAAGGTCCCACAATTCTCACTGCACGTTAGGACAAAAACCAATCTATGAAGTCCAAGGAATTCTCTATAGACTACCATGATAAACTGTGATGAAATGTAGTTCTGGGCAAGGGTTTAAAACTACTTCTAAAATTTTGAGCATTTTCAGGCACACAGCAACCTCAATAACTCTGAAATGGAAGACAATTGGAACTACAATTGGCCATCTGATCAAGCTGAGCAACCAGGCAAGAAGAACCTTGGTCAGGAAAATAACCAAGAACCCAGTGGTCACTCTAACAGAGCTTCAGAAATCCTCTGCTAAGATGGGAGAACCTGCAGCACACAATCAGGTGTTTATTGTAGAGTAGTCAGCCATTTTAGAGTTTTCCAAGCAGCATTTAAAGGACTCTGAGAGCATGAAGATAAAGATTCTCTGGTCTGATGAGACAAAAATTGAATTCTTTGAGCCAAACTCCAAGTGTTATGTCTGGAAAAGACCAGAAACTGTTTATCATCTGCCTAATACAATTCCTACAGTGTAGCATGTTGGTAGCAGCATCATGCAATGGGGGTGCTTTTCAGCTGCAGGGACAAGAAGACTGATCAGAAGTGAAGGGATGATGAATACAGCCAAACGCAGAGAGGTCCTTGAAGAAGACCTGTACCAGAGTGCACTCACCCTCAGAATGGGGCAACTGTTCACCTTTTAGTATGGTAATAACCTAAAGCATACAGCCAATACAATGCTATAGTGGTTTTAGGTCAAGTCTCTGTGGCCCAGCCAAAGCTCAGACTTAAACCTCACAGAATATCTGTAGAGATTCCTAAAGAATTTACAGACATTTCCCTCCCAATCTATATGAACTTGAGAGGATCTGCTAAGAAGACTGGAATAAACTACCCACACCCCAGAGTGCAAAGCTCGTAGAGTTTCCCTAGAAGAAATATTCAATAAATTTACTGACACTTCTGAACACATTTTCATTTTGTCATTATGGGTTATAGATTGTAGGTTGATGGGTAAAAATGACAAATTTATCCATTTAAAATTAAATGAAAAATATGTGCAGAATTTGGAGGGATCTGAATACTTTCTGAATCCACTACACCCACACACACCCTCATACACACACACGCATACTGCATATATATATATATATATATATATATATATATATATATATATATATATATATATATATATATATATATATATATATATATATATAAAGACGTAAATACTGAAAAAATTGCAGGGCAAAAAGGAAACATGTCTTTACAGAACGGAGTTCAAAACAGAAGTAAACCAACAGGGTGAGTCTGGTCTATATATAAGGATGAAACAGTGAAAATATATGGATGCTAGGGTTGTTCCTTTTAACCCCAACAGACAGACACATGACACAGGCTAAAAACACCAAGAAGTTATTTAATTTCTTCCTTTTCTTTAAAGTGCCCTCAAGCACCACAGCCACAAATAAACAGGCAAGTAATCACTAAGTAGCACAATAGAATTCTCTCTTTCCTCCACCACACCTCCCAGCAAGCTCTGTCCTCCACCTCCCGACTCCTGTTCTTCTGCTGGGTTCCCAACAGTCTTTAAAATAGTCCTTGACCCAGAAGTGCTTTCATTCTTCCGATCACGTAACTTGTCCACACTTCTGGGTCAGATGGAAAACTCGAGTTTCTTCTTCAGCCTGGCAGTACTTCATGGCTTCCGTCCTCATGATTTGATTGTACTCCCGGGCTTTATAGAAAATAGAGGTCCTTGTATGTTTCTGCAGCGTCCCCTGGTAGCACCCACAGCACCCAGTAGGGTTGTGATACTGAACTCTAAAGTCCATAATGCCCTGTGGGAGTCCGGGGCAACATTATACTATAGGGACGCTGCCATCTATCGTTTTATGGAAAGCAGGGTCTCAAATTAGTTGCCTTCCCCCATCCTTTCACTCTTGGTGCATCCCAGCCGAGTTGAACTATTGGCCATCCCTCACAACAGGAAGAAGTGGGATCAGGGAGGCTGGAATAGGAAGTGATGCCTTCAGTATGTGGGTTCTGGATTCTGGAGGTGATGTCATCATAAGAGTGCCAGAAGTGACATCATCAGTGGGTGGGTCAAAGGTGATGTCATTGGAGGGGGCAAAATCTTCACTTGGTCTGCAGAGGGACAAAAAGAGAGAGGATCAGATGGCAGTGCCAACCCCTGGTCCAACTGAGAAATTAGCACTATTTGAGCCTATAAACTTTCTCTTATGCGCACGTTAGATACAGATATATAGATAGATATACTAGTTGAAAATGAGACAAACTTGACAACAGTCCAGAAGAAAAGTTGGAACGCTGGCTGGAATGCCTCATATTAATTTCACAAACAAATATAGATTTAAACAAAAGAAACCAGCACTCAAGGATGCAACAACTGAAACAGTAGCAATTGCCTTGAAAACAACGTCTGGAAACGGATCTCTTTTAAGGGAAAAGTTAGGCTTTGTGGTGCTATGCACTGTTTGTTGCCCCGGTTCAAGAAGTGACCCAATCGGGGATGTCCGCTTTTTATACTGTTCAGGGTTCTCTGTCTTAACTGCCATCATAGGGCATTTTCTTGGCACTGTGAGGAAAAGAAAATGAGACAAGACCTTAGCTGCAGCGCCCCATTTCATCCAAGTGGGATACCGCATACCTCAGATGAGCCTGGAAGGTGATCCGCTGATGTGCTTGCATGACTATATATCAAATTCTTAGAAGTTTCTATATAGTCTGCCAAACTCTTTATAGATGTTTTTGCCAATTGAGGTTGATGGATGGTTAGGGTGTAATTCGACTCTATGTAAAACTCTTCTGCATAAACTTTAAAGATAAGATCTGGGAGAGGATTTCTGGAATAAAGTCTGTCAGGCTTAAGCGTCATACTATCCTTGAACAGTATTGCAGCATACATGGGTACAAGAGAACATTCCCCAGGAACACAGTGCTACATATAAACAATTAATACGCCAGTAACATATACAGAGGACAAGTGCAAGACAAGTAAGACCTCTGTTCTACTATACTATAATAAATACACAAATAAATAAGTGAAGGTAAATAAATAGAGAGTAATAAATTGCAATAAATAGCAATAAATAAATTAAAGATAACAACATCTAACAGTAACAGTAGCATTCTTCCATCTTCTGAATCCACTTAATCCAGCAAAATGCAAGAACCTATCCTGGGAGCCAATCTGTTAATTCAAGGGAGTAACCAACCCAGGTCGGTCAATTCAGATTTCATCAGTCAATTAAAGAAACACATTGTGTAGTCGAGTTTGAAAAGACAACTGGAGTACTTTGATATAATCCATACAGAAACATGGGGAATGTGCAAACTTCACGGAAACAAGGAAATATCCAGCCTCACTGAAAATTCTTTTTATCTTTTTTTTGTTCTTTGTCCATTTTTTTTTATTCTGACCAGTTTTTAACAACCATGACAGAAGTCATTGTTATTTATAAATAAGACAAGAATCAGTGTGAAGAAAGGGCCACGTGTTAGGGAAATGTACTGTATATAGAAAGACAATACAAGCCCCAACAGGACAAAGCAGTTTAGAAAATTAGATGAGATGAGGGATGAGGTATGTAGGGAGAGAGAGAAACAGAAGGAGAGGCAGTGTTTGATGGTGTATCGATTGTTCATCTTTGTGTGAAAAATATATTCATTAAACAACACGAAAGAACTGGTCGACTCAGCCAGTTACTGCTGCATCAGGCACACACATTAACTTTGATTGCTGTAACTCAAGAGGAAGGGGAATAAAAATTGCAGTTGATACTCCTTTCAATATGGCACCAGATGCATTAATTACATTCTGCTGCACATTGAGTTATTACATCGGTCACCTGTGCCTTTCTGATTTGTGCGAACACCTGTGCTCTATTGATATCTGTTATTCCACTAAAGTATGATGAATACGGGCCAGATGGTGGCTCCAGCAGGATATAATTCACAGAGCATTCCCCTGCCTTCCACAGAACTCTGTGAAGGAATCCTGAATGTCACACCAAGTCTCAAAATAGCTTTCAGGCCTTCTCTACTTGCAACTTTCAAAGCGAGACTGACAGCAGGCCAAATGGCAGACAGATCTAAGAGCACGCAAACGGGCAATGCCAACTGTTCCTCTGGCTCCTCATACCTCGCTTCCATTCCAGTCCACAGGGTGTAGTCCTGGGTGATGTGCAGGTAAGCTAAGAGAAGACTGCAGGAGTTCCTACTATTGGAAGGTTAAGAAGATTTCATTACACTTGCTTCTATCTCCTTGTATTATACATTGTGTATAATCATTTTAAAACAATGGAAGTACAATCTTATTAGCTAAAAAAAATGTTTATGTTCTCTTTTCCATTGCATTAGAAAAGTCACCAGAGGCATGTTAAATACATATAAGGTTGCTATAAAGTATAAGTTAACAAAGATGAGGAAAAAATAAAGCATCAAACATTAACATGGCCATGTGCACAGTTGTTTGAAAATATAAACTGATCTTTTACAGAGAACATTTTCGTCAGTATTTTATCCTAAAGTGCCTTGAGAAGCATTCATCCCCTTTGGTGTTTGTCCTGTTTTGTCACATTTCATTCTAGAGTTAAAATGAATTTTCATTTGGATTTTATGTAATGAGCTTAACAATATAGTCCAAATTGTTGAAGTGTAATGAAAATAAAATAATTTGTGTATATAACATCTCTCTATTGTACAAATAAAATCCAATGTTTGTCTATCTGTCTGCCTGTATATCTGTCCGCTTTTCATGAGAGATCTACTTAACAGATTTAGATCGGGTTTTGCGTAAACATTCTGGTTCATTTTGAGACTTCTCTCATCATGCTAAGTATCATAGTTTGGTTGCGGCACCAATTTATTTATGTGAATCCGAGAGAGATGCAGCGGGCCGAGGGGAGGGTGAGGAGGAACCTCAGGAGAAGGGGACTGGGAGGTGCCATCATCACTCACGCACCAGCCTCCGTTCGAGTCGCTCTACCTCTTGCCACATGTTGGAGAGTACCTTGCCTCCGCTTAGCTAGCTATACCTATTTGTTCAGCGGACATTATCATCTAGAGATTGTTAAAGAGTAACGTTTGACATTTTTGAGAGAGAGATCACAGCTATGTGTGTTTTAGAGGGTAACTGCCCATTGGCAGAGATATCACCGCCACATGCGGTTCTCCCCACATGGGGGACACTCTCCCATCAGAGTTGAACATGATCAGATACAGTGGCAATGTGTGACATTGGAGCGTACCTACCTTCCGCTTGGCCAGAAATACCTTGCCAACTTTTTACATTTTTGGCAAAGAGATCACAGCTACATTCTCGCCCTTGATAGCAAAACCAAAAATATTGTATATCAAGAGGTCCTTGGATATGAAATCTATCAATATAAATTCTTCTCAATACAATTAATTACTTTTTTATTTTTATATTAATTTTTAAAGTTGTCCTGTTTCACTACTACATGGGTGGAGCCACAGGGGACAGCTAGTATATATATATAGTTTTCAGTGCATATGTATTCATCTCCTTTGATATGAAATCCTTAAACAAGATCTAGTTCAACCAATTAACTTCAGAACTCATATAATTAGTTGATTAGGGTCAACCCGTGTGTCACATGATCTGTCATATGATGCCTGTATAAATAGACTTGTTCTGAAATGCCCCTGATTCTGTAACACCACTAAGCAAGCAATATGAAGACCAAGGCTCTCTCCAAACAGATCAGAGACAAACTTGTAGAGAAGGAGTTGTGTTATAAAAAAAAACATATCCCAGACTTTGAATATCCCACTGAGCACTATTAAATCTATTATAACAAAATGGATAGACTATGGCAACACTACAAACAAGAGAAGGCCATCCACCAAAACTCACAGACCAGGCAAGGAGGACATTAATCAGAGATGCAACAAACACACCAAGGATAACACTGAAGCAGCTGCAAAGATCCACAGCAGAAATGAGGAGTATCTGTCTAAAAGTCCACTTTTAAGTCGCACAATCCACAGAGTAGAGCTTTATGGAAGTGTAGCCATAAAAAAATCAATTGTTTAAAGAAAAAAATAAGAAAACACATTTGGAGTTTGCCCAACAGTGTGTGGCGGACTTCCCAAACACATGAAAGAAGGTTCTCTGGTCAGATGAGTCTAAAATGCAACTTTTTGGGAAACACTTCCAGTCACTTAGAGAACACTATTCCCATAGTGAAGTGTGGTGATGGCATAATCATGCTGTGGGGACAGGAAAACTGGTCAGGATTGAAGGAAAAATGGATGGCATTAAATGCTGTACAGGGCAGTTCTTGAGCAAAACTTTATTCAGTCTGCCAGACATTTGAAACTGAAGGTTCACTTTCCAGAAGGGCAATGACCCTAATCATACTACTAAAGTTACACTGGAGTGTAAAGGGGAACATTTAAATGTCTTGGAGTGGCCTACTCAAAGCTCAGAAATCAGTCGAATTGGGAATCTGTAGCATGACTTGAAGATCGCTATACACCAATGCAGCCCATCTAACTTGAATGGAATTGGAGCAGTTTAGCCATGAGGAATGAGCTTGATGTGCTAAGCTAATAGAGACATTCACCAAGAGACTTGCAGCTGGAATTGCAGCAAAAGGTGGGTCTACAAAGTATTGACTTTGGGAGGTGAACACCTATGCACACTCAGGATTTTTCTTTGTCTTAATTATTGTTTGTGTCACAATAAATATATTTTGCACCTTCAAAGTGGTAGGCAGGGTGTGTGAATCAAATGGTACTAACACCCCAAAAAGCCATTTTAATTCCAGGTTGTAATGCGACATAACAGGAGAGCCACAGAGGGGGATGAATATTTTCACATGGCACTGTATTCAAGAGCAGCTATGAGACAACACTAGTGTACAATTCATTCTATTTTTGAATAGCACTCTTCACTAGTACAAGTGCAGAGCACTGTGACAAGTTCTTAGGAAAATAACAAGTGTAGATTTTACAAATCATTGTCATGTCATATCCTAACCTGCTTAATCCAGACCATAGTTTCGGGGTTTCACGCTGGAGCATATCCCAGCCAGCATAGGTATCAAGATAGGAACAAACCTTGGACAGTGCGAACACACACACACACACCCAAGCACCAAACACACTATAGAGCCAATTTAGTGCTAAATACTGAATTAGCACATATAAACACATACTGTAGATTTGGTAAAACATACAGAAAACAAAGTACAGACTGACTAAAATACAATCAATAATGTCTTGTCCATTAATGGATTGTTGAACGATTGTATGGCCAGTTGGCAATGTTGTCAGCACAGTTGGGACTTGTTCTGAGGGGATAAGCCTTGTCCATCCATTAATTTCCCAAACCATTTATTGTAAGATCAGTGCTGTGCAGAACTTGAACTCACGACCTCTCCCACAATCCCTCATACTGAGCAATATAAAACTACCAATTCACCTAATCTGAGCATATTTCAGGTCAAATTTCAAATTCAAATCAAATGTATTTATGAAACACATTTAAAACAGCACAACAGCTGCACCAAATTACTATTACAAAGTAAAATAAAATTAAAACTGTGACATAAAAACACTTAATAAAACTTTACAAACAAAGCCAATATAATTTGGTCTCAAAAACCCTAAAGCTTCGAAGAACATAACGACTTTCAAACCAAAGCAAAGCAAAAATTTTATTCAGTATCTCCAAAAGCCAGAGAAAATGAAGTGTGTCTTTAAATCTGTACTAATAAAAGGCAAAGCCCTCACTGACTGACTGACTGACTGACTCATCACTAATTCTCCAACTTCCCGTGTAGGCGGAAGGCTGAAATTTGGCAGGCTCATTCCTTACAGCTTACTTACAAAAGTTAGGCAGGTTTCATTTCGAAATTCAAAGCGTAACGGTCATAACTGGAACCTCTTTTTTGTCCATATACTGTAATGGACTGCAGCTCGCTGGCCGTGGGAGGCGGACTTGCATATCGCATCATCACGCCACCCACGTAATCACGTGAACTGACTGTGAACAAAGTACGTACAAAAGGAAGAGCCCCAAAGAGTGCTGAAGAAAACATTCATTACACAATTGAGAAGGCAGCGAAACAATAAGAAGCGAGCAAGTGACGCATACAAGCATATTCATAAGTGCAGCTACTGAGGAAACAAAGCACGGTGTAAACCGTAAGTTTAAATTAAGTTTATAGAAACGCTCCCGCTACCATTTGCAATACCATATTTGCGATATTACAAGTTTAATGAGAAGACACGAGGTATAAACGAGACTTTGGATCACTTTGTAAAGGAGTTAATATTGCTGTAGCGAGAAACTTTTAAGTGCCGGGTCTTAGCTAACATTAAATTAAGCCGTGGACATCGCGACATCACACAAGAGAGCGGCTCACGTGAACTGACTGAACTTTGAGGCAAGATTGCTTTTCTCCTGTACAACTATACGTTGCATTCTCAACAGTAAGCTTGCACGGCTTGGTCATATTACAACCGGAGTGCTGAACTGACAACGTGGTATACAAACAGAACTATAACAATCGTAATAAACGAACAAAAAACCAGCGGAAAACCCGTGGATTTGAGCGACTGACGCATACAGACATATTCATGAGTTCAGGTACTTCGGAAACAAAGCACCGTGTAAACCTAAAGTTTAAATTAAGTTCATAGACCTACAAAAGGTTGCCATTGATTTGAGGCAAGATTGCTTTTCTCCTGTACAACTATACATTGCATTCTTAACAGTAAGCTTGCACAGCTTGGTCATATTACAACCAGAGTGCTGAACTGACAATGTGGTATACAAACAGAACTATAACAATCGTAAAAAAAAGAAAAAAAAACAGCGGAGAACCCGTGGATTAAATAAAAAGGCGGCTCCTTGGCGAAGCAGAGAAAAAGGAAGACCTTATATGGCGTTCGTTTATAAAACAGCGGAAAAGCTGCGTTAAGGCTGCTTCACAAAAAAAACAGCAGAGCGCCTTATATGAGCAGGCAGTCAGCTAAAGAAGGGAATCAATAAATAACTATAATCTTAAAAAACGAACAAAAAATAGCGGAGAATCCGCGGACTACATAAAGGAAATGGGTACCTGAACAGAACAGTGAGTCTCAAATAGCTACACAATAACTATAACAATCGTTATAAACAAACAATAAAAGAATACAGAACCGCTAAGCTAGGAGAAAGGACGGCCTTATATGGCGTTCGTTTATAAAACAGCGGAGAGGCTGTGTAAAGGCAGCTTAACAAAAAAACAGATCCTTAACAAATTGTTATTGGTATATTTTCCCTCAATTTAAAAAGGTTTTCTTTTCTTCTTAATAAAAATTTAAAAGCAGTACTTCGCCGCTGTGAAGCGCGGGGATTTGGATATATATATATACAGTAATCCCTCGCTATATCGCGCTTCGCCTTTCGCGGCTTCACTCCATCGCGGATTTTATATGTAAGCATATTTAAATATATATCGCGGATTTTTCACTGCTTCACGGGTTTCTGCGGACAATGGGTCTTTTAATTTCTGGTACATGCTTCCTCAGTTGGTTTGCCCAGTTGATTTCATACAAGGGACGCTATTGGCAGATGGCTGAGAAGCTACCCGGCTTACTTTTCTCTTTCTTTTGCGCTGACTTTCTCTGATCCTGACGTAGGGGGATTGAGCAGGGGGCTGTTTGCACACCTAGACGATACGGACGCTTGTCTAAAAATGCTGAAAGATTATCTTCACGTTGTGATCTTTTGTGCAGCTGCTTCCTGAAACGACATGCTGCACGGAGCTTCGCATACTTAAAAGCTCGAAGGGCACGTATTGATTTTTGATTGAAAAAACAAACTCTGTCTCACTTTGTCTGCTCCTGACGGAGGGGGGGTGAGCTGCCGCCTTCAACAGCTTTGTGCCGCGGTGCTTCACATACTTAAAAGAAAAACAGCTCTATTGATCTGTTTGCTTTTCTCTATCTCTGTGACATGATCTGCTCCTGACAAGCACTCCTTTGAAGAGGAAGATATGTTTGCATTCTTTTAATTGTGAGACGGAACTGTCATCTCTGTCTTGTCATGGAGCACAGTTTAAACTTTTGAAAAAGAGACAAATGTTTGTTTGCAGTGTTTGAATAACGTTCCTGTCTCTCTACAACCTCCTGTGTTTCTGCGCAAATCTGTGACCCAAGCATGTCAAGATAAAAATAACCATATAAACATATGGTTTCTACTTCGTGGATTTTCTTATTTCGCGGGTGGCTCTGGAACGCAACCCCCGCGATGGAGGAGGGATTACTGTATATAGGTATATATATATATATATATATATATATATATATATGTGTGAATGTATGTATGCATATATGTATGTCTATATATATATATATATATATATATGTAGATATGTATATATATGTGTATATATATGTAGATATGTATATATATATGGGTAGATATGTATATATATATATGTAGATATGTAAATATGTATATGTATATATATATATATGTTGATATGTGTATATATATATATATGTATATATATGTGGATGTGTATATGTATATATATATGTATATATGTATATATACAGTATGTATATGTAGATATGTGTATATGTAGATATGTATATATATGTATATATGTATATGTATTGTGACAGACGACCACCTATGGACTCCGGTCGGCACCCCCAGGCCGCTAGGAGGAGCCCTACGGACAGCATATTTGCACCCCGAGTTCCAGCAGGGCCTCATGGACTTTGTAGTGTTTTGACACAGCCCTGCTGGATACCTTGGGGGCCGCCAGGAGTCGCTGTAGGGGGGCTAGTAAGCTCTTGTGTGCCCTATAACCCGGGAGTGCATCCCAGTCACGTGACTGGAAGAAGCGATGTGCTCCCGGGATGAAGAAAAGGACTTTGCCCTGACCCAGAAGGAAAACGGACTTGTGGGTTTGGCTTGGAGCCACTTCCGGGTCAGGGGCTATAAAAGAACTCTGGGTAAGCCCAGACACTGAGCTGAGCTGGGAGGTAGGGTGGCGATGTGTCTGGGAGAGGAGGAGTATTGGATATAGAGAGAGTTTATTGTTTAATGAGTGTGGAGTGGAGGGTGCTTTGTGCACAGTATAATATTATAATAAAGAATTATTATACTTTCACCTGGTCCGAAGAGTGGTACCTGAGGGTTCGAGAGGTGGACAACACGCGTATCTGCTACACTGGCGTAGTCGGCAGGATTCTCTGGCCGTCTGGAGGCAGAGGATCTGCATTTAATAATAAATTTGTTGTGGCAGAGAACCCTGAGAAGGTCCCGCTTGAAACCGCGGAGGTGCAAACACCCCCATTACAGAGAAGGTGGTGACGCTGATGAATCTCGCCTCGTACCTGGTCGAGATGGGGAAGAAGTCTGGGAAAAAGAAGGATAACACCAACTGGGTAAAAGACATGACCAACGACGAGTTGGCCTGGACTCGCCTGACTGGGTGTGCCGGCGACAGGGAGCTGGTAAAGGCTGAAGAAGCCCGAAGGGCGCAACAGCAGGAACGCAGCCAGCCAGGGGCCGCGCCGAAAACCCTGAATAAAGTGGGGACACCGCTGACGAATCTGGAGGTATGTGCTGGGAAAAAGCCCGAAGTTTCGGGCTGTTATTCTTCCTATTTTGCAGAAATCTACCTCCAGAGAGAGCACGGCGAGTTAGATGCCTGTCGCATCCCTCCCCAAGATGGCTGCGGTACACAGAAGGCAGGCCAGGCTAGGAGTCGACAATCTACCAGCCCATTCGAGGACAACATCCACGTGACCTCGCGCGATGGAGTCTGGGATAGAGAAGGTCAACAGCGGTCCTTCGGTGAGGTCAGTCTTCCCCTGACGGTTCAGAGCTCCCTGAAAGGGAAGGGGGCGGCGAGCGAAGCAGCGCCACCATCAAATGAAGGTAAAAAGGGACGGGACGTGACTGTAGTGTCTGCCGGCAAAAGTAAAAAGGCAGACCGCAGCCAGCCGAAGGAGGCTACCCGTTCCTCTAAAGACTCCATTTCCCAGGAGCCCTTGTGCTCATCAGCAGAGCACGTGCCAGGAGTGGACGTGCTCATTGGTTCCCGGTCGGCAGATGACCAAAATAAGGAAGTAGCCTTACTGCCGGCCGAGACAAATAACTTAACTGATTATATGGTACGGGATCTCGAAGAGGTACTCGAGCCCGTACTGCCTTTCTTACAGGGAATCGCGGACTTGAGAAGACGTCTGGAGGAACTGGGAGCCACGGTCGAAGCGCCGCTGAGGAGACTTCATGAATACCTTCGGCGGTTAGGCCGTGAAGCCCCGGCCTCGATTAATGCGGCGGTGCAGGTAGGTGCCCTCTGTACCGTATATAATAAGGGGACGCAGTGTGAATCGGCACCGCGTTTAATTAGTTGCGGTTGCCAAAGCGCTGTGTGCCCGACAATCGAATGTGGCACGATGACGGAGTGGTTGGGAAATTGTCCGTTAGAACCGGAGCAGCGGTATCAGACGCTGCTCTGGACTAATGCGGACGTTAAAAGCCCGACCCGCGTGGAAAAGGGGTTGCCGTTAGTTAATGAAGAGGCGGGGGAGGCACCGATCGTCCCGGGGCAGCTGAATAGTGCTGTTACCTGGAGCGATACGGTACTAATGACGCCGCCTCCGAATTTATATAGGACAACGGGCGTGCAAACAGCAAAGAGGCTCTCTCTGTTCCATAGAGAGCCTCACGTTGTGCACAAGCCCCAGAGAAAGCAGGAGATCCCCACACAGAAATGCGGGTCTCCTAACAGGGAAAAGACAAGGGCAAAGAGCAGCAAAGCGGCTGTTAACCCCTCCTTGGCGGAGGACAGGGTGGAGCTGACAGAATTCCCGAGGTGCTTCAGGTCTCGGGAAGAGAGGCCACCAGGAGGACGTCGGCGGTGCTATAACTGCCGGCAACCGGGCCACGTGTGGAGGAGTTGTCCCTAGAGGACAGGGGAACGAAGAGACACCAGATACACCGTTCCCCCAAGGTTCGCTGGGGGATCTAGACAGCAGAACCACGGCCCGGATCTCGCGTTCTCCTGGAGGAAGACGTCCCTCGCGGGAATCAACGCTCCGCCCCACTGGTCGTCGCTAAGGGGGAGGGACTGTGACAGACGACCACCTATGGACTCCGGTCGGCACCCCCAGGCCGCTAGGAGGAGCCCTCCGGACAGCATATTTGCGCCCCGAGTTCCAGCAGGGCCTCATGGACTTTGTAGTGTTTTGACACAGCCCTGCTGGATACCTTGGGGGCCGCCAGGAGTCGCTGTAGGGGGGCTAGTAAGCTCTTGTGTGCCCTATAACCCGGGAGTGCATCCCAGTCACGTGACTGGAAGAAGCGATGTGCTCCCGGGATGAAGAAAAGGACTTTGCCCTGACCCGGAAGGAAAACGGACTTGTGGGTTTGGCTTGGAGCCACTTCCGGGTCAGGGGCTATAAAAGAACTCTGGGTAAGCCCAGACACTGAGCCGAGCTGGGAGGTAGGGTGGCGACGTGTCTGGGAGAGGAGGAGTATTGGATATAGAGAGAGTTTATTGTTTAATGAGTGTGGAGTGGAGGGTGCTTTGTGCACAGTATAATATTATAATAAAGAATTATTATACTTTCACCTGGTCCGAAGAGTGGTACCTGAGGGTTCGAGAGGTGGACAACACGCGTATCTGCTACAGTATATATATGTTTACATAACCTCTTTAACACACTACTTCTCCGCTGCGAAGCGTGGGTATTTTGCTAGTGGGATTTAAATGTCAAGTCTGTGGAGCAACCACTGAAAAAGCTCAATCACCTTTCTGTATGAGGCAAGAACATGGCACTTGTAAGAGAAATTGGGAAGAAGATCTCAGTGCCCTGGAGGAAGAATATTGGATGAGGGGATCTCAAATATACGTAGGAACCTGATTATTTAGTGCTTTAAAACTAAAAAGAAACAATTTAAACATTATCCTGAACCTGACAGGCAACCAATGAAGAGAGGCCAAGATAGGAGTAGTATGTTCCTTCTTGTGGGAACCCGTTAAGCTGCATTTTGACCCATCTGAAGATGAGATAGGGAAGCCTGACTGACTCCAAGATATAGAGAATTATGGGTAGCTCTGTGGCTAAGAATCTGCACTGGTATCTGGAAGGTTGATAGTTCAAATCCCATTATTGCCAGAAAGGGTCCTATTCTGTTGGGCCCTTGAGCAAAGGCCCTTAATCTGAAAATTGCTCCAGGGACACATTACAATGGCTGACCCTGTGTTCTGCCCCCCCCCAAATGGTAATGCAAAAAGGCAATTTCATCTTTGAGGAATATAAAGCATATTAAATCAAAAAATCTGCTGGTGACAAAGGCATGCATAACAGTCTCCAGGTCTTTGGCAGATAAAAAGGGCTCGATTCTGGCCATGTTTCAGAGATGATAGTGTATCAGCTGTAGTTAAAATTGCCTACAACTTCCAGCAGCCCCGGCAGTATTATGTCATTAGGCAGATTCAGAGGGCACAGGGGTTGTTGGGAAGAAGAATGATTAAGCGGGCTATTTAAAAAGGAACCAAATAACATGCCAAGGGGATCGAGATCAACAGTCTGTATTTGTCTCTATGCATCACACACACTATTGGATTATGACTTCAGCTACCACGGATTACAGTTTCTTCAAAATAAATGTGTTGTCCTGTGCCTGCCTGTCCATGTGGTTTTGTTTTGTGTGGATATGTCTTTGTCAAATCTTAACACAGAATCAAGAAACAGGTAGAACAAAACTTTACATTTCTTTCAAAGGGCTGTTCATTGGGTTTTTCATTCCACATTATATCATTATCTGCTATACTGGACATTATTGTTAGTGTTAATTGTTTATTGAGTAGTGTCTGTTGTTTTGTTTGGTTTCATGTATATAGTGTATGTAAATAATTATTGGTGTCAGGGAACTGGGGAAGGCTTTTGCAAACACACTTTTCTGTAAGATTGTTTTTTTCTCTTCGTTATTTGATTAATTTGTATTTTACTTATTGAGTCATTGAGCCGCTTATCAGTGTCAAGGCTAGGTGTGTTTCTGGGGCCCCCATAATAAAATAGACAAATCACTGTATTCAGATGACGCGAATCTTAGCATTTTTGCAACCGCTACAACAGCAACTAACCTTAACCACAGCGTTTATCTGTTTGTCAAAAGATGGGGAAGAATCAAAAATCACCCCTGGGTTTATTACATGTATTTTAAGGTAGGAGGAGATTGGGCCAAGGTTATTGGCAAGGCTACTCATGGAAACAGAAGGGTCAAAAAGCACCACGTCTGTTGTATTCTCATTTAAACGAAGTAAGTTATTAGCCATCCAGCATTTAACATTCTTAAGGCAACCAAGCAGATTAGTTGTTAAATCATTTTCATTTGGCTTCAGGGGTAGATACAACTGTGTGTCATCAGCATAGAAATGAAATGCAATATTGTGATGTTCAACAACTGATCCTAGAGGAAGCATATATAGGGCAAAAAGTGTTGGGCCCAAAATGGACATTTAGGGAATGCCAGAAAAAGATAATAGCAGAAGAGGAGTAAAGCGTGATGGTGGAGACAGAAAAAAAATCTGTTACTATAATAAGATTTTAACTTACTATAATAAGATTTTAACCAGGCTAGAGCTGTGCTCTTAATGCCTACCAAATGCTCCAAGTGATTTATCAGAATAGTATGGTCAATTGTATTAAAAGTAGCACTTATATCAAGCAAAGTTAGACAGGCACAGTCCCCAGCCTCAACTAAATGCAATAGATCATTTGTCATCCAAGGAATTACTCACAGCAAAAGCCACTTGGGCACATGATAAAATCCACAGGAAAAAAAAGTGATCAGGCTGACTTTTAAAGCCATCTTCTGGAAGATGTGTAGCAGGCAAAGCAAATGGTGGTTGAAAAACAGGGTGATGGGTCAAGCATGAGAAATAGCGAAATAAAACCTGAGAACTTTAAGACTGAGGGCTGGTGAGCGTTGGTGAGCACTGACCTCGCTCCCGCAAATATCTCTTTAATTAGCTGTGAGCTGCAGGTGAGGGGTTTGTTGCTAAGCAACCAAAACAAACCATTTGCCATCACAGAGTGAAAATAAGCACCACTGGTTAAGGACAGCAGTATAACAAATTTCAGATGCAAAGAGGGAAAAAAGATCATTTGTTTTGTAACCTTTCAAATATGAAAGGATACAAAAGACAAATACATATTCCATTCATAGAAGCGGACCTCTCATCATTTTGTAATTTGCAATGTGTGAAATCCAAGCATGACACTGCCTGTGTAGTCAGAAGCATTGATCACAATGGGCATATAACATCATCCATGTGATGCAAAGCTAAAATGCTTCAGAAACCACTATGATGTTCATCCTTAGACACAAGGATAATGGGAAGCCAGAGGGTTAAAACATTACATGATTTAAAAACTGGAGCTGGCCAACCATGCCATTAAAAAAGGCCACCAGAAAAGTAGAAACTGGATTCAGCAAAATCAGTCTGAGCCCACTTTTCATATTTAAGAGGTGAGTACTGATTGAATCCATAAGTACAATTTTTCATGCACATACTGTATGTTGTGTTATTTTAGGCATTTTTTGAGCAACAAGTGAAAACATGTTTCTTAAAAAATTGTTTTTACCTTCTGTGTAAAATGTGTGCCTTACTTATGATGTACACATACTGGTATTAATGAGTGTGAATAAGTGCCAAGTGATTAATCAATGACCACCACCACCATTCAGAGCTGGTTGAACCTAATGTCAACACAATAGGCTCTGAACCTCATGACTGTGTACTGGAATAAATGATTTAGAAAAATGAATTAGAAACCATAATGTCATTCCTTGCTTGATGAATGATGAAATATGAAATATAGCACACCACTCTTAAAATGCAAGAATGAGACAAACTGAGAAATCAATTTGATTTTTGAGGCTGAAGGAAGCCCATGCAGATATTTTAAGTTATATATGTGGAGAGTAGGCAACCAGCATTGATCTCTGTTACATAGCTCTTTGAAATGCAATCAATTAAAAGCATACCAAATGAGTACTAGGAACACCAAGTTGCCCCTTAGGACCAATAATTTATTATTTATGCTTCTTTGTGTTATTAGAAGCCTTAAAAACATTCATACTTAAGATCCCCTAAGGACAAATACTACCACTGAAGAAGAGACTTACCAATAAAAATGTAATAAACAATATACCAAACATAAATTGAAAAGCAAAGCAGCTGAGTGTTTAGAGATGTGTCTGCATCACAATAGGGGAGCAGCAATTCAGAATGAGGGTATCAGTTGCTTTTTTCCATTTTTTTTTCTGCTGATGCAACAAACAACACTGTATGACAATACCAGGGCATTCTTATTGGATTTCTGGTGCTGGCTTTCTCAGAACTTTGTGCACATATTAATTTTTTTCAAAGAAGAATATTTCAAGATCAGGTAATATCATCAAGAAGTCCTTTTACTCCTACAATAATTCTTTCTCAACACATGAGACATCAATGGCTAAAACTTTAAAATATTCTAGAGAATTATATCATTTACAATACATTTCATGAAGGTCTAGCTTAAAAAGCTTTCCCTTGTATAAATTTTGTTTCTAAAAAACATTAAAACAGACCTGATAATAAATGTGAAAATATATATTTTTCCTTTGTGTCCTCGCCCACCATAACCTGTCATCTATGGGGGAGGAGCGAAAGCTTTAGATTTGTCAAAAATTTCGATCTCCGGAAAGACGTTTTAGGGTCCCCTCATGCCGAAAACATCGATATGTCAATGATTGGCATGTGTGTCTATGTGTCACATTTTCTTGAGGATGGTCTAGATCTAAAACGACTGGACAGAAAAATACCAAACTCAAAACGAAAGCCTGTTATGAGATGACAATGTGCTGATTAATTTTTTAACCAAATCGTGAAAGAGAAAGAGGCACACTACAGCAGCCTTCAAAGACCATCCATCCATCCACTATCCAACCTGCTATATCCAAACTACAGGGTCACAGGGGTCTCCTGGAGCCAATCCCAGCCAACACAGGGCGCAAGTCAGGAAGCAAACCCCGGGCAGGGCACCAGCCCACCGCAGTCAAATACCATAATTCTGCAATTAATTATGATTTCTTCTCATCAATTGCTATCATAATGACCTATTTTATGATCAGAAAGATCAGCAACAGAGCAGTAAATAATTACTGAAATGTTATAGAATAGTTCGAGTAACTTGGCTCCTAGGGTGCAAAGTTTTTATATATACTGTATATTAAGTGCATCATCTCATGCCTAGTAAAGATATAATGGCAGGTGACAACAAAAATGTGGCTTGCCTCAAGTGGCATTATTTAGCATGCCAGCCCTATGTTCTAAAGAGGATGACACAATTCACAGAAAGATTTAAAAGACTATCATTTTTGGCCCGTTGTACTCAAAATCTTGTTTATTATGTGCTGATAAATGTTGTCATAAGCTATTATAAGTTAATATTCAGTTAATGACAGGAAAATGTTCTGTTTTTACTGTTTGAAGGGGAGAGAAGGGGAAAATCATTACAGATTGTTGACTTACAGAAGCCTGCACCAGGATTATTTTGAAGACATAAGAACAAGAGATAGAATAAGGCTTTTCTTAGGGAGAGACAAAACTGAGAATGGGTTGAAAAGTAGCAAGAGCCTAACTAAATCAGCAAACCAACTTATTTTTGGTGGAGAAAGATTTGTGGTGAAAAAGAGAGAAAAAATTCCAACACCAGACAAACAAAGATCAGATCCCAGAACAAAAAGAATTGTAAAGTAACACAGTGAAGCTTCATTTTTAGAATACCAAAGTTAGGATAACAGTAGTGGTGAGTGAACCTTGTGAAGTTAGCTTCACAGTAAGTTTGGTGAAATCATGGAAATGTTCACAAAATTCATCGAATTCTATGAAATGCATTGAAATCAATGAAGAAGGAGGAAAGAAACTAGTTTTGAGTGTATTATAATGGGGCACTGGTCTTTAATGTGTCCCTCATGGCTAAGGAAAAGTCTGCCATTTATTACGGTCAAATAAGTGGTATAAGGTGTGAGGCAGCAGTATTAACCACTCAGGATCCAATCCTGGGGCACATATTGGCCATTTCACGAAGTGATGACTTGGGACCAAGGTTATTATAGTTAACGAAAACTAAAATTAAAACTGAAACTATTATTAAAAAAACATTTTCGTAAACTGAAATAAAATAATTAACCAAACTGAAATGAAAAACTAAAACTAAACGAAACTATTAAAGTAGCTGGAAAGACTGACTGAAATAAAATAATAATTTACTAAAATATTTTTAGTTTTCATTTTTGAAAGAATATTCTTGCGATTATTCTTTAACCCTTGTAAGTTTTAACTCTAAAACAGAAAGTCATCCACCACGAGCCGCCCGCACATATTCATCCAGTGAATGGCGGCTGGTGACGGAGGGCGGCTGTTCACACAGCATTTGCTGTGACAGAGCAAGTGAATGCGGGTGCGTAAAGCGTGTGAAGTACACAGCGATTTACGTGTCGCTTTTCTTTGCGCTTGTTGTGTATCAAGATGTAATTCAAACGGCTGAAATGAAAATGTGCTGGTCAACAAAACGTTGACCATATGGACAGAAAAATCACGAGTGAGTAACGTTTCAGTTTATTTCTCAGGTGACTGCTTTTTGTTGACAGCTATTCACCTGCCACTTCGCACAGGAGAAATCGTTTTTACTTTCTCATATACGAAATATTGAGAAAGTATAGTAATCATGAAAAAATTCGACCTCAATATTTTGATGAATCTTGATGTTATAGACCTCCCAGAGTGGAATTATGTGTGTGTGTCTGTTTGTGTGTAAACACGATAACTCAAAAACGCAACTAGATAGATGGATGAAATGTGGTTGTAACACCACAATTGTAGGTCCATATTATCTTTTGGGGAAAATCCACCACCCGAAAGTGATACTTTACCTGAACACATACTCAATTTTTTTTTTTTATTCATGCAGTCTGATTTATTCAAATTTAGTTTTTAAATAATTGTTCAATATATTATTAATTTGATTTGTTGTTAATGGTTCCTTAATGTACATAATATAAAAATATAATCATTGTCTGAGCAGTTTACTCCTCAAATATCCATCCCCATATTTTAGAATACAAGAAAGTCTAGGGGGGGACTACTCCCGGTTTTTGAAAATAAAATGACACTGATCGAGAGACTGATTAGTTCATCATACAAATCAGCATATTGTTGCTTACCAATCACTTTTGCTTTAAAAACATTGTTTAACAATGAAACGATACAAACAAAGGTAGGTAGGTGAAGAGAGTCTGCCAAGTGATGAAAAACTAAACATACTAATGGGTTTTTGTATTTATTCTATATTTATTAATTTGTCTTTTTTAGTTCATATTCACAACTCACAGTAATCCATTAGCAGAATTATATTTTAAAATATCTTGTTCTTAACATCAGCCTAATCATACATATTACGTACCAGGGATTTTTCCTGCCTTACATCCAAACCTGCTGTGGAAGGCTCCAGGTTTCCTGCAATCCTGCTCTGGATAAACAGGTTTAGATAATGTATATATTGTTCTTAACCTCAGATGCTTTCTCTGTCATTTTTATGCCTGTCCGTACTCCTGCTTTTGCTCTGCTCATTATGGGTTTACTGTATGTTGGGCTATTCAAGTCTCACTGCCCCAATGCTTGGGGCTGGCTTGTTCCATGGTTTGAGGTCATGACTCTGGGTGCAGCTGTGATGTCTTTTCTGTTTCTCATGTATCTGTTCAGATGCTTGTCACTTTCCTCTTCCATCAAGAACAAAGAAACACCTTGCAAATAGTAATAAATGTTTTGTTTTTGTTATTTCACAGTTTGTCTCATGTTTTCTGATGAGGGGAGCGGGAGGGATCCTTTAAGGCTTGTGATTGCATGCACAATTAGCCATGTGGTGCAAACTGCAAGAGCACCAGGATCAGTGACATGATTCATTGTCTGTACACCTAATGTTTTTATTATGGTCAGCGAATGTACCCAAAATAAAAATACTGCAAGTTTTTTGTTATTTTTTTTAATACATGCCAGACAGAAATGTGGTAGGGGTTCTCAAGCTTTGTGGCTTCAGGGCCCATTTTTACCATTTTAAATTCAATGACAACCCACATGCAGCAACTGAAGAAACGACCATGGGTGGAAAAGCAGGGTTTCCTCTTGGTGAGATGAATGTTGTTAGAGAATATATTGTGCTGAAATGCCAAGCACTTCAGTGGATCCAGGTGTTGGGGTCTGGGGCTTTTTTTGACACATTTCAGTAGTGAAAACAGCATGTGCTTTTGATCCAGTATGGCTACATCCATTTCAGCAATAATCTTAAGTTCTGCACATCAAAACTTCAGTTCTGTGATGTCATTGTAACTTCTTAACACATCATGGGACACTTGGAAAAAATGTTTGCCTAAGCTGGCTGTGCAGTGAATTTTCAGGAAAAAAGTCAACAAGGTCACAGACGAATGCAGCATATTCAGTATGAAAAACATTTTGGCGAATTTCGCCAAACAAGGCTACATAACAAGCATGTCACTTCACATCTTAAATAGTCGACAAGTAATATGTGAATTTGGTCAGATGACAGCAACTGGCCTAACAATCGCTACACAGTATAGCTGCCACCATAAGAATACTCCACAGAACAGCAATGCAAAAGGAAAAAAGGCACACACAATGGCAATGGAGTGATGTCATGTTGTTATTATAAAAATTAGTAAATAGTGCAAAACTCGAACAATAACTTAAAATAATGTATGGAAATGATGCAAAACCTAAAAATAAGTTTCATGACACAAGTAAATTTATGAAACTGAACCATAATTTTAAATTATTATTTGTATCTCTGAAAAACAAGTAAGCATGACCTGTACTGACCCAAGAAAATGTAATTTTTTTGTCACTATGTAGTAATACATTTTAGGGAAAAATTGCTAATATTCCACTAAGAAATCCCTACAAACATATAACTTAAAAAAGAGTGAGGGCATCATATAGATTTTCCTCTAATAAATTAAATTGTCTGATGTCCAGTAAACCTGGTTAACAAATACCAGTAAATAAGAATGAACATTTCATAAAAAAACTGCACCTGTATATCCATTTATTCCAACCACTTCCAAACCCACTTAATCCACTGTTTGTATACAAGCAGAAGAGATGAAGGAGGCCTAGTTTGATGGAGTGCCCACACAAACCTGTGGCACACATCTGCTTGATATAAAAAGTATGGGCTGTGAGAGATGCACTGCAGTATTTCAAAAACAAAGAAAGAAAGCCTTCAGTGTTATACTGGTTAATTTTAGTTAATTATGTAGGATGGTTTATGTATCACTTTCTCTCTTTTCTATAATTGGCTAGTCAACAAACAATCGTATACAAACAAAACCAGAACCGATGATTAAATGACTTGACTGGTTTAATTTACCAAATTAATTTGGGAACTTGAATTCTCCTCCGTATGTTCTGTCCTGGAGGCCTGTAGTGACTGCACGTTTTACTAAACTTCTTAATTGGAAGCCAGATCTTGCCTATTTCATAACATTTATTTTTAAAGCTTGTGTTCTCTCTTTCTGTCATGTACTATCATTCTTATAATGTAGGTTTTTCTTCTCTGAAGATATCATCCAAATAATTTGCTGGACTAGACCTGATTAGTATCTCTTTCTTGTTATGTTTCAGTAAGAATTACATCCCTGTTTCAAGCTTATTTCTTGTTCATGTAGGATTTGTTTTTAAAATATAATTTTCTCTGTTTAATTTTGTTTTTGGTTTTGTTTGGTCTGTTTTGTATTTATGTAATATTGTGCTGTTTATTAATTTTACTGTAACGTTTTATTTAAAAAATATGGCTTTCTGTTTTTTGTTAACTGCCCTTCCTTATGTACTGTATGTGGACCCTAAGAAGGTGGGGCCACCTAATTATGTAGTATTTTAGCCACACATCATGCTATTTTTGACTTTAGTTTTTTTGTTTTTGATTTGTCAAAAGATTCTTAGTTCTTTATAATACTACTGATCCTAGCACTGATTTTTTTGGCATACCCCTTTTGTGCCATTCTTTTTCTGGTTTGCTTTGGCTCAGTATTTTTCCTTGGGTGCCTTCTTTCCTGTAAGTGTCTGTAACAATTTGTACTCATGATTTTTCTGAAGGACCTGGTCTAGAAGTCCTCACAGAAGCACTCCACCTTATATAACAGTCAGAACTTAATCTCAGGTAGTTTGGCACCATCGGAAATGCAGCTCATAAGCTTAAAACTGAAAACAAAAATGGTATATGTGTTTTCAAAGCATTTTTAATATCCATCAGCATGGCAGAGAAAAAAAAAAAGAAAACCTAAAACTTAAAGTGATTCCTGCTATTCTACAATAAAGGTTAACTAAATTAATAACTATTTATACTGCTATGGTCGAAAAAAGAGTGACATAAAACTTGGTAGTAAGATCCTGTACCACATTTCTCGTGCTAGGCTTATTTTACACAAATGGAAGAATCCAAGTCCACTCTCTGTATCTCCATGGGAAAGAGATGTTCTATATTATCTTAAATTGAAAAAAAAATAAAACAAATTTTCTTTATAAGAATCTGTTTTTCAGAACCTGGCAGGAACTCACTACTATACAGTAATTCTAAAGTAAACATGCAGGGTTCTTCCTATTTGGTCAAATATGCAGATCTATTTTAGATTGAGCTTTCTATGTGCATTGTTGTCTTTGTCTGTTTTTTTTAATTGCTTTCAAAGGATATTATTGAACATGCTATGCAATTCTCAATTTTTGATTGATTTGTACTCTGCTATATGCTTTGTTTCCAAATAAAAGAGCAGGACTCAAGTTGCTCCACTCCAAAAAAGAAAAAAGCAAATCATTGAATAAACATATCAATTATGCCACAAATTCTCATTTAGTAAAATATTGGTGATTTAACATATACAGACGGCTTCAGTACAATTGTCAATAGAACTAAACTCAAACATATCCACTCAACTTTTTTTTATTAGTCAAAACTTAATTTTCTTAACCTAAGCATTTTATTTTATTTTAACTTAATGAAGTTAATTAATCAACTCAAAGAAGACTTACCAAAAAGAAAAAGTTGTTTCCAATGAATTTCAGCTGCTCAGAGGTAGTGGGTGTAATCAATTATCAAACAGTCATTTATACTGCATCAGGAATTTAAAAGATGTTCACCTTTTATTTGGTGTGACTGTACTTTTTATGTAATCTTAATATTAATAACTAGCCATGGTACCTGTCGATGACAGGTAATAAAATCATTTAAAATTATTTGACATCTTTTGTCCTTATTGTACTTTCAGCACCTTTCCTCTGTATTTACGTGTGTCTGAACCTCTCTTTACTGGCGGTCCGTCTCTCAAGTGCATCCCCATAAAGCCTGCTTCTTTGACTCTGTTATTATCATGTGTCTTTGTCGCCTCCTGTTCCATTTTATACTTGCCACCTTCTTTCCCTCAGAATGCGCCTTTACGCCTCCTTGTGTGTCTCACACTCGCACTTCCTCTTTCCTCAAGTCAGCAAAACCAAACTGACCAATCACACCAAGGCTCAACTGACCAGTCAGATTTCTCTGAGGGATTGGACAAACAGTCCTTTCTGTTTTATTATCTATTTTATTATACATCCCGTTATATAGGAGGCATAGAAAACTTTTGTTACATAGGATAGGCAACAAATTTGGCAATGTATCAAAACTAAAAATATCATAAATCAGCTTCCACAACTGCACAAAATCCATTGTGTTCAGAAAAAAATCAATTTACTTAAAGTCCAGCTTTCTTTCCAACTGTACAAAATTGTGGAAATCTGTTGGACCACTATGCAACAAAATGAGCAGATCTTTATGCAAATACAGGATAGTCACATACATAACTTATTTATTTTAAGGTAATTCAGCTTAACTGTGTATAGTGAAAATGGGCATACTATATTTTCAGTATTAAAAAAGTGTTATAACTTAAAACAGGTGAATAATGACAACAATCACTGAGGCTAATTATGCTTCTGTTAAAAAATAATAATTTAGTAGTTTTGGCTTATGAAATTGTATGATTTAATTGTGTTAATGTGACATCTAAGAGGATTATGTCGGCATGATTAGAAAAGCTATGTAACATCAGCAGACATGATTATTTTAAGTTATATTAACTTAAATCAAGTGAACAACCCTGTTACTTAATTTCTTATGTGTTCGCTTGAAGTTTACGCATTAGCATATTCTTTTTAGTGCCTTTCATCAACCTAAGGTGCTTTGCATGAGGGTTATAGTACAAATGCTAGTATATTTGTACAGTGTGTGGACTGGCAAATTAAAGGATTACACCAAGGTCACAAAGGGAGCTGAACTGACTTAGCAGCATTGTGGTTATTGTTGTCTAACAGTTAGTAGACCACACTGCTTTTTCTATGCATGCCTGACATCATAACTGAGTTTATCAGAATGTAAATGGTATTTTTTTTACTGTTAGGGCAATACCGTTAAGACTTTTTGTCTTCTGCTAGTCTTGTAGATAGCATTCATGGAAAGCGCCCAGCTCGAGGCCTAAGCTGCAAACTGGCAATGCTCCCAGCTCACCTGCTATGTCAGGATATTGCTAGCTTGACTTCCCAGTGTGCTCCTGTATGGAGGCAAAGCAATTTACTCAGATCCTGTGTGGCGTAACACAGATGCATTTCTGTCACTCTTGGAGCTGACATTTAAGGTACTGTCCCCAGTGGTTCTTAAACACAATTATAGCCTGTCTATCTTATTACAACATGCTCATAATAATCATTCCTCCTAGGAACTACTGGTGTGTTGGCAATTTTTCATTAAGTTTTTTTTTTTTTCAGATATTTGCCTGAGCCCTTTTGTGTGTCCATACTTTAGCTTTTCTTTTCCTCTTAAAGGAAATTCTGTGGGAGCAAATTGCCCTTTTATTTTATTGAATATGAAGCTGTGAGATGTGATGGCAAAGGCTTTTTTGTGGGTTTTGGCCAGAAATCTGCAAGGAAATCACAATGCTTTTTTTTAATAATCTGTACTTTTTCATGGCATCTTAGCTGTTTCAGCACTATTTATAATAGCTTGGGTTAATTTGGTTAATCTTCCAAGAATGAAAATGTTATTATTTTCTGATTGTAAAATGTTTTTTATTGACCTGCTATTCGCTAAATACCAACCAGCCACACATGCATTTTCTGAACCCATTTTCTTTATTACAACAAAGTTGTCTTAGCGTCTTGGGGCACAAAACAAAAACAACTTTGGGCAGGGTGCCTGTACATCTCAGGAGACGCTTAGTTGCATTCACTAACTCATAGAAAGCCAATACATAGTCGCCATTAACCTAATGCAGGCATTTGTTGATGTCAGAGGAAACATAAGGTACATACAGAAAAACCAACACAAACAAGAGGAAAATATGCAAGCTTAACATGGAAAGCAAATCCGAATTCCGAGATTTAAAGATTTACCTTCTACAGAAAACACCCATTCACCATGTGGCCCATTTCTGTTTTTGAAATTAAAACAGATTCACTTGTTTAGGGCGCCTTGTGTATATGAGGAAACGTAGACCTGCACTAAGAGATGAAAATCAACTGGATGAATATTTACCTGGTTTTAAAATTATACTTTGGATTAGATTTAGTGCCTAAAACAATAACATTTAAAACTAGGCATCATTTGCTTATACACAATCAGAAGAACGAACATCTATGCACTGTGTCTAATTTATATTTTCTAACGACACTGATCACCCACCAATCTTGAGTCCTTAACTATGCAAAGATTAATCATATGTTCTGAAAATTGGGACACAAATTTTAAAACCCACACAGTGTAGCAATTCAGTGAATAAACCAATACAAAGAAAGCTTGATTTGTGTCGACTTTGAACTTATTTAGTAATACCCCTGAATAATTATAAATGCACTTTTACATCACTGAGTTTTGCTTAACTTTCTGAAAAAGAGCTCAGTTTCACAGAATTAGAAACAAAAAAAAAATGTGACCTAAATAATATTTATGTGTCAACAAAATATTAATGCATTTATGTACAGTTTTCTTTAAGTTATTTCATTGGAATTTATTATTGTTATCAGGCATTTTTGTAGAAACCTATGCCATAAGGAAAGCACCATAAAAAGGGACCTCAGTGTGTTTTGTTTAGAGATTAACATAGAGCACGGATGCTGTCGACGTAAGATCTGTTTGTAAATAAAGATCACCTGCATGTTCAGAGAATCATCTCTCTATCACTTCATTTTGCACAAGGTGTGCAAACAAGACAACCTGTATTGCCAAGGCATTGGTCTTTAGCTTTTGAGCAGGGTTTCTTAAACTTTTTTGCCCTTCCATGATGATCTTGGAGAATCTCTGCCAATTGTTAGAGTGGAGCAATGTTGATTGCTTATTCAACCCCACACTTTCCAAACTGTACCCAACTGATTCCCATTGAATAAATACGGCGGTGACTCACTACCCAACAGCAGCAACCCACAAACCATTTTGGATTGTGTTTTGTTTTGGTAGAGTACTATATTACACTAACATAATGTTAATTTTCACTCGTATGCAGATGACACCCAGTTATACCTTTCATTTAAATCAAATGAAGTTTCTCCGATGTTGTCTTTAATTAGTTGTGTTAGAGAATTAAAGGAGTGGATGAATGAGAACTACTTGTCTTTAAATACAGATAAAACAGAGATGTTAATTGTTGAAGGGAATGACGCTGATCACAACAATATTTTGTCATCATTTAACTCAGTTGGAATCCCAATTCATTTTACTGAATCAGCCCGCAATCTAGGAGTTATCTTTGACTCTAGCATGTCATTTAAAGCGCATATTACAAAGTTGTCCAAAACATGTTTCTTCCATCTTAAAAATGTTAGGAAATTAAGGTGCTTTCTAAATAAACAGGATTCTGAGATATTAATTCATGCATTTATCTCTAGTTGTGTTGACTTCTGTAATGCGGTGTTCACTGGATGTTCAAACTGTTCTTTATACAGCCTCCAGTTAATCCAAAATGCGGCTGCAAGAATTATTACAAGAACAAGAAAATACGAACACATAACTCCAGTTCTTAAATCCTTACACTGGCTCCCGGTTAAGTTTAGGGCAGATTTCAAAATCCTCCTTTTAACATATAAAGCATTAAATGGCCAAGGTCCGGCTTACTTGCCTGAACTTATCATGACTTACAAACCTGAGCGCACATTAAGATCTCAAGATGCCAGTCTGCTTATGATTCCAAGGATTAATAAAATAACAGTGGGAGGTCGAGCTTTTAGTTACAGGGCCCCTAAACTGTGGAATGGTCTGCCTGCTACTATAAGAGATGCCCCTTCGGTCTCAGCTTTTAAATCCTGGCTGAAGACTCACTACTTCAGTTTAGCATATCCTGACTAGAGCTGCTGATTAACTGTACATACTTAAATGTGGCACTTGGTGACACAGCCCACCTGCCAAGTTGTTTTGCCTGCCTAAGGTAAAGTCATCCCTGATGGAGGATCACAGAAATCATGGGAAAGAGGGGTCCTTTCATCGGATTGGCTGGTCCAGCACTGTTTCAGCCGTGGAATGGCCAAATGGGGAAGGCAGCTTGATGGATGAGGTCTCCAGGACTCTAAATATATCCAAATCTTATTATGTGATATCATCTGCTGTTAAATTCTGCTCCGTACTTCTAAAATTTTTATTTTTATACTGTATTGAGGATTTGTTCTGTTCTGTGAATTATATTGTATTGACCCCCTTCTTTTGACACCCACTGCATGCCCAACCTACCTGGAAAGGGGTCTCTCTTTGAACTGCCTTTCCCAAGGTTTCTTCCATTTTTTCCCAACAAGGTTTTTTTTTGGGATTTTTTCCTTGTCTTCATAGAGAGTCAAGGCTGGGGGGCTGTCAAGAGGCAGGGCCTGTTAAAGCCCATTGCGGCACTTCCTGTGTGATTTTGGGCTATACAAAAATAAATTGTATTGTATTGTACTTTCCCCTATTGTATTATTAATATGTAGCCTTTGTCAGAACGCCTCAAATCTCACAGACTTACCACTGTTTATAAGGTATTATAGTAAATAACTTCTTCCCACCTTCCGATCTACATCTATAACCTCAGGCAATTAGGTATAGTAAAAGACAAGCAAGAGTTAAATTACAATTTAAACAATGTATTATTGGTAATATTCATAAATAATAACAATATGCAAAGTACATTTGAATATTGGCAACCATACAACCTGATTAAATGGTGATGTGTAATTTCAGGCGGCACACAGACTTGTTAGTTACTTAAAAATGTCTCTAGTTCATTTGTGGTCAGCTTTCAGCCACATGTCTGTTCAATATGGCTGCCAAGCTGTGCTCTCCATTGTGTTGTCCTTTCAGTTCATAAGTTTGGTAAGAGATGCTTCTTCATCAGATGTTAGTAAGAGAGAGAGTGTGAGGTTAAGCAAGTAAATTTATAGATTCTCTGTCTAACCACTATAACCAATAGTGCTTCATGGTACTTAAAGGCTTCTGATACAAGCCAATTCCAAACAGCCGTACTTCAGACCAGTGGGAAATAGAACATCTTAACACCTGCCAACCCCCAAAACCATATGTTAAGGTAAAGCTTAGAAGTTAGGCAGCCTGGCTTTCTTGTGGGGGTTGAAATACTTTAGCAGAGGAACACTTGTCAAACTTGTTTCAGGCACTTCCCCCCAACTCTGTCGTAAAATTCAAAGAGACAGTCGTAAAGGGGAGGGGTAAACATGAATGCTTCTCACTAATGTAACACTAAATTACATTGCTTTGCCTAAAATACAAATAAAGATATACAAAATATTTATTAAGTTATATGCAAAATCTTACATCACAACAGATTGCGACACATAGTTTAAGAAACTTTGCTTTTGAGAATCCACATTTGAAAGATACCACTCAAAGTGATTCATAATGAAACAGAAAAAAATTATTCCCTCAAAAAATGCTGATTATTTTAAATGCAATTATTATTTTCTTATACTACATATACTGGTATAATAGAAAAGCAACTTACTCTATATGTACTAACATTTCACAAATTGGCAGCTGAACATCAAAAAAGAAAAAGAAGGCAAAAATAAAAAGTGGCATGCTGCAAATTTAAGTGTTTTTTTCTATTACAGCTCAAGTAGGACCTGCCACATTCTTGCTCTGTCTTATTCACAATGACATGCAGTGGTGTAAGACAAAACAACATACAAAGTCTCCTTTTAACATGTTATCAGATCACCTATAACATGCACCTAATCTGAAAAGCACTAACTAGCCCCTTAGGTTCCTTTTTAGATCTGAGATATGAAGAAATGCCAAAGCCAACTATGTAACTGTTATGTGTGATCTCTTACCTGTCTAGTGGTCAGTTTCACCCTTGGGACATCTGTGGCAGGGTGCTCACTGACTGATGCTGTCTTTACTTTCAAACCTTTACATTAACCCAGTTTACCACAAAGGTATCTGCTTGTGTCCTAAAGGGACCACAATTAGAAAAGAAATTAACAATCTCACCTCCCAGCTCGCTAGTGGCAAATACACAGAGAGACTAGAGACTACCTTGAAGCTGTCACTCACAAACTGTATTTATTCACAACAAAGCCAATAACAGCAAGTACAAAGTGATATTTAGAATCAAACATCCTAGGTGGACTAAATCTGCACACGTCAATTAGCGTCAGCAAGATGATGGTAAACATTCTCTGGTGACTCCCTTTCTAAGTTGCAGATTTTGTGTCCTCCATTAAAAGTGAAGATAAAGATTTCTTTCTGAGGACGACATGAAACTCTCTAAAAAAAGTGTCAGTTGTTAAAAGATAGCAGCTCCCCTCTTCCTTCTTGCCAATGAGCACATAAAATAAGACACTTTGGCTTACTTAGCAGCAGGTTCTCATTTTTGCTAGAAGGGCACGCTAACATTTTACAGTTTCTTAAAACATGCTCAATGCATGTGCAAAAACAAAATGAAGAAAATTATACAGATGTCATTATCACCCAAGCTCATAAGCAGCAAACTGATCTAACACCCAGGGAATCGAAGCTCATAAGTAACCTGATTATGTAAAACACTCCGAAATCCTGCTTTGCATTCCAGCTCTCACAGCATACACTGCATTCTTGTTCAACTTGACCAATTTCAGGCCAAGAGCCTATCACCTGACATTTGTCAATTGAAAAGTTTATAGAATCCCCTATATCTTTGCTCTAAAACACTCATCATGGTCCACAGTGGCACAGTTTCGTGCATGGATCAAAAAGAAGTCAGATGTTGTCATCCTGTACACTCAATCAATTCCATCCATAGTCCCACAAGATGAGACAGAATGCTCCCATTACTGTGCTTTTCTCGCTCTGCCCTACTGCAGTACGAGAAAAAGTGAGATGTTAACCTCCCATAATCTCAGTTCACAGTCTCCATGACACAAGAAAGAATGAGATTCACGCATTTCATACCCTTGCTGTCTCACGTACAGCATTGCAGGAAGTAGCAAAACACTCTGCTCCAGTACTATCCCTTTGTCTCCCTCACCATGTACTTTTTCTCATTCATAAATCTCACCTAGTTAACAGATTTTTGTGAAGCAGTGCTCTGTTCTAATTCTGATGGTAGTGGACTTATAATGTGAACCTCAGGTGGATGTTCAGACTACAGAGAAGAAAAGGCATTCTGTGCCAAGCCATAGTAAAGAGACATTTTGCTAGGTTTCCAATGACCAGAAAACAATCTTTAAAACTCGTTAAACTCGTTAGTTATATCACTCCATCTCTGTTCTTTGGTTTCCTTTTCTTTATGACCTATAACCCATTTTATCCATCGAGTGGAATTCCTCCTGTATAACTAGCAGGAAGTGAGCTTCCAGATGTTCTTTTAGTCCTCCCTTTTATCCAATGTTCTGAGTCAGTATGGCTGGATGCTGATTTTTGGCACCTTACCGAGTGAATCTTTACCACGGACATCACTTCCACCTACAATATCTGTTTGTGGCCTTTTCCAGCTTTCCAGAGGTATCTACAGCACATCCACTTCTCCCTGCAGTTTTTCCTGTGCTCCATTGCCAGACATAGCAGTGAGGTAGAGTGAATGAATTTTCTGCATTGCATGGTTCCTAGGGGCATGTTCCCCTCTTGAATTGTACTCCAGCTGACTTCCCATACATTTAGGTAAATTGGCAATTCTAAATGAGACTAATGTGGATGTGTGCATGAGCTGGCCCATCGATGTACTGGTGCCTTACCTTCAGTGCTGATGAATAGAATCCCCATTCTCTGAATAAGATTAAGTGGATCTGAAAAGGGATGCATAAAGTTAGAATAATAAAAGTTTTGTAAGAATGGCATAGTGTCATGGTGTGTAGTGAACAGTATTCTGCATGTTGTCAGTTTGCATTGTAAAGGACGGAAAGACGACTGGTTTGCCAAAGAAAAGTTAGGGTGCCAAGTGAACAAAAAAAAAAAAAACAACAAAAAGATGCACTGAGTGGCACAACAGAAATAAGGCTTCACTTCTTCCTCAGCTAATCTGATGCTCTCTCTCTTATAAATGGCTCATTTGAGTGGATTAAGCATGGGGAGTTCCATCATGCAGGGGCTTTCTACCTGAAGTGAGAAGACCTCTTCTCGGAGTGTCTTGGTTTTATAATATCCCAGGTGGAAGGCTTCTGGGACACTGTGGGTGGAATTCAGTTGGGGCATCTTCTCAGAGCGTTAGGAAGAGAAAGAGATGGCACAGTTAGCGACGGTGCCCCCTGAAGTCCTGGGGTGGAATTGCATACCTTATCAGAGTCCAGAAGGTGATCCTCAGATGCCCATGTGTGACAACATGAATGTTATAACAAATTCCATTTAACACTTCTTCAGTGACACTGACTAGCAGCATAAATGTTGCAGACTGCATTCCAACTGACAATTAGATTTCTTGTTTCCTAGCCTCTAATCCCAACCTTGCAATCTTCATATTGTGTCAATTTCTTCTTGTGCTTTAGATTATTTTGAATTTGTTTCTAAATTTAAATAAGATCATCCATCCATCCATCCATATTTCAACCTACTGAATCCAAACACAGGGTAATGGGGTCTGCTGGAGCCAATCCCAGCCAACACAGGGCGCAAGGCAGGGAACCAATCCCAGGCAGGGCGCCAGCCCACCGCAGGACACACACACACACCAAGCACACACGGGGGCCAATTTAGAATCGCCAATCAACCTAACCTGCATGTCTTTGGACTGTGGGAGGAAACCCATGCAGACACGAGAAGAACATGGAAACTGCACGCAGGGAGGACCCGGGAAGCGAACCCGGGTCTCCTAACTGTGAGGCAGCAGTGCTACCACTGCGCCACCGTGCCGCTAAATAAGATCAGTTACATATAATTTGGATTCTTGTTGCAATGTTTTGTGATCACTGTTTTCCATGTATCATGCTGTTAAGGACTCCCTGCCACCACCTAGTTGTGTGGGGCATGTATAAATTTGTAATATAATAAATTCCATGGAACATGAGGCTGCCATTAATTCTTGTTTAATCTAAAAATCAATGAAAGAGCAATTTTTCACATTTTTATTTGAGAATTAATAAAAAAGTTTACTTGTGTCTGTCTCTTTAAACAAGTCTGTTTGATTGACTTACCTAATCATGTTGTTTTGACGACGAGTGTCTGTAAATCTCTGCCACTCAACAGATTTCACCAGCGAAGACTCCTTCTAATAACATCAGACATTTTTGCTTGTCAAATTTTGTAATTTATTAGACCTGACTTTTTTAAGAATTGTAATTTAAAGAACTGTATTCCCCCCCTTTGTTCAACCAATTAGAACACATGTTCACTCAGGGTGGCACTGCAAGGCAGGCTTCTGAGATTTGAAAGTAAAGAGAGAGATCTAGGTTTGGCTATGGCAGAAATCCAAGGAAAAGTAATTTGGATGAGTAAATCTGAGAAAGAGCCATGACAGCTTCAAGTTTAGCATGTTTGTGTTTTATTGTTGTATTTTGAAGTATGATGAAAATACTACAAATAGCCAAGAGACAAGTAGGCAGTTTCAACAAAGTAGTCAAAGGGACAGAAATGGAAAGGACAAGTAAAGCCCCAAATAAAAGAAAAGCAAACATTAATATACTTTCACAATCTTAGAACTCCAGTAACCTTTTGTGAGGCAATATAGTGAGTCTGGCAGTATTACAGACAGGCAGGATATGCAGTGTGAAGCTGCGGGTGGAGCCATAGCCTGTGCCCAATATGATGTTCTCCCTTTCTAAATAGCTTTTCAAAAACTGAATACCAAATAAGCAGATATTAATGTAAAACAAGACATGTGGAAGAGATTCTTATTCATTATCATTTTTATTTGAGTCCATTCGGAGCATATTGCCTGAAATGTACACACAAAACAAAGCGTGAAATGCTAATAAGCCTGTTCAAGAGTAAATGCACTATTGTGGAAGGTTTGCTGCAAGGTTATTGTAAAACGTTTTAATTTTTATATAAGACATTACTGTGAATCTACTGATTATCCCTATAAAATAGTACATAAGAAATCAACTGATGAAGCGATTTAAGTTACAATCAAGGACTCCAAATTTGAAATCAAGAAGCTCTGAATAGGACTGTTTAACCTGTCTAAACTTTAACGAAATTTTATCATTTCAGTATTTTTCACGGACCTATTTAATATTATAGATTAGGAAAACGAGCAAGATTACATTCTTGCAGGAATTTAATAATGCATAAAATGTTCAATCTCATCTATACATAATCCAATTTAGAGTCACAGAAGATTTAGCCTACCCTAGTAGCATCAATGGAAGGAGGCGTCAGTCCATCATATGGTGCTCTCAGTTATACCAGACTGATCTAAGGAGATAATTAACTTAATCACATGTTTTACATGTAGGTGAAAAGTTAAAGTACTCAGCAAATGAGAAACTAAAAAAACAACCTAGAAGAATGTTTACAGACAGTTATCAACCCAGCTTTTAATCCCAACCTCCTTGAGCTATGCTCAATATCACTAAAAACTGTGACTTTTTAGCTTTTTTTGCAAAAAATAGCTTTTCTCTTTCTCTTAATATCTGTTAGGTAATCACTACTTACAACTTACAGTGAAAGAATAATCTGGGAGCAAATGGATGCCAGCCTCAAGTGCTCATGCTGTGATAGCAAACAGAAGATTTCTGTTTATATGACATTCAATTTGGTTTCAAAGAATGTTTGCAGCAAGTGCAATCTTTCATTGGCCATGAGTATACTGAAAAGAGAATTTTAATCAAATTGACTAAGGCTGAGCTATATTGCATAGGCTGAAGGACTTCCAACATATAATAATAGTTCAGGCAATCAAATGTGTTTACAATAAAAGCAGGAAACACTGACTGAAAACAAGAAACAGTAATAGAAATGTGAAGAATATAGCAGTATAATAACTACCCATTTTAATGAAATTAATTTTGTGGATCATGGCATAACCGAACATTGGCTCATCATAGCATTGTTTTTCATTTGAGTTTTATAACTAATATTACATTAGCCTAATGTTAATGAAATGAACGCTTGATTGGTGCATTAGGAGGTCCGATGTGAGTCAATTACAGGCTGGCACTGGGCAACAAACAATATATTAATACTCACACTTATTACATGTAGGTTACATACTCATAGTATACATGATAATAACTACAAGAGAAAATTAATAGAAAAAAAATGGCCAATATTTGGTTGTGATCATTATGATCTTAATGTAATTTGTTTAGTATGCTGTTAGACATACTGTAAATATGAATACAAAAACATTGCAGAAATAGCCATATGAAGACTGGGATAAACATAACAGGATTAAATGAATTTTTGAAGCATGACAAGCAGCACATTTGTTAAGTAGACCAGAAAGCTGATAATGATTCCAGAGTTAGATCATCTTACCCTGGAGTGAAGTTCTGGGTCACTGGAGTAGCCAATTATGCAATAATGTAACCTCTCACTCAAATAAAGAAAGAATTCAGAAGAAGTGAAATCAATCAACACTGAATAGCAGATTCAACCCATTAAGAGTTAATCACATCCTGCTTATATGGATGCTGAAATTTAATTAAACAGGTTTTTAAGAAGAAAGTGTGCAAGCAAATTACCCAAGACGTTAATCTGGGTTTAAGTGTTATATTCACAATTAACGTTGTTAATTTGGGTTTTTGAATAATGTTTATTCCTTTTTGCCCAGAAGTGAATCTCCTATTTCTGTTTATGTTGTTCAACAATTGTGTTGTTTTAATCAAAAACATCTCTTAAAGTCTTTTACGTCACATTAAAATGTTTTTATACATGTATTTTAATACAAGAGTATTCATTATGAAAGGTTTTTTTCTTTGTGTTGTTTATTTTCGTTTTGGTTACATAATGCTATCACATCAGTTGATCGTGGTCTTCACTTTTGTAACACCATTGCAACTGGAGTATAAATATGGTAGAATTTACGTGAATTATGCCTTACTTGGATAAAAAACATGACTTTTTATTGTCAGTCTACTCTTCAAAGTAGGCCTAGCATCAGATATTTTTTGTGGAACTCTTCTTCGTCTTTGACTTTGCTCCTCATGTTGGTTGCCTTCCTGACTGTCTGTCTTTCTGCCTTTGATCTAGCGTTCACTTTTTTGACTGATTTTTGCCTTACATTGCCACCTCCTGGTCAATTCAGGTGCTCACAATAACCCTTCGACACATCGTGTTATAACAGATAGAGTCTGTGAATATTTTTCCTGTTAAGGGAAACAGGCTTTGCCATTTCCTTTAGCTGAGTCTGTTCTGAAATTAAAGGTGAAGGTCAAAGATTTGGGAGGCAATTTCGGCCTATGTAAACCAGGAAAATGGCCGTTATACCGCTCATGATGACGATGATGATCTTTGCTTGTCAATAAATATGACAAGTACAAAGCCCATGTTAACCAACTAGCTCAATTACATTTTATGTTGCAGTATTTTGTAGATCACATTCAAGAGTAGCATTACTTCTCCCGGATATCTTTGAAACACAGTTACCTTGCTGTTAGACAACATGTTCTGTATGTAGTAATGCATTCTAATAAGTAAATTGGGCCAAAGACATTTAAAGCTTTTGTATTTTAGAAGAAGAAAGAATTTGAAATTGGCCCACAACTTAAAGAAAAGCTAAAGAAGAGAGTTTAGAATGGGAGTGAGTGTGTCATATTTCCCCTTACAAATTTCCTCTCTTATCACAAAGATTTAATGCTGAATGGATTCAAGTCTTCAACCATTATCAGGTTGGTAGCATGATAGCACATTGCCACACCCACTAATATATTATTTAAAGTGCACCTGAGTGAAAGAATAACGTTTTACATGTTTAATTTATCTATTTATAAAGCTGTCCAAAAAGGACACTATTTGAAAAGATCATTTCTCCTTACTCTTAAGAGCTAGATGTATTTCGTGAGGCTGATTCTTTCTGAGGCCTTTGCTGCTGGTCTTGACTCTTGTTTTGTCCCAGAATATCAGATTTTTTTGCCCATTTAATTGAGTATCAATGTCTGTTTGTTTTGACTCTCTGACATTTGAAAGAAATCCAACAACTTTTAAACAAAAAAAAATGCATCAAGCATTTTAATCAGTTATCTTTCATGCAAAGGTCAAATCATTCAGAGCAGAAGCTCTGTCAGTACAGAGTGACTCTTAACCTTATGCAATAAGGTGACAGAGTGGTTCTTCAGAGCAATGCCATAGGTGATTGGCTCCCAAAAGACCCATCAACGTGAAGATTCCAGGAAGAACCTTTGTTTATTGAGATCCATAACAAGTTCTAAAAATAGACATGAATAGTTGATAACAGATTTGGATTCCTGATTTTAAAAGGACTCTTGCTACATACAATAACACGGGCTAAGTCTGGGATTTTATAAATCTGTTAGTGTTCTTCTAGGTCACCTATTAGACATTAAAAAGTTCTGTTTTGTCCACCCATTAGGACATTTTTCAAAGCACAAAGAAGCCGTCCCAGAATTATATGGTGCTTTGTCAAGTAAGGCTTCTACAATGAACCACACAACCTAGTAAAAAGCCATAAAGTGCACTTAAAAGAACCATTATTTTTAAGAGTAGCATGGTCTGGTGAATAGTGTGTATGGCTTTCCTTAAATATAACAACTTAACAACTGTAGAATATTATTAATATATTTCATTATGATGGACAACTTTAGGTAAGTTTTTTTCTGTCATGCAAAAGCCTGCTTAAAGGTTACCAAATAAGATGTAGGATTTTAAGGTGTGATTGAATTTTCAATTTTAAGCTCTAAGATAAAAATCCTTTTGCTTGCTTTTTGGAATCGATACATTGGTCTAAATCTGATTTTATTCAGGAAACATCTGAATATGACCACTTTTAATGCCTTAGGAACTATCCCTGTAAACATAAAAACCTATTCACAAAGTTAAGAATGGGTGGCATAAGTATATTAATTGCAATTTTCTGTAATTTGCTTTGGGTCCAGGTCTGAAGGGCAGGTTATTGGTTTTGTTTTAAATCTAAAGTAGAATTTAGTGATGTGCTATAAGAAAAAAATACTAATAATAACCATGCAGTTAAAGAAAACAGTTACAGTTTGCACTGGCATTTTTTACAGCTTAGTCTTTCCATTTGTAATCTTAACCAGTGCAGTTCTACTAAAGCCAGAGCAATTTTACACTCAAGATCAACTGTTTGTGCATTTTAACATAGTTTTAGAAAGTACATGAGGGATGCATCTGCTTTTGTCTATTTTTAATTTTCAAAGTGTGTGAGTTAAAGAGCTTTATTACGCTTTATAACATAAGAAGAGTACGGTAACAGCTACTTACAATATCAACAAATTTGGAAATAATGTTCTGATTCAGATGTGCACTATTTTCATTTCATTGCATGCATTTTATTGACAAGGATAGAATCAGTTGAGATTTCAATTTAATAATGAGTAATAACTATGTTTTAAATATCAACACCACAAGCAAAATATTTTAACAGGTTGGCAAAATTCCCCAAACTTCAGCAGGTATGTACAAAAAATGTTTGCTAAAGCTGTCCGTGTACATGTCTGTGCAAACAGGGCTGGCGCGTGGAGTGAGGTGGCACTTTAGTTAGTGCGACATTTTCATGTAACTTTTTTTTAACATTAATTAGTCATTAAGACTGTATTGCCAGAGACAAGGTTACACATTAAAGGAATGTAACTTAAAAGGCTACATGCACAATGCATAACAGTTAAATAGCATTTGCATAAAACAATTTAAACAAATCTCTCTATTATAATAAAAAAAGTTGGGTCGAGACGTGATCTTCTTGGAAGACACTTTGACATCCTGCGAGACAAGGCAGTGAGACAAAAGGACAGCTGCTGGCTTTTAAATGATTGACGTGCAGCGCAACAAGCAGAACACACAGCTCGGCAGCAGCAAGCCAGCAGCAGATCCGTCTACATCTTCTTAGCGTGCGTTCAGCCAAACACCCCCTTCACAATGCAAACGGCAGAGACGCGAAGTGGCTAGTGCGTAGCACATTTGGTGGGTGAGCTAAGCGAGCAGGGGGCAAAGCCCCCTACTATTACATAAAAATAAAAAAACATGCAAGATAAAAAATTCAATAAAAAGGGAAATATACTTAAGCCAAGGAATAAATTCTGGCAGAAACATAACCTCAGCAATCGGTATTTTGTGATTTAAAACCATCCAACAAAGGGAATGATGTCTGTGGTCCTAAGCCAAGTTTGAGGTTGAAAACAAAGATCTGCTTTTAATGTTAAGTAGAACAGCTTCTTTTCCAAATGGGCATATATTTATCAGGTAATTTTGTAAACTATAACAATTGAAGCCACTTTTCTGCTTATAACTTTTATGGTAAACAAAATACTGAGAAAGGTACTTCTTGCAGAGGATCAAACCTTAATTCTAGTTCTAAATATCAACTTTATATGCTGTCTGGATTTATTTTATTGAATTTATTAAAAGCAAGTAACATTCCATATAAACAACTCAAACTTAACAAAACTAAATTCAATTCAACCCTCACTCACGAGAAAGGGACGAAGGCCAACAGCTGGAGTAAAACTTTAAGAGTAGTGCAATTTTTATATATAGTCGATTTTGTTCAGTTTTTGAGAAGCCTCCACGCAGGTATTATGGCTTGCAGTCATTACAGAAGTTAAGGTTAAGTGTATTAAAATGTATCTTGCAGTTCTAGGTTACAGTTACAGGCTGTGGTGTAGATGTTATTAATTTTTTTAACTATACAGTTGTTCTGCCATATTTTGGAAAAATATCCAAACTCTTTGTTTTAGTCTCTAGATGGAATAGGTACTTGGACTTTTTCAGTTCAGTTTGTGGAATGTTGTGTCCTAAAGACTTCATACAAAAATGTCTGCTGTTGAACAAGAGTTTAGGCAGTAATTGATGACTGAATGTTCAAGAAAATATAAAGTAAAATAGTTGTATATTTATTGTGTTTCATGAAAACAAAAAGAACACTTAATCAGAGGGCACACTTTAATTGATTTTCTTTACTGTAAATATGAAGTTATTCACATAGTCACAACAGAATTGATCATAATTTGAATATTAATCAATATCACAGATTTTAAATGTTGTAAGTCCAAAAAATATTTTATTCTACACATGCACAAAAAGATGTTGCTGGTTGAACAAGGAAAACAAATCTAGAAGAGTCATTTATTTTCAAGAAGACATATCCTGGTCTTCCTTTAAATGAATCCATGCCTTGGTTTCCTTTATGAATTTTGATAGCATTTGTTTGTTTTTCATGACATTTTGTATTTTAATGCTATGACATTGTTTCGCCCTAAATCAAATTTTCCTCATCTTCATCTCATTACGTAGTCTTGGTTTGGTTGTCTGCTGTGAAATAAAAGACTATGTGCATTTACCCATGCTAATGTGAATTTAAAAGTTTCTATTAAATCTCCCCATTCTTCCCAGAAAGCTATAGAAATTTAATTTTGCAAGACTAACAGTGCACTGCAGCTGTGTCATACTGGTAATTATTATTTCTCCCTGCTCCATTTAATTTAATGCTTCAACATACTACATGCAGCATGCCCCAACAAACTAAAGTCAGTCAACCAGATACTGTTTCACAAATAGACCATGAGGCACAAGTATAATTTATTTTGCTTTATTTTTCCAGTTTCTGGTTATACTATATAATATTAGTGTTTTTATTGTTGTGATGGTTATATGATGCACAAATAATCGCCAGGCAGGAAAAATTGGTACAGACCAGAGTCAGTTCACAGTAGGGCACATATGAGTGAAAGGATAACCTGCAGTGGCACAGGGGATCCAGCAAGGAAGGAAGAGTGCTGCCATGGTGTACTGGATTTCTTAAAGCAGGAATATGTAGGCATACCAGTACAGGGTAGAAAAGGTTTAAATCTGGGAGGGAAACATAATATGCTACCCTGGGACACTAGAGAACAGAGAACACTTTGACCATTCCTATATAGATGAAGGGAGGCATTTGAAGTTGAGTAGATGGGCAGAACATTTTCTGGCTAATACTGTAAACCCTTTACTGAGACAGCATTGCACTTTTGAAGCTGAAGTCAGATGGATGGGCTAGAGAGCATGTGGTCCAATCCTGTCTTTAGGGGCCTAGATCTAGTCCCTGAATGGAAGAAGTAGGACCGTGTGGCTATTTTAATTGAGACATCGCAGAATCTGACTACAAGATCTCCTCCATTAAGGGCATGGGGTGAAGTACTGACTCCCAGAAGGAAGCATGGCTTGGTAGTCCCAAGACTTTACTGTATAGACCAACTCTGTTGATATGTGTCCCAGGAAGATGTTAAAAAACTACCTTTAGTGAAAAGTCTGGTGAGGATGGTCAGTATTAGTCAGTTCTTAAATTCTGTGAGGAGAAAACAGAGTGTAAGAAAAGAGAGTGAGAGAGAGTAGGAGAAAAAGGAAGCCTTTTTGGTTGATTTGCAAACAAGCCACCAAACTTAGTAGACAGGCAATTGAACCTGTTGAGGAAGTCCAAAAGAAGCTTTATGATTTGTTGTTTTGTTGTGTCTCTTTTGTACTTTGCATAATCCCTGCGTTTATCACTTTTGTTTAGTTATTTTAATTAATACAAGTTGGAAATTTCTCTGAATTACTTGGTCACGGACAAAGTAGTTCCACTCTTGCTTTTTGAGACATTAGGCTTCAGATTTTTTTTGAGTTTGAAGGCCTTGGGCCTATTTTGAAGTATTCAGGCTGTTTTCAGCCTGTAAGGCCTAAAGTTTATAACAGACTTGTTTTTATTAATGCAGCATACTAGATGTTCTCAAGTGTCTTCTTGTAATATCAATACATGCTGTGAATTTAAAAAGCTCAGTATACAGTGGTTAAAAGTTATATGATTATTTGTCAATTTTAATCTCAACTGTAATTGTACTAGTAACTGATACTGGTCTAAGTAACAGGCTTTATTAATATTTGAAAGGCCAATAATAAGCACATACTTGGATTATTACAGATTGGATGCCTAGTTCAAAAGGGAGATAACTATTCACCGTAGAGGTATTTTATTGCAGAGTATAATTTTTATAAAACATCAATGAACTAATAAATGGTAAACCACTGTTTGCTGTGGATATCCATTTTCAAATCTGCTTAGTCCGCTTCAGGTTAATAGGAAGGCTTAACACCATCGAACACAAGACATGAACCAACTCTGAATGGAATGCCAGTCCATTGCAGTAGTTTATGGATATGTTTTTTATTCAGCATCAAATGTTTCAACCAATGTAACCATTTTATGTTATTTAACAATATGTGATGAAATAGCCTTTGTATTATTATTAGTAGTAAAAATCCTAATAGAGTATATACAATACCTGTATGTATACAGGATATTTTTGTGATTTTAATAAATTATGTTAAATGTTTGTTCAGGTATATATAAATTAATATATTTTAATCATACTATAGATTATTTGCATTTGTATAAAGTAGTAACAGGAAAATGTACTTTATTAGAACTGAATTCAAGTGGTGGCACAGTGGTTAGCAGTGTTAGCACATGGAGCTTAGCTTTAAAAGACACACCAGCTATCGGTCTGGAGTTTGGATGTTTGTGAGATGACACCGCATTGGATTAGTGCCCCCTGCAGGATTGTTTATGCCTAATGTGTCAGTTTCCTGTGAAGTCTAAAATGGATCACTTGGCTTTGGAAATGTTATATAGCAAGTTACATTACAATGCTCAAAATATCACAAATGAAAAGAACAGGGCAGGGCGGGTGACTTTAGAAAATCTCTTCTGCTTCTCATAGCTGTTTAATAATAGTTCTCAGCATCCTAATAAAAAAATGTTTAAGTAAATTAATATCAGAATTCAGTTTTCTCTGAAGCAACTACTTTGAGTGAGAATTTTATATTTTCGTAACCTATGTTATTAGCTATCCCATGTTAAATATTGCAAGCTTTGATTTGGTCCCATCCTGTTACATTTGATGACAAAAATGTCTAGTTTTGAAGATACATATTTTCTCCTTTGTCATTGGAAACTTGCTGTTTTAGACTTGTGTAAAATCCTAATTTTAATCTACACTTTACTGTAATTTTTTATTTACTTTTTTTCATATGAGAAATCAAGCAAAATGACACCTTTTATTGGCTAAGTAAAAAGATTACAATCTGCAAGCTTTCAAGGCAACTCTGCCTGAAGGCAACAGTCGCCTTCAGGCAGAATTGCCTTGAAAGCTTGCAGATTGTAATCTTTTTAGTTAGCCAATAAAAGGTGTCATTTTGCTTGGCTTCTCATTACATCCATAATGGCTAACACGGTACAACATCCTACCATTTTATTCTTATGGTTTGTATTTCATTGTTCCTTTTTGCACTGAACTGTGAATTTCTCCAAGATAGTACTAATGATTGATTATTTTTTGACTAAATAACAAAGATCGTTATATACATTATAAATCTTTTTGCATTGGAGAAGTATACATCCTTAAAAAATATAGCACAATGGAAGGCTGATATCATTATTAAATGATTTTGTTACAGATATTATTTTACTACCATCTGGTGGTCATTTTTAGAATTTACACTAGCTGTTACAAGTTGATGTATTTCTCACAGTCAAAAATGGTTTATTTGTTAGTTGGATTTGCAGTGCAGTATTTAACAGTACTGTGTACTACAAATGACAAAATTGCTAGTACTACTGCTACTATGTGTAAATATATTGATATTCAATGATTGTTAAGGAAATATATGAATGTAATATTTCAAAAGGGAAGTGAATACAGCAAGAAATCACTGATCTATCTGTGTAAATGGTTACACTGAATCTTAATACATGATGCGTTCCTCTAATTAAATCACGTGTATCAAGGCAGGCACATTACAGCACCATATCGCTGAGTAAATTGTCCCAAAAGGAGTTTCAGTACAGTGCCTCTTAACAGTAGCAAACCATATTTTCTTAATAGTATTAAATAAATAGTATTAAATATAGTAAAAGTAACATATAAACAAAAATATATAGGAATAGTTATATATAAACAAATATAGTAAAAAAAATTCCCCATGATGTTTTAATGAAAAGTACCTTGATATTTATTTTTGCAATTTCCATGTTGCAATCTTACTGCCACTGAAGTACCTACAAAGGGTGATCTTAAAGTTCTACTTTAGACCTGTTAAAAGAAAAATGGGTAACAACAACAACATTTATTTATATAATTCAAGGTGCTTTACAAATAATCAGTCAGTCATCATCCAACCCATTATATCCTAACACAGGGTCACGCTGGAGCCAGTCCCAGCCAGTACAGGGCGCAAGGCAGGAAGAAATCCTGGGCAGGGTGCCAGCCAACCACAGGACACACACACACACACTCACTCAACTAGGGACAATTTAGGATTGCCAATGCACCTAAACTGCATGTCTTTGGACTGTGGGAGGAAACCGGAGCACCCGGAGGAAACCCACACAGACACGGGGAGAACATGCAAACTCCACGCAGCATGGAGGCAGGATCAATCCCTGGACAGGGCACCAGCTCGTCACTACTGCTGTTCCACTGTGCCCACACATTTGAATATAAACAGTGTACATTATTTAAATGAAGTTAAAAATTTATCAGTATAGTGTAATATACATACTTTAATGCATTTCATCTTAAAAATGATATGAAGAGCTCCAAGAAGATAGCTCTTGGAGATCTAAATTGACTTAGAAGCCAGTTGTCATCATATGTAAATATGTGCTCTCTACTGTTGAACTGAATTGAATTCCTTTATTGTTATTGTATGGTACAATGAGAATCAGTGTGCAAATCCTCCATAAACTTATTTTCCTATAAAATGAAAAAATAACAATAATAATAATAATAATACAAAAAACAATGAAAAATATACTGTAAGAAAGCATAAATGCAAAATACATGTACATAGAGTGCAGATTGAGTAAATGGTTCATAAACTGGCTCAGGTTATGCAATATTACAACAGTAGTGCAAGTTTACAGTGAGGTAATTTTACTTATAAGTACAAACAGTTCTACCTGGAGCACTTGATGGACTGATTGAGTGCATTTATAGCTCTTGGAATGAAACTGTTTCTGAACCGTGAGGTCCCTACAGGAAATGCTCTGAAGCATTTGCTGAATGGGAGAAGTTCAAATAGACTGTGCATATGGCTGATGCAGTGTGTGCTATAAATGTTCTCCAGGGTAGATGTTGTAGCCTGGTAATTCTCTGCTATCTCTACACAGTCCACCGTAGAGCTTTCCGATCAGCTGCTGTACAGCTGTGATTCCACACTCAGATACAGTGGGTTAACATTATCTGAGAGGCGCACTGAGAGTAATAATGCCAAAGCAGCTATGGTATTTGGAATAGTTTGGCCATTCCGTGCACCATTATATTGTTACAGGGTGATTACAATCAGATGCCTTAAATTTATAAACAATATGCGGTTCATTTCAATGTATTTGATAAAGCCGTGTCAAGGATGTGAATCTAAAAAAGAAAGGGAAACCACATAGGAACAGTAGCACTGCTTTGACGCTGGGTGCCACAAGTTTGCAAAACCGAGCAGAAAACATGTGTACACAATGGATTGTGCTGCCGTGAGAATGGCTTTATGCCAAGTTTAGTTTTTATACATCGTGATGTAAGCATGGAAATGGGAGTACGCCACATTTTTGTGCATACACACCGTTTATACATGAGACCCCAGGCGATCCATGCTCCGAGACTGAGTGCTGACACAAATTGCCAGTGTTATCAGTAACAGACATTCAGATTGTATGGTTATTTGTCACATCAATTTAGTTTTTTCTTCTGCTTCTGGTACATTTAAGCACATTAGGAATGTTAAATCTATAATGACTAAATAAAGTATCTAAATCTGCCCCTTGTTTTCCTTGTTGCTCTGACCTGCCTTCTGGGATATAAATAATAGAAGGAGTTATCCAACAATAGGAAAGGTGAAGCATAGTAGCAGTTAGTTCAGGGTGAAGTCAGTCCATAGTCCCAGGCGCAAGTGTATTGTGGTTGTATGTGTTGTCTCCTTTCAGACCATGTCAGTGCAAGGATACTAGAACAAGAGTTGGGGTGGAGAATATAGCCATGGGTCTACATGACAAAGAATCTTTTCACGGGAATTAAATAAACTGTGTTTTAGGATAGGGTGACCCCCAAAAACCCATCCATAAAGCACCAGGGGCCTGTTGCGTATGCCAATTTCCACACTCACATTGGCGTAAAGCTACGCACATTTTCCCACCAGCTCAATCTCTTGCATATGCAAGTTCTCCTCTTGGTTTTGCAAACTGCTGGCACCCAGTGTCAAAGCAGTGCTTCTGCTCCTGTGTGGTTTCCCTTTCTTTTTTAGATCCATATCCCTGACATAGCTTTATCAATTTTTGTTTATTAGTCTAAGGCATCTGATTGTAATCAACCTTTAACCATATAATGCTGCACGGAATGGCCAAACTATTCCAAATACCATCTCTGGTTTACCGTTGTCACTCTCAGTGCACCACTCAGAGTATTTAACCCACTGCATCTGATTGTGGAATCACAGCTCTACAGCAGGTGATCGGAAAGAGGATTAGCGGGATACAACATCTAGCACATGCTGCCTCAGCCATACTCACAGTCTATTTATACTCCTCCCGTTCGGCAAACGCTTCAGAGGCTTTCCTGTAGTATTTAGAGAAGAAATATAAAGAAAAAAATCAGGGTTTAGAAAGAAAAATAGAATTAGCAAGAAATATCATAAATACATTTTAGGGAATAACCGAAAGAATATTTCAGAATTCAATTTTGACTTGACCTTGTTTCATGGTAGGTGTGATTTTTTTGCTCTCCTTTGATTTGTTCTCCTCACAGGATAGGCTTTGACCTGTGGGACATATTTTATTTTGAACTTGTTTGACCTCTGCCACTCAAAAAGCTTAATAGTAACTTAATAGTAGCAAAAGTGACACTTAAATGATTGTCACAATTAGTAATTTTGATTAAATTGACTGTGAATTTTTATTTGTAAACTAAACACTGTTTTTTACAGTGCTGCCCAAAAAATAAATTATAAACCATCAAAAATTTTAATTCCAAAAACTAAAAGTGTCAGCAGTTTGTAAGTATTCAACCCTCCTCCCATTTAATACTGTATTTTGTTGAACCATCTTTTACAGTTATTATGGTTAGTACTCTTTTTAGAGGAGTCTCTTAAGATTGCACAATGTTTGTCCATTCTGTTTTGCAAAATTACTCAAGCTGTGCCAGGTTATTTGGGTAGCAGGAGTGGACAGCAATTTTTAGGCTCTGAAACAAATGGGGTTAAGGTCAGTACTGAATTTGCCAGTCAAGGAACTCAGTCAAGAAACTACAGATTATAAAATAAACCACTTTTAGGTGTGGACCACAGTTGTTTTAAACATACAAGGTCAATGACAAACCAAGTTCTGGTTACCTATATGTACCATGCTTAATTCTTCCTGGACATTCTACATTTTACTGTAAGTATGTGCTGGGAATTATAATAAAAAGAGTGAATCTTTTTATTTTAGAATTCCAAGGCATGCACTATCACTTGCCATGGAGCAACAGCTTAGCAGTGTAACAGTGGGGCCATGTCTTCAATTTTTATTTAAAAGCTGAGACCAAAGAGGCATCTCATACACCAGCAGGCACACTTCCACACTTTTTACTCATAATCCATAGAGGCTGCCAAATTGCGGTGGAAAGTTTTTACATAGATACTGTAAAGGAGGGCTGTTGCGTGATCTGCTGCTCTTTCCATTGTGTTATTCCTCTGGGTCAATCAGATACTTCCAAATGTACATCAAAGCCTTCCTGCAGCCATAATTTGTAGAACCATCTCTCTGTAACATTAATAAAAATGAAGTTGTTGAGCAATATTTTGGGTGGACCTCCCCCCCAAATCTCACAAAAAACAGTGATTTCTGTGATATGACATTACCATATCTGTTCATATATCTGTCAGCCATGTTGTTGACACTCTCTGTTTGCTGTCACCATAGTCCATTCATACAATAGTCAACATGATTTGATCTTTGACCCACTTTGTGTCTTTTCATTGCAAAACCTCAGGACCTTTCTGAATTTCTAAGTAGCTAAGAAGTGAATGATATTATTGTGTTCATAAGAATTACTTGTGAAGGCTTTGATATCACTTTTTTTTGTCCAGCCCCTCCTGACTTGCCAGTACAAGAAACATATGATATACTACTGCTTGACTCATCTTTATGACTAGTTATGCAGGACCTCAAGTGTTTTGGGGTTCTCCCTTATTTATGTCCCTCTGGACCTGAAAAATCTCGTTTTTATGCCATTTTTGGACCATATTTTCTGCAAGAAATTGCATCCTTGTGATAAAAAGTAAAACAATACGTGTCTTCAGCAAAAATGATCAGAAGGATTTGAAGTTGTCCATGCTACACTGATTGACCCCAGGGGTTCACTCTGTAAGAGTTTCACAAAACTTTGAAAAAATAGGAATTAGTATTATAGGCATGTGGAGTGTTGTTTTAAGCTACTTTGAAATTGCTGATCATAAATATCCATCCATCCATCCATTTTCCAACCCGCTGAATCCGAACACAGGGTCACGGGGGTCTGCTGGAGCCAATCCCAGCCAACACAGTGCACAAGGCAGGAAACAATCCTGGGCAGGGTGCCAACCCACCGCAGGACACACACAAACACACCCACACACCAAGCACGCACTAGGGCCAATTTAGAATCGCCAATCCACCTAACCTGCATGTCTTTGGACTGTGGGAGGAAACCAGAGCGCCCGGAGGAAACCCACGCAGACACGGGGAGAACATGCAAACTCCACGCAGGGAGGACCCAGGAAGCGAACCCGGGTCCCCAGGTCTCCCAACTGCGAGGCAGCAGCGCTACCCACTGCGCCACCGTGCCGCCCTGATCATAAATATGATAATATTTTTTTTATATTTTTTTTTTACTGGTGATCCTAGTCCTCTACAAATGTAAAAATGACAAATTGCAAACATACACATGTGGGGTATTGTTCTAGACTATTTTGTGTTCACTGATTACAAATATGATGTTATTTTTGATTTTTGATTCTTTACTGAGGATCTGGTCCTCTAAATACCTCTATCAGAGAGTAAGAAAATGACAAATTTCTAATACCATTGGAAATATTTTGACTTTAAACTTTTTTAAAATATATGACACAGCTATCCTTGTTTGCTATGAATTTCTGCATTATGAGTTTCTTATTAAATTTATTTAGAACACCCAAATTAGGGGAGCATACGCTAAATCAGACTATGGAACTGATCAGAAATAATTTTAAAATAAGCAAGATGTCAGAGGGGGACACTTTTACATTTTTTTTTGTGCACTGGGTAGCTCCATTAGGCACCCACTGTTGGGACTGGGGGGTGAGAAGTTAAAAGGCTATCTGTACTTATTAATGGTATTTGCTGTCCTGCAAGGAAATCACTGCTTTGAAGTTTGGCCTTAGAAGAATGTCTGTATTTACCTGGCTTGGAAATATTGGTTCCTAATCAGCATATCTGTACTTATTAATGTTTGGTAACCATACATTTTGTTAATTTGTGTTTTTATTAATTGTTAAACCCAAGCAATTTAGATGTGCTATTGATTAAACTGTTTGTCCAGGACTGACAACAGAGGGGTGAAGTAAATATAAACTGCTGGCCAGCAGAAGGCAGGAGAGAGAGTCCACAGGAAACGCTGCCAAGACACTCGGACAGGGCACAGGGGCTCGCAGGCAGACAAGGGTACCTGGCTGGCACAACGTGAGGCACAAGGACGGCAACACTTCCAGGGAGGAAGAGACAGCTCCACAAAGAGACGCCGGATGTGGGTTCAGCGAGAGAGGAAATCTGCATGAAAGGACCCAGTAAAGCTGACAGACGAGAAATGAGGCGTGCCTAGGTCCCAGCAACACAAGGAGCCCAGAGTGGAAGAAAAACGGACAACGAAGAGACGCTGACAGGGAGTCAACAATTTGACACAACTTCTGCCGGGGAACAGAGTGCATCCATGAACAATTAAGTGTTGGGGTAACACAGTGCCCAAACTGGACTCTGCACCACTAAAGGTTGTATCCTCCAATTCTTGTTTTTACGGACTTTTAGAGTGTGGACTGTGTATTTTCCTTTTAAAAAAAAGGAAATTAATTCCTGATATGTTTATGTTCTGTTATGTTCATTTATCTTTTTAATGTACCTTATATTGTCTTGTACAATAGAACTTACTGTTGCCTTTTTCTGAAATTACTGTTGTGTCTTTCATTGTGTGTTTACTCACCGCCCAATTTAAAGAAACCTGTGTGCTATTATTGGTAAATTTCAGGAGTTCCCAGTCTCTTAATAAAACTGGGTGGCGTAGTCGGATATTTTAATGGTGTCTAAGTTAGATTACCTATAAGTGTGACCAGACACCTATGACAAATAAATGAATATCTTAAAACCAAGCAAGTAAAAATGTATTACCTTAACAGGCTAATGTGACAGATCTGTTAAAATCTATAATCCTTTTCAGATTATGACATCTCCAGACTAGCACCTGCTAACTTGAAGTATTGGGATGAGGGCGAGTTCACCAGGACCATTAAGCGAGCCTTTGTGTGTTCAGTATTTGCCTCTCATATTTACCTCTTTGGTTTTTTTCTTCATATGACACTTGATAAAGTTTTTGTGATCTTAGCATGTAATGCAGAATATAGCAACTGTCCCCATCCTAATGGCTTCCAAAAAAGTGGCATATCTTAATGTGAGGAATATAATTTTAGGGGTGGCACCATGATTCTTTCTACTCAAATTTTTGTCTGTAGATTCTGTCATTTTTTGAAGTTTCATATGGCTGTCCGCTTTAAATAACTGGCAATGCAAAACATGCCCTGCTGGGTCAGTTTGTATGTTCATACTCTGCAGTCTTGTGCCAGGCTGCAGTGGGTTTTAAAAATTGAAATTTACGAAAAGTTTATTGAGTTATAAGGCAAGATATTTGTGCAATATATTGGGTAAGATTTTCAGTTTATGTGTTTGGTTTACAAATTTGGTAGCACCTATAAGAAATGGGGTAGGACTGTTTTCTTATACACCATTTAACCAGAAGGTGGCACTATAACATTGGCACTTGTCTTTATCTCATGTCTGCCAAACAGAATGAACTGTTACACTGTAAAAAAAAAAAAAGAATTGCTTTATATTCAATGTTTAAGTGTTTTCTCTGAAACAAAACCAACTTAAATAAAAAGCTTGTTATACTTATGCTTGAGTCAATACACAGCATATAAGCTCTCCTCTGAGCACAGCTGGAATGAATGTTTTTTTTTCAAAAGTGGATATTATTAAAGTGTTTGAATTAGTTAATATTCTAATCTTTTCTGTTTATTTTTTACAGAGATTTTTTAAAAAGTAGTTGCTTCATTAATTAGGTAACACTACCTTCCAACGTTTTCAGGTATACAGAAATGTTATTCAAGAATGCTATATGTCTCTGTTATGGTGCTACTGGTTACCCGAGCATTCATGTTCAGAGAGATTTAAAGATACTCAGATATTAAGCAAAGAAATTAAGTTTTTATATTTTGTCTTTTTTATGTCTTTAATTATTAGTAAAATATTTGTGAAATCGAATTTAAGAAAATATTAAGCATTTTTTACAGTTGGTGGCATCTTCAAAATTTACTTTCATACATTTTACAAATAGCAGGCATAAAGTTGAGAAAGATTTTAAAACTACTTTATTTCTTTCATTAAAATATGCTTATAATAATTTGTAAACATCACAAAGTAGGAATAAGGCAGGGTAATGCCTGGAGAGTTGCAGTCATGGCAGCTGATGGAATGGTCCTTACGGATGACACTGCAGTTGTGCCTCGCTAGGCTGGCTACTTTGAGTACCTATTTAAAGCTAGAGTCATCCTCAATAGGATCTGTCATCACTTGCTCACCTGCTTGTGACCGGAGCAGTCTGGTTTTACACCTAAGAAGTCTACCATCACATGGAGCACAAACGAGAATCTTGGCAGAGTTTGTTTTCAGCCTTTGTCAATTTTCGTAAAGCGTTCGTCTCAGTTGATCAAGTTGCCCTTTGGGACATCCTGAGGGTTCATGGGATCCCCTCAAGGTTGCTGGATATCATGGCTGGCCTGTACACTGACACTGTGAGTGCTGTGTGGAGTGGAGGCAGAACCTCTGTGTTTTTCCCAGTTGATTCTGGGGTTTGTCCGGAGTGTGTTCTTGCTCCTACTCTGTGCAATGCTTGCATGGACTGGGTGTTGGGCAAGGGTCTTGGAGGTCCAGCAGCTGATTGGCATCTGTTGATGAAGAAAGATTCACTGATCTTGACTTTGTCAAAAATGGTGTGATCTTCGCGGAGTCGATGGAGTCTGTGATCGGGGCTCTTGAGAGACTGAGCGATGAGTCTGAGTGTCTGGGCTTGCCATTTTCTTGGATAAAAACCAAGATCCAGGCCTTTAATGACCTTTTAGGCACAGCGATCAGCACTGTGTTTGTCGACCTTGTCGAGACATTTACTTACCTTGGCAGTGACATTCATGTCTCTGGTGACTCTTCATATGAAGTCTACAGATGGATTGGGAGAGCATGGGGGGTCATGAGGTCGCTGGAAAGGGGTGTGTGGTGCTCTCAATATCTATGCAAAAGGACGAAGGTCCAAGTCTTTAGAGTACTGGTGCGTCATGTCTTGCTATATGGTTGCGAGTCATGGACAATATCCATTGACCTGAGACGAAGACTGGACTCCTTTGGTAATGTGTTTCTTCAGAGAATACTTGGGTACTGCTGGCTTGACTTTGTGTTGAATGAGCAGTTGGTCACAGAGTCCTGAATGAGGTACATTACCTGCATTTTGAGGGAGCGTCAGTAATGGCACTATGGCCATATGGCACGATTCCCCAAGGGTGATCCGGCTCACAGGATCCTCACTGTTGAGGACCCAAGTAACTGAGCCAGGCCAAGGGGACACCCACATAACACCTGGCTGCAGCAGAAATATGTTCATTTCCAGATGGTGGGACTGCCTGGGGGGTTGCCAACCAGGATCCCAAGCTGTTTCATCTTGTGGTGGGTGCAGCAACACTCTGTAGCAGTGCATGCTCCCCAACCTGACTTGACCTGAATGCCGTGGTTAGCCTCCTACCTAAAATCTTCAGGGACATGTGTTTGATTGGTGGCCTGCTCATGTTTACATGTCTGATGTCTTTCCAGATTTTAGGGTAGCTTGACGACTTTAAACTGGGTAAGTATTAGTCAGATAGGTGCATGTGACTGTGCCCTTTGATGGACTGGTGACTGTGCCCTATGGTGAACTGATGTGCTCTTGTTTGTTTGGGAATTATGAAGAAAATAAAGCAAATCGTATCTCCAATTATGTGGCAGCTAATATAACTGACAGTCACAATGTCAGAGGGCATGTGCACGAGTGGTCACTAGAATTTATTGGTAACTTGTCCAGCTGAGATTGGGTGTGTGCATGAGGGACCCCAATGATGAACTGGTCACCCATTTAGGGTAATTTCCTGTTGTTTCCAGTGCTAGCTTAATATGCTTTGGCTTTTCATGACACTGAATTGGATTAAGCAGGCTGTAGAATGCTGTGTTATGCTATGATATAAAAGGGGTCATTAATAACAGTACAGGAATTTAGATAAGGTAGAAACACAAAAAAAATGATTACAGTACACATGCCATTAGAGCACTGAAAAGTGACTTCTCAGTGAATCGGAGGTGGCTGTCGTTCTTGAGACAACCATATATTTTCTGCACACCCAATCATCCCATTTATTATTCAACTCCTTCATTCTCATTTAGGGTCAAAGACACTTTTGGTCGTCATTCTCAGTAGCATCAGGTGCAAAGCAGAAAATACCCCTGAATAAGGTACCAGTCCATCATGAGGTTTATTCATTCACCTAAAGGTCAATTAAGTGTTGCCATTTTATCAGTCTTAGCAGAGTGATTTCATTGGTAACCAAACCATAGTGGATTTTGTAAGTTGTTGCTCTCAACAGATGAATGGGTAGAAATGAACTGTGCATTAGGCAGAACTTTAGATGAGAAAGGCATTTTTAAAAGGATATCACCTTCATGTTTTGGAGTGTGCAGGAAGGAGACCAGAGCAAACAGATTAACAGAAACATGGGAAGTTTTACTACTGAAGGAAGACATTTTATAAGTAGGCCTGAATGGTCTGGATAACTGAAGCAGATCTTTGGGATCCAAAGCAAGTTTGGTATGTCTGTGGTCACAGTGCAGATGATAAAAGTGAAAAACAAATAAAGTATGAGAAAAGGAAGAAATGAAGAGTCACAAACTGAAGAGCTGGGGAACATATGACGAGTCTTGAACTATTGATGAAGCTGTAAATATAGCAAACCGCAAAAGTTGTAAAAAAAAGTAAAGACACTATATTAAATTGAATGTGAAGGTGCAACTATATCAATTAGAGATTATTAATGAATTATATGCACTCCTTAGCATAAATTTCTTGTACCTTTAAACAGTTTGCATGCTTATCCCTGAGAATGACACATAGGCTTTTGCCATAGTATTGCTTGTATGAGGCCTTAAAATTTTAATACTGTTCCTCAACCCTCAAACATAGAGAAGGAGACATTTCCTTTCTTAGTTTTGTGCTTATGCTGCCAAAGAGAAGTAGTGGGAAAAAAGTGTGGCCTAAGCTGTCATTTGATAACTTAAATAGCTCTTGATCATTAAACTAACTGGAGGATTCATTATACCATGTCATTTTATATATGTGTGAGATTTGCCTCATTAAATTTCATAATATTTTAACTTGAAGGCTGAAGGAAATGTAATGAAAGGATATGTGTGCTTCCTTCCTCATCACAATTTGTGTTTGACAGCTTGCTATTGGTTCATCCCGGAGATTGTATTATTTGAAACCTTGTTTATATTTCTGAAAATAATGACTTCAAAATCTATTATTAAAAAGTCATGAAAATGTACAGATGAGAGGGCTTTAATGTTGTTCAATGACTGATCTGGCTGCTCTCCGTGTGCAGTGCTCTTATCTTCACATATGTAGGAAACTCCATATTTGTGTCTTGTTAATGAAACAAGTAACTGAATGTCAAAACACAGTTATTTACATACAGTACCAAACTATTCTGTGCATTAAATCTTCTGGTTTTAAAATCTAGACTAACTGACTTGGCCCAAATTGGAGATTGCAAACCTTAATGACATACTATATATCAAATAATAAATAACCAATTCAGCTGAATCTGATTAATTTTTTATAGTTCATGGTCCTTTACCAGGCTTATATTACTTCACACATTTCCAAAAAAATGTTTCTATTCATTTTTCATACCCATTTTTCCCATTAAAGGTTTGCTGGCAGCATAGGTAGCAGTACACTAGGACAAGATTCCAGTTACTCACAGGAAACACCAACACACCCACAATTAAAGTTACTGCTTAATCAAAAAGATAAAATTTAAGGAACTGTGAAATTCAAAGTTGCCAGAAAAAAATGAAAAAAAAAAATTATGGATATAGTATAGAGAATGATCTTGGCTAAACCTCTGACTATCTTGAACAGTTTCATCTCCAATTTCTAAGGTCTCTGAAGAGCCTTGAGCACATAGCTGATTCTACCATGGGAATGCTAATGCCAGCTGTCATGACTTTACAACATGACCTGTATTTTCCTGACATTTTAACATATTAACTTTAAATATATTAAGGATCTAAATTGTTACTTAATTAACCAATTGTTTAATTGTAGTGCCTACAGTTTAACAGTAAGGTTAAAATTATATTCTGTATAATTGCTGTATTTTATTGTATACTTGATTGCAGTTAGATATTATCTATCTATCTATCTATCTATCTATCTATCTATCTATCTATCTATCTATCTATCTATCTATCTATCTATCTATCTATCTATCTATCTATCTATCGTGATTATCAAAAGTATTCACCCATTGTAAGTTTTCACATTTTATTGTTATACAACATTGAATATCAATAGATTTAATTTGGCTTTTTTGACACTTACCAACTAAAAAGAATCTTTAATGTCAAAGTGTAAATAGATATCTACAGTTCGATCTACATTATTTACAAATATAAAACACAAAATAATTAATCTCATAAGTATTCACCCACTTTAATTTGACATGCCTATATCTTCACTGGTGCAGCTAATTGGTTTGAGAAATCGCATAATTAGTACAATGGTGGTCACCTGTCTATAGTTTCATTTGATTGTAGTATAAATGTGCTTGAATCTGAAAGGTCCAACTTAAGATAAGAGAGTGTTTTGGCCCAAACTGCACAATGAAGACAAAAAGAACACTCCCTGTAACTCAGTGGAAAGGTAATTGAAAAGCATAAGCCAGGATGGATACAAGAAAATATCCAGGTCACTGAAGATCTGTTGGATTCTAGTGTAATACAGACTGGCATTATCCATTTTATCAGGCTGGAACACAAATCTTATCTTAGCAAACTGCTGCTAGACTTTCTTAATATCAGCTTCTTTTTCAGTGGGACCCTCTTTGGTATGGAGACTGCACCTTATTTGATAAGATGATCAATAACAGTTCAAGTAACACTCGGAGACAGCTGGGCACCCATAATGATGGACAGAAATTTACACCAATGTTCAATCTGAAAAGATGGCCTTTTGTGCACCCAAGAAACCAATGTCAAGATGTCCTCTCTCTCCTGCCATTAAAACACCATAGCATACCCTAATTCATCAAGCCCACTCTTTAACCTTGCCGTAACGTCTTCTGTATAGGAGAGACCCCAGTGCTTACAGAGTGTGGCCATAACAAAGCTGAAGCAATCCCTTCTATTTTAAAAGGGTAACCAGGGCTCAGCTGAACAAATGTAAGACAGTCCTTAACAAAACGTTGATGAGGAGTGCCATTAGTCCAAACCTTGCTAAGATAGCAGTCGTGACTGTTCCTATCACTGTTGCCTATGGTGGGAGAAGGCTCCTTCTTTCAATCTGTTTAAATTTTACTTGACATTTACCATGTGCCAGGAGAAACTTTCATCCTGAGCTCTAACTACAATAGTGTGGTGTGTTCAAAGGTCTTTAGACCTCAAGGACATAGCAGCTTCAACTGTAGCCAAAGCCTGCAAACAGTGATTTTGATAGTTACCTCAATGCCTTTACACATTTTTTTGTTTTTTAAATTTCTTAAAATTTTACTTTATTATTGATTTTCTATTTTCCGTAAAATTGTATTTATTGCTGTGTTTCACTTAATCTGTTTTTAACAAAATTAAAATAAAGGATTTCTGTTTATTAATTCCTCCATGTTGATTTTATTGATTTACACTTTGCACTAAAATAATACATTTTTCAATGTTTTAGCTTCTAGGGAAGGTGGTTTGGAGTGCCTCATGGAGTTTTTGGGGCCTCTAGAGTCCCTCAAATCACCTCTGCCCACGAACACACAGAAACTAATTAAAGCTACTTGCAGGCAATAGAAGCTTTAAAACCAGCTACATAACATATCCATCTTACTTACATGAAATGATAGATCATAATTCATAAGTTATTTGCCTTTTTCTATAGAAGAGAATAAGTTTATGTAAGCTTTCGTAATTTTATGTTTTGTGTTGTTTTGTTGTCTTTTGTCTCTCTCTTTCTCGCTCTCTCTCTCTCTCTCTCTCTCTCTCTCTCTCTCTCTCTCTATATATATATATATATATATATATATATAAATACAAATAAATATATACAGAATATACAAATATATCCTTACATTATATATATGTTATGGGTAAAGCCCAAAAATTGGATAAACCTAGCACTACCTAGGTAAGGCTTGCATTTTCCAAAAGACCTGGATAAAGCTACAATAAAATGTGAGTTTCTAACTTTATCTGGGTAATCTTAGGTTTATCCAGCTGGATAAAGCCCGATTTTAATAAAACATTATTTCCAATTCCAGCTTTACCCAGGTCTGTTGGATAATGTGAGCTTTACCTGGGTAATGTTAGGTTTATCCAATTTTTGGGGTGTATCTGTAACATATGTAAATTATCCTTAAACTATAAATAAATTGTAATGTTGTTTATTTCAACAAATGTGTTTGGGTTATATATCAAAGTAAGTCTATCACCATGTCAAACTACAACAGAGGAGAGTGAAAATGTTCAAATAGATTTTAGCTAATTTATAAACCCTGGAAAGCAAAAAATAGATTCCTCACTCAATCTGCAATCTGGCATCCCTTTGGGGGGTATCTTGTTGATTGTTTCAACTAATTACCAGCACTGAAGAAGGAGCTTTTTGTCTATAAAACTAAACTCTGTTTGAATATTGAACATTATCAAATACGCACCACTCCCACTGTGAAGCATAGCAGTGGCAGTGTAATGTTTTCAGGATGCTTCTCTCCAGCAGGCCCTGGAAGGCTTATAAGTGTAGAGGGTAAATGAATCCAGAAAAATACAGGAATACCCTGGATGAAAACTTGATGTAGTGTGCAAGAAACCTGCACTTTGGGAGAAGATTTGTTTTCCAGCAAGACAGCGACCTCAACCATAAATCCAATGGCTTAAAACAACAATGTTAATGTCCTGGAGTGGTTGAGTTCGAGTCTAGATCTTGATTTAGTTATGACTTTGTGGCTGGACATGAAAAAGAATGTTCTCTCATGATCTTCATGCCACCTGACAGCTCAAGCATTTTTCCAACGAAGAATGGGTAAAAATGGCAGTGTCCTGATGTGCAAAAGTTGATAGAGACCTGTGCACACAGACTCAAGGCTGGAATTGCTGCAAAGATGCATCTGCTAAACACTGACCTGAGGGGCTAAATACTTATGCCATCAATTATTTAGTGTTTTAAATGTGTAATTAAATTAGACTACTTTGCAGAGATCTGTTTATACTTTAACATTAAAGAGTCTTTCTCAGTTGATTAGTGTCAATAAAACTGTTGTAATAATAAAATGTGAAAACTTACATAGGATGAATATTTTTATATTCTATCTATCTATCTATCTATCTATCTATCTATCTATCTATCTATCTATCTATCTATCTATCTATCTATCTATCTATCTATCTATCTATCTATCTATCTATCTATCTATCTATCTATCTATCTATATATGAAAAGCCCTGTGCCTTTATTCGTATCCTGCTGAAATACAAATAAATAACGGTTATCATGGCTATTTGAGTAAGGGGCCTCTTTTTTATGAGCAGAGCATTTCCTTCCAGCCTAAGATGTACCAACATCTGTTTCCCAAACATTTCTCTGCTCATCTTGCAAGTTTAAATGTGGTTGTATAAAATGTTCCAGCTCTGGGTGTCTAGTAGTTATCAAATAGTTTCAGTACAGCTTCAAATCATGAACAAGTCTCCCCAGTATAAAACCTTAGAAAGTATTTTAATTAATATAATAAAGTCATAGGTTTGCCATCAGTGACTCTCTGTGTGACTTCGTGTCCTGTTCCCATTACAAGCATATTTTGTATAATTTTGAAGAACAACTGATACAGAACATGTTAAAAGTAATTATTTTTGAGTTTCTAGCCCTGAGAATCTTTTATGATATCTTGACACTTAGCACATGCTATCTACTTCTGTTTCTCTTTCCTTTTTAAAACTATGCTCAGCCTCTCATGTGTTTGGTTATTCTGACTCATTTTTACTTTTTATACCCATATAGGGATCTCAGACAAACAAGTCAATTTTTCTTTTGCTTAAGTCATTAAAGCAGTCTGAATCCTGCTTTCCCCCCCCCAATTGTTTTACTCATCTGGTTTTCATTTGCCGTATCTGCTGCAGATCACATCAGACAACATTTACAGCCCTAGCCTCTTTTGTAAACGTGATTTTTAGCCTCTTTCCAGTTGTCTAAGCCCCATTTGTAATTCTTTTGGGGTTTTTTCCAACAGAATGTTGTCACAAGTCATGAAACACCTACATTATAATGCAGAGAAGTTTGCAGCAACTTGGCCATTTAGTTTTCTTTTTCAAAGTTTTCTTACGTGCCTCATGAGGTTAGTTTGTAAGATATTTGTTTATGGGTTTATGGTAGTCCTGGAGAAATACTAAGGAAAAGTAGCAAAGGTTAAAATCACACTCTCTCATTTTTGTGTCAGGTTTCTGTAAGAAGATCGAATCAATGTCATATCACATATGTGCAATATATGTTTTCTTTGAGTGGCACTAAAGCCAACATAAGTCTCTAGTACCTCTGTATTTAACTTGCCAGTCTCCAGGTAGCTTATAGTGCTTCCTGCCCTAATATAATGACCAAATTCTATGAAATAGAAGTGTAATGATTATCACTACTGACTTTTCCAGTTTGTAGTATTTTTACTAATTTATGCAAAGAATGCAACATGGCCACCCAACTAATGCATGGTGTCAGTTTTTAAGAGAGATAGCAGCTACAGAGAAGTTTTTTAGCGGTGTAGGTAGAGCAGTGTTTTCCATCTGTTTTTCTGTGGTGACACACTTTTTGTAAACCAAAAAATACCAAGGCACACCACGATTCTACCAGGTTTAGGTTAGCAAAAATCGAAAAAAGGAAATCACAGAATATTATAAATGGCCTTCTTCAGGGAACAACTAATAGGTTATAATCTATAGTACAGATGTTCTGCCGCGATTAAAGTAAATTAAGCCTTGCTAATTGAATCAAACAATTTGCACAGGTGTCCCAACTTTTGCTGATTACTTAAAAACCCTCCATGTGTCTTAAAGCAGATTTGGAGCATTGACATGTCATTGCTTCAACCAAGGTGGCAGGGAATTCCTTTTGATTCAACATATGTTTCTTATTTTCACATGTGTTTACCATGTCAGCCAGCTAAGACAATGCATTGTAGAGTCTCTGAAGGTCTAAGCACCACGGCTACATTAAAATTCATCTGCGGAAATGGCATCCAGATAATCAGTGTCCGCATACAACAAGAACCCTGAAAACAGACTGTCAGACCAGTTGGGGTCAGAAAACAGGCCATTCTGATCATTGTAAAAGATTTCCAGCCAGACTTCATCTTCTGACTTCACATAGATAACTGTAGATCCAGAAGCCACATCATGGTTTCCTGTATTAGCATCAAATGTCTTAATCCGATACTGTCCATTGTGCACCAAGCCAATGGCTAGGTGTTTATTGGCTAGAGTAATGTCATAAGTAAAATAGTATATCCCTGGAAAGGCACAGATGAACTTTCCTGTGTTTGGGTTATAGTGCCCTCCTTCATTAAAAATAACTTTATTAAATATTATTGGTAATTTCTCCACTGGATAGCTGGTTGTAATGCCAACAGTAAAGGCTGACTTTGGCACTAGGCCACCACATTTACAGATTCCTGGTAGCCCAGGCATTCCTCGCTGACCTCTGTCACCTTTCTGTCCTTGAGGACCTTCAGGGCCAGGGATTCCTTTGCTGCCTCCCACTCCTGTAGGCCCCTTCTTACCAGATGGTCCTCTGTCTCCCTTATCTCCTATTTTTCCAGTGGAGCCAGGTTTTCCTTTTAGACCTGAAAAAAATGCATAATAAATCAGCAGAACTATTTATTTTTGGTTCACTGATTCACTAAATTATTAATAAATCTTGTCCAAGATGTTGAGAATTCTCATTTACATGGCATAAGATACAAAAGGTTTAACTTTGTCTACTCTGTTGAATTTGTACTTTAAGTATGGGTACCACACCTCTGTCCTTTTAAACCTGATTTCAGGTACATAAGGATTGGTTAAAGGAATATTTGACTGACTGTCTGTATGGTCAGACTAGCAGTTTCAACCAATTGAGGTGACTGCTGGTGCAGAGAAAGAGTTAAAGATGGAGAATAAATGCAGAACAGACCCAGTCAACTTTCTCTGCCAATTATAAAAACCTGTCAAGTTAAACCTTCCTGTGAACTGTTAATTGGTATAATTGTTATTACTCCAAACCATGTTTGGTCAGTTCTTTTCAGAGTATCCAGGATACTTAATCATTAATAAGTGAAGCCATGTGCTTGTAACAGGGCAAAGTGAAGAGAGCCTGCAACAAGATGAGTACTCACAGTCCAAAAGCTGAAACAGTCACTTCAGTAAAAGATGTTCATCTTTGGAAGAACTAAATAAAATGCTCCATAGGGAGTAGTATCTATGCATAAAATGATGCTCATTATGCCGGCATAGTGACCCCAGATTTGTCAAAGAGGTAGTGTGAGAGAGCAGTGCAGAGAACAAAGAAATTTAGCAGGCCTCAAATGATTGGGAGTGACTCATGGTGAGGCCACTGAGTGTGTGAAATGAGACTTGTTATGTTTTGCATGGCCGTCCAGTGTGGAATGTCTAGAGAGAGAGGCACTTCAGCTCCAGTCATCTGAACAGAGTAGACAGAGCCTCGGATTAAGAGGGACTTTCTGAAGCCCTCTTACAGTTAGGTAATTCAACTATTCCTGATGATGTGGGTTGATTTTATTCTTTTAATGCAAGTTCCGTATTGTTCATTCATGATTTTATTTTTCTTTTGCATGATGTTTGTTTAAATGTGAGGTCACGGAAAGCTGGAACCTATCCTATACAAAGCAGAATTACAGTCTCAGTCATACATTAGTTCACTCTTGGACAATCAAACTAACAGCCTTTTCTTTGGAAATTAGATGGAAATCAGAGTACTTGGAGAGGCCATGTAAACACTATCAGAACATGCAGCTCTCCTTGAACATTGACCCAGCTAGAATATGTACACATACTGTATAAAATGAGTAGACAGCATCTCTAACCTCTATGCCACCATTGCATGTATTACATCTATCTAATGATAAACTCACAGTTAATAGTTGTATGACTGATCAAGATTTGTAACAAAATGCTGTGCTGAAGATATGCTCACACCCAAACAGTGAAACTGCATTCTGTTAGCTCTGTTAATGACTTTTTTTACACATCAAGTGTCATGACATTAATTTTAAACTTCTTTTTCCACATATTCCACAGGATGGTGGAAGCTGACATGGTTTGAAAAAAGAGCACACCCAGCCAAATTGTTTTACACGGTTTTTACTATATGTTACCTAGTAGAGTTAAGCTTCAAACCATATTGCTGCCAAAAATCTACTTTCCTGTGCCCTGTGATGTACTCTATTTAAAAGGACAGATTGATGATAAAATAATTTATTTTCATTTTTAATATGAAAATGGGACTAGGAAGTTTTAAAAAGGCCGTGCAGAGTTCTTGTCATAAAATGCTTAGACGTAAGCTCAATGACAATTGAATATTCATCTATCCACTTCTTGAACTTGTCATTTTGGTTTAAGATTATTAGGCAGCTGTTTTATTAAGTGTACCAAAAAGTTACTTTAACCTCTAAGGTTTTTTTTTAATAATGGTGGACAAGCTAATACTGGAAATGCCTAAATTAATATCCTTGATTTTGATGTATGCCATCTAACACTGCCTATGTGATATTGTCTCATCCTCATCATGGACTGCAAGGGTCGAGGCTGGCTACCTCAACTTCAATAGCTCAGTGATGGAGAAGAGATGGCTACCCAAGCTTCAATAACTTAGCGATGCCCAGAAGTCACTCTGCTCACGAGCCTGTGCTTCACTACCCCAGAAAGTACCTCAACAAGTATGCCAGACATACTCTAACAAGGCCAGGAGAACCTTCTGTCAGGTTATCTACTGTATATCCTTCTGCTTCCTGAAATGCCTCTTTTGTGAGAGTTAAACAAATAGAGTTAAACAAATCACTTTGTTAAGCTCAGCTTACTACTACATTTATTGCTGTTCTGGATAATATTTTTTAGGATATTGGAACATATAAAAAAAAAAAACTATGCAAGTTTCAGTGAGATAATATTCAGACTTTAATGTATCATTACAGTGGAACCCTGGTTTGCGAGTAACTTGGTTTACGAGTGTTTTGCAAGACGAGCAAAAATTTTTAATAAATTTTGACTTGATAAACGAGCAAGGTCTTTCAGTACGAGTAGTATGTATACGCTATGTCTGCTGAGCGTCATGTGATCACAACTGAGCTGATGGTTCTTCTCTCTCTCTCACTGCGGGATTGTGGGCAATCGTCTCCTATTCTCCGTCTGAGTCGGTGTGCCTCACTCATATAGTCAACATCCGTACGAGCGTATACTGTTTACTGCAGCATTAGCATTGTGACTGTGAGTGCCTGCACGTGCGTGAGTGTGTGTGTGTGCTCGCTCGCTCGCGTGTGTGTGTATGTGTGTGTGTGTGCTCGCGTGCACGTGTTTATGTGTGTGTGCTCGTGCGCGCGTGTGTATGTGTGTGTGCTCGCGCGTGTGTGTGCTGTGATGTGCGAGTCCTCGTCTTGCACCCTAAAACACAAAGCTGAGTCTCAGTACTTTAGCAACACCAGCTTTATTCAGCTTGAAAGAGCAACAGTGCGGTTATTTATTGTAGCGGGATCTGCCACTCTCCTATACACAGACACAGCAGTCAGGCAGGGCCCTGCGCATTTATAATGTTCCTCATTCCTTGTATCACCCATCGACGGCAGGCGCTTATAGCATGTCCGCAGTCTTTTCGGATTCGGTTTTACGGCGAACTGCTACAGCGCTGGGAGACTGCGATTGCTTTGGGACGCTCTTCCGCGTGTCGTCCCGTTGGGTGCAATCCCACAAGAGTTTAGAAACTCACTCACAACAGCCATGATTCCTTTCAAAGGTAAAGTGCAGGTTAATTTGTTTTATGTATTTTTACTTTATATTTTGTATTAATCATTTTTATATGAATAGTTTTGGGTTGTGGAACAAATCATCTGAGTTTCCATTATTTCTTATGGGGAAATTCACTTTGATATACGAGTGCTTTGGACTACGAGCACGTTTCTGGAACAAATTATCCTCACAAACCGAGGTTCCACTGTACTTATGTTTATTTGTTGAACATCCATGTGTCAAATACTAGGTGCCAAAAGCAGAAGAAAACCTGAATGATTCAGATCAGTGTCCATGAAGCTGGCTTTGCTTCAGTATAACTGAGAGAGAGAGATGTCCATAAATGTAAAGAGTTCACTATTCCTAATCCAACTGAGGCATTCTTTAAAAGTATACGCAATTGCACGGCCTTTATCCTCCTCTTCTTCACTGTGATGCATTTTAAGCAATGCTATACTTCATCCTCTGACAGTATGGTGTTTTAGGTGCATCTTCAGAATTGCCTCCGTCCTTTTACTTCACATACCAAATACTGCATTCTCATGTTAAAGGCTGGGTGTCATCCCTTCATTTTAAAACCTATATGCTGTCTGCTTCATGTCCGTCCCTTTCAAAAGCTGCATAGCATCTGTTTTATAGATATTTTTAGTAAGTTATACCAGTCAAAAAACAAAAAAACATTAAGAATGAGTGTAAACATTGTAAGTGCCACACAGGTTGAATGGGCATCCTGTCCAGAAAGGAGGATGGTTCCTTGCCCGGACGGGAGGCTTCAAGAGGTCAGTCAGGCATCCTGGCCAAAGAAGGGACAGGGGCCACACCCAGACAGGACTTTCCAATGGGATGGATGGACAGCCCAGACATAGAAGAAGATTCCTTACCCGGACGGAAAATGGACATGGTTCCAGTATCTTCCCTGGATGGGTGAAAAGAAGAGAAGACAGGGAGGGACTATCTTCAAGGGATGTTAATCCCCCCAGGCGCTAGATGGCAGCATCCCTCCAGGCACTGCAGGGACACACACTCCACAATATATTGGACTTCTGTACGACCCAGAAGTACTTCTAACGGACAGCAGCCCTGGCACCAGAAGAACTCCCGGTCCTCAATAACAGGGATCACACTCCCTTGTACAGGCGAGTCAGAGCTGGGAGGAAGGAAGGCAATTCTCAACTGGAGGAGGGAAGTGCGGTAGTGAAAGGAGAGAGAAACACTTGTGCTTTGTGTTCATACTGAGGTAATTTTGTAATAAACCATCATTTACTTGAACCCCATGTTGGGGCTCACTGGCACCCCATTTCCATCACAACATATACATTCTAATAAATAATAATATAAGAATCTGTAAATGAAAGAAAGACTTATAAGGCTCAAAAGACTTAAGTTACAAGAATCAGTCTGCACTTCTCCAAGTAATTCTGTAATATACTCATTAACATCAGTTCCTTAAAATTTACCAGAGCAGGGAATGTTACTTTTTTAGCATTCTGCCAAGAAAATTAGGACTTCAAAGCAAAAAACTCACAGTGCTATTCTTTGTGCTGTGTCTGTAACTGACGTGATTTATGAGACTTATGTGATAGCCAGACATCTGTTATACGAACATCAGTGCAGAGATGCCTGTATGCACTTTCTGACAAATGTGTAAGCAGTTTATGTTGATTTTGGCTTTTTATATAAGAATTCTGCATGCAATATTTAAATATGTTGGACTGCAGTTATATCCACCTTTATAAAAGGTTAAGTGTCTGCGTGACTGTCTGGATGTTGTGTCTCTGTCATTCCAAAAGATGGCACACCAAAAAACATTTTAGTAATAAAATGCATTGCATTTGTCATTGCAATAGGTGGCATATCACAAACATTAACACTGCTTTTACGAGTCTCATACCAAATGGCGTATATAAGAGAGACATAATCATTACATGGTGCACTGCAAATGTTAATGCTGGGGTCTATGCTGATTATTTAGATTTCAACAAGTCTTAGATGGGTAGCACAGCTAGTACAGTGATAATTGGACATATTAAATAGGCAATGGTGTATTATGTGTGTGTCTATTACAGCACAGTGAAAGCATTAACTCCCCCACAACCCCACATATAATAATTTTAGTAGGTGCTTTAGGGCAAGGTGATAGTATGCAGTTTTAGCCAGGTTATGAGTGCCTGAGTGGGTTTTTAATTCCGCACAAAATCGCAAGAATGTCATTGAAGCTCGTAGCGTTGCTACGTGCGAGGTACAAGATATGTAAGTAGTTTATAGGATCCCAATACCTTTTTTAAAATGTCAAAAAATTGGGCACTGTTGGCTTGATTTTTTCAGGTGTGAGATATCATGTGAGCTAACTCTGCGTTTCAGCTCTCTTTAACTAATCAGAAAGCAGCTCTGTGTTTATACTTTTGTAAGCATGGCTTTGAAACATTTGTAGATGCATAAAAAGTAGAAAAATTGGTTGAGTTGTGGCAAGAGAAATATCCACTGTATTATATTCAAAGGACACCAAGTGTAATGAATGTGGAACTTTTTCAGAATTAGGGGATGTCGAAAGTTGTGTCCCTCAAGAATCAGTACTGGGGCCACTGCCATTCAGGTTAAGCGTATAATCAATATGCTGGTTAAGTTTGCCGATCACACCAAAACAGGTGGAAGGCCAGATGATGCTGAATCAACTAAATCCCTACATGGAGGCATACAATAGATAGCATACAGACCTGGGCAGATATGTGGCATATGAAATTTAATGTAAGTAAATGCAAAGTATTAGTAAAACTGTAAGATTTGAATACACAATTGGAAGTCTGAACCTTGACATTACACCGTATGAGAAGGACCTAGGAGTCACAATGAACTCATCACTATCTACATCCAGGCCATGTACACATAGGTTATATATTGTGATATATGGAGTACAAGTCAAGGGAGATTATGCTTAAGTTATATAACACACTACTGTGTCAGTTTTGCTCTTCATATTTCAAAAAGACATATCAGCACCAAAGAATGTTCACAGGAAAGTGACTAGGGTGGTTCTAGGACTAAATGGTATGAGTTATGAGGAGTCATTGAAGGAGTTGAACATCCTCAGTTTAAGCAAACAAAGGCTAAGGGGGGCATGTTTGAAAAGTATAAAATTATTAGTGTAACAGAGCGAGTTGCAGAGGACGGAAAAATATGGAAAAAGAAGATCCGCTGTGGCAACCCCAAATGGGGGCAGCCGAAAGAAGAAGAAGAAAGGAATTAGTACAGTAGATCCAAGTTGTTAGTTTAAAATAAATTCTGCAAAAAGAACATGGGGGTATGGTTGTAAACTTTTAAGGCCAGATTGGCACAAATGTTAGAATATTTTTCTTAATGCAAAGAATCATAGACACAATAAATTGGAGGACGTTCAAATCTCAACTTGATGTTATTTTGGAAAATCTAGGTGAATAAGATGGACAAGCTTGTTGTGCTAAATGACCTGTTCTTGTCATAATTTTTCTAATCCTACAATGTTCTAATTTCCTCTGAGAAATATCATGACTAGATAATCGAGGAATATTATTAGATAAACTGAGGAATATTGCCCAGCAGCTATAAATTTCTGGTAGCATTGTATGCTTCTACTTTTACAGATTAGTCATAAAATCAAATGAAAACTGTTAGCATGCATAACCACATTTAGCCTAATGTAAAAACAAAGATACTGTACAATGAACTATCACATCACTCTACACGGTGTTAAACTGGTGGGTACCATAAATCTTTGCCAATGGCCTCATCGCTCAATTTCACGCAAAAATGTTCCGAATCCCTGAACCTTCCATGATCCATAAATTATATGGTGTGTACCTTCTTTCAAGAAGTTATCAGTACAAATGAGTTGTTAAGTGTGAGAGAGCAATAGAACACCGGATGCTGTAATGTGAGAAATATGCATAGTTTACACCCGCTTCTACCCTTTCTCGTTAACTCTAATACTGAAACGCTAATAATGATATCTTTGAATGCAGACTACTTGACATGTTCTCTTATCCCATTGTGGCACTATTTGAAATGTAGTCCACCAGTTTTTATCTTTCCCTATATGAGACTCAGATCCACCACCATGAAGACGAATTGTTTATAGGTAAATGTTGCTTGCATGCTGAAATGCTGACAAAATTTAATTACAAGCCCAAAACCTGACCATCTTAGATTCTAAGAGCTTCTCTGAATAGCAGTTAAGGGGGTCTCAATGTTATTTTTTCCACCAATTAATCGTATGTTTTGTGGTCAGTTATCTAGTTAAAATACTGGTACCACATGGGTATACAGAGTTTAGTGCTATGCAGACTTTCTATCGTGCTCATTTCTACAGTTAAAAAATATCAATTTAGTTTGAAGGTCAGAAAATGGAAGGCATGTTGACTCGGTGCTTAGGATGGCTGCCTCATAGCTTCAGAGTGATGGATGCAAATCCTTGTCCAGACACGTCATATTTTCCTAGTGTCTGTGTGGGATTTTCTCCAAGTATTCTGTTTCTTCTTTCACACTGTACCTTAAAATATGCATTTATTAGGTTGTAGTACAGAAAGTAGTCCCCATATGAGTGAGTAAATGAGTGTGGGTGAACATGATCTGCAAAGGACTGTCACCCTGTCCATGGTGTATTTTGTGCCTTATAATTAGAAATAATTTGAAAAATCTACATGGAGGATTTCCAACTGGTCTGCTGTGGGTTGGCGAGGCTGTATAAGGTACCCTGCCAGACAGTGGCCTGGGATGATTCCTACCTTGCACACAATGATTTTTGGATAAGCTCAATCCAGCCACAGCTCTAGACTGAATTATGCAGGTCTGAAAACAAATGGATGTCCAAATAATTTGAAAATACAAATGTAGATATAATAAGAATTTAAGGTTAAAGTTTACACAGTAGATGTCCTTTAAAAACTTAATTAAATAGGCACACCTGGTTCCCCTTTCTCTCCCTTCTCTCCTTTTCGTCCATCCCGGCCATCCCGTCCTGGCAGACCAATACGTCCTTGAGGCCCAGGTGCTCCATTTGGCCCGGGCTTCCCATGTGGGCCTGGCAAACCAGGAATACTGCAGATGTAGCGGGGAGAACTCCCTTTCAGCTTGGAGTCTAAAACTTGCCCATGTAAGCAGTAAATAAGACTTAAAATACAAAAAAGTACAAACATGGTTCTTTCTGAAAAGAAAAAGAGAAATTCAGATTTTAGAAATTACCCTTTTTAGAAAACTTACAACAGCCGGACATGTCCCCCCAACAAATCTGACAAATATACCTCTTGAGTGGGGTACAGAAAAAGAAGTGAGATAATCTAATAAATTCTGGTCATGTGTTCACTGCACTTATTGTACATTTCTAACTCTGAGCTTCATCACAAACATCCAATTAAAACTGACGTTGGAATCCATTAATCATTTGCTCACACACTTATCCAGTTCATAGTTGCAGCAGTTAGAGCAAATCTAGTAGTACTGGGTGCATGGCAGGAATCAACCCTAGACCAGACACTAGTGCAATACAGGAAACACCCTTAATGACTAGCGTCATCAATTAATCCAACAAGGATTCTCTAGGATACTGAATGAAAACTGGAGAACTTGAAGGACATTCCGTACTGACATGAGGAGAAGGTGAAAACTCAACAACGAACAGTCCCATGCCCAGGATAAAAAACCTGCCCATCCATTTTGCTCCTACTTTGGAATCCTAACACAGGAGGTATCATCTCAGCTGCTTTGACTGCATTTAGTAAAGTATGTGAATTTCCTGGGACTGGTGTAATTTTGCTTTTTGTCATTGTGGTATTGCATATAGGTCGGCTGGCAGTAGTGATCAGAAGCTGAAATGAAAGAGGACATTACAGTGTGAACATAAATCCTGAAAAGTAAACACTTCATTTGTCCAGTGAAAGCACAACTAAAAGTAGATGTTGGCTACAATTTTGCTTGCCTGCTCAAGGACACTAAAGCAAAATCTTCCATATCACTTTGATTACTCTTATGTATTTTAATTCTGATTTATCACACACTTATCCATCATGATTTGATACCCTAGAGCCCTATCCACCTTAATAAAAGAATAAGAGTTTGTGTGTCTGTCCAGTTGCGGTTTCTCAGTCATTCCAACAGATGGCACATCATAAACATTTTTGGTAGTAAAATGCACTACATGTGTCATTCTAATAGATGAAGCATCACAAACATTAACACTGCTTTTACGAATCCTGTACCAAATGTTACAGTATATAACAGAGACATGCTGTATGCATTGCATTGTGCACTGCAAACGTTAACACAGAGGTCTAGATTGATTACTTAGATTTCAATTTGTCTTAGACGGATAGCCCAGCTAGAGAGAAATAATGATAAAATATTAATTAGGCTAAATTAACTTGTTTTTCTAATTAAAGTTAATGATAGTTGAGTATGTGCCTTACTGTAATGTTAGTGAATGGCTTTTCCAAAATTGGTGGTATTATTAGCTCTGTGATACCTGAAGAAATCTTAGTTGTGAAAATGGAAACAACCAGAAAGTTTTATTTTCCGTGAAGAGCTAAGGATAAATCTATAGATCAAACATAACAATCCTTAAAATTTTAATTTCTGGAGGAGAATGAATATCTACATTAGCCTGATATAACCTTTTTCCTCTTGATGTGTGAATTTTACTATTTTGAACATGTTGTGTCTACTTTTTTTCATTTTTTTCACCAGAATGGTTTACCTGTCTTCAGTCAGTCAAAATAAACAAGGAGGAAGAGATTGATATGCATAATGGCAGAATTCCTCATCCATAAACTCCAGTACTCCAGTCAATAACATGAGCATCATATTTTTCCATTTCTTCTTCTCCTTATGACAGAAAATGCAAATATCTAATGGGCCCACTCATGAAGGTTTAGTAAATGTATGAACATGGCCACTTCCTAGGAGGACAGAATGAATAAAGGGGATCTCTGTCTCCAGTTTGTTACATGAAATGCTTTAGAACAGAGCTCTGTCCCAGAGAAGGTTGTGAGCACTCTTTGAGAATACTATGTGAATTATCAAAATTTGAAAGATGGCCTTGGGTACCACCTGAGAACAAACATTTAACTGCTAATTTAAGACCAAGAGCCTAAACCCATCACAGGAACTGTACTGAATACACAGAACAATACATATTGTGGTTTACTGAGGTCTCAACAAAACAATCATACTGAGCAAAACCTCTGGAAAATCTATTCTCTTCTTGTGTACTGCTAATATTGTCCCATCTTATTATTTGCATTGCTACATAGCATGACATGATGATTAGATTAGATTAGATTAGATTAGATTAGATTAGATTAGATTAGATTAGATTAGATTAGACTAGATTAGATTAGATTAGATTAGATTAGATTAGATTAGATTAGATTAGATTAGATTAGATTAGATTAGATTAGATTAGATTAGATTAGAAGGATGCTAAGGATAGAGCTGCCAGGGAAGAGAAAAAGAAGAAGGCCTAAGCGAAGGTTTATGGATGTGGTGAGAGAAGACATGCAGGTGATGGATGTAAAAGAACAAGATGATCTGCTGTGGCAACCCCTAATGGGAGCAGCCAAAAGAAGAAGAAGAAGATTAGATTAAATTAGATTAGATTAGGTCAACTATTAATCCCATGGGGAAATTCATAATGTTCAAAAGTGCTTAATCTGATTCAGTGTTGCTAGGTGCCAGTGCTGGTTCTGACAGCAGTGAGTGCAAATTATGAATAAGCCCTGAGCAGAGCACCAGTCCATAGCAGTGGTATGCTACAAATACTAACATACTGTTATTGTGGATAGTGAAGATAGAAATAGTTTATTTCACATACAGTTTCGTAAAGCAGACACTAAAATTTATTTGTTTGGTGATTTCACAATTGTGAAACCCAAATTGTCCTGTTTCTTGATTCCTACAGATGATGGCTCACATTCTTCTTGCACTGAAGGAGCTCTCAGTTTAATTTCAGATTACAATTGCCAAGCTTGTCATCATAGTTGGCAAAGTGGACATTCTCTTACCAGTACAAACACAACAAAATGTCTACACATGACAGGAGAAGGGTCTGGTGATTTTTTTTCTTTAAAGATCTTTACTCAAACACTAAATGACAGGCAGACTCATTGAATTAGTGCTTGAAAATGATTCCAGACAGAAAATAAATGGATTTCTTCTTGTCATTAGGACGAATTAGACTGAAAGAAAAAAAGGGTGATATTTTTGCCAGTTTTTTTTTTTTTTGCAAAGCAAAACACAGTTTCACTGTGAATTCAATTATCATCACTTATGATGAAGACAGAGGGGTTTAAAATATGGTCAAAATAGAAGTGAGACAAAAAAAAAAAGATGCCCTGAGTCTATGTAACTATTATTCCTTCACTTCCTCGAGCAGTAATATTAGGGCAAAAATGGCCTGAAAAGTAGCAGAGAATGTAAACTGTAATTGTTGTAAATTATATTTTTCAAGTTTAGTACAAGTTAAAAAAACTGACCCTGGCTCAGTACACATGTATGACAGGGAGTTCCACATCAAAAGAAATGGGAACCCAGTGTACCCTTACATCACACAGTGATTCTACTAACACAACATCACACACTGAGAGCACAATCTTGCATGAAAATCTCAGATATTTAGGTTTCTTACATTATAGCCTACATACAGTATACTGTATTTCAATGAGAGAAAGTAAAAAATAACATTTGAGCTGTAATTGGGATTAATTGTAAAACTGCTTGTAAGGACCCTCACACACTCATACTTCAAGAAAATAAATTGGGTTTTTTTTGGTAACTGAATGCATAGATTAAAAAAACAGACAATTAAAAATGCATTGTTCTTACAGTAAAAATATTCATTCTTCTTCAGGATCACCTTAAAAAATTTAATTTATTTGAAAAATTTCAATCTGGTTTCTGATCTTCTCACAGTACTGAGACAGCCCTGGTCAGAGTCACCAATGACCTCCTGATGGCTGCTGACCAGGGCTCTTCATCACTCCTTTTCCTCCTGGATCTCACAGTTGCATTTGATACAGTAGACCATATTATTCTTCTCCAATGTCTCTCCACAATATAATTGGACTTTCTGGCACTGCTCTGGAGTGGATCGAGTCCTATCTCACAGATAGGGCTGAGTATGTGGCCCTGGGGGATGCTAAATCTCGTACCCACACTGTCACCTGTAGGGTCCCACAAGGATCAGTCCTTGGGCCGACCCTTTTTAAAATCTATATGCTACCCCTGGGTCACATCATCGGCAGGCATGGAGTTTCATTCCATTGCTATGCTGATGATATGCCGCTTTATGTGAGACTGGATTTGATTTCTCTTACACCTCCATCAACACTTTCCTCCTGCTTGGATGAGACTGGGGCCTGGATGTCCAAGAACTTCCTTAAGCTGAACAGCACCAAAACTGAAGCTCTTTTAATTGGTAACCCCCATCAACTTTGTTCCTCTGTAAATTGTATGTACTTTTCTGGTCATACTATTACCCTCTCCCACTCTGTTACAAATTTGGGTGTCAAATTAGACTCCCATCTGTCATTTGATACACATGTCCGTCACCTCTGTAAAATTGCATTCTTTCATCTCCAAAACATAACCAAACTCTGTCCTTGCCTCTCCCTTTGTGATGCTGAAAAGTAGGTTCATGCCTTTGTCTCCTCCAGGCTGGACTATTGTAATGCACTCCTCATCGGGATATCCAACAAGAGCCTTCAAAAGCTCTAACAAATTCAAAATAGTGCTGCAAGAATCCTGATGAGGGTCCAGAAATATGAACATATTTCACCAATCCTTCGGTCACTTCATTGGCTCCCTATTCACCTCCGTATTGAGTACAAACTCTGTTTGTTTACTCAATAGTGTGTCCATGGAAATGCTCCACAATATCTTAAGGAACTCCTTATATTACAATCTACTACAAGAAACCTCAGTTTTGCAGATACCTACCGCCCCCCTATGACCAAACTTCGTACAATGGGTGACTGAGCCTTTGCAGTCGCTGCTCCACGGCTCTGGAATGCCCTACCAGAGAACTTGAGAACATAGCAGATTGTGAGCTATTTTAAAACACAGCTAAAGACTTTTTTATTTAGGAAAGCATATTAACAAGAATGCCACTATTTATTGTTGTTTAATCTCTGTTTTTATCCTGTTTTGTCTTGTTTTATATAGCACTTTGAGATTTACTACTAATGTAAAGTGCCTTATAAATAAAACAAATTATTTTTATTATTATTATTAATTCCCCTAGGGCATGGGATGGAAAGCCATATTGGAACAGACAAACCCAAAGTCTTATTAACAGGAATAACTGTTGTAGCAAAGGGATTTCGTCTATCCTGCCCAGACCTACACAACCTTCAAGGTAATTCTGAGCACTGTTGTTACTGCTGTTGTAGAAAATTTGAAATGGATATGGTCGGACCCCTTCAAAAAAATTCACCAGGTGATCATAAATATTACAATAATAAATAATTCCATTCCCACTCCATTCCAAAATCAAGAAAGCCATTACAAGTAGTTTATGTGTTACCACCTGTATTGAAAGCCTAAAGCTGATTTTAACCTTAATTAGTATCCCTTCCGTATTACAGATAGATACTGGGACATCAAAGTCTTTTAGAATTTTGTATTTAGGTCTATCAGCCATATTATATCTATTTAGAAAAGCATTTTAATCAGGAAGTAAATGGATGGTGCAGAATTTATTGTCAACAAAAGGAAGAAGCTAAAATGTTATTCTTCCTGTGTTTGTACTTGCTTTCCATTAGATTATCCTGGCCTTGGCAAATTCTCTTCTTTCAGAATGTTATGTTGGAGATGGCCATGAGCGATACTTCACCTAGTCCTGAAGGAGTAAGAAGAGCAATCAAACTGCAAGCTAAAACTGTTGCATTGTTCAAGTCTCCACCTTGTGAGAAAAATTCCATTCCATTATAAAAAAACAAATTGAGTCTTGTATCATGTTTTTGGTCTCCACCTTACATTCAGACATATCATCACTCAGTGTGTGCATTCAAAGCACTGTAGCAACCCAGGGCCATGTTATAGTTATACAAATAAGTAAATTCAGCAATAATTCAGCAAATAAGTAAATTCAGCAATAGTCCTTGTAGTTTTCCCAAGAATATAATACTTAGAAAATTAAGTGGTTTTTGTATTATTTTTCAGATTCTAATTCCTGCCAGGCTTAGCTCATTTTTTAAATCTGTTTGACATATGTACGCATATGGGATATATTGCATTTCTAAAGAGGGAAGTTAGTTATGTAACAATGCAGACATGTATGAATAAATGCATGAGGGATAAATCCCTTTATTGAAAACAATACAGAGTGAAAACATGGCTGAATATACATTTTAGGAAATGACTGAATAAAAAAAAAAGTTTGAAAAAGTTGTTTGAAAAGTCCCTTTAATCCTGATTTAAAATTTATAATGTTTAAGAAGGGACGTTGGCAGTCTTACACCTAACAATCTCAAACCTGTTTAATTCATTCAGGGTCACACTTGGTTTTTGCCTACTCTGACAGTAAACCAACCTAAATAGAGTGCCAGTCCATCACACGGCACACTCACGCACACATCCACTCTCTCACTGGGGCCAGTTTAGAATTACTAATTGATCAAACTATCACGTGTTTAGAGATGTGGAAGGAAAAGTGTGCAGAGTCCATGGGCAAGCACTGGATTTGAACATAGAGCACTGGATCTATGAATTAGCAAAGCTAGCCAAGGCTCTACAATGCAACACTTTGCATGTAGTAGTAACTGAAGATTCTCTTTCAATGCAATCTTAGTTTTCAGTTACTTGTGTGATGACATGCAAACACTTTGTAATTTTGTCTAAATATATGCAGAGCATTGAAAAAGTATTTTGCTCTTTAAAAAATCTCAGTTGTTGCAGAATTTCATATTACAGTTATGCATCTTGTTCCAATCTGTGCTTTTAACAAAAGGACAAGAACAAGAAGAGTAAAGATAAAATGACAGGTTTGTCAGCAGATATTAAAGTCAAAAACTGAAATCTAATGCTTAAATAGGCATTTGTAAGGGCACCTCATCAGCTCTAAGTTTCAAATGTGAAAGAAATTGCCCTCTCAAGGATTAATTGCCATACCATCAGCCTCTACTTGAGTACCACGGAAGCACTGTCACATATTATGGTTAAAATCCCTGGTTTGGTTTAGGAGTCATTAGTCACACGGAGCACCTAAGGGAAAATATGAAAATTATGACTAAAGAACATTGTATGTAAAATCATAGATAAAGTAATAAAAATGCATAGATTTAAAAAGTACATGCAAAATGTATCAAAGTGTTTGGATCTCTTTCTGAGCTGCATTAGCCCAAAAATGAATACTGTAAATGTAAGCTGTGTCAGGACACCAATACACTATCTAGAACAGAGTATCTTTCAAAACCCGGCATTCCCAACAAGAACGTTCAGAGAAGAAAGTGGCATAGAAGCTTTACACAGATGTGTAAAGTTTGGCGGCTAAGAGTGGATTAAAACTACAGCAATCAACAAAATAAAGAATTCTGTGTATCACTGGCTTGTATAGGGTTGTGGCAAGATAGAACTCGGTACTCAATAATATTCATTAAAAAGCACTAAAGTGCCTAAGGGAGGAGCAAAATCCTAAAATTGCTTATGACTTAAGAAGCACTGTCCTTACAGTGAGATATGGTGGCAGCACCATCAGGCTCTGTAAATGCTTCCTATGAGCAGCGACTGGCTAAGATTGTTAACACTTAAGGAAGATCAGAATACCATAATTTATTGCTTGATTTGGTTTGCTAAAAAAATTGATGTTCACCAGAAAATTAACCTAATTTCTTCCTTACCTGTGGCTTTTCATTCATTCAATGTTACCTTAGTAGAGGTGTATCTATCTTTTCCATCGTTGTATTTCCGACCGTTAACCTTATTATACTCTTTTTTTTGTTGCGTACCCTTCACTACCATTTCTGATTTTTGGTATCCCCTTCATTCTCCTAACGTGTCCATTTCTAGTCCTCAGAACCCTGTTTAAAGCTCGTCTCCAGAGATGTCCAGTCCACTAGAATCTTCTCTCCATCCCCTTTGTCCATAACCCTTTCACTTTTAGGTTTCCTTTAAGGCAGTGTTTTTCAACCATTTTCATGTTGTGACCCACTTTTTCTCATATAAGTGTTTTCATGACCAATACCGGTGTGTGTGTATGTGTGTGTGTTAGGCAGGACTGTGATCAAACGCAATTGTCACAGCGGTGCCCCAACGCAACCCGCTTTTTGATCCACCTACCATTATAAACTCATGACCCACTTGCAGCAGCCCATGACCCAAAATCTGTTGCAGAATTTTCATATGTTTCTTCATTCTCTGTCATATTAGATACTCCAATTTGTCATACTACACACTACATATCTCAAAACCGTCTTGCATTTTTTTTCCTTTATTTTGGCAGCCATCCTATTTTTATAGATTATTTTGCAATACTTTCTCCACTTTCTCAGCTCTGCTTCAATTACCTGCCTAATTTCCATTTCAATTTAAATCATTGATCCAAAGTATTAAAAGGGCTTCATTTTTTTCTACCGTATCAGATCCCAGATTTATCTTTACATTCTTGCCATCTTGACTAAAGAGAATTAACTTAAAAGAAAAACACTAATTTCAGACAACAATGGTGTGTCTTAGAATAAAAAGGGTAAAAGTCCTTGACTGCCTTGGTTAAAGCCATGACCTAAACTCCATTGAGAACCCGTAGCACAGTGTGAATGTAGCAGTCCATAAGCTGCAGTATATTTGAAAGCAGGATTGAGCTAAAGTGCATTTGCCAAGAGGGATGACCAAAAATGACTCCTAACCTGAGAACTTAAGTGGCAGAAACTTACCCACAAAACTCTTGAAGCTGTTATTACAACAAAAGGTGATTTCTTCTAATTTTAGTGCATGGATTTAAATATTTATGAAAACAGCATATTGAAGTTTTTGACTTTTAAGATATTTGCTGACAAATAATTAATTATTAACCATTAAAATGTATGAAAACTTTTGCAAGATCCTCAGTGATATACATGTGAATGCGTATAGAGATGTACTGTAGCCTTAGTAGGCTGCAGTTCTTAAACTTTGGGCCTGCATTAATCCCATAACTCAGATTTTGAATTAAGATAATTTGTGGAACAGACTTGGCATTTTTAATAGACAGATTCCACAGCTTAAATGAAAGAGAGCTTATGTTTGGGTGCCATCCGGGCCACAGGCTTGCTATCCTTGTAGCTGGCAATAATAAAAATCTTTGTGTTGAGGTATTTGAAAAATTGCTACAGGGGAATGTGAACTAAAAATACAAATTGTAGCAATACATCAATTCATAAAGACATTAACTACTTAATTCAATTTACATTCAAATCTTTGTTTGTTTTAATAAATCTGTTTTATCAATTTTTTACAGTTTACATTTTCATAGCAGGCAGTTCTAAAACACTCATGGCTAATTATCCTTTGAATAGGAATACTGTAATTGTGATCTGATTAATTGACAGTACTTCAAAGACAAGTTTGATCTCTGCTTCATTCCAAAAGCTTAAACACCTCCCTTTAGTTGAGGTTTCATCAGATGGTGTAACCTTTCTGCAAAAAGACCATAGTTAGGGGCATAAAGGAGGTCTTCAATCTGTTTAAAGGAAATTCCCTTCCTTAAATTAGTGTAGTACTTGCCTTTGTAGAATGAAATGTAGAAATGTTAGACAGGAAAAGTTAATGGCTTACAACTATATGATTAATTTACAATATTTTTCATTCCTTGCTGCGTTTGCCAATGTAGTCTTTAATCTTATGATTTATTACATGTTTAATTATGTGATTTTATTGCACACATACAATTGGTTTGAAATGAAAATCTCACCACATTTCTTATCCTTGGCCTTTTCTGCAGGATGTTTATACATTTTAAATGGTCTGAAATATTCTCACAATCTTAATATAAATGTAATAATTCCTCATGTTTATATTCAGGACATGATTAAATCCTCTCATACTGAAACCATTTCATATAAACCTTTAAATTACTTTTATGCTAGTTTTGGCATTATCTGGAAAACGAGAGGATGTGACACCATTAGATCTCACAAGTTTAATGATATTTTTTAAAATATGTTGGTTGGCTGTGAAATCATTCTAAATCATTCTAAATGAAGATATGCTTTCAATACAGGGTATAAACTAAGTAGGTCTTTTTGCAAAAAACAAAAAGTTAGTTGCAATTCATTTTCTACTGACCACACTTAAGTGACTTGCCCCTTAATATAGCATGCCTTCATTCTCAAGTTAGACCTATGTTTTTATTAGAACAGATCTGTCTCACACATGTATGTCACAATGAAAACTGCTAGAAGCACAGCGAATATTTCCATTAATAGACAGATTTTAGAAAATGTTATTCTTTTAACAATAAATTTGATCTTGTACTTAATTTTTTAAAAAGTTGTTTAAGAAGAGCAGAATTTGAAACTACATTAAAATGTCTGTGCAAGAACTTGTACTTATTCATTCTCTTGCATAACTGTATTATAAGACTGATCCACTAGCTAGATACAGACAGGATCATACCTTAAATGAGTCATAACATCCTTTTTTTGGCCCCGCACATTAAAAAAATCATTTCCATATGCTCCTTGAGGTAGTATGAAGTTGAACCCAGTCCTGAAAAGTCTAGGATTTAAATCAAGTTCAACTGCAGATATATTTTCATGTATACACAACACAATAGGATACTTACATGTCACCATATATTATATAAAATATTATAATATGTGGGGCGGCATAGTGGTGCAGTGGTAGCGCTGCTGCCTCGCAGTAAGGAGACGTGGGTTCGCTTGCTGGGTCCTCCCTGCATGGAGTTTGCATGTTCACCCCGTGTCTGCATGGGTTTCCTCTGGGTGCTCTGGTTTCCTCCCACAGTCCAAAGACATGCAGGTTAGGTGCATTGGCGATCCTAAATTGTCCCTAGTGTATGCTTGGTGTGTGTGTGTGTGTGCGCCCTGTGGTGGGCTGGCAACCTGCCCGGGGATTTGTTCTTGCCTTGCGCCCTGTGCTGGCTGGAATTGGCTCCAGCAGACCCCCGTGACCCTGTGTTGGGATATAACGGGTTGGACAATGACTGACTGACCGACTGATTATACTATGTTTTATATATATATTTTTACATGCATAGAGATAGACAGAAATAGGTAAGTAGGTACATGACTTTTTTATTGTTTCCTCACCATACACCACTTTCAACATTTCAGTAGAACTTTGTAGCACAGGCAACAAACACTACAAAGCTGGTCTGGGAATTAAATTGGCACATCTCATATGTGTGTGTGTGTGTGTGTGTGTGTGTGTGTGTGTGTGTGTATGTATACACATACACATACAAAATGCACATAGTACAACAATGCCTCAATGCAATTTCAACTGACAGTATCGACAGTTACATAGACTGTTAGCAGAACAAATGAAGGAAAAATTATACAAATATTTAAAAAATTCACAGCGTGTGATTATTTTCATTATTTTTTTATGGCTACACAAGAAGAAGAAGAGAGATATGTTCCTCCAATACTCACAAATTGCTTCGCTCACTTTGGCCTATAAAGAATATCGATAGAAAATAATGATACTGTATATACTAAAATCTACGTAATCAATGTAGACCTCAGAGTTAATGTTTGCAGAGCACCATCCAATGAATATGTCTCTCGTAAAAGCAGTGTTAATGTTTATGATGCACCATCTATTGGAATGACAAATGCAATGTATTTTATTACTAAAAATGTTTGTGATGCACCATCTGTTGAAATGACAGACATAGCAACTGGACGGATACACAGACAGACACACAGACTCATCCTTTATTAAGGTGGATAGATAGATAGATAGATAGATAGATAGATAGATAGATAGATAGATAGATAGATAGATAGATAGATAGATAGATAGATAGATAGATAGATAGATAGATAGATAGATAGATAGATACAAGCAGAAACAAACAGATATGGACAGATAGTCATCCCCAAGTTCACAATGAGGACAAGTGAGCCCAATGTAATGTAAAAGAAATGGTATCTATATTTTAAATAAACACAAGAAAAGAAGTGACGAAAGTGCACAAATTAGTAACAGAAAACAAAACCCTAATGCCTCTTCTAGCTTCCCTATTCAAGATCGTTAGGCTCAGTGGATTTTCCTCATAAACATTGTTCTAATTTTCAATTCAGCTTCACACTTTTTGAAGTATCAGTGGCTAGGATTAACATGTTCCTCCAGTCATAATATTGCAGAATGGCAGTTTATCTGGCCATTAATCAAGGGACAGGTAACCCCATTCTCTTTCTTAATTTTCTCTTATTAGGAGCTCACTGCTTGGGTCATGTTCCTCTCCTCTGTGTACTTAGGCATTATCGGCCTATACTGTATATATTTTCCTTTCCATCTGTTCAAGATTGTCATAAAGGTGGGAGAATTGGGACATCCTATTCTCATTTTCATTGTGCATTTTCATTTGTTGATGGTTTAAGCTTTGTTATTGAAGTTATTTCTGTGAATCCTGCAACTTAGCTTGCTAAATTTCAATAAAACTTGCTTGGAAAAAAGGTTTTATTGCCTATTTATTGTATTCTAACAATCTAACTAAACTGCTATCATACTTACATGTTTTAGCCTTGCTAGAGTTTATTATTGTTACTGTCAGGACTACGCAGAACACCATATGACATATCTTGTTGAATGCTACGACAATACTTAAAGAAATGTATGCTGTATTTAGAGGAATTAAAACTTACAGCCTGTTGTTTATCAACGTATCTTTGGAGCTCATTCACAATCACCTGCTGAAATGAAGAAAAGTTCCTATGGGTTACAATCTCTCCCCTTTCGTTCATAATACTGCAGTGTCACTCCTTAACTGTGTGGTTCTCCTGCCATTTTAAGTGAGAAGCAGTCCTATCTCAGACAAAAATGTAACTGGTTAGCGCCATGTGTGATGCAGGAGGCTCCTTGCCTAGACCTGAACCTATGATCTCCCAATGATGATCACAATTCAACAGCTGATAATGACTGATTTAGTCTGTACAACTGAAACCCGAAAGTACTGAACCCTTTGTTCGGTGAGTGACGATAATATATGACAGATTCACTCCTTAACTCTCTTAGCATGCATATACTGTATGTAAGAGCCATTTGCTAGTTATCTAAGTTATATTAAATGTTTGCCTTTATACTGTATTAGTGCATAGTCTATGGGAGGTTCTTATAACCCCCACAAGCTGAATTGAATTGGAATATTCTACCTATTTCTTGTCACTTTGACTGCAGATTAGGCTCAGTAAGTGACCTGTCTTTGCCGAAAGTAAGGCATGGGGGCACACGGTTTCAAACCATGCCTTAAGATGCCTTAATGTGCCTTAACATGCTCAGTTGTATGTGCAGAGCTGTACGTTTACAACGTACTGAATGAGAAGTAAAGCATAGCAAAATAATTCATCCTTATGTATAGAAACAATTGAAGTTTAACAAGAAAAACCATTTTCCCCTTTTTTGTGTTTTTTATTCTACTTGTGTAACAATCGTTTTCTTTATTCCTGTGTGGACTGTTTGCTTTGAATTTTTGCTAAGCCCTTTAAAATGAACTTTTGGACTGAGAAGTTTCCTTCGGCATGCGTTTGACCCATGCTTGATCCTGCCTTACCTTCCAGCAGCTGCACTGTATGTTTAATAAGATTTTGTAAGTAACAATATTTACATGAAAAAATGATTAAAAATAAAGTAACTATTTGCAAATACTTTGTTGCATAAATAACATTTAATTATATTTATGTACATGGCAGTTATAGATATGTTGTCTTTTAGTGCTTTGTCGTTTTTGGTTTATGATTTTGCGAAATAACTAAGTGTCCTGAAAATGGCCCAATGTAATTTTAAATTTCAGTAAACAATAATTTAGTACCAAAAATAACACAGATCTTGTATCTGATCCTGGCAAATGCTGATCATATTACTCAAAACATGTTCTGGCAGATTAGAAAAAAATAAAATCATAATTCTCATTTGGATGACGAGATGAAAATAACCAAAGATCAATTTTCTGATAGCAGCTGTTATGGTCATGGCAGCCTTACACTAATCTTTTCATTTTCAAATGCTTTCCATGAAACACACAGCTGAGCCTTTAGAGTATAGTATATTAATTTTATTTTGTGCTGCCTGATGGTTATCTTCACAAAAATTAATACGTCAAATTAATATTGGGTTCATCTTTGTGCTAACAGCATTGGCAAATAATGCTTTAAGTAAGGGTCTGAAATTACTACGTGTTTATGTTTTAAAACTGAATGAGACATATTCAGGGTGCAACACGAACTTCTAACTCAAGAGTTATTACAAGGCGGCAACACTGTAAAACTGTTTACTGGAACCACACACGTGAGAAAAGATGTGAGAGAAAAATAAATTATACCTGACAATAAAGAGATTTTTGGCAACTTTAACTCTCTGGGTGTTTTTCATTTGTCTGTGCTTCTTGTTTGAGCCAAGAAAGGCTAAATGTTTTGTGAGTGATCCAGCTCAGCACATGGATTTTGTAAACTAGAGATCTCCATTGATGTTTCTCTGAGTTAGAATTGTCTTGAAAGCATTGTTAATTAAATCAAAACATTCAACCAAAAATTTGATTACACAATAGCTGTCATTAGCATCAATTTTCTAGACAATCTAGATAAGTAAAAGGAAACCAAACCTAAGGTATGTGTGCACATAAAGCTGTATAAATTTCACAGAATATTATTTGTAGACATCAATCTGAAACCATGCACTTAAGAATGAAAATATGCCTGAATCATTCAAGTCAATTTAATTTTTAGATTAATATGCCAAATTTAAGGCTTTCAATACAAAGTAAATATGCCAAATTTCAATCAAGTAATTACATGAAGGCAAAATTAAGTTTAATGTTATTAAACAATTGAAAATATTGTAAAATCCTGAATCCTACTTATCCATTACGTTTAATCTATCTTTTTGTCTGAGATTCCTGAGGAATTTGTTGCCTTTCAGCCAGTTTAACATCCATCCATCCATTTACCAACCCACTGAATCCGAACACAGGGTCACAGGGCTCTGCTGGAGCCAATCCCAGCCAACACAGGGCACAAGGCAGGAATCAATCCCGGGCAGGGTGCCAACCCACCGCAGGATACACACAAACACACCCACACACCAAGCACACACTAGGGCCAATTTAGAATTGCCAATCCACCTAACCTGCATGTCTTTGGACTGTGGGAGGAAACCGGAGCGCCTGGAGGAAACCCACACAGACACGGGGAGAACATGCAAACTCCACGCAGGGAGGACCCGGGAAGCAAACCCAGGTCCCCAGATCTCCCAACTGTGAGGCAGCAGCGCTACCCACTGCGCCACCGTGCCACCCAGTTTAACATTTAAATAGATAATTTTCAGTCTTGTTAATTTGGGTCCTAAACTAAAACTCAAGAATGTCTGGTTTTGAGCTTATCCTGGTTTTGAACAACTTTAGTCTTTCAACCCCAACAGTCTTATGTGGCTGATAAAGAGAATAAAGAATGTTCTCTGAAGGGAAAGACTTGCAATTTTTTTAAATTTTTCTTTATCTGTCTATGCTTAGTGCTCTTTTGTTTTTAAGTACAGTTTAATGGTATCACAAGTTTCATGCATGTTGCTTAATAAATTATTTTCTGCAAATCTGGAACACATTAACACTAGCCCTGTTGACTAACCAGAGCAGGTGATTGTTGTACAGTTTTAGTTTGAAAAAGTATCCATTTTGAGGACTGGCTAAAACTAATATAACAGTTTCTGAAATCCATCTTTAATAAATTAAGAAAAGATCAGTGAGTTCATCAAGTGTTTATAACATCTGATAGTTGAGTTGTTTCAATCCAGATCATTTTTAAAAACAAATACATACCCCACTAGCGATGAATGAAACCATCAAATTACGTTCGGCATACCATTTTGCATGTGATTTTGCAACTGTGAAAGACAAAACTCAAAACTCGCTAAAACTTTTTTGATTTTTAAGTGCTTTTGGGATGCAAAACAAGGAATATTGTTTTGTGTTTACATATGTTATTATCTGCAGCACACCAGTAAAATCCATTACATCTTATGACTCTTATTAACATCATGACTGAAGAGTTAAGTATGCTTTTTATATAAATGTGACATACTGCATAATTTCTGCTTGAAGATGCACCAAAATATACATGACTTGGGAACATTAACTTTGTAGTCACCTGGTAACCACCTTTTCATGTTTCTTGATTCCTGCTGATAAGTTCTAAGTTCCAAGGAGAAATCAGTCTAATATGTATTGCTCTTGTCTCTGTAACATCTTTAGGACTGTGATCATCAAGTCTGTCATCATATAATTGACAAGGTAAAGTCAAGTCAATGTTATTTATAGAGCACATTTAAAACAAGAGAAGTCAGTATATATAAATTAAAGGAACACTTTTTAATCAGAGTATAGCATCAAGTCAATGAAACTTCTGGGATATTGATCTGGTCAGTTAAGTAGCAGAGGGGGTTGTTAATCAGTTTCAGCTGCTTTGGTGTTAATGAAATTAACAACAGGTGCACTAGAGGGGCAACAATGAGACGACCCCCAAAACAGGAATGGTTTAACAGGTGGAGGCCACTGACATTTTTCCCTCCTCATCTTTTCTGACTGTTTTTTCACTAGTTTTGCATTTGGCTATGGTCAGTGTCTCTACTGGTAATATGAGGCGATACCTGGACCCTACAGAGGTTGCACAGGTAGTCCAGCTTCTTCAGGATGGCACATCAATATGTGCCATTGCCAGAAGGTTTGCTCTGTCTCCCAGCAGAGTCTCAAGGGCATGGAGGAGATTCCAGGAGACAGGCAGTTACTCTAGGAGAGCTAGAGAGGGCCATAGAAGGTTCTTAACCCATCAGCAGGACCGGTATCTGCTCCTTTGGGCAAGGAGGAACAGGATGGACACTGCCAGAGCCCGACAAAATGACTGCCAGAAGGCCACTGCTGTGAATGTCTTTGACCAAACAATCAGAAACACACTTCATGAGGGTGGCCTGAGGGCCCGACGTCCCGTAATGGGCCCGTTGCTCACTGCCCAGCACCGTGGTGCTTGATTGGCATTTGCCATAGAATACCAGAATTGGAACAATATCTAGTGGACAAGTTGTGGGTTTAAGGTGACTAAATACTTCTGCCAAAAAAGTGAGAGATACAGGCTCAAAATGATAAAAAACAAATGTTTATGTATGAGGGACAGGCAGGTCATCAATAGAGGGTAGAGGCAATAGAGGCAATATGGGATCTAATGTTAGCAATTTGTTTGAAAAACAAAATGGAGAAAATCCTCACAGACTATGGGTGTCATGTCAGGCCATGTAGGAACAGAAGGGTGAAGAATAGAGTTATTATTTCAAATATCCATCCATCCATTATCCAACCTGCAATAGCCTAACTACAGGGTCATTGGGGGTCTGCTGGAGCCAATCCCAGACAACACAGGGCGCAAGGCAGGAAACAGATCCCGAGCAGGGCACACACACCCACACACCAAGCACACACTATAGACAATTTAGAATCGCCAGTGCACCTAACCTGCATGTCTTTGGACTGTGGGAGGAAACCGGAGCACCCGAAGGAAACCCACGCAGACATGGGGAGAACATGCAAACTCCACGCAGGGAGGACCCGGGAAGCAAACCCAGGTCTCCTTACTGCGAGGTAGCAGCGCTACCACTGCGCCACCTTATTTCAAATAATATCTGGAAAATACTTTATCCTAGCAAATTTCACAGCTTTCTAGTAATTAGATAAATTGCCCCTTATCAAAGGACACCTGAACCTTGCCTTTTTTCCACTTGCACTCTGCTTGCCTACTTGCCCACCTCGTGGCACGAGTGGCATCGTTTAACAATAGTTCAGGTTTAGGTTTTGAGTGCTTGATCTTAAATGGAGCAACAGAGTCTAGAATGTTATAACAAGTACAATTAAACAAAGTGACTAGACTGTCAGTGCCGAACTGAGGTGGAGGGAATCGCAAGGTGGGCATCATGCTGCTAGAATAACTCTAACATACATCCTATGGCTAAACTAAATGTCAATATGTGACAAAAAATCAATTCAGCAATAGCTTTTTCACACTAGAGAACCTTATTTAAACACTAATGCCTCTCGAAGCCTGCCTAAATGAAAGGCTGATGCATGTGGAACTAGTGAAGGAAAATGCTTTAAGACGGGGACTAAATACCTTTCTTCCTGTGTCAATTGCACAAATATTGCTGGTAGCAAAACAAAGGATGTTTTTTTGCAAAGCAAAACTTTTACGTTTCACACTTCATATCTGTTTTATGTGATTCACTAGTTTAGCACTAGTCTCCACTACAACATGAACCATATTTTTTTCTAGATTCATATGCTTCATAGTTTTTGTCTGGAATACACTTCACCTATTTTTTTTGTATACAATTCACAGTTTAACTGAATGAGTTTAGATGGATCAGCAATACTGGTGCCATTGAGCATTTTGTAGAACTGGATTACGTCCTCACAAAGCATTTTCTGCTCAGGATTAAAGTGGTTTAATTCCCATAGCCTGTCAGAGTGGGGATAAAGGATGCAGAGTGGTGGTGGCAAGCTAAATGAGCATTTGTAGTGGGTACTGAATTCACTTTATAGAATAATTAAAAATGGGACCTTCAGAAAGTTGCAGATTTGTATGACTTCCTCATTATTTACCAAACTGCATACATCAGATTTCTTTAAAATGAAATAATGAATCACATGCTCAAGGATCCAAGTGGAGATAAAGTGGAAGTGCTTTTAAGGCTGGAACAGTTGTGAGAATTAGGAACATGCGACTAACTTAGGTAGCTGAGAGGAAACTGTATCTGAATGAGATATTAGGATTAAGATAATCTAACAAGTTTGATGGACTATTAGGTCTCCTCTGGTTTGTCTAGCTCCTTATGTTATTATGTTCTTTTTCATTTTATTAATGTATGCCTTGTTCTCAAATTTGAAGTATTGTAGTTATAATGTTTATATCTCTTTTTTAATGTATTACCTTGCAGTTGTATGATTTGTCACCTGTATGAGTTTGTGTATTATAGATGCCACTGTATAGGTATTACGTAAGCAGGCATGGCAACATAGGATATTTGCTGGAAATAAAATTCAAGTCATACTTAGACTATTGGAAGTCATGAATTTCACCTCCAAAAATTACATTAAAGGGGCAACAATGTTAATCTTGTTCTTTAATTGTCAGCATCTCGTTGATTTTAAATATGTACAAAGTTGTTCAAATATATTAAAAATAGTACATGATTCATCTACAGCAACAAAACCTGAGAGAAAATATCTGTTAAATGACATCCAGCTGTTCTTGAATGTGCTGGATGATTTCTGCCCGATAACTATTCAACAGCACAAGGTGCTGTCTCCAATTAACATTTTTTTGGCTAAAAAAAATCATTACTATTACAGCACTCTTTTCATAATCACCTAACCCTGCTCTGTATAGTTTGGTTCTGTCCTCAAATATTAAAATAAGTCTTAAAGTTGAAAGATTTAATAATATTCCAGACATCCATTATAAAATATAAGCAGTATACCCTAACTTGACAATTTAACATTTCCAGCATTGCTTCCAGAAAAGATAAAAATGTTGGAATACTGCATATCATTAGACCAAGTTTATTTCAAAAGGAACTGCCCAAAAATATGTACTGTTTATTCTTATAACATTAAAGCTACAATTTGTTCCTCCTACTTCGTACCATCATCTTGTTTATTTTACTCTTTATACCTTACATTATTCTACAGGTATGTAGAGCACAGGTGAAACACTCCTTTAGTTTATACTGAAGAACTTTAGCTAGTGTATTGCAAGGTGAGGTGTGTCATTTAATAAAAAACTTTAGTCACCTATGATTTTTGGGACTATGTACTGACACCTAGTGGCCTGGTGAAGTTAAATGTGACTCCAGCCAGGATCTGAAGCACTTCTCTTCTATGGTGTCCTCATAAGTATTGTGTCTTGGGCGCCTACACCATCCATGGTTTTTAGATTGTGGTGGAGATTGCTATTTACCCACATCAGTATATGGAGAAGTACTCGGAGAACTAGTGTAGGTCCTTTTGTCTCTCTCTCTCTGAATGGGCCTAAATCTGTACAGTTCCATCTTGGTTCCATCTCTGCCCATTGTAATCCCCCCAGACAGGTGGCCCACTGCACATCATGCACCACATTTAATATTGTTGCTTTTAAATTACACAAGTGGAGGTGTGCAAGAATAAGGTTTGCTCACCTAATAATAATAATAATAATAATAATAATGTGTGCTCACCTAAAACTGTGCATGCAGCTTTTTTAAGCTTTTAATGAAGTAGAAGTGGCAGTAATTGTATTATTACATATACAGAGGAAGGGAAATTGTTACTTGCATGTCAGATTAACATGCCGCATGTTTTCACTCTCCACTTTAAAGTGAAATTAGGGCCAATGTATACTAATGGGTCATTTTTCAACATTAATAGCACAGTATTTTTTGAGATACATTATTCATATTAATACTACATAGTAAAGACTATGGAAAGTTCTAGTTGTAGGTCTTTTGATGGTCCTTTTAAGTTAGTTCAATGGAGAAAACACTAGATTAACAATAGATTAACAGATGACTGCAAGAAGATGTGCATTATTGTTGGATGTAAGATATCAAGAAAGCTTTCATTGCAGCCAACGTGACACTGCCCTGCAAACTAACAGGGAATATCTTCTTATATAATACGCTACCGTGGCAGTTTATTTGTCTGTCCAGAATTTTAAATCACCTGTAGCTCTCAAACCGTTTGACCTATTGACCTGAAATTTGGTACACATATACTATGTGGCGTCTACTATCCACTTTCGGGGTGATGATTGACCTCCAAGGTTATTCCTATTTTTATTTTATTGTGGAATCGACTCTTGGCAGCGGACAGCAGGGAGGCCGTGCAGTGCATGCGTATGGGCACCATTCTCATCCCTACCACCTTCGCCATCACTTCCCCTACCGCTTCATATCTTAAATCATTCTTGAGGCAGATTGAAGACTTAAGTGCCAAGTAATTGCAACACAAACACTGACTTAATCAGTTTTAACGTTTAAAGATGCCGACGAAAGAAGAGAAGAAGCGGGCCGCTAGGGTGGAAAAAAGAAGAGCTGCTCAGGAAGCAGTAAGCACATCAACCTCTGAGCAAATGAATGCTAAACGTATGGAGAAAGAGCATGAAAACTATGAATGCCCAAGTCAAGTGTATTCACTGCACGTTATCGTGCAGTACGCCCTTACTGGTATGTAATAACTCTTAAAATGTTACACAGAGTGTGGCTTATAATTTTTATTGTTTTCAAATTACCACTACAAAGAAATTCAGAATGCAGATATAGTTAAACAACAACTTTTCAATTTAGACATCATACTGAAAATTTGAATCCCATAAAACAAGAGTTATTACAGAGAAAGCAAGGTGAGTAAAAAAAATTCAGTCAAAAATGCTAAATTTCTAATGTGCTTGAAGCAAATTAACATGTTCATTAATATATATTGTTACCAGTAATATCTATTGGTCTAAGGGGAATCTACAAGAGCAATCTATACTGTAAATGATTGCAATTGTCCCTAGTGTGTGCTTAGTGTGTGGGTTTGTGTGCCCTGTGGTGGGCTGGTGCCCAGCCCGGGGATTTGTTCCTGCCTAGCGCCCTGTGCTGGCTGGGATTGGCTCCAGCAGACTCCCGTGACCCTATGTTGGGATATAGCGGGTTGGACAATGACTGACTGACCGACTGATTATAATATGTTTTATATTTTTTTTTTACATACATAGAGATAGACAGAAATAGGTAAGTAGGTAGGTGACAAATGCAATGTATTTTATTACTAAAAATGTTTGTGATGCACCATCTGTTGGAATGACAGACATAGCAACTGGACGAATACACAGACAGACACACAGACTCATCCTTTTATTAAGGTGGATAGATAGATAGATAGATAGATAGATAGATAGATAGATAGATAGATAGATAGATAGATAGATAGATAGATAGATAGATAGATAGATAGATAGATAGATAGATAGATAGATAGATAGATAGATAGGAAAGTGGAACAGACCCAGGCACACTAGACCATGGAAATAAAAACTGATATCTGGGATGTAGATTGTGGCTGAGAAAAGAGCTGGAGCTTGTATACAGTAGTAGGTTTAAAAATACTTGCTATATATTTTTGGACTCATATCTATGCATAGAATTAACTCTAAAACTTGACGTAAGCATGTTATTTTTATTACTGAGGCCACTGCATTCCACTTGGTCCAAGTTGTATTGGTATACTTTGTATTAAATCGAGTCCTTTTAATTTAATGTGGCTGCTAGATTCTGCTAAGGAACATCTTGTCTCTTCTTGTGTTTGTTATTTTTGCTTCTGAGATTTGGAAAATATCCTGTTTGGGAAACTAAGATTTGCATCTGTGCTGTTTTAAGATGATGTTGTCCTCTTGGCTTCATCAGGCGGTGATCTCTTGGGCATAGTGGAATGGTTGACAGCTGATAGATAGATAGATAGATAGATAGATAGATAGATAGATAGATAGATAGATAGATAGATAGATAGATAGATAGATAGATAGATAGATAGATAGATAGATAGATAGATAGATAGATAGATAGATAGATAGATAGATAGATAGATAGATAGATAGATAGATAGATAGATAGATAGATACTTTATTAATCCCAAGGGGAAATTCACATACTCCAGCAGAAGCATGCTGATACAAAAAAAAAAAAAACAATATTAAATTAAAGAGTAATAAAAATGTAGGTAAATACAGACAATAACTTTGAATAATGTTAATAATGTTGGAATTGAAGAGTCACATTGGAAGTCCGATGTATATAGCTTGAACAGGACCGGAGAAAGTATGTCCCCTGCGGAGCTCCTGTGTTGCTGACCACAATGTCAGACCTGCAGTTCCCGAGACGCACATACTGAGGTCTGTTTGTAAGATAGTCCAGGATCCATGCCACAAGGTATGAATCTACTCCTATCTCTGTCAGCTTGTCCCTAAGGAGCAGAGGTTGGATGGTATTGAAGGCGCTAGAGAAGTCCAGAAACATAATTCTTATAGCACCACTGCCTCTGTCCAAGTGGGAGAGTGATTGGTGAGCATATAGATGATGGCATCCTCCGCTCCCACCTTCTCCTGGTGTGTGAACTGCAGAGGGTCGAGGGCGTGGCATACCTGTGGCCTCAGGTGGTGAAGCAGCAGCCGCTCCATGGTGTTCATCACATGTGACGTCACAGCGACAGGCCAGAAGTCGTTCAGCTCACTAGGACGTGATACCTTTGGGACTGGGGTGATGCAAGATGTTTTCCAAAGCCTCGGGACTCTCCCCTGTTCCAGGCTCAGGTGGAAGATGCGCTGTAGAGGACTCCCCAGCTCCAGCGCACAGACCTTCAGCAGTCGTGGCGATACTCCATCTGGACCCGCTGCTTTGCTGGCACGAATTCTCCTCAGCTCTTTGCCCATCTGCACTGCTGTAATTGTGGGTGGGGATGTCTCTCCTATGCTGGTATCAGCAGAAGGATAGGTGGAGGGTGTAGTACTCCGAGGTGAGTGTGGGTTAGGGTGGTCAAACCTGTTAAAGAAGTTGTTCATTTGGTTTGCTCTCTTCACGTCTCTCTCGATGGTGACACCCCGCTTCGAGCTGCAGCCAGTGATGATCTTCATTCCATCCCACACTTCCTTCATGCTGGTATTCTGCAACTTCTGCTCCAGCTTTCTCCTGTACTGCTCCTTCACCGCCCTGAGCTGGACTCTGTGTTCCTTCTGCACATGCTTGAGCTCGTGCTGATCACCGCCTTTAAAAGCCCTTTTCTTCTGGTTCAAAAGGCCCTTGATGTCACTTGTAATCCATGGCTTGTTGTTAGCATAGCAGCGTACAGTTCTTACTGGAACTACAATGTCCATGCAGAAGTTGATGTAGTCAGTAGTGCAGTCAACAACCTCCTCAATGTTCTCACTCTGTGATCCCTGCAGGATATCCCAGTCTGTAGTTCCAAAGCAGTCCCTCAGAGCCTGCTCGCCTCAGGGGACCACTTCCTGAATGAGCGTTTGGTTTGTAGTGAGGCTGAAGCTGAACCAGGTTATGATCTGCTTTCCCAAGCGCAGGCAGCGGGGTGGTGCTGTATGCATCTTTAACGTTTGCATACAGTAGGTCAATAGTTCTATTTCCCGGGTGTTACAGTCCACATACTGGGAGAAGGCAGGTAATGTTTTGTCCAGCGTCACATGGTTAAAATCTCCAGCGATTAGCACAAGCGCCTCAGAGTGCTGCGTTTGTAACTTAGCAACAGCAGAATGGATGATGTCACTCGCTATCTCCACGTCCACCCGAGGAGGGATGTAAACAAGTAATAAGTGGTTGGGATGAGAATTAGCACCTCCTGAAGTAATTTTCCTCCCCTGGAAACAGAGCTTCTCCCCTACCGATAATGGACAATCAGCTGCCACAATTATAGGGTCTTGTCTACAAGTTACGGTAGAGGTGATTATGAGATTCAATAATCTACTGTAGCTATACCAGTTTTACAGACATTTACAGACATTGTCGGTTAGGTGGTTTGAGAATGAAATTTGAATACTATCTGGGAGCCTCCCACAGGAAAGGCACCAGCCATGGCCCAGTGTGAAAAGACTGTAGGGTGGATTGAGGACAGTCTGGAGGGATTCTATTTTTGACTAGCCTGTGATCATCTGGAAATTCCTCAGAAAGGACTGTAGTACGTTGTTAAAGATAAGGTGGCCTAGTCAGTCTACCTCAGTGTGTTGATACTGTGACCATTACCAGGAAAAAAGAATGAAAATAATAATGATGATAGGATTCATCCAGGTAAGCACAATGGCACAGTGTTGAAATGCTTGTTACAACAACTAAGTGTTCCAACCAACTTTACTCTCTCTGTATATGGATGTTAAAAGACGGGGATTCATGATCATCCTGAGACTTTCCAATAAGTAGGTGAAAATTGTAGTCTAGAAAGGTTTAGCCAAGGGACATAGCAAAACCAAAGTAGGCAGATTTTGACCTGTATTAGATCAGGTCTCATGCAGATTGATGGAGAACATATTCTAAGTAATATTGACTCACATTCATTGTTTGAAAAATGTAATAGTAAAAACTTGTTTCCACTGGGGCTGTTTCTTATTGTCAAGGGATATATGTTGGAGAAACACTGGTATGACAAAGGTTATTTTTTCTATTATTAGTATCAGTGCATACCACATAGTAAAGACTGCATAGATGATAACAGAGTAAGAAAGTGCGCAGAGTTGTTTGTAGTGAAATCCCTCACTTGCATGTAGTAGACGAAATGTTTTTATGATAAGTTATATTTCTTCAAATGATGCCAATATATTACCATTCAGTTAACGATGGGAGACTTTTCGAGGTAAAGTTGTTATCTTCACTAATCCCGGCACCAGAGCGTGGCCATGTGTTGCATGTTGCTTAGCATAGACAAGTAAGAATTTCACTGCACTCTGTACATGTGACAATAATGACCCCATAATCCTCTGATAAAGTTCTAAAGGTGTGAGGGCCATATTCCACTGATTAAATATTGTATATTTTAAGAATGGAGAAAAGTATGATTAGTTTGTAAAGGGATGATGGACAGTAACATCTCTGCCTTCAGACATCTGGACCAATAATAGATTGTCAGTGAGTCTTTGATCATCAAGTTATTGTTTTTCAGAAATCTGTTAATGTTTGATTTTCTTTCTATATTTTAGTTTTGTGCTAGTAATGTTTTACAATATACAGTATAGTACAATCATCTGATACATTAGTAGCTGCTGCTCCTGAAACTGACAGGCTCTTGTAGTAATTTTCTTGAATTCAGCATTCAGATCATTGCAAAAACTAAAACTGCAGTATTAAATTGGAGCATGTGTAAAATTATGATTCATTAATACACATCTACTACGTAAAAACTACATACATATGTATTTTTAGTACGGTAATTAAAAGCTATAACACGAAACTGTAAATGTAATAGTATTCAGACTTGTGAAAAATGAAATGCAGCTTGGGTCATAATTCTGCTTTAAATTTGTATTAGTTGCTCACTCCAGTAAATAACATTGCAATCGTGTATACTGTGAGCATGTCTTTCAGCTACCATTATTACAATAACTTCAAACAAACCTACACTACTTCATAGCCTATGGTTATATTGTCAATGTCTATTTACTTCTGCAAAGCAATATCTGTCCACTAAACTGACAGTTATGTATGAGTTGGGGCATGTACATGATTGTGCTGTTTATTAGATTGCTATTCCATCAAAGACCAATTCCTCCTCAGTGCCCAGTAAAGCATACACTCCAGCTCCGAGGAAGCAGGAACCATCCTTAAACAGAACGCCAGTCCATCACAGGGCACACTTACTTATACTGAGCCAGTTGGTAGTTGCCAATCAACATAACTAGCAAATATCTGAGATGTGGAATACATACGCAGAGGAAATCTACATGGTCACAGTTTGAACATACAAACTAGACACAGCAAAAGTCAGGCAGTAATTTGAATTCAGGTCTTTAAAGCTGTGAGCAAACACCCTAACTACCTCCTTTTAACACACATAACTTCTTTTACAAAGATGCAGAGCACAAGCTGGTCTCATGACTTCACACTGACACTGTGACTTTGAACATTGACATTTCGATCAATGTATAAATAAGATTTATGCTATAAAAGAATAAAATCATGTTCCCTGTTTATGTGTCATTTTAGAATTTGCATTCATATTCAAACTGTTTCACTCCACATGTGGATCATTGTGATCCATTGGCATTTTAGGAGATGTTTTGCTAATTCTGACAAAAGATTTATATGTTCTGGTAGAACTATGTGGACTTCCAGCCCAACGGAAATGCAGTGTTAATTTTCTTCTGTCCTAGATGCTTTTGAGACTGTGATTTATTTTACATATTTAACATCTGACTGGAGTGTTTCCTGCAAAACATTGTGTAAGACAACCATAGCAACAGAAACCGGATAACCTTGGGAAGAGGGTGGCAGGGAGGGGCTTTCAGGAGGACCGTGTCTTATTTGTTATGGAAAAGCACATACTGTATTATTTGCAGCTCTGATTACATTTCTGTTAGTCTTGATCTGACAGGCAAAAATTTGCGTGTAACATTTGTTGTGTTGCTGTGAATTGATCTGTATTGCTTGAATAAGAAAATTCTCAGACTAACCTTTAAATTAATAACAATTTGGCCTCACAGATACTGAACTTGAATCCTGGGCCAAGCTAGTTGCAATACAGAGTTCAAATATTCTCCCTGTGACTGTAGAAATTCCTGAGAGCTCTGTTTGTCTTCCCACATCTCAAAGACATGTGTGGTAGGTTCGTTGACAACACAAAACTGGAATGGTATGACTGTAGGTGTGTGCATTTGATGAAATAGACCTGCACTTGTTTAGGGTTGAGTTCTGTTTTACTCTGAATGCTGCTAAGAGGATCTGGTCTTGGTGGGTATTGACCACGAGGTCAAACTTATAAGCCTGATGACAGTTTTTTACATATATTAAGTATATACAAAATACTGAATTATTATATAAAATGCATAAGATTATAGAAAAAAGTGCTTTCCTAAAACTAAGCTGAGCTGGAGAAAGTCTGCCAAATAGAATGAACAAAAATCATTCCTAACAATGAACAAAGCTGATAGTCACCTAACCTAACCATTCTGCCAAGGAAGGATTGACATTCAATTTTTTTAATAAGGGACCTAAAGAAGAGACACCAGCCCAAAGACAAGCAAGTTTCATAACCGGGAAGACAAATATGCATTATCATCAAACAAAAAATGAAAACTCAAAATCATTGTTGAAAATAGAGAAGTAATTTTACATGGAATACTAACTAGTCCACTAACTTGAATGAATAGAAAAGGTTTATACCCAGGAATCTATGATTTCACTAGCTGTACACTTCTAGTTGATTACCTAGCAATATGACAACAACTGTTCCAATAAATGGCAACACCCACAATAAACAGAATCCATCCATCCCTCCATTTTCCAACCCGCTGAATCTGAACACAGGGTCACGGGGATCAGCTGGAGCCAATCCCAGCCAACACAGGGCACAAGGCAGGAACCAATCCCAGGCAGGGTGCCAACTCACCGCAGGACACACACAAACACACCCACACACCAAGCACACACTAGGGCAGGGGTGGGCAGATTCAGTCCTGGAGGGCCGCAGTGGCTGCAGGTTTTTGCTCCAACCCAATTGCTTAATAAGAAACCCTTATTGCTCAAGTAACACTTCAGCTTCACTTTAGTTGTCTCGCTCGTTAAGATTTTGAACCCTTATTGCTTATTTTAGTCTTAAACAGCTGTATTCTTGGTTTTTAATTGCTCCTAATTAGCAATACCATGCAAATGACAAAAGAGACCAGCATTTCACCATTTAGCTTGTTTTCATTTACACCTGTGTGTATTTATCACGCACTATTTGGTTTAATTAAATACTTGAAAGGAAAGTGAAGAGAAAAAAGTGAAGCACTGAGAATTACTCATCTGTTTTAGACTTCAAATCATTTGGATGATATTCTTAGAAAGGAAAATAAATCTAGGATATGAGAATGACCTGACATGGCAGAGTTAAAGCACTAGCAAGCCATGCAATTAAATAATTGACAAGGATTGTTTTTTAATTAAGCAACTGGGTTGGAACAAAAACCTGCAACCACTGCGGCCCTCCAGGACTGAATCTGCTCACCCCTGCACTAGGGCCAATTTAGAATCACCAATCCACCTAACCTGCATGTCCTTGGACTGTGGGAGGAAACCGGAGCGCCTGGAGAAAACCCACGCAGACACGGGGAGAACATGCAAACTCCACGCAGGGAGGACCCGGGAAACGAACCCAGGTCCCCAGGTCTCCCAACTGCAAGGCTACCCACTGCGCCTCCCTAAACAGAATAGTGTCACAGAAATGATGGTCAGTAAATGCAACTTTCTAACAATTCATTCCGGATGCAAACTAAAGTTAATTTTAGAATCCTTGGCTTAAACAAATTAATTATACAGGTGTATATTTAGAAAACACCTCACGAAAAACACATAAAATTTAAGAGAGATGCAAATCATAATACTAAAAGGCTTCAAGCTATTATTGTGGCAACAGTTGGCTAATACAAACTTAAATGTGTAGGATCTGAATACATAAGCAAACAAAACGATACCAGTTTTGAATGTTTGTAATATACAGTATCTGCTGACAAGTAAATCATTTTAACTTTAAGTTTTTATATTTTTAGACAGGTGAGATCACAATATAAATACATCATCTGGAATCCAACAATACTTAAACACATTAAAAAGCTCTCAATACCATTGCAAGTCACTTTGTATATGCACATAAATTATAGCAGCTCAGCACGCTTATCACTGAAGTTGCCTGCAGCTTTCCTGGCTTCATGACCATTCTTTAAATTGTATATTTAACAAAGGAAGTCTTCTTGTGTTTCTGATTCACACATGGCCATCAAATATAGCGGTGTTAGCTTCAATTACAAGATGGGTCAGACCAGTAGCAAATTTGGCGAGAACTTATTATCTGATATAACATATTGTAGGTTGCGAAGGCCTTGCGCTAACTCTTAAACTAGCTCCCAATTTGGAGATATTAGCACTCATTGAGAAATGAAGCTGTATTTATTTCTAATGATAAAAAAAGGTGATGAAACGACAAACACAAAGTTACATACACGTGAATTTTAATAGGCAGCAGGTTTGTGAGTCTATGGGTACTTGCTGGGATCCTGTATATAAACGAATCCAACATCTCTGCTTTCCTCCACTTCCAATGCCTTCTAAATTGGGTATCCTGCTCTCATTACCTTCAACATAAAACTTAATCTGCCATTTACACTCCCATTCTGAAGTAATTTTTGGGGCTTTGCAAAAAGCTTAATCTAAACGCCTAATTTAGTTTGGTAACTCTTGGTGTTCCAATATTCCTGACAATTACAAATATGAACAGAAAATCCTACTAGATAGCTCCTATGTGTGATTGTAAATAGAAATACGCATCATAAGCTAACCTAAATCTCACTCATTTTTATCATACTTGACATGTGCTTGATTTATTCTTTCTTCATCAGGGCTACATACAGTATAATATTGCCACCTCCCCTCAACCGAAGACAGCATGGATGTCACTTTATTGATCTGAGCCACTGTGCTCAGTGAGGTGAGGACAGGAAATGAAGGTGCAAACTGGCACCACTAGGAGGCAGCATTTCTTCCAGACATAGTACACCTGAGTAGAAGGGTTTTTTTTTGTTGATGCAGAGGCAGATGACTCAACAGATTGGAGATTCTTTCCCTTAGACTCCTAACTCAAATGCAGGGCATAGATTTAGAAGATGCCAACACTTCCTGGCTGACAGAGCAAATGCAAACTTTCAGTCACTCATAATCTCTGGCTCTTAATGGTTTATGAGTAGTCCAGGGTTGTAGAACCGCCAGATGCCATTACAGAGAACATTAGGCTGGTGCTCTTACTTCACATATGAGCTACCTTGAGAGGAACAGAGATCACAATTGTGGAAGAGGAACATTTGGTACAATACACCTGACTTGAAACTCAGTAATTCAAAGGAATTCAAAGCCCATTTAGATATTCCCTTGTTTAGTTGGTCCATTGTGTTTTATAAATATGGGTATTTATATCTCAATGGCTGTTTAATTTTGATTAATAAACATTCTGTTGTGTATTATGTTTGGGACCACCTCATGGAATGTTCCCTGATATTTACATCCGTTGCCTGTTTTAGGGTTGATTGATGCCTTGTGCTTTCTGCTACCAAGCCAGGCTCCATCTTGTCACAACCCTAAACTAAATTCCTAATTGGCCACCTAACCAGATATTAGCATTAGTATTAGAATTTTGTTATGATTAACAAATTTTATTTGTGTTTAAGTAGTATGCAATTATAGTAAGTTACAGTATTTTGATGTTATATTATTATTGCTTTATAAATTTATGTAAGCACTCTCAGCATAAACTCAGATCTAAAAAAAGAATAAAATGATATTAAAAACAAAATAACTTGTTTCTTAATACATGCATAAATAATATACCATACCATACCAATTTCTACACCCGCTTAAGCCTGAGTAGGGCAGCGGGGGGCTGAAGCCAGTCCCAGCAAGCCCAGGGTCTGGAAAATCTATCTATATATATATGTATTGTGGAGCTCGGCCCAGACACAGACAGGCGGATACGTTTAAGTCACCCAACACATGTTTATTATAATCCTCCATATCTACAATAAGTGCACACACACCCCAAAGTCCCCAAAAGTCCTGGCCAACAACACAATGCCTCACTCTTCAGGCCGCCTCCTTGCCTCTCCATCAAGACCTTGTCTCCTCGACCTCTCGACTCCAGCCCACAAATGGAGGGAGGCGGCCCCTTTTATAATCACCCGGATGTGCTCCAGGTGCCTCCCGACAATCTTCCGCCGGCACTGCCCAGTGTGGCAGAAGTGCCGGCTGCACACCCGGAAGCATTCCGGGTGTCCCGGTCCTCTTCCCCCCAGCACTTCCAGGTGTGGCGGAAATACTGAGGTCCAGGGCTCTGTAGGCATCGGGGCGCACCCTGGCGGTGACCACAGGCCCCTACAGGGTTGAGCTTCAAAGCTCTGTACCTGTGGTCCCCATAGCCACCAGGGCGGTCGCTCCCACATGGTCTGGGGGAGGCGTAAGCCCTCCTCCGGTCCTCCGGGGTGTCCCAGCCGGGTCGCCCCCCCCAGCCACCTGTGACAATATATATCTTTATATATAATCTTCATTTGGATCTTGATCTTTGCTTGTCCGCGAATTCATGTTCCCCTGACACTGCCTTGGTTGTTACTTTTGTTTACAAACACTGTCGATACCACTCTTTGTGTTTAGATCTGGCGTCGACACTGTGCTTTGTGTTTAGATCTGGCGTCAACACCTGCTTCGTTGTCGAGACTGTGGTTTTTTTGTGTTTCTATCGACCGTCGTTGGCAGCATTCCGTCCAAATCGAATGTTCACCCGCTTCTTGGAGTCTGCAGTCACCGAGTAGGCCATTCCTATTGAATCAATGTCCAAGGGTTTTGTTTTGTAATTTTGTTTCCCTTATAAAAAATCATAATGCTGTGTGACGAAGGGCCCAGTTCACGACTGGCAGCCGCGTTTAAACAGGGAGCCCTTCACAGACAACTTTAACACGCGCAACGTAGTTGTGCGTACATGGCTAGTATATATCTATATATTATATATACACAAACACACTATCAATCCATCCATCTTCAAAGAAGGGTTGCGGGAAAACTGAAGCTTTTATATTTATAGAATTTATATTTTATATTTTTATTTATATAAAATTTATTTTATTTATATAATTTTATATTTGTATACACATACATACAATACATACCTATTAAACTATTTTTGTTCCGAGTTTCTCCATTTTTCATGGACACACTCATGACTTCAAACTTCATATACAGTATAAACAGACTGGTGCATTACACACTTACTGCGCTAACACTTTAAAGTAAGCTTTAGCTATAATTGTTAAAACACATACATGTAATCTGCTGTAATTAAAAACATATGCAGCCTGTCATGAAATTAACAAGACTGATTAAAATAAATGAGATTGACTAAAAACATCCAGAGCAATAGACTTTTTATTTACAAACCTCACAGAAGACAATGTCCAAGAATACTGCCAGGGTGGAAGGAGAGACATGTAATTATGTAATCATCTTTTCTATAAAATTCTCTTTAATTTCAGTCTCATTAATTTAAAGACAGGCCTCATATATCATATTCTGCTAGTAAGCTACCTATTTTTAGTTGGAATCTTTTGGAATAGGAAGGTTCAGGACAAGAATTCTGCTTGCAGATAGGCTTATTGTGAGAAAGTCCTTCTGGTATGTTTTTTAAACCAAATCATAACTTTATTATCAATGATGAAGGCCTTTGAAGTGCACATTTTTTATCTATGCTTATAAAGCACTATACACTGAAGACTGGCTCAGAGTTATTTCTACACTGTTTATTTTTTGGAATACATATCAGTAACTGCAAATATCTTAAGTGGTCTGAATAAATTTAAAAGCTGAAATGCTTACCTTTTTCTAGCAACTAACTGAAAGTATCGTAGACTCCTGGCATCCCAAAGTGAGCTCTGTCAATCTTTTGTCTTTTTCTTGCTTTTAACCCGAGATCCACAGCAGTAAAAGAAAATGCATTGGATCCTTTGCAGATTATTTTTTACTGTTGCTTTGATCTTTACTCGAAGTGCTCACACTGTGTTGCTGCTTCTTCACTTTTGGGTTGCAGTCAAACTGTCTCAGCTCTGTTCCCTTCAACCCATAATATTCATCTCTTGCCAGCATGCCTAATACAAAACAACTGCAAGCGTGATCTGCCTTGTGTTCCTCTTTATGCACTGCTGATTGGTTTTCTTAGGGACATTTAAAAGCTTGCTGTCCCGCCCACTTAACATTACCTTTGACAAGTAACAGAATGTTCAACACTGTGTTATTGCTGGAGCTGCAATGGTAAGGTATTAGTCTCCTTAATTTCTCATTTCTTTTTACTGAGATTTTTATTTCTAATTTTTAGCATTTGTACAGATGAATAAATGTTCATAGTTGAAGGCTCCAGATGTGCAGTAAACCATGTTTGCATAATCAGTCATCTGGTGCCTCTCTGTTACTTTTGTGACCCTTATATAAATCCTACACATTTTGTATGGGTTATACAGTTCAGCTGTAAGAGTGAGCCCAATTTTGATGGAATCACAATGCTGCACTAAAGTTACACTATGAACTTTTTATTTGCATTCACCAATTGAGCACAGTGGGTACTTTTGGTCAACTCCTGTGTTAACCTGCTCATATGCAGACTGTATGAGTTTGTATATCTGAAACATATCCTGTGCCTGTGAAGTAATTTATGTTTTGACAATGCATTCTTCATGAAGGACACATAATAAAGTAATAAAGACTGACTGGAGAGGCACATTGTAGCATTTCTTGGGAATGCATACAGACAGAGTTGGTAAGGTTTGATCTTATATGGTCACAATGAGATTTATTCCCCATAGCTGCTAGAATGACATCCTGCTAATGTAAAAATCAGAATGGATTTTGACATGCCATGAGAATAAATGATCTCTTATGTCTCTATTTTCTGATCTATACACCATTAGATATTTGCATTCCTGAAATTTTCTGTCCTTTCACAGTTGGGCAGCTGTACTTCGCTCAGCACTTTTCTGTTCCAAACATGCCTCATTTTTTTCTCTACTCCATAAGGAGGACATCTTTACCTTCTGCATCCATCACAGACTAATAAACTGTGAGTGGCAAGCACAAGGAAAACATTTACATTCAATTTTGGTATAAGTATGGCTATGAATATGGTTGAAAGCAAAAATACCTATTTTTGATTTTTTTCCTTTTCTGATACAAATCTCCACTGTGGCACGAACAAAATACATGTGCATTACTCAAGCAGAAAACCTCCTAGGCTAGTCAATGGTAGAAGTCCACACCATATGTTTCCAGGAAACATTCTTAGCTTAACCAATGGCAGGAGCCACTTTTCCTCCACTTTTTAAACATTTTGTATACACACATGTACAGTACATCTCACAAATTGTGGCATGTGGTGCATGTCAGCACATCCTGGAATGTAAGCTGGAAGCAGACATTGTATTAAATGAAAAATAAAGGAACAGTCCATTTTAAAGATCTCAAATAAACAGAAAAGCAAGATAAGTCATGGTGCGCAAAGCTCCTGACCCTATTCATGTTAAAACAATTTACTTAATGTCAAGAACAAATCAATCAAAATACAATTACCTCCCTCCCACTCATATACCTGTATCCCTCATCCAACTTAAGGACTCCATAGTTGCATAGTTCCATAAAGGGGTATAGAATCATTAACAGTTTAATTGACAGCAGAATTCCCCTTGGGCTTCCACTGTTCCACCTATTATATTGTGGAAATATGGCAAGTCTGTACTAACCTAGTCTGTACCTCTCTGATATATAAATGCTTGTTGTTTCTGTTTTGTTATGTGATGCCAATTTGTTTATTTTTGGACACAGCCAACTTGTTTATCTTTTTATGGGTTGTTGGTAGTCACCTGGCCCTAACATCAGGTCCTGATATTTTAAAAGACAGAGGACTATGGTCCTCAATATGCAAGTTTTTAGATTCAACAAATAAAAAATGTAGGCTCAATAAATTATTGTTTAGTTAGGAAAATAATTTTAATTATGTAAATATAAAGTTTTTTTTTTGTTTTACTGTGTTATTAGTCTTATGTTTTGGTCTTTGTTTTTCAGGCTCTTCTGATCCTGGTAACAAATTGATGCCTATTTATGTACTACCCTTTTACCTAGTTTGCTGAGAATATTCTTCTCCCCGGTCCTTTTGCTCTTTCAAATTCATCTCCCCATAATGTGTCTCACTCCATCTGGCCACTATAAGACCTTCTCCCAGGTGTTTTCAACTTCTGTTATGGTGCACAGAGACATCCTATCTGAGACACTGGTTGCATTTCATAGAACATTCCGTCCCCATAAGTTTTTGCCTACTAACGCTGGCATGTATAGACCCTCTTTGATAGTGTGCTCTGGGCTTTTCTTTAATTGAGAATCACCTGCTCTTATCTATCAACCATGTTCTGGTAACTCCTTGTAAGGCATATGCTACATGTAAATTCACTTCACTAAAGCAAAAAGAGTATGTAATCCTCCTAAAATTTAGTAGAATGGCAAGGATATCTGTAATGGCAATGCAGAAGCACCAACACTTTTGTAAAGGAACAAAAAAACCTGCTATATTTCAAACTTAACCCATTACTTTGTAAGTCAGTTCTTCATCTGAAAGTTGTTATGACATCCACCCAGCCATGAACCAGAGAAAAAGTCAGTTTCAGAGAGAAACCTCAAGCAGACCCTGCCCATTAGATCAATTCTCTGTAATGGACATGACTTACGACTTCAGTCTTAGCTTAAATATGTAAAGTATTTCTGCTTCCGCTTCACAGATGTTGAAAATAAGTAAAAGCATTATAGGTCAACAATAATGAGAGGAAAGTGTTATTATGATTTATAGCAAGTTTATTAGCCACTAGTGTGGACGAAGACTCAGACAAGACAGCAGGTGGGGTTATATAGCAGCTTTATTCTTCAGAGTTACAGTGAGCAGAGTTTCAGAAAGCGGGCAATCAATATTACTTGACAGCGTCAGGGCTCTTCTGAACCCCGTCTGTCGGGTGGGGCAAAGTTTTATACCCCTAGAACGCGTGATTTAATATCATTCCAGTCATCTCTCAAGGTTGAAGTTTTAAGCAGCTGCATTTCTAAAACAATGATCTGCTTAGCCCTCTCAAAGTACACCGTGTCCTTGACTGAAGTTTTTAAGCTTTGCAGAAAGATATTGGTGGCTTGCAGCTGCAAAGAGAAATATAATAAAGTAGGCAGGCGCAGGCTTTTCATGATTAGAGGAAACGGGATAAGGCAGACTCATGTGTGGAATGCTTAGACCTTGAGTCCCTTGGACAAGTATTTTTCTGTTTGCTCATCAAAGCATGCATTTACATAATGTATGGTTTCATAAAGCTTACTTCTGCTTAACTTCTCAGACATGGATTAGTACAAGGGAACGAAGAGAACATTCATCTTCCACACTAGCATCTTACGTTCTTCTGTACCAGTATACAGGATGGCTGCACAGTTTATCTAATGGCATATGGAATAGCTATTGTGAACAAAAGTATACTTCTGTTTGAAGGTTTAGAAGCTGAAGGACTGCAAGAGAGATGTGGAAAAGCGTCTTTTGATTAAAAGGCTCCTCTCTTTTGGAGACAAAGTGTGATTTCCAAATGGGTGGCACGGAGGCACAGTGGTTAGCACTGCTGTCTCATAAGTCCTGAGTCCTCAGTTTTAATTTTGGCTCAGTAATTGCCCTTGGTCCTGGCCCATGCAACTCCAAATTTGATCTGCTAATTCATTTTCCAAACTTGTCTTTTAGTGTAAGGCAGGGACAGATCTGCCATCAGGTCATTTTGTATCACAGTTCCAGGATGGGCTAGTGAGCTAGAGTCTAGCAGCAGAAAGCAGGGACTAGCTTTAGTTTGGGTATCAGACTGTGTCATGGCAGACATCCAAAATCATTCCATCCATCTACTGGCCGAGCAACAGGAGCCTATACCAGCAATCTCTGAACAAAGGTATGCACACCTGAACACACACATACACAAACACTGGGGCCAATTTATCTCATAAATACTCATAAATATAAATATCTCATACTCATCTTTTTAGAAAGATATTTTGTTAAAGTATATATAGATTTTCTTGTTTTATTATTTTTATTTTTACTCTGTAGCACTTTGAGATTGCTAAAATATAAAGTGCAATATAAATAAAATTTATTATTATTATTATTAATTTAGCCTCAACATTTCACCTAAACTGTGGAGGATACCCATGTAGACATGGGGAGAACATACAAAATTAAACCCAGTCTTATTATTACAAGGCAGCAGTGCTACCTTTGGGCCTCCATGATAACCCCCAGAATCAGTCATACAGGTCAATTTTGAGACACCAGTAATCCCAAGCTTGAGCAGGTTGAATATCTCATGGAAGAATAAATGGATGGATATTACAACCAAGGCTAATGAAAAAGGTTCCACTGTGATGGTTAAGCATGTGTCCTAAACAGATTACAAACAAAGCAGGAGACAATTAAAAGATATTAATGGTAAAATATTGCAGCAGTGTCAGTCAAAGTAACATTAAGACCCCAGAATATGTATTTCAAGTTCAAATATTATTTTCATGTGTACATAGTCCAATAAAGTTCTTACCTGCATGTCTCCTCAGAACCCTGACAATAATGCAGTACCAACACAAAGTATACATAGAACTTCAGCACCCACACACACTCACACATATTTATATACTAGGGGGCTTTGCTCCCTGCTCGCTTTGCTCACCAACCCCCGTGTGGACCCTACGCACTAGTCATTTCCCGGATCTGCCGCTTGCAACGAATCGTGCTGTGCTTTTGGATAAACACAAATATCAACTCTGTCTTTGATATCTCTGTCTTTTGAAACTATTATCGCTGACAATTTGTCTCATGTTGGTTTATAATATATGTGAGCGTGATCTTTTGGATTCATATAGAAATCCAGAAAAAAACTTCTTTGTCTGTGTTTTCAGATGAATTTTGTGTAAAGTGCAATACTTTTGAATGTATGGATTTGTATCCATTATTGGCTGTAGAATTTCTAATATGTCCAATTGTTTAACTCTTTCAATTCTCTGTTGCATCGCTTCTCCATGATCATAAATATAAACCTGACCGAATTGTGGTTTCTTTGAAATTAAATTTGTAGTAGCTCTGTCATATCACCTATGTCCATATATTCAATCTCTTTTTGCTGTTCCGTAATTTCACCGAGTAATAATTTTCATTTGTTAGTGCTAATGCAATATTTATTATCAGTTTTTTGAGACTTTCGAATTTTGTGCTTTCATAATCTCTAACATGCTCTGCATGTACTGTATATTGCACTGTTTTTCAACCTCTTTACGACGTTCTACTTTGTCTTTTCTTCTTATACTGTTTGTCTTTTATTTCCACCCCCGCTTGGACCTGTTAGGTTTTCAATTCATCTCTTGGCACAAAGTCTCGTCTCTCGGGACATGAAATTATCTCTCTGAAAATGTCTTGTCATGTCTCTCTGAAAAAGTCTCGCTTCATCCCAAAATTTTTTATATAATTGAGAGACATTTGTATGCAATATTTATTTTGAAGTATTCATTTATGTACAGCATACAACCCCCCCCCCCACCTTGATCATACTGACTTAGTCACCTCCACCCACCCCCCCCCCCACCCCCCCACTGAATGTGTTGCTATATATTGCCTTTGATTCTTGTAAGTCTAAGCATTATCCTCTGATGAAGACCCCTGATAGCGGTTGAAAGCTCAGGAATAAAACTATTTTATGATACGTGATTCGTTTTTTCTCCCTTCGTGGATCTCCAACTGCAAATATGCAAACCGTATCACAGACCTTCTCTTCCATATATATATATATATATATATATATACACCTATACAGTATATTCTCATGCATACACAGTGTTTCTTTTATATTACAATAGTAGCTATTATGATTAGCTGTTCAGTAATCTTAAGATCTATGGAAAGAAACTGTCTCTGAAAATACTGTTGCCATGTGCCATGTTGATAAATTAAACTCAAATAGAAAATTAATTTTAGTGATTGCTTTGTGGTAGTTCATTATTTTAAAAGAGAGAAAGCCTTGGAAGGAGTGCATTATAAAAGGAGGAGATCCTGGCCTGTCCAAAGTTTTGCTTCTTTCTTAAATGGTTTGGGGTGTTAGGCAACAGGATGCAGTAGTCCTTAAAGGGAACTAAGCCAAAGGACTCAGGGCTCCTTATGCTTCTTTGTAGTACATAGATGCTTAATTATGTTTACAAGGTTTCGCATGGTTCCCTGGATTGGCTTTAGTTTCGTTTGCTCTGCTGAAGAATACAGCAGTCATAGAATATAAGGTTTTCCATTAGTAACGAACAAGAAGAAGTAGATCAGGAGTATTCCTAATGGCTGGCCTTTGAAACAAACAAGTCTGTGAAAGACAGGGCATATTATTTTAGAGTAGCTCTCTGTGATCTTTAGATTCACCTCAACGATAGGTACAAAATAAATTAATGCCCTATTGCAGAGGTACAAAAATCACAAATTGAATTACAGTGGACATCATCTTCCTTCTAGGCAGAGTGGTGGCTCTGAGGCTAGGGATCTGCACTGGCAATCGGTAGGTTGCTGGTTCGAATCCCATAAAATGCCAAAAGGGACTCTGCTCTGTTGGGCCCTTGAGCAAGGCCCTTAACCTGCAATTGTTAAGCGCTTTGAGTAGTGAGAAAAGTGCTATAAAAATTGCAAAGAATTATTAATCTAGAAGGCTGAATAACTAGAAAGTGAACACAAAGTAAATGTAACAGAAACATGACAGAGTTCATATACAGGTTTAGTTGATATACAGGATATGTGGAATTTGCATGTTCTCTTTGTTTTTAGGTACTCCAACTTTCCTTCAAAAGATAAATTCTGTATGTTGTGTGAATTGATGAGTCCAAATTGCTGCTGTGTGTATGAATATAAGTGTGGTCTGTGATGGATTGCGGCTTTGTCTGGGTTTGGTTTGTGCTTTGCACCCAATACTGCTACAATATGTTTTTGCTCCAACAACTATAAACTTAGAGAGATAAGCTAAGAAAGGTGGGAGGACATTTTGGGCCAATGCAAGTCACTTGCATCAGTGTATCAGTTTTTGCAGTTTGACCAGAAAAGGGTCAGTGAAGTGTGACCTGTTTACGCACTTGAATCCATCCCCTTTGTGAGTGTATGTGCTAGGCATCAGTAGATATCACCTAAGATATTTTTAGGACAATTTTGAAATATTCATTTAGTTTTCAAACACGTGAAACACTTAAAATATTCATAGTCCAAACTGTTTAAATAACCATCTTGCCAGTTCTGTGACTCAGTCATTTGGGAGAGGGCTAAACATCTGGAAAAGATCCCAAGTAATCAAATGCTATGTGGGTGAAGTAATGTTTTATGTCAGCTGTAGCAAGAGCCCCACTCTCAGTTTGCCTATGACGGAGAATATTAGCAGAGTTTGGAGAAGCTAGTGTACTCTTTATTAAATGTTTTCATTTACTTTTTCAGTGACGAAAATGAATAGTAAGTTGCCATTAACTTTGAATTAAACCATAACAACTTTAGAAAATAATTAATTCACTTTTAGACCTGGGCGGCATGGTAGCACAGTGGTAGCACTGCTGCCTCACAGTAAGGAGACCAGGACTCATGTCCTGTATCCTTCCTGCATGGAGTTTGCATGTTCTTCCTGTGTCTGTATAGGTTTTCTCCAGGTACTCCAGTTTCCTCCCATTGTCCAAAGATATACAGGTCAGGTGAATTGGTGATGATAACTGGCCCTGTGTGTGTATCTTTCTTTGTGCTTGCCCTATGATGCATTTGTACTCTGTCCGGGGTTTGTTCCTGCTTTGTGCCCTGTGCTAGCTCAGATAGCCTCCAGCCACCCTCACTACCCTGCTCTGGATTAAGCTGTTTAGAAAATAACATGTCTTTTAGATCTCCTCAATCCAGTTTTTAATATAAAAATATGAATGGTGGTATTTAGAATGAAGCTTAATTGATTCATTACATACTGTGGGAGAAGTGACAGGGTCAGGGATTAACCACTGTACCACAATGCTGCTTCCATCTGTTCTGTAATCATTATAAATAATTGTGATTGTTTCTCAAAGAATCTCCAAGTGGTTGTTATTAGTTTAGCCAAGATATTTTGAATTGTGCTCCTGAAATACCCCGTGGTTTTGTTTTCAACCAATGTTTGGTCATTCATTTTTTCTGAGTACATGTTGTTGTTGTATTTCTTTCATACACTTTATTAGTATAGCAAGCAACATATTTCTTTATTGTAGTATTACCTTGGTTATAAGATACTGAGCATTATTGTATGGAAACTGTAGTAGATGTCTAGGGCTTCATTTGCTGACTCAGAAGTGTGTTTTCTGCAAACTGGTATGTGAATTCACCTGTTAAACATGATAGCAGCTGCTTGTACTAGTTCTGAGTTCAATGACTCTAGTTTCTTTTTGCAGTCAATCCTATTTGGACTTGTTTTGCACAAACTAAAAGGGCTATGAAATAAGACTGCATGTGAAACAATCTAATGAAAGGGTGTCACTCCTTACTGGTAGATTCAAGAGATGAAAAAGTGTGTGGTTTTCTTAGACATAAGAGTGGTGCATTGGTTAGCACTGCTGTGTTACTGCCTTATAGCTCTGGCTTTCAATCCCAGTTCAGGTATTGTCTTCATTAGAATATTAGAACAATCTAGACGAGAACAGGCCATTCAGCCCAACAAAGCTCACCAGTCCTATCCACTTATTTCTACCAAAAAAACATCAAGTTGAGTTTTGAAAGTCCCTAAAGTCTTACTGTCTACCACACTAATTGGTAGCTTATTCCAAGTGTCTATTGTTCTTTGTGTAATGAAAAACTTCCTAATGTTTGTGCGAAATTTACCCTTAACAAGTTTCCAAATGTGTCCACGTGTTCTCGATGAACTCATTCTAAAATAACAGTCTTGATCCACTGTACTAATTCCCTTCAAAATTTGAAAAACATCTCTCAATCAAGTCTCCTCTTAATCTTCTTTTGCTTAAACTGAAAAGGCTCAGCACTTTTAATTTTTTTCATAATTCATCCCCTGTAGCCCTGGAATCAGCCTAGTTGCTCTTCTCTGGACCTCTTCTAGCGCTGCTATGTCCTTTTTGTAGCCTGGAGACCTAAACAGCACACAGTACTCCAGATGAGGCCTCACCAGTGCATTTTCAAGCTTGTGCATAACCTCCTTGGACTTTTACACCACACATTGTGCTATATAACCTAATATTCTGTTAGCCTTCTTAATGGCTTATGAACACTGTCTGGAAGTCAATAGCTTAGAGTCCACTATGACTCCTAAATCCTTCTCATAAGGTGTACTCTCGATTTTCTGACCGCCCATTGTGTATTCATTGGTCTTTATTTATGGTATTCCAGTTTTTCTCCCTAATCCAAAACATGTACACACTAGGTTAATTGGCAACTATAAATAGCAATTGTAAGAGTGAATCTGGAAGTGCAGGAGTGTCCCAGTGCATCCAGTCGAGGGTTGCTTCCTGTTGCTGTGATAGGCACAAACTCCCTGCTTGTCCTGACAAGAGGATTATTTTCTTGCTATCTCTAATTTAATTACATGTCAGCTAAAAATTTGCCAGATGTTATATCACTACATTGGCTCCCTGTAGCAGCGTGTACTAAGTTCAAGTCCTTGATGCTTGACAACAGAGTAGTCAGTAGGTGAACGCCTACACATGGAGACATGTGTGAAGTGTGTGCTTCTTCTCATGAATGGCATCTGGTGATACCACCACCTCTGCTCTGAGAGCCATCAAATCTCAATCTAGACTCTTCATGTCTAGCTTCTAGCTGTTGGAATAAGCTGCCCACCTCCTTTAAAAATTCTGACTTCCTCAATGTGTTTAAGAAGTGTTTGGGGGCTTTCTTGTTTAGTGAATTTCTGCTAGGAATTGTAGCTAGGTTGTATTTTATTTTGAGTTCTACTTTTGTGGTGATCAATTTTATAACCTTGTCTTGTAACACTTATTCCCAAACAGTGCCTGAGACTGCTGAAAGCAAAAAAAACTGAAGGAGTAACATAAAAGACAATGAGAAAACAAGGTTTTATTTTTCAAGTCGAGGTCAGCAGCGCACCATCCCCACCATATACAGTGTTGACACTGCACTGCTTCCCCCTCCTGAGACGCTGGATGGTGGACCAGAATCTCCTCGAAGCTGTCCGAAAGTCGTTCTCCATGGCCTCCCCAAACTCCTCCCACGCCCGAGTTTTTACCTCAGCAACCACCAAAGCCGCATTCCGCTTGGCCTACCGGTACCTATCAGCTGCCTCCACAGTCCCACAGGACAAAAGGGTCCTGTAGGACTCCTTCTTCAGCTTGATGGCATCCCTCACCGCCGGTGTCCACCAACAGGTTCGGGGATTGCCGCCACGACAGGCACCAACCACCTTACGTTCACAACTCCGGTCACCTGCCTCAACAATAGAGGCACGGAACATGGCCCATTCGGACTCAATATCCCCCACCTCCCTCGGGATGTGTTCGAAGTTCTGCCGGAGGTGGGAGTTGAAGCTACTTCTGACAGGGGGCTCTGCCAGACGTTCCCAGCAGACCCTCACAACACGTTTGGGCCTACCAGGCCTGACCGGCATCCTCCCCCACCATCGAAGCCAACTCACCACCAGGTGGTGATCAGTTGACAACTCAGCCCCTCTCTTCACTCGAGTGTCCAAGACATGTGGCCGCAAGTCCGATGACACGACCACAAAGTCGATCATCGAACTGAGGCCTAGGGTGTCCTGGTGCCAAGTGCACATATGAACACCCCTATGCTTGAACATGGTGTTCGTTATGGACAATCCGTGACGAGCACAGAAGTCCCATAACAAAACACCGCTCGGGTTCAGATCGGGGGGGGGGGCCATTCCTCCCAATCACGCCCTTCCAGGTCTCACTGTCATTGCCCACGTGAGCACTGAAGTCTCCCAGCAGAACGAGGGAGTCCCCAGAAGGTATGCCCTCTAGCACCCCCTCCAGGGACTCCAAAAAGGGTGGGTACTCCGAACTGCTGTTTGGTGCATACGCACAAACAACAGTTAGGACCCGTCCCCCCACCCAAAGGCGGAGGGAGGCTACCCTCTTGTTTACCGGGGTAAACCCCAATGAACAGGCTCCTAGTTGGGGGGCAATAAGTATACCCACACCCGCTCGGCACCTCTCGCTGGGGGCAACTCCAGAATGGTAGAGAGTCCAGCCCCTCTCAAGGAGATTGGTTCCAGAGTCCAAGCTGTGCGTCGAGGTGAGTCTGACTATATCTAGCCGGAACCTTTCAACCTCGCGCACTAGCTCAGGCTCCTTCCCCTTCAGAGAGGTGACATTCCACGTCCCAAGAGCCAGCTTCTGTAGCTGAGGATCGGACCGCCAAGGTCCCCGCCTTCGGCCACCACCCAACTCACACTGCACCCGACCTCCTTGGCCCCTCTCATAGGTGGTGAGCCCATGGGAAGGGGGACCCACGTTGCCTCTTCGGGCTGTGCCCGGCCGAGCCCCACCAGGCACTCGCCATCGAGCCCCACCTCCAGGACGTTGTGGGTCGGTGGGGGGAGTACTTCGAAGACCTCCTCAATCCCACTAACATGCCTTGCAATGTGGAAGCAGAGCCTGGGGACTCAGAGGTGGGCTCCCCATCTCTGGGACTGAGGTCACCGAGGTGGTCAAAAAACTCCTTGGTGGCAGGGCCCCAGGGGTGGATGAGATACGCCCGGAGTTCCTCAAGGCTCTGGATGTTGTAGGACTGTCTTGGTTGACACGCCTCTGCAACATCGCATGGACATCAGGGACAGTGCCTCTGGATTGGCAGACCGGGGTGGTGGTCCCCCTCTTTAAGAAAGGGGACCGGAGGGTGTGTTCTAACTACAGAGGGATCACACTCCTCAGCCTCCCTGGAAAAGTCTATTCAGGGGTCCTGGAGAGGAGGGTCCATCGGATAGTCGAGCCTCGGATTCAGGAGGAACAGTGTGTTTTTCGTCCTGGTAGGGAACAGTGGACCAGCTCTACACCCTTAGCAGGGTCCTAGAGGGTGCATGGGAGTTTGCCCAACCAGTCTACATGTGTTTTGTGGACTTGGAAAAGGCATTCGACCATGTCCCTCGGGGAATCCTGGGGGGGGGGGTACTCCGAGAGTATGGGGTACCGGACCCCTTGATAAGGGATGTTCGGTCCCTGTACGATTAGTGCCAGAGCTTGGTCAGCATTGCCGGCAGTAAGCCGAACCCGTTTCCAGTGAGAGTTGGACTCCGCCAAGGCTGCCCTTTGTCACCGATTCTGTTCATAACTTTTATGGACAGAATTTCTAGGCACAGCCAGGGTGTTGAGGGGGTCCGGTTTGGTGGACTCAGGATTGGGTCACTGCTTTTTGCAGATGATGTTGTCCTGTTTGCTTCATCAGACCGTGATCTTCAGCTCTCTCTAGATCGGTTCGCAGCCGAGTGTGAAGCGGCTGGGATGGGAATCAGCACCTCCAAATCTGAGACCATGGTCCTCATCCGGAAAAGGGTGGAGTGCCCTCTCAGGGTTGGTAGCGAGATCCTGCCCCAAGTGGAGAAGTTCAAGTATCTCGGGTTCTTGTTCACGAGTGAGGGAAGAATGGAGCGTGAGATCGACAGGTGGATCGGTGCGGCATCCACAGTAATGCGGGCTCTGCATCGGTCTGTCGTGGTGAAAAAGGAGCTGAGCCGCAAGGCGAAACTCTCAATTTACCGGTCGATCTATGTTCCTACCCTCACCTATGGTCATGAGCTATGGGTAGTGACTGAAAGAACGAGATCGCGAATACAAGCGGCTGAAATGAGTTTCCTCCGCAGGGTGTCTGGGCTCTCCCTTAAAGATAGGGTGAGAAGCTCAGTCATCCGGGAGGGGCTCAGAGTAGAGCCGCTGCTCCTCTGCATCGAGAGGAGTCAGATGAGGTGGCTCGGGCATCTGATCAGGATGCCTCCTGGACGCCTCCTTGGTGAGGTGTTCCGGGCACGTCTAACCGGGAGGAGGCCCCGGGGAAGACCCAGGACACGCTGGAGAGACTATGCCTCTCGGCTGACCTGGGAACGCCTTGGGAGTCTCGCGGAAGAGCAAGAAGAAATGGCCGGGGAGAGGGAATTCTGAGCATCTCTGCTCAAGCTGCTGCCCCCGCGTCCCGACCTCGGATAAGCGAAAGAGGATGGATGGCTTTATTTTTCAGGTCTTTGGTTGCTCTGTGTAGACTAAATCAGCAAATTCAAAAACACTTCAATATTTTTCAAAGCAAAGAAATAAAGTAGCCCAAGATTTTAATTATAAATCGGGCTAATCCATCCATTCATTATCCAACCCGCTATATCCTAACTACAGGGTTGCAGGGGTCTGCTGGAGCCAATCCCAGCGAACACTGTGCGCAAGGCGGGAAACAAACCCTGGGCAGGGCACCAGACCACACACCAAGGACAATTTAGAATCGCCAATGCACCTAACCTGCATGTCATTGGACTGTGGGAGGAAACTCACGCAGACATGGGGAGAACATATAAACTCCACGCAGCGAGGACCCAGGAAGTGAACCTGGGTCTCCTAACTGCGAGGCAGCAGCGCTACCACAGCACCACCATGTTGCCCCTAAATCAGAGTAATGATTAAAGTAAATGATAAATGCAAATAAGCCTTGAGTGTAACACAAAATGTAATACAATATAAATGCAAGTTTTCCTCTGTATTGTCATTGTAATCTGGCATGCCCTAAAGATTTTTTAATTAAGTTTGTTTCTTTCTTTTTTTACATTAAAAGTGTACTGTTGTCTACTATAGTGGAAATGTTGTATAAATAAAAGTAAATGTCATTTTTAAATAGTTTAATTTGTAAATTTCTTTATCGAACATGGTTAAAAGAAATAAGAAAAAGTTAAATTTAAAGCTTTCTTTTGCTTATCCTATACATATATACACGAATAAGTACAAATATATATGCATATATACAACGCACTCTGAATAATATCGACAAAAATATTTTTTAATTGCCATCAGTGTTTTCAGTTGGAGAGGCTAAACGTACCAGCATGAGACAACTACCGAACAGTTTGAACTAGTTGGGTCACCGTAGTCCATCTTGAAGTCAACCTAGCCTGAATTCAGTCGGTAAGTGAAGGCCGTCAAATAATTTTCTTAGATGTGGGCACGTGATACGACCCTGTTACGCTGCATTGATTTTTGCATTATCTTAGGTGTGGTTTCAGTGGTTACCAGGCAGCATTGTTTGGTGGTGACGGTGTATGAGTCTAGCGTGGAAAGATGAACCGTACAATTTAGAAAAATAAAGACAGTTGTACATAAGAATACGTTGGTCTCATTAAACACATACAATACACTAAAGAAAAAAAAAAACTTCAGCGCGAATGAATGCTGGTATTTCGGGGATTTGAAAGGTACTTCAGATTTATTTTACGCCTGCGTCTTAAATATGTTTTGCATTTAGACGTTAATCGGTGATTTATACTTACGGATAGCAAGTACAAACGTAGACACAGAGCATGTATTACTTTATGTGTATAAGCCTGACACTGACTTCTCTGGCATGGAGTTTCGTTTCGTGCAATAAAACTCAGTTGAGTTAATGGTAAAGATCATTGACATATGTTCTTACTTTGTTGTGTCTCAATTTTCATCGTTAAATATTGTTTCTTATTTAATGGACCCACTTTATGGTAAGCATGCAATTGTTTATTATATATAGCCACGAAGATGACAGAATAAAGGACATTCTTTTATACCCATCAGCTGCTCATCCACCCTCTTAGTCAAAGTACTGACTGCAGTCCCTTAATGTCCATCCATTATCCAACCCGCTATATCCTAACTACAGGGTCACGGGGGTCTGCTGGAGCCATTCCCAGCCAACACAGGGCGCAAGGCAGGAAACAAATACCGGGCAGGGCGCCAGCCCACCAAAGGTCACTTAATATCTTGATTCAGAAAGTGTTCGGGCTGACTAAGACACATGCAAACCACACGATTCGAGTCTGAGTACGTACTTTAAAAGAGCATCCTCTTCAAACAGAACATTACAGGAATTTGAATCTTACTGTTCCAGGCATTCGAGCCAGACGAATTTGCAGTTAATGTATCGTTTTGTACTTTTTGTTGATTTTTGTGTATTTATTAGTTACTGTTAGTTAGACTGGCCATTGGTTAACAGTGGACGAGGGAGTGTTTTTACATATGTGCCTTGCAGTAATCTGATGTCCCGTACATTGTTGACTCCAGGCTGTGCCGATGACCCGGGGATAAGATCGATGCAGCTCTTTATTATCTTAAAGCTGAACAAACGGTTTAAATAAAGATGGATGTGCAGTTTTTTCATTCTGCTTCATTGTTATTGTTTTATACACCTGCTCAGGAATACCAGGCAGACTATTTATATTTTTGATTTTGCATCAGAATATCTTACATGGTATAAATTGTATAAAACCTTTATTTAATGTTTCTTTAAATAATTGTCAGTTATTGTATTATTGTAGATACTTATTGCAATAAAGAAAATGTCGTCCACAAGGTAAGAAACTTCATTATGAACTATTTGTTATTGATGATTGTTGTGAGTTAATTGTATAGTGTGTCAGGATTTTTTATAAACATACTGTTTTTTGTGTAAAAAATATGGACACATGTTAAATAAGCAGAAATAATTATACATTATCTTACCTTTGACACAATATCGTGTGGACAGGTTTCCTGCCACAATTCAAAGACACATAGGTTAGGTGGATTGGCAGTGTGTGTGTGTGCGCTCATGCACGTTACCACATGTTTACCCAGGAATGGGCTGGCACCCATTCCAGGGATTGTTCCTGCATTGTACCCAGTGGTTGCTGGGATAGGCTATAATGTCTCTGTGACCCTGCTGTAAATAAGATGGTTTGGAAGAGGGATGGATAGAAAGATGAACAGGTTTAAAATCATTTTGGCAGAATTTAATATTACACAAAGTTTACAAAGGTTTCATATGGTTGAAAATAAAGGACAATACATTATTTTTTGTGGTATTTAATTCAAAGCCTAGTGCCCTTAGAAAATACAAGACAAAATATTGGATTGTTATTGGGGTTGGGTCAAATAAAGGATTACTAGACAAACTGAAGCTGCAGCTCTTCAATGTCAACTTTTGTTGAACTTTTAGATAAAACTTAGGGTTTTTTAAAGTGCTATTTAAACATGTCAAAAGTTAGAGATCTGCTTTGTGTCCTGGTCATTTAATATTCAATGCAGTAGAAACATAGTACAGTTGTGGAAGATGCTTTATATAGTGCATCATGTAATGCGTGTGAGTGCTACCTGATAAACTATGCCTTCATTTATTTTATTTGCTCAAATAAACTATTCCTCTTGTTATTCACTCTTTAATGAATCCATTGACACGAGAGGCTTTTTTATTTAGCATCAAAATACGTATGAATTAAACATATTTTTGATAATTCATTTTACATTTTACTGTTTAGATTTACTTTTAACTTTGGTTATATAAAATAAAATTGAGTTAATTTTGGTACTCGCTGTTTGAAAATTGGTCATTTAGCCCAGTATTATAGCAGGGTATTCAAAAGTCTCTTTTCCCTTGTGAGATGTAGGCAAGAAATTAATTTAAATGATTTTACCAAAAGTTTGCAACATAGCAAAATGTGAAGGGGTCTGAATACTTTTTGGATTCACTGTATGTTTTATCACTGTTCTATTTGTTGTCACAACATATCCATTGTTTGTGTGTGCGTGTGTTTATGTTATATATAACATTTTGATTTGTTCATTATTGCAATATTTTAAAATTTTTTAATCTTCTCTTTTTCTCTTTTTGCCTATTTTTTGAATATATTATTTGTTCTGTTTTTCTTTTTATGCAATATCATCACTGGTGATATTTACCTCTAGTTATATTTTGGTTTATACTGTATGTTATATTCCATCATAAGCACATTTTAGCTACTTTAGTGGTTTTTCTTTTGTGTTAATAACAACAATATTGACATAATCATGATTAAATCAAACTCTTTGTTAGTTGGATATTAAAGCTAGCAAAAATAACAAAAATGAAGTACTGTATTTCTCTGAGTAATATATACATAGTTTCAAGTAATTAGGTAATTTGCTAAACACTAGCTCTAAATAATATAAATACACATCCTTAATTGAACCATTTTTAAGACCAAGCAGGTACTGTGCAAAATCAAAATCTCAGGAATTATTGTCATTTTGCATTAAGTATCCTCTTATAAAGCTGGCCAAAGCTGCCTTAGTATTACTGAAATAAAAAAGCAGTCATATATGGTAATTATTTATTCATCTTTGCATCCATTTTTTAAATTTTCTATTTTAAGTTTGTGCTTTTAAAGTTAATATTTTGCAGTTCTGTCACAAATTCTCATTTGATTCTGAAATTCTGTTGCAAATCAGTAATCATAAAGCAATTTTATACAGTAATCATAAGACAATACTCAGTAATCATAAACCCATTGGAAGTCATTTTTAGAAATGGATCCTCACCATGTTTATGATCCTGCAAACCAAAAAAATTTCAAAGTTTGCCTTAACATGTACCAAACACAGAATTAACTCAGAGATAGATAAGAAGTATTCAGAAAATTATATAGTATTAACTTCTTACCTTTCTAGCAACATTAGGGAGAAAATTAAAAGTAAGCGGAAAGCACTACAGGAATCCTTGGTGAAAAACAATGATGACATTGATACTCAGGTGGGTTCTGTTAATGTAGGTAAATTAGCATATATTCTAGGAATATGGCATATTGTAAACCTTTTATTTGTACTGTGGTTTAACATTTTACTTGATGTTATTATTCTTATCCAGTAGCACTAATAATAATAATAAGCTTTGTGTATATGGTATTATAATTGTTAAAATGAACTTCATCTGACTTGCATAAAGTGAAAAACTGTAATATAGACATATGCATCACAATATTGTAAACATCGCTAAGCTGTTTATAGGATGGTTTACTTTTCAGTAAGCTGAAATTGCTCAAGAAAATAGGGAGTAAATGTTGAGAAATAAGGACTGAGAATGTGAAACTAGTCTTGCAATGGTAGTTTAGAAACGTCATCTTTGATGTCTTATAATGATATCCTGAAGTGAAGAAAAGGCAACATTGCAAGACCCAACATGCTTCCAGGATTTCTTGTGTGAGGCAGGCTAATGTGACGAGGGAGAAAAAGCAACATTATAGTTTGTTTCTTACTAAACTGCATCAGCCGTACTTTCTTGCCAGGCTCTTGTTCCCTCGAAAATGAAAAGCAATAAAGAAAAAGATCAGCATTTCTTGGAGGTAAGTGTTTTTTTAAAAACTTGAGCCCATTGACTAGCGTTTTCAGCCTGGATCATGCCTAGTGAGAGATGGTTTCTGCAGGCCTGTGTAAGTCTAGTTTACTTCCTGGTAAGGATTTACACTGAATAGTATAAAATATTTAAAAAGCCTAACATTCTTCTTCTTATTATGTTTTTGTTTTTCTAAACAACAGTTTAAAAAATGCATTTGTTTAATTTGAAAACAATGTTTAATAACAGTAATATTGTTAAAGACTGACAGAGTTAAAATACAGTATAGTATGAAATGTATTGACTTTTAATGCACTCTTTCCACCAAGTTTGTGTTCCTATCTTTTTTAATCTAAAAAAGTTTTCAAAATCTAATTGCTCTACTTAAAGAGAGAATGTACTTTAAGAGAGAATGTATTACAAATTAAATTTGTAATTGTAGCTAATATTGTAAAAACATAAAAGAGACAGTAGAACACAATAAATCCTAATATGCCACTTATATTTGTTAATAAAGTCATTCTTGGATTAAATAAGAAAAGCACATAATCATCAAAATAGATTAAAGCTACTGACAGCAGAGGGGATAAATAGCATCCTATTGCAACATAGTTTTCAAAATAACCCAGAATGTACATTTATAGGTCTATAAAACAATAGAGAAAGGCTCAGTAAGTTGCAAATCATCCTGTGGAGTTAATTTTATTTCAGCCATTTATCATTATCATTTTATAAAACTAAGTATTAGCAGAATAGGAGAAAAAACTTGACATTGAACAAGAGACAACAGTATGCAAAGGAACAAAAATAAAGGAAGAAGATTATACATTGCCCTTTTCCTCTGAATCCAGAGTGCATACAATGCCCTAAAAATGTTAACTTGCAATTATGCTCCCTTTGTGAACTTTATTACAAAAGCCACATCTTAAGCATGAGAAATTAGTAATTCTTATAAACTAGTTAGCTTGGGTGGACTTCCGTCTCAATTTGAACGTCATAGCATTTATGTTCATACCTATAATACCTGTATTGCTAATGGTGGATAGTTATGATATGTAAATCTATGTGAAAGATATCTCACAGAATATGAATAAAGCATTTGATCTGATTGTCGTTTCTTTGAACAAGTTAACGTGTTTAACCTGTGAAAAGTTTTGAATGAGAATTACGTAAAACTATCCATTTAAGGCCCTGTCTTCAAAATAATGTTTGATTTTTCAACAGAGTTACAAGTCACCGGTGCAGATGTCAAGCCTGGTATATTGAAGGCTATTAATCATACTTGCATTTGGCTTTTTTTTTTATTTCACATTTGTGACTTAGGAGAGAAATGGGGAAAATGAAGTTGAAAATCTGAAGCGTACTTTGAAAGCTCAAAGGGAGAGGAGGAAAAAGCAAGTATGTTTTGAAGACTGTTTATTTCTTTAATTTTCCTGCTTTTGTTTATACATAAGTGTAGTTTATAAAAGTAATTTCACCTTTAAATATATGTGTTAATTTATGTGCGTGTGTATATACTGTATATATAAGGTAAGATTTAGGGCATATCACTTAATTTTGAGGAGAACTCAAAATATCTTTAACTGTTGGGGAAAAAAAACTGAACCACTACAGTTTAAGCCTTATGCTTCTTCTGTATTTTTTAAGTTGTTACATTTTTATAGGAGCTAATTTGAAATATTCAAATTTGTATGGTTTTAACTTTTTTTTGAACAGAGGTAAAATATCACAAAAATAAAGATAGTGTGATTTTTCACAAATACTTGTTATTTAAATTTTCAAAGCTTAAATCATAATATATTCTTTTGACTTGCAAATATAAAAACATCCTTATTATTAATGTAAAATAAATAATTACAGCAAAACACAATAGGTATATTTCAGAAACATATGCTATACATTTGACTATTCCTCCTTCTGTATGTTTATTATGCTGGTATTTTAATGCAAAGTGATTCAAAAGTAACATAATGTAATAATATCAAACACATTTAATACAATTCAGTATTTTTGGGGCTAAAGGTAATCACAGTAGCATTTGAGCAAAGAGGGTACTATGGTTGAAATTAAACATGTTAATTAAAGAAAGAAACTTATCCGCTACTAGGACAAGTTTGATAAAACCTTTTTGAGTCAGTAATCAGGCAGGAGAAACCTTGTCCATCACAGCATGGTCGGAATGGTCAATATATTAATGTATTAAGGGTATAGTTCTATTTTATAAGCAACTGAATTTACAGAAGGGTGTCAATCCAATGCATACATTTACTCTGGTCGGTTCATTGGCTTACATCCAAATGATTTATTGAAATAAATGTCTTGTTTATGACACTCTTGTTCTTTTAATAAATCTCAGTTTTTAGCCATCACCCATGAAATATTTTTGTATATAATAACTGTCCAGTCTTGTTGTTTACAGGACATCTGCTGATCTCTTAGTCATCTTTTTAGTACATTTTATGTATTAAATCAATCTACCTCCTAGTACACTTGGTTAACCCTTTCAGTAGCTTCCTTCATGACATTTTCAAACAAATTTTATATATCTCAATGTGTTCTGCAACCCAAAATACATAACTACTCTTCACTCTAAGTTATTCTCTCACAGTACATATAGAAGATACATAGTGCCCTAAATGTACCATCCTGCCAAATTTCAGCTTTTTAGCTAATTGAGAAATAGTGTTTTTGTTGATGACTTTTCATTATATACATAGAAATTTATTCTACACAATTAGAACACTGGCACCTTACTTGTCATGCTAAGACTCACAAAGTGAGTCAGCTTAGAGACAGAATGATTAGGCTCAGGTGGTGCACCATAATGATTTAGCTACTTGATAACAGTTAACAATGGTAAAGCATTTTTTTTTTTTCGTGAGGTATTTCCAAGTGTTTTAAACATGTTTGCTCAAATGTTTTTATTATTTATGACAGTTTATGGAAAGTGCAGTTGACGCTAATGTTGAGGATTCTGCAGAAATTAAAAGTGCAGTTGTTCATACCCAAAGAAGTAAGTTTTCATTTATTGAATTTCTTCTCAGAAAATAATTTTTCCCACTTTTAAATGAAATTCTTCTTTATTTAATAGGGCTCAATACTAAATTTAAAAAGTAGTTGCTAGGAATGGCAACCGGGCACCAGCTTTTTGGTTGCCAAAACTAAAAATATGATTTCCAATTTTAGCAGCCTTTATTTGATGTAATTATGATGTTATGCAATTTTATATCAGCTTATTAATGAAACTGTGATATAAAATAATTTTTAAAACATTTATTACCTGAGCTAAGTTATTTTTAATTTGTTTCTTTTACTTGTTATTCTACAGCATTTACAGTGCATCCGGAAAGTATTCACAGCGCATCACTTTTTCCATATTGTGTTATGTTACAGCCTTATTCCAAAATGGATTAAATTCATTTTTTTCCACAGAATTCTACACACAACACCCCATAATGACAATGTGAAAAGAGTTTACTTGAGATTTTTGCAAATTTATTAAAAATAAAAAAATTGAGAAAGCACATGTACATAAGTATTCACAGCCTTTGCCATGAAGCTCAAAATTGAGCTTAGGTGCATCCTGTTTCTCCTCATCATCCTTGAGATGTTTCTGCAGCTTAATTGGAGTCCACCTGTGGTAAATTCAGTTGACTGGACATGATTTGGAAAGGCACACACCTTGCTATATAAGGTCCCACAGTTGACAGTTCATGTCAGAGCACAAACCAAGCATGAAGTCAAAGGAATTGTCTGTAGACCTCCGAGACAGGATTGTCTCGAGGCACTAATCTGGGGAAGGTTACAGAAAAATTAGAACTGCTTTGATGGTCCCAATGAGCACAGTGGCCTCCATCATCTGTAAGTGGAAGAAGTTCGAAACCACCAGGACTCTTCCAACAGCTGGCCGGCCATCTAAACTGAGCGATCGGGGGAGAAGGGCCTTAGTCATGGAGGTGACCAAGAACCTGATGGTCACTCTGTCAGAGCTCCTCTGTGGAGAGAGGAGAACCTTCCAAAAGGACAACCATCTCTGCAGCAATCCACCAATCAGGCCTGTATGGTAGAGTGGCCAGACAGAAGCCTCTCCTTAGTAAAAGGCACATGGCAGCCCACCTGGAGTTTGCCAAAAGGCACCTGAAGGACTCTCAGACCATGAGAAAGAAAATTCTCTGGTCTGATGAGACAAAGATTGAACTCTTTGGTGTGAATGCCTGGCGTCACGTTTGGAGGAAACCAGGCACCGCTCCTGACCAGGCCAATGCCATCCCTACAGTGAAGCATGGTGGTGGCATCATGCTGTGGGGATGTTTTTCAGCGGCAGGGACTGGGAGACTAGTCAGGATAAAGGGAAAGATGACTGCAGCAATGTACAGAGACATCCTGGATGAAAACCTGCTCCAGAGCGCTCTTGACCTCAGACTGGGGCGACGGTTCATCTTTCAGCAGGACAACGACCCTGAGCACACAGCCAAGATATCAAAGAGAGGCTTCAGGACAACTCTGTGAATGTCCTTGAGTGACCCAGCCAGAGCCCAGACTTGAATCCAATTGAACATCTCTGGAGAGATCTTAAAATGGCTGTGCACCGACGCTTCCCATCCAACCTGATGGAGCTTGAGAGGTGCTGCAAAGAGGAATGGGCGGAACTGGCCAAGGATAGGTGTGCCAAACTTGTGGCATCATATTCAAAAAGACTTGAAGCTGTAATTGCTGCCAAAGGTGAATCGACAAAGTATTGAGCAAAGGCTGTGAATACTTATGTACATGTGATTTCTCAGTTTTTTTATTTTTAATAAATCTGCAAAAACCTCAAGTAAACGTTTTTCACGTTGTCATTATGGGGTGTTGTATGTAGAATTCTGAGGAAAAAAATGAATTTAATCCATTTTGGAATAAGGCTGTAACATAACAAAATGTGGAAAAAGTGATGCGCTGTGAATACTTTCCGGATGCACTGTATCCTGAGGTGTTATCAGTTAATAAGTCATATTGATCATTAATTCCAGGTATACAGAGTTCCACCAATAGAGCAGTTATTTTCATGCTTTTCATTTAGAAATAAATCCAAACAGTTGCTGCTTGCTTCCTCGTCCATTTATCCAACTTGCTGGAAGTTGCTATTGAACACATCCTTCATTTGCTTAACATGTGCAGAATATGAATCCACCCTGCAATGATGTAGAATTCATGTAATACATTGCTTCAGCAAATAAAAATAAACAAATAAGTTTAAACTACCAGAGTTGGCTTCAGTAAGCCATCCCCAAGCCCAACAAAATGAAAAAGTCTTCCTACTTCTAACCGCATTGTGCCATCCTAAAACCATAAAGCGCCAGATCCCAACAGCATAAGCTGTAATATAGGGATTCTGTACAGGCTGTGACAAATTATCAGTAATTTAAATATATCTAACACAGTACAGTATATTTTAATAATGTTGACTCATATATGTACATATTCTTTATGGCAATAGTCATGTAATCGAAAATATGTGGCAATGGTGGACATATTTTTATGTAAAATAAATCTTAACAACAAAATGAAGCTGAAAAAAGTCGACTGAACCTACGTTTAGGTTAGGTTCTTTTTGACAAAAAGAAGAATTTCAGGTTGAATGCTTGACATTCTTTTATAATGTATTGAAAAGCTGCACTAAACAACCTTCTTGCACTCTATACTCTGCATGAAGTAGAAATATGTGCTCTTGCTGCTTCTGTAAGAGCAAAAAATGTCTCTTTTTGGTCTATAAGTACATAGAACGTGTTCAGCATGTAGGCAGTGGTGGTTCTAATAGGTAGGTTTGCAGATGCAGTGCAACTGTGAAATTCCAGAAAACTCTCTTTCAAGTAAAATATATTGGTATTTAATTAATTTTATTAATATTGCAGCACTTTCAAGAAACAAAAAGCATACGGGCTACTGGTGCTATTATAGCCTACCAGTGTAAGATGCAGTTAGTAGGATATCTAAAAAAATAGCCTATATTCTTTACTTAAATGGAAGTTATTTTTACTTGTACCTGAATTTCTCAATCATAACATGTAATGAGCAGGCATTTTTTGGGGAAAAAATATGACCAGTAATTACCAAAAAAAAGAAATTTGTCATTGCAGATATTTTTCATAACAACAAAAGCTTCTCACCACTCGCTGGCCTTATGTTTCAATTAATTATAAAATACTAAATTATTTCTGAATATAAAAACATGAGTAGAAGAACAAATGCTTCTTCCCTTTACGTACAATGATTAAATCAACAGAAAAGATAACCGCTTCATGTAGGGCTATGGCAGCTTTCAGGTAAGCTGCAGAAGGGTGACCAGCCGTGCAGAAGTGTTCTGCTTTAAAAAGTGAGCAAAGTTGCAGTAGTAATGTGTGCAGCTGACCCACCATGTCTTTTATGAGACTGTCCAATATTTACCATCATGCTAAAACACGAAAGTTCTTTATGGAAATATGGTGTGATACCTTATTTTCATGTGCTTTAAAAAGATCCCAGGGCTGGATGTAGCCCAAAGTACTTAAGTATGACATCCCTGCTGTGGCTTGATTTTTAGTGAGTTCATTATTTTGCTGATATTTTACAATTATTTTCAGCCACCTTGTGGCTCACCTGGAAGTTTACTTTGGTTGAGAACTACCGATTTCACTGCTGAGACTGATTCATTGATCTCTTCTTTTAACATAATCAAATGGAATTAACATGCCAATATTCACTATGCCACAGCTTTATATTTAAGTGGTCAAATTGCTCTATTAACATTCTGTAGTTTAAAATTCTAGTAATTTAAATGCATTCTATTGAAAAATGCTATAATATTACTTAGCAGCAAATTTTTACATATCAAAGTAATTTTAAAGGCAAACATACTGTTGTCAGAATATGTTTTTCACTCCTGTCTTATTTGATTATTCATCTGGTTGTACCGGTGTCATTGATGGAAACTACAGGTACAGTATTAGAATACACACTTCCTTCTGTCAATTTTCAGAAAATTGCATTTTCTTTGGTTGGCATTTAGCATTAATATTAGAGTACTGTACAGATGATGAATGATACTCATGGATACATTTTAACTAATTGTTTTAATATGATATCTTATTTCATTTTCCATGTATTGTAGGTATATTTGCCTGCATAAATAGTAAAAGCTGCCTGTTATTAGCTGCTCACTCACCCGTATATTCTGTGGTTGTAAAGTAATTTGGAATGTTCACACGTAAGCTATATCTGGTATATATTATTTGCCTGCAGTTTTTGTCTGTAGTAATTTATAGTAATTTGGTTAATTTTTTATTTGTTTCACCTGCTTAAGTTCATTGTAGTCAAGCCAGCAGTGAGGGTATGTGATGCTGAAGTTGGTGCAAGTCGAATCACTGGCAGAAGCTTTCTGAACAATATGCAGCCTGTTATTGGAAGGAAGGAAGACAATTGTAGAGACAGTTGAAGTAGCCCAGAAGAGAGGTAATAAAGGCAGAGCAGAAAATGTAAGCTTCAGAAAGGGAAAGATGGAGAGAATCTTCACTTCTAATTGTAATGTACAAATATTCAGTGCAATCACTATTATTATTGTTTGTTTACAACAATATGTACAGCATAACACTTTTAATAAAAACAAAAAAGTCAAACGATTATATGTATTTTCTCTGTTCATATTCACTTTTTTTTAATTTTAATGGTTATTTGATCTATCAGCAGAGGTTTTTTCTTTTTTGCAGCCTTACCTCCACTTCCTTCATCTACTCCAAGCTATACTGGACATTCTGTGAGAGAGCGTATGAGAGAAAAGCTTAAAGCTGGAAGGGTATGTAATAGTGTTATCAATTTTACTTAAAAATTATTTAGATTTAAAAATTTGATTTGGTAAACAGAGGCAAGGTAATTTTTGTGTCTGTATAGATTTAAAAAGAAATTAATATTATGAATTTTGGAAAAAATACAATTTTAATGCTCTAAAATATAGTCATTGCAGGCAATACATGTATTAGCTATAATGAAACTTAGAATGGATGTGAATGAATACAAATAAATTTTCTGAACCCATATGTTCTATTACAGGGTCACAATTTTTCACTTTTCTAGTTTGGTTGTGCCAGCTTAAAAATATGAAAAATATTTTTTTCATGAATAATTATTACTTTGAATATTGTAACAATACACTGAATCTGAATATTGAATAAGATAAATAAAAACAGGGTTTTCTGATCTGGTTTGTGGTAAACTTGATTGATTTGAGCATAAGTTGTGTATAAATATGCTTAATAACTTGTTTTGCCTAAAGTGTGTTTAAATCTAATGACTTTGTGTGTTCATTTTGGGGGGGCTCATTAATGAGGCTTATGCAATCATTATAAATTGTTTTATTTTCTCTTTTTAAATGACTTCAGAGAAGCTGTATAGTACACATGTGGCAAATTACTATATTAGATAAAACCGATGATTGAATATTTTAGGTTGTATTCGTATTAAAATCTCCCAGTAAATCTATCAGAAAGAAAGAAAAAGAGTGGGAGAACATTAAGAGATATGCAATGTATGATGCAGGTGTAAAAAGAAGAAGAAAAAAATATAACAGAATAGGTACACACCTAACAATATATTATAATGTCCAGATTTAGGAAACAGGGTGAAAGATGGCTTTTCAGATCATTGATCGGGGGCTTGGATATGGTACCCCTTATGCCAGGTTATGTGCCTTGGTTACATCCAGTTTCCAAATGGCAGCCCTTCCGTAAATTCTGGCCTTGAGAGGTTCATGAGGTGCGTTTTTTGTTGTGGTCACATATATATCTATTCATTTCTTTGGTAATTTTTGAGGTTGTACTTTTGTGGCATTTATCAATTATCCTGTTAAGTGTCTATCTCTCCCTTTTAACAAGCTTCGACTTGTGACCACTGCTTGTAGTTTGTTCATGTCTAGCAAATGCTGTCTGTTTTTTGAGACTGTTCCCTTTAACATTTGAAATATTTTTGCAATTTTATGACCAATGCAGTGGCAATTTGATACATATAGCTACAATAATTGGTACTCAACCTAATACGACTCACCTTGGCAGCTGTGTTTGTAACTGTGACTATTTACTTCAAGGCTAATCTCCTTTTCCTGTGTTTTCTGTTATTTTGTCAATTCATTGTAGTGTGATTACATCCTAAAGAGTACTAACTAAAGATGGTATTATAAAGGGCTACCAATATGCCTTGGTCAGTCCATATTGAGTAAGTGTAGTTATTTTCCAAATGTTAAGTAATGGATAACATTCATTTCTACATTAGGCATTAAGGAATAAAATAATGGGTTAGTAGTGTAGTGAAGGCTTTCATTTTCAGATTTCTCATTAAACAGTGATATTATGCCCAAAGTGGAGATTAGGATTTATAGTAATCCTAACACTGTTCAATACGTAAGTGAAAAGTTTAGTCTCATGGTAATTCCTGAGGGCTTGGTCAAAACATGAGACCAAGTAAGGTGGGCTCTTGACGGTATGTCTTGCTTGTGGAGTCTAACGTAGGATAAATTGCTGAAAGTCCATGTCAAAAGAGATTTATAAATTTTGAAATGAATTAGACCATGTCTTCTACGATCTGAGGAATGGTGTGTTCTGCCTAAAGTTGATTTATTTCATTTGAAATTTAAAATAGAAGTTTCTCTGTTAATACGGTGTTCAAAAGCATTGTAATATAAAACCAAAGCAAGGTTGGAGCTTGGAATTTAATAATTTTGTTATTTATTCATTTAGTGTTTACTTATTTCAGTATAGAATTTTTTAATAATTGCGCACTGCAGTGGTGTAGTGCCCTGCCAAAGTGTGTTTTTGACTTTATTCCCTGTGCTACCAAGATCAGCTGTGATTGTCTTTGACTTTTTATAGAAATAAGTGGACCTGGAAAATAAAGGCATGAACACGAACCATTAGACATTATAGGGGACAAAACTGAATTGCATAACATTGCGAAATGCAGAACAAAAAAATCTTGCTCACAATGTTCACATGATAATGAGTTTATTAGATTTATTTATTGATTTACGTCCTACTGGGAATATTAAAATATTATTTAAATATTTGTTTTATTTAAGTCAAAAGGAGAAAGTATAATTCAGCAAGAAGCAACAAGTAGCCTTTCAAGAAGTCTGAAGTCTTCACTAGGTAGAGAAAAAGTCACCAGATTTGACACTGAGGTGAGCAGTTATTTTGGTAAAAAATCTTTTCTCTTCCTTTTCCAAGCGCTTCCTTAATCTTTCTAAAACAGTTCATTGGCCATTTGGTTATTTTTTTCAATTGGTACTTACATTAAAGGAAATATTTCTTTAGATGATCCAATTCAGTACAAAGCACTATTATGCAATTGTATAATTTTTTTTAACTTCAGCCAATGAAAAATGTAAAAAATGTAACTGCTGATATTGATAGTGATCATTTTAATTCTTTCTTTGTTTAGGCAGATGACCATGAAGTTAGAAGAGGGAAAGAAGAATCCCCAAGTACAGCCAGAGTCAAATTTCGTGATATAGTGTACCGAATGAAACAGAAAACTCAGGTATAAGTATATCTGTAACTTGACTCAGTGATAAATTTTACCAGGGAATTAATCTGTTTACTTTTTTATTTACTGTAATCTTGGCAGAAACCAAATTTAATCAATAATATTATTTTGAAGTCAGTATTTCAAGGATAGACCTTGTTACACTGTGAATCTGTAACAGAATAAGTGAGCTTAAAAAGTTATTTGTTAGGAAAAACAGCTTACTGTTACAAGTGGCTAGCAGTTTTTATTTGGAAATAGAATCATCAGGCACTAGATTTTATTGTTAAATGTATTCCTGCATGTTGGATTCGCAGAGTGTTTCTTCATAAGGAAGTGTTTTAGTGTAAGCATCTGAAATATGTATTTTATAATGTGGTTGAACCTTTATTTTGTAATTAAGTAATGAAATGTTAAGTTAACAATACATATATCTGTCCATCTATCCATTTTGTAATCCACTTAGGTCCCAGATCCCATGATCAAGGATTATGAGTGTATTCCTCATATTTCATTGATTTTATTAATTCTTATTGTTATGAAATACAGACAATTAAAGGATCTTTTGGAAACTTTCATAAAGTAGTGGTTTTTAAACACCGCCCTGGAGCCTGCTCTGTTTGTGTTTTTATATTTAGTATGCTTTACTTGTCAGATAAGTTATTAAATTTTCTGTCTTAGAAAGGGATATGTGTATATTGTATCATATTTCAATTTAATATAGTAACCTCTTTGGCTGTCAATTGGACAATTTACAGATAAGCTTAAATTGGTTTATAAAAAAAGTTATTTTTGCATTTGTATTTGCTCATTATAAATTATCTACTTAAAATAATTGAGCAATTAACAAGGTAAAATCTTAACAAGCGAATTAATTGAACTAAATCAGGAAAATGATGACTGATGACAAAAACAAAATGACTTCTTGAAGTTTTAAAGATGTTGTAGCAATAAGTTATAACCATTCCAGATTCGTATAGAAGAAAAATGGCAGATAGTGAGTAACTCTACCTCCAAGTCTTAAACACAAAATCATGCCAGATAAATTTATAAACGGGAAATTTCTTGGAATAGACATTACTGTATAAGCCAAAGTTAGACACTACAAGGAAGTTTTAGTTTTGCAGAATAGGACACCTATAATTCAGGGCCTTTATATTATTTGTATTTTCTGTAAATTAAGAATGCTTTACATTAAGATTTGGTGATTTTTGCTTTTCTGTGTTCAGGTAAATGGAAACATCTGTAATACAAAATTTTGAGAATACTGTATGTATTAATGTTGAATTACAGGGTAGGACCGTGTTTGGCCCTGCTGCCTCTTAGCTGGATGAATATGGGTTTTCATCAAGACTGGACCATTTACTGTGTTGACTTTGGTCTTTCTCCCTATGTCTAAGTAGTCTTTGCCTTGGGATAACCAGCTTTCCTCATAGATTACAAACACCTGTGGGTTAAGCTAACCCAGAATTGTCACAGACTGGGTTTGTGTGTGTGTCCTGAGGTGGACTGGTAGCCCATCCAGGGACGCTTTTTTGCATTGTGCTTATCTTGCTGTGTTAGGGTGTGCTTCTCCCCATGACTCTTTACTTGGATTAAGCAGATTAAAAATGGATTGATTGTTGAAACAATGATGTTTGCAAGGACCTACCGTACGTATTGTTTGACCCTGATCCATTTTCTTTAATTTTGTAGTATGTTGTCGGCCAAGGCAATTTTTTCACTTCAGTAATTCAGATTTTTTTTGCTGCATGTTTAAGGCTTCCATGTTTGATGTGATAGATAGATAGATAGATAGATAGATAGATAGATAGATAGATAGATAGATAGATAGATAGATAGATAGATAGATAGATACTTTATTAATCCCAATGGGAAATTCACAAAGCAGTTAAAGCAGTCTTTGGTGTTGTTAGAGATTAACAGAATGTTGATGTCATCTGTATTGTTCAAAGTAGTTTTTCTTTTAGTTCTACAAAATGTAATCATCTTGTACTTTCATGTTTCTGTACTTTGATTTCTTAATCATTCTCTTAGGCTTCTAATGACTTCCCCACACATGACGATGTTTACAATTTCTTCACTTTTAATTTTGATCCTGAACCTCCTGAAATAAAAGAACAAACAAGCATTAAAAGGAGCTCTCCAAATGATGAAAAGAAAAATGAGAAAAAAGAAAGACCAGAGGAAGATGAAGCAATTGAAAAAGACCAGGAGGAGGAGATTGAGGATGAGGAAGAGGATGATGAAAATAGGGTAGGAGAAGAAAAGGTGAAAAAGAATAGTATGTAATATTAAGATTAAGATCTGAATTGTAGCTTCCAGATACACTAAATTAAATGAGTTGGAATACAACATTTTTAGCTTGTAATACTCTATAATATTATCATCTTTTTGCAGGATGACTCTCCTTTGGTCGAAACACATGATGAAGACCTGTTTATAATTGAGCAAACAGCTCAGGATTTCCTGGAAATGAAGCCTGCTGAATTTCATGGATATAATAATCAACTACAAAGAGAACGAGAGGTCCTTTATACACCAAGTGCTCTAACTGGTACATTATTGTCTTTCTTTTCATGTTGAAAGTAAAGATTTATACATTTGCAGTTAAATATTCTTATATTGATAATGTTAGGTAAGTGACAAGTAATATACATTAACTTAAATAAAGGTCATTCATGCATTTACTTCATTTGCTTCATGCATTTTAGGATCTTAGAGAGCTGCAGCCTATTCTAGCAACAACAAATACTAAGCAGACACCAAGCCGGAATGGAACAACAGTCCATTTAAGGGCACCCTCAAGCAATTTACCAGTTTACAGTTGCCAAACACAGAACACACATGGACAAAGACGTAAACAAACACCTAGGGAAACCCAGTGTGTATGCTAGGGTAGTATGCAGACTTCACAAAGTTAGTGACCCATTTGACAATTGGACCTTGGTCCTGAGAATTGTTAACAACTATCACTCCATTTCTGACTCATTGTTAATATGTACTTTCTTGTATGTTTTTCCATGTTGGTGTATAAAATTGTTAAAACTCCCCTTTAGTTCCTACTTCTCAAAAGGTGCCACAGAATATGAAACCTCGATATTTGGAAGAAGAAGGACTATATGTCGGTGAGCGTCCTGAAGTTTCATTCACTAATCAGAATATTCTTGAGAACAGACTAATCCAACAAGATGAGGTATTAGGATATTATCCTATATTTTTGTGTTTTAGGGCTGATACCTGTAATGCATTTTTGATGCCTATGTGATACCGAAGCAACTTTGACTCATGTATTGTAATTAACTTAGAAAATATTTAATTTTGAATATGCAATATCTGTTTGTTATAAATACTTGACCATCAAAAAATGTTGTAGTGGAAAAGTCTTTTTACCTTGGTGTTGTGGTATAATTTAGTTAATGCCTTACTTCTTCCTTATACCTTTAATTTCTTGTTTTCAATATACAGTAATCTCTCGCTATATCGCGCTTCAACTTTCGCAGCTTCACTCTATCACGGATTTTATATGTAAGCATATTTAAATATATATTGCAGATTTTTCGCTGGTTCGTGGGTTTCAGTGAACAATGGGTCTTTTAATTTCTGGTACTTGCTTCCTCAGTTGGTTTGCCCAGTTGATTTCATACAAGGGACACTATTGGCAGATGGCTGAGAAGCTACCCAATCAGAGCACGTATTACGTATTAAATAAAACTCCTCAAATATGTTGTGAGCAGGGGGGCTGTTCGCACCCCTAAGGGATACGGACGCTCCTCAAAAAACGCTGAAAGTCTACCTTCACATTGCTCCCTTCCTTGCTGGGCTTACTTGCAGCTGCTTTGTCAAACGATATGCTTCCCGCACGGTGCTTCGCATACTTAAAAGCTCGAACAGCACGTATTGATTTTTGATTGTTTGCTTTCCCTCTCTCTCTCTCTCTCTCTCTCTCTCTCTCTCTCTCTCTCTCTCTCTCTCTCTCTCTCTCTCTCTCTCTGACATTCTATGCTCCTGACGGAGGGGGTTTGAGCAGGGGGGCTGTTCGCACCCCTAGAGGATATGGACGCTCGTCTAAAAAAATGCTGAAAGACTACCTTCACATTGCTCCCTTCCTTGCTGGGCTTACTTGCGGCTGCTTTATCAAGCAATATGCTTCCCGCACGGTGCTTTGCATACTTAAAAACTCGAACAGCACCTATCGGTTTTTGATTGTTTGCTTTTCTCTCTCTGTCTCTAACATTCTCTGCTCCTGACGCGCACTCCTTTCAAGAGGAAGATATGTTTGCATTCTTTTAATTATGAGACGGAACTGTCATCTCTGTCTTGTCATGTAGCAGGTTTAAACTTTTGAAAAAGAGACAAATGTTTGTTTGCAGTGTTTGAATAAAGTTCCTGCCTCTCTACAACCTCCTGTGTTTCTGTGCAAATCTGTGACCCAAGCGTGACAATATAAAAATAACCATATAAAGATATGGTTTTTACTTCACGGATTTTCACCTATTGCGGGGGGCTCTGGAACATAACCCCCACGATAGGTGGGGGATGTCTGTAATTAATGTAAACAATACACGTTTTTTAGCTTTTTATTTTGTCAATTTATTTTCAAATAATATTGGGAAATGAATTACTTCAGAGAATGTAGGGAAATTCTCATAGCCTAATGCAAATGAAATTTTACACTCGGAAGTAAAAGGTGTATATGCAAGATATGTCCAAAGGTGTAATTATAAATGTAATGAATTATTATTATTATTATTACAGAAGCTTTTTTGTTATTGAATAGACCAGTTTATGCAAGTTGAATGAAGAGTTGGAACATGAAGCAGACCCAGAGGGGATGGGATTGATCAGTAGGATATGGGAGGAATTTTACTGATGGAGAAGAAGATGTGTGCACTGTCAACATAAAGTACTGATTTGGATGTGATAATTTGCCTGCTGACCCAAAAACAGGCTGTGGTGTCTTTGGGCTCTTCAATAAAAACAATGAAAATGTACCTGTGTGAAGAAACACACTGGGGTATATGATAGGGATGAGGGCAAGAAGACTTGGATAGGAATAGTTTGATCAACAAGATACATACAAATATTGGTTGTTAAGCTTGTGGTTATTTTTAAGTGAACTATTTTTGATAGTTGTATCAATAGTACTAGGGTGTTGTACTGTGTTAGCCATTATGAATGTAGAGAAAAGCCAAGCAAAATGACATCTTTTATTGGCTAACTAAAAAGATTACAATATGCAAGCTTTCGAGGCAACTCAAAGGAGAAGGGGCCTGAGTTGCCTCGAAAGCTTGCATATTGTAATCTTTTTAGTTAGCCAATAAAAGGTGTCATTTTGCTTGGCTTTTCTCTATAGTTGTATCAAGAAATTCATAAGCAAAAATATCAAATTGTTTGTCTTGAAACATCATGTTTGAATGACCAATAATTTTTTTTTACATTTTAAGTATTTAAGTCTAATCAACCACAGCTCTGTCATTTAATCAAAGTTAAAAAAATTATTTTGGGAATAAATAATTTTTTCTCGCCTCAGAGTAGTAGTTAAATTTTTTCACTTGAAGCAGTCATCTTGTTGCAGTACATAAACATATATTAAGAATTGAGCATTTTGATGAATTCCAGCAACATTTATCACTAAGTAAATTTTCCTTATGCTTTCTTGAGAAATAAAAATACAATAGCTGATGATTGCTCAATGCTTGTTACATCTTCCACCTAATGTGAATTTGGAGGAGGTTTTATATGATGCAAGATGCTAGGACAACCGTATTTTTTTTTCATTCTTATTAAGTTCACCTTCAAAGGATGCCTGTAATTAATCACCTTACCTTAATTTACATTTTTACTTAATTCTGCTCTTGATCACTTACGTTAAATGCTGGGCATAATGCAGCTTTTGTTTTTACAATACACTTTCATAGGTATAGTATATAAATCTTATTAGTGCATTACAGTGATAAATTTATTTAGATTAAAAAAGAATCTTTAGGCTAGTTTTATTTATTTGTATTTTATGTGTACTGTGTGCTGTTATTTATCTTTCTAAATTGTGAATTAATGCAATTTATTTTCATTTTCTTTTACTTTTCAAGGGAAAAAAATGGTTTGGAGATGATGGGAGGGTAATGGCTTTGCCCAATCCAATCAAAGAATACTCTACAAGGCCTCCAGTATTTTCTGCATTTCAAGATCTAGATCCTACTCTAGAAACAGTGTACAGGAAGGTAAGGGTTAACTATGTAATGCTTTTAATTTCAGAAATAAAAGCATGTACAGGTGTTAACAGCATAAATTACATCTGAATAAATAATATACTTTGTTTTATATGCATTTATTCTTTCTTAAAATACAGGCAGGTCTCAGATTATGGCATTTCTGCAAGTAGAAAAGAAAACGTAAAGTAAAACCACCAAACTTTTCTTTTGAATTAACTTCTATCTATCAAATTCTGCTTTCTGTTTACGAATAAATTTGATTTATTATCATTTTTATTACTTTTCATAGATGGATACATAGTAGCTGTCACTAATGATGAAACATAGCAGTATACATTGTGGGGTATTTTTTTTTTTAACCATTTTCAATAATTTTGTGCTTTTGTGTGCAAATGTTACAAGATATAACCTGTGGCCACACAGTAAGCTCAGACACAGGTAAGCAACTCAGTCAGCAGCTGGCTTTAATTTCCAATGTCCCATGTACGCATCTCAACCATGCTGCCTAAGGGAGTAAAGCTACTAGGTGGGGAGGGTGACACTTTTAGAGTTTCCTCAGCCAAGACAGGGCAGTTCACTGATTGTAGTGGACAGCATGAATGGCCGTGAAATATCTTCTGTCACAGATAAGCAGCCAGATAAGCAGCTTGTCAAATTAGCTACGCTGAAGTATAACCTGCTTCTTGTAATTTTCATCATCCCAAGAAAACCTTGCAGCCATGCCACCACAGGGAGAGTATGGCTGTAGACATGGTTGAGCAAACACAGAATAAGGATTCAGTTGTCAGTTAGTGTGTGGTTTTACTACCATCATTAAGCCTTTTCCAACTAGATGATGTACTGATGTACTATGTAATTAGCATAGAATGCTTAAGCATAACGTGAACGTATTTACCTGTGTTTTCAGTTTATTTGTGTTTCGTGGTTTAATCTCCTTGGCATCAACACTGAGCATGTCAATTTTTAAATATGGCTAAGCTGAGGCATGATGTGTAATGACCTGCTGCACAGTGTTGTTATTTGGATATCCAATATCATTTCATTACCAACTATAGATATATTCTGGCAGAATTAGGTCTGCCATTCAAAATGCTAATATTGTATAATGATATACACACATTGGTTTTCAGTAATGTATATGCATGCTATGGAAACAGCAAAAGGAAAGAATCATGTTTTTTGTGCTGCTTCAATAAAGTAAAACTAGACATATTACGTACAGATACTTCATAACAATTTTTTTCTGGGTGTTGCTGACATATTCACTGACATTTTATTGTGTTTGAATGATTATTCCAGCACCAAGGAATCAAGAATAACATTGAAAGTGCAGTTTTGGGTAGAAACATTACTGAATTTTGCAACTTTTTTGATGTAACGTGTACAACGTAATTAATTCTCCACCTGTACAAAATTCTGAAAAAAAAGTCTGACCTTTATTTTAAGGGGTAGAACATGAATATTGAGTGAAGAATGATGAAATTATAGCTAGTTAAATCAAAGTAGCAGAAAACGGCCAAAAAATGAGTCAGAGTTTAAAGAGTTAAGACCTAAGCTATTTTGTAACCTCTTATTGTAAACAGCTTGAAAAACTTGAATTAAGAGTTTTTTAAGATTCCCTTGTGGGATTTGAGAAAAACTGAACCGCTTTATTATTCAATTGTTACACAATAATGCTTTAAAATATTGTTAGATTTTAAATATTAGTAGTGTTCTTTAAATAAAAATAGGTATGAATATTGAAATACATATAACAAGAAATAACTATTAACTATTTTGAATATTTTAATAATATGTTTAATGCGTTGTTAGTCTAAAAATAGATTGTTTATTTCAAGTTATACCCCATCTGAGAGCAAAAGTCCAGGGTGGAACAAAGTAAAGTATCCAAAAAAATTTTGGCAGTTTTTTTTGAATGAAGTTTGTAAAATAGGTAGATCTTGTTCAAGAGAGGTGTGTCATCACTGTTAAGCTGCTGTAAGAATATAACTTTTCTACTACTTGAATTATATCCACAGTATGCCATCTTGTGTGTTCTCCTTTCCCTGTGCCAAATTGATGCTGACTGTGTACTTCGTATACTCACAGCTTTGCTGCACTTATATACAGTGAAACCTCGGGTCATGAACGTCTTGGACCACGTACAAATTGGGTTAGGACCAAAAAGTTTGCCAAACTTTTGCATCTGTTCACAACCACACACTCGGGTGACGAACAAGGCAGTTTCCCTTCTGGTTCGTACGTGCCGATGATTTCCGCACGTGTTCAGTCTCTCCCTGTGCAGTGAGAGAGAGAGAGTGCGAGCGAGCAAGAGAGAGAGAGCGCGAGCGAACGAGCAAAAGAGAAAGAGAGGGAGCGGGAGTGAACAAAAGAGAGAGAGAGAGAGCGAGAGTGCGAGAGAGAGACAGAGGGCGAGAGAGAGAGAGAGCGCGAGTGAGCATATATATATTTACATACAGCTCATACGGTCCGGAATGGATTAATTGTATTTACATACAATCCTATGGGGGAAATTACTTTGGGTCACGACCAAATCGGGTTGCGACCAGAGTTTTGGAACGAATTACAGTCGTGACCCGAGGTTCCACTGTACTTGGCATACTTTGATGCTGGCTGCATACTTGTTTTCACACAAATTGGAATACTATTACACATGAGGTGACATACTGTGGACATGTTATTTAAGATATTTTTGCACTGTAAATTTATTCTATGTTTGTTTAACTGCAGTTTACATGACTGTTCATATATACAGTAATCCCTCACTTATCCAAGGCCGACCGCGATAACTGAATTTCCGCGAAGTAGGGACCCCATATTTATTTAATTATTTAACGTGTATTTGGACGTTTTTAAACCCTCCCTGTATTGTTTACAACCCACCCTTTACTCTATTAATAACAGGGACAACTGCTAAGCAATATGAAATCGGTAGATAAGTTTACACTTACTGTATAGCGAAGTACACGTAGCTATATATGACGTGATGATGGTGATGAATATGCTGCGCAGTAAAAATGATGACGATTGAAGGTGATAATCCCCTGAATGCAATAGCAAGAGCACGATAATGTTGAATGAGTGAGATGAGACTTCATGGTTAATGCAGCACTCCGTTGCTGAGCCAATCAGCAGCACACAGGAACTTAACTGCGTGCTCTGATTGGGTAGCTTCTCAGCCATCCGCCAATAGCATCTCTTGTATGAAATCAACTGGGCAAACCAACTGAGGAAGCAAATACCAGAAGTAAAAAGACGCATTGTCTGCAGAAACCCGGGAAGCAGCGAAAAATCCGCGTTATATATTTAGATATGCTTACATATAAAATCCGCGAAGTCGTGAATCCGCGAAAAGTGAACCGCGAAGTAGCGAGGGATTACTGTAATAAAAATAAATCTTGTTTGATCTTCAGTTTTAAAAAGAATCCAGTAATCTTTTTGATAAAAATGAAGCCAAAGGGAGTTTATTTTGGACTTTTTCTTAGATTTTTAGGTTTATAACACGTAATACCATCCAATATTTTGTAAAAATATTATACAATCTTTGACTTACTACTCATATGTCTCCAAATTAATGACAAAATATCATTCATAAGGCTAATTTATTTTAATTAATTGTCTAGCAATATTTGTTATGAAAACATCTGTGGCTCTAATGCAAAAAAAAAGAAAGCAGATGCCCTTTTCTCCTTATTCATCAATTTTGTGATACAAAATATTTAGTTGACTGCCTTGCAGTGTCTAAAAAATCAATCTTTGTGCTACAGATTTGAGAGGACGAGTGGCAGTAGAAAGCCATTCCTTAAAGGACAAAATAGGTCCTTGAAATACTGGCTGTGGACTACTGCAGACTGGAAGATAGTCTTATGGACTGATAAATCAAAATTTGAAGTCTTTGGTTCTTCACGCAGGGTGTTTGTATGCTGTTGAGTTGGTGAAAGGATGGTTCCACAGTGTGTGATACCAACTGTCAAACATGGAGGAGGAAGTGTGATGGTCTGGGGTTCTTTTGCTGGTGCAAGAGTCAATGGCATTCTGAATCAAAAGGGTTACCACAGTCTGTTCCAACTCTGCTTTATGACAGAGGGTTTTTAAGTAATCAACAAAAGTTGTGACACCTCTACAAATCATTTGTTTCAACTTGCAAGGCTTGATTTACTTTAATTGCTACAGAACATCTGTAGGTTGTAACCTATTAGTTGATCCCTAAAGAAGGCCCATTTGTAATATTCTGACCCTAACCCTTTTCTTTCATTTTTTGCAAAACTAAACTTTTTAAATTTAAACCTCTGGCAGTTTACTGCTTACCTTTCCATCATTATAGGTCATTCATTGCATTTCAACAGATTAAAAGGTTTAAAACTTTTTGACTGGTAGTGTGTGTGTTTGTATGTATATATATATATATGTATGTATATGTATGTATATATATATATATATATATATATATATATATATATATATATATATATATATATATATATATATATATATATATATATATATATATATATAAAATGTATATAAAATCCTCTGTCTGTCTGTATGTCTGTCCACTGGCCACGTATGTTTTAGAGGTTAGCTGGTGATTGCCAGAGATATCACGGCCACATGCTTTTCTCCCCACGTGGGGGACGCTGTCTTGTCAGAGACGAACATGATCAAATGTAGTGCCAATGTTTGACATTGGAGCGTACCTACCTATATAATGTATATATATTAGGGCTGGGCAAGTTAACGCATTATTGTTGCGTTTATGCATCAATTAACGCCGACAATTATTTTATCACGCATTAACACAGCTTTTGTTATTATTATTATTATATTGAATGCCTCTGTCACACTCATTTTGATACGCTTTCCTAGAAGGAAAGTTAGCGTTGTTGATGTGACCTCGATTGCCTACATGTGCATGAATAGCGAAGAGCAAACAGCTTCTAAAATGGCATGTGGAGAGATACAAAAGTGAATGCTCAAAGCAAAATAATCCGTGGATGACTGAATCAGACTCTAATTTTTCAGACTCTGATTTTGATGCAAGTGATCTGGAGATGTAGAATGAAAACAAAAGTGAGGTACCGGCATCAGCTGATCGGTCCCCAGCTGATTGTGGTGCTGAACACATTCGTGTAGCTGATGCACCTATGGCAACGTTCGCCTGGGAGGACAGACACTTACGATGACAGGAGGTACAAACCATATTGCGTCTCACTGCAACTGCCACCCCAGCACACCTGTCTCACAAAGACAGCCAGCCCACTGTGCAAACAGACGTTTTATGTTGATTTATGTGTGAAACCATTGCTCTGCACTTTTCAGAAAACTGAGTTTTTTTTTTTTTATATAAGTCAAGACATCATTACTATGAACATGGAGAGAGAGCTAATAAGCTTTTAGCTCAACAAATTCACAAACAAGAAGTAATCACCAACACGAATGGAGAAGAAATCATTGACCATAAAAATATAATGCTCGCATTTAGAGATTATTATAAATCCTTATATTCTGCTGAGTTCAAAGAAGACAACACACAATCTAATGCATTTCTGGATGCATTACAGACACCATAAATAGATGCTTTAAATGCTGAGGAACTGGATAAACCTCTGACGCTAACAGAATTACTAGATGCTATAAAGTTACTTCAAAGCAGGAAATCAGTAGGCCCTGATGGTTACCCCATAGAATTTTATAAGAAATTCTCCCCTCTTATTGGCAACATTTACAGAAGCTAGAGACAACCAAATACTACCTCAAACATTTCGTCAAGCATTAATCACCGTCTTTCCTAAACAAAATAAGGACTTGTTACAATGTGCATCATAGAGACCAATTTCACTCCTGAATAATGATGTTAAGGTACTCACAAAAATACTATCTAGAAGGATGGAGAAAGTGCTGCCCTTGGTAGTATCACTGGATCAAACTGGATTTATTAAAGGCCGACAACTATCTTTCAATCTCCGACGCTTGTTTAATGTTATATATTCACCAGCAAAATCAAACACCCCAGAGATATTACTATCATTAGATGCAGAAAAAGCATTTGATATGATTGAATGGAACTACCTTTTCACCGCATTGGAGAAATTTGGGTTTGGCCCGAATATTTGTGCATGGATCAAACTACTGTATACCAATCCAGAAGCTTCAGTTTGTATTAACAACATTTGTTCAATCCAAGGTTATTATAGTTTTGCCTTTTTATATTAGTTTTTATTTCTATATTTTTTCTGACCTTACATGGAAATTCAGTTTAGTTTTAGTTTTCCTTCATCGTGTATTTTTAGTTTTAGTTTAGTTTTTATTTCACAAAGACATTTCTATTTTATTTTTATATATGTTAGTTTCAGTTTTAGTTTTAGTAATTATGACATGGAGCGCCTACAGAGTTAGTTTTGTGTCAGACAGAACTGTACACTTAACAGATTTGGATATGAGTTTAATGTTAGTGGCAGCTTACTACACCACATAGTTTATTATCTGGTCTTGCTTTTGTCCTATAAAAACAAGCATAATCAAAACTAGACACTGAATATGAACAATTTTACACAATTTTATACTTTTTAAAATATTTTCTCATGAAAATCACAGGGGCTTAGGAAGAACAGGGCTCTTAGACTTGAATGAGTGTGCTGACCCCACCTAGCTGTATTGAGGGAAACAACAAGCATGTAGTGTGAAGGTTAAGGGCAGTGAGTCTTGAATAGACCACCATAAAGGACAGTAAACCCATAATGAGCAGAGCAAGAGAAGGTAATAGGAGTACGAATAGGCATAAAACAACAGAGACGGCGTCTGAGATTAAGAACAACATATACATTATCTAAACCTGTTTATCCAGAGCAGGATCACAGGAAACCTGGAGTCTACCACAGCAGGTTTGGATGCAAGGCAGGAAAAATCCCTGGTATACAATATGTATGATAAGGCTGATGTTAAGAACAAAAAGAATATGATGATTTCAGCTATCTATTTTGAGAGAGGGAGAGAAAAACATTGAAAAAAGGGAGACAAATGTTTAAAAATATAATTCTGCTAATGGATTACTTTCACAATATCAGGTATTTTCAGTTGTGAATATGAACTAAAAAAGATAAATTAATAAATATGGAATAAATACAAAAACCCATTAGTATGTTTAGTTTTCCATCACTTGTCAGACTCTACCTTTGTTTGTATTGCTTCGTTGTTAAATGATGTTTTTAAAGCAAAAGTGATTGATCAGCAACAATATGCTGATCTTGTATGATGACCTAGTCAGTCTCGATCAGTGCCGTTTTATTTTCAACAACCGGGAGTGGTCTCCTCGAGACTTTCTTGTATACTCAGATATGGGGATGGATATTTGAGGAGTAAAACGCAAGACAATGATTATATTTTTATATTATGTACATTAAGGAACCATCAACAACAAATCAAATTAATAATATATTGAACAATTATTATAAAAGTAAAATTGAATAAACCGGACTCTGCAGCTGTATTAAAAAAAAATAATCGAGTATGTGTTCAGGTAAAGTACCACTTCCGGGTGATGGATTTGGCCCAAAAGTTAATACAGATCTATGGTGTAACAACCACATGCCGAATTTCATCCATCTATCTAGTTGCGTTTTTGAGTTATCGTGTTAACACACACAATTCCAAAAAATAGTATTGTTGGACACTGGTTAGTCTATAACGTCAAGATTCATCAAAATATCGAGGTCTAATTTTTTCATGGTTACTATACTTTCTCTATACTTTGTATATGAGAAAGTAAAAACGATTTCTCCTTTGCTAAGTGGCAGGTGAATTGCTGTCAACAAAAAGCACACAACTGAGAAATAAACTGAAATGTTACTCACTCGTGATTTTTCTGTCCATATGGTAAACGTTTTGTTGACCAGCACATTCTGATTTCAGCCGTTTGAATTACATCTTGATATACAACAAGCACAAAGAAAGGCGGCACGCAAATCGCTTTCTGTTTCACACGCTTTACGCACACGCACTCAGCTTGCTCTGTCACCGCAAATGCTGTGTGAACAGCCGCCCTCCATCACCAGCCACCGTTCACTGGATGAATATGTGCAGGCGGTTCGTGGTGGATGACTTTCTGTTTTAGAGTTAAAACTTACAAGGGTTAAAGACTAAAGGCAAGAATATTCATTCAAAAACCAAAACCAAAAATATTTTAGTAAATTATTATTTTATTTCAGTTAGTCTTTCCAGCTACTTTAATAGTTTCGTTTAGTTTTAGTTTTTCATTTCGGTTTTGTTAATTATTTTATTTCAGTTTACGAAAATGTTTTTTTAATAATAGTTTCAGTTTTGATTTTAGTTTTAGTTAACTATAATAACCTTGGTTCAGACTACTTTAAGCTAGAACGTGGTACCAGACAAGGATGTCCCTTGTCACCACTGCTGTTTGCAATCGCCATTGAACCACTGGCGGTTCACTGCTGAAATTCCTATCAGATAAAAGGGATTATCAGAGAAGGACTTGAACAGAAAATTTCTCTATATGCAGATGATATGGTTTTATATATATCAGACCCAGAAAACACTGTGCCTGCAGTTTTAACAGCACTTACAGAATTTCAAAAGTTATCTGGTCTTAGAATTAATCTGAATAAAAGTACATACTCTTTCCAGTGAATTCACAAGCATATAATATCAGATTGGACACCCTACCATTTACCATAGCAGATCAGTTTAAATACCTAGGGGTAAATATCACAAGTAAACATAAAGCTCTTTATCAACAAAATTTTGCCGTCTGTTTGGAAAAAATTAAGCAAGACTTGCATAGATGTTCAACCCTTTATCTCACTCTAGCCGGAAGAATTAATGTTGTTAAGATGAATATCCTTCCTAAACTTCTTTTTTTATTTCAAAACATTCCAATATATATCAATAAATCGTTTTTTAAGCAGTAAGATTCAACAATAACCTCATTCATTTGGAACTCAAAACACCCACGTATCCGAAGAGCGACCCTACAAAGACCTCAGGCAGAAGGTGGCATGGCTTTACCTAATTTTCAGTTTTATTACTGGGCAGCAAACATACAAGCCATAAAAACCTGGACACAAAAAAATGAACTTACACAGGCTTGGTTCGCAATAGAAGTAAAATCCTGTAGTACTTCTTTATTCTCCCTGCTCTGCGCTCCAATAAATGCAAGTTATCGCAAATATACTAATAACCCAATTGTGCTTTACTCACTTAGAATATGGAACCAACTTAGAAAGCATTTTAAGATGGAAAATCTTTTATCCGTGGCACCTCTGCAAGAGAACCACCTCTTTTAAACCTCGCAAACATATCCAGTTTTTAATATCTGGAAAAGTTTTGGGATTAAAATGCTCAGAGATCTTTATATAGACAACATATTTGCATCTTTTGAACAATTACGTTCCAAATTCAACCTCCCAGCTACACATTTCTTTCACTATCTTCAAATTAGAAATTTTGTTAAACAGAAACTGCCCGATTTTCCTTACCTCGTACCCTCCACCATGCTGGAAAAAATACTGCTCAATTTCGAGGAATTAAACACCATTTCCGCATTATATAAAATCTTATTAGAGTCCCTACCTTTCAAAGACCCAAGAGGACATTGGGAAGAAGATCTCTTAATCAATATATCAGAAAAGGAGTGGAAGGTAGCAAAGCAGAGAATTCACTCGAGCTCCATATGCGCAAAGCATAGAATTATTCAACTAAAAATTATATATCGAGCTCATCTGTCTCACTTAAAACTGTCCAAAATGTTTCCAGGGCAAGATCCAACCTGCGAACGCTGCAACCAAGCTCCTGCCTCACTGGGTCACGTGTTTTGGGCCTGCACCAAACTAACATCATTTTGGACCAAAATTTTTAAGTGCCTTTCAGACAGCCTTGGGGTCACAATCCCTCCTAACCCATTAACAGATGTGTTCGGGGTTCTTCCAGACGGACTTGAAGTGGAGAAGGACAAGCAAACGGTGATTGCATTCACTATACTTTTGGCACGCAGACTTATTTTGTTAAATTGGAAGAATCCTAACTCTCCTCTGATAAGTCAGTGGGAAACCGATGTTTTATATTACAGTGATCCCTCGCTATATCGCGCTTCGCCTTTCGCAGCTTCACTCCATCGCGGATTTTATATGTAAGCATATTTAAATATATATCGCGGATTTTTCGCTGCTTCGCGGGTTTCTGCGGACAATAGGTCTTTTAATTTCTGGTACATGCTTCCTCAGTTGGTTTGCCCAGTTGATTTCATACAAGGGACGCTATTGGCAGATGGCTGAGAAGCTATCCAGCTTACTTTCTCTCTCTCTCTCTCTTGCGCTGACGTAGGGGGGTGTGAGCAGGGGGGCTGTGTGCAGCTGCTTCCTGAAGGACATGCTGCACGGAGCTTCGCATACTTAAAAGCTCAAAGAGCACGTATTGATTTTTTTTATCTGTCTCTCGCTATCTCTCTCTCTCTGTCTTCCTGCTCCTGACAGAGGGGGTGTGAGCTGCCGCCTTCAACAGCTTTGTACCGGCGGTGCTTCGCATACTTAAAAGCCAAAAAGCCCTATTGATTTTTTTTTTGACTGCTTGCTTTGCACTCCTTTGAAAAGGAAGATATGTTTGCATTCTTCTAATTGTGAGACAGAACTGTCATCTCTGTCTTGTCATGGAGCACAGTTTAAACTTTTGAAAAAGAGACAAATGTTTGTTTGCAGTGTTTGAATAACGTTCCTGTCTCTCTACAACCTCCTGTGTTTCTGCGCAAATCTGTGACCCAAGCATGACATTCTAAAAATAACCATATAAACATATGGTTTCTACTTCGCGGATTTTCCTATTTCGCGGGTGGCTCTGGAACGCAACCCCCGCGATGGAGGAGGGATTACTGTATTTGAAATTGGAAAAAATCAAATTCTCAGTTAGAGGATCTGTACAGAATATTTTTAAAACCTGGCAGGATCTAATCAATATTATTTTAGAATGAGAGAAATAACTATTACCACATTTAATTCTCTTCTCCATTTTTTTATTTACCTATATATATTTCTTCCTTTCTTTTGTTTATTGTTGCCTTATTAAAAAGCCCTAAGCAATTTTCCTTTGGCTAAGCTCTCCTTCTCAGGGGTGGGGTTTGATTTGTCTTCAATTTTTTTTTGTTATAAATTGATCTATTTGTATGGAATGATTACAATAAAATTAATAAATAAAATTTAAAAAAAAAATAGAAAACTGAGTTTTTTGGAAAAAATATTAGCCCTCAAAGAGTTGCTACTGAACATGGACATTTTATGCTGCTCCCCGAAAGAAGAAAATGTTTCTGCTGGTATCTGTTCAGATAAAAAAGAAAACAGATTTAGAAATGTTAACTTGCTGTTCCTTGGAAGGTGACTGTTATAATGTTGTGATCGTGGCTTTGGACTCTGAGGGTAACTTGTTTTTCTATAACAAACTAGATAAAACATTAATGCCCTGGCAGTGGCAAGTAGCTTTGGTTTTATATTTGATTTGATTACATTAATATTTAAGTACAGATTTACAAGAACTATTTTAGCTGCTACTATGTAAAGGGAATACTGCTGTTAAAAAGCACCTTATTTGTTTAAAGTGTTTGCAAACCAAATACATGTAATGCACTTTTGAGTTCATTATTGAATTTTGCACATAACTATGTGATTGTTGTGATTGTCTGCGATTAATCGCGATTAAAAATTTTAATTGCTGGCCAGCACTAATATCTAATATATATATATGACACACAATATGTGTTTCGCCCTAATTGGGTACATGCACATTTGCTTTACAGGGATTGAACCTCGTGATGTCAGCAGCTGAGGCAAAGCCTCTGACATTGTACCACGGCGGCTGGTTCATTTTCTTGTCAGGGTGAAGATTGCAGTATTACATTCATAGGTCTGAATTGCAATCTGATTATTTGGAAGATTACTTACCAGGTAACGCTTGTGGTTGGTCGGCTAGTCAGTAAACATCCACAATTAGGGTTAAACACGTATCCTGTACTCTTTTTATTAATTGTCAGGTTTGGTATCACATATCTATGATCTGCTTCTTGCAAATGTGAGGACATGGCGGATGTTTACCAACTGGCTGACCAACCACAAGCATTGGGAATGGTCAGTAATGATTATAGCCTGTGAGACTTGGTCAAGTGCATGATATATATGGTTCAGGAGGAATGACCATAGAAAAGAGCAGCTCAAGTTTACACTGTTTTTTTGTGTCCTAAATTATCTTCATTCCTTCTCATCTGAGTTATGATGAAAGGCTTTCTTTACTCTATAAAATGTCCTTCACATGAGCTCTTGAAAGATTAAACCATACATTGTTTAATTTGGGAGGTACTTATAAAAATGACCTTGTCTTACTCCATAAGAAGTTTCTCAAATGAACTCTTAACAAATTAAGGTGTGTATTCTTTCTTTGGAAAAGCACTTATAAAAAATGTCATTAATTGTTTCTGTTTCTTAAATTACAGGCTACAAAATCAAAATTCACCAATCACTATATACTTGGTACTGGAGACCCACAAGGAGACTTTCAATTGGACATTGATGTTTCAGGACTGATTTTCACTCACCATTCATTATTTAGCCGTGAGCATGTCCTGGCAGTCAAGCTGGCTCAGATGTATGATCAATTTCTTGTGCGACAACAGAAGAACCTCAGCAATCTACTGACAAATAAGGTTCTTTCTATTATTTGAATGATGTTTTAATGTATTCTATGCAGCTTTCAAAATTTAAATTAAACTTTCCCCATTAATTACAAAATGTATATTTAATTGAGAAACAAAGAAAAACAGCCTTTTAGCTGTAGGAAGCTGGGTTTGAATCCTGACTCGGTCAGAATTGTAGTCATGTAAATGCAGTTTTCTTAGTTTTTACTTTTACATATTATTTTCTTAGGATATTTTGGTTTCTTTTTACATCCCAAATGCACACATGTATGGTTTCTTATATGAAATACTCTTGAGTAAATGCAATTGCATATATCAGTAATCCTTGTGGTGCAAGAGGTGGACTTTAAAATGCTGCCAGTCTTTACAAGTCTTTGGGATACAGGAGGAAACTGGAACTCCCAGAGAAAACAACAAGCTACATGCAAACTACAGGCACTATTCTAGCCAGAAATCAAATCTTGATTTACTAGAATCATGAGGCTGCAGCAGAAATATTCAGCTGTAATGTAGTCCTTTATTGCACAGTGTCAAATCAATAAAATATTTTAAACATGGAAGATTTTGGAAAGAATATTAAAAATAAGTTATGAAGGAGCTAAGTGTGGTGATTTCTAAAAACTGGATAATTTTAGTACTTATTTTCTAGCAAATCACAGGGTCTGCATGTGACTCACTATGTGCACTAGTATTGCGTATAAAAACTATGACTTGAGCACATTTGATTATGCGTCTGCTGCTGGTATATGTTTTGAATCATGTACACAGTGGTTTGACAGCAGATGAATATTAAAATCAGATGATATCACAACACTGACTGCTTTGCCTCTATATCAGACACTCAGTACACTTTTGTTCAGGGCATCATTTGTTATAAGCAATGGCTGAATAAAACCATTGATGAAATAGCCTTGGAGAGACCAATGGCAACAAATATGGATACTGATGTTAGTGACTGGTCTATAGAAAACTGATGATTACTTGTGCATAGGTGGAAAAAGTCAAATTACACTTACAACAGAAGTTGTAAGGAGATGCATGAACACGAGTGAACACCATCCTCACAGGTGGCGCAGTGGTAGTGCTGCTGCTTTGCAGTAAGGAGACTGTGGAAGATTGAGGGTTCGCTTCCCATTTCCTCCCTGTGTGGATAGCGCTTTGAGTACTGAGAAAAGCGCTATATAAATGTAATGAATTATTATTATTATCCTTTTGTCCAAGAAAAAGTCCAAGAATCTGTAATGGATTGTGTTACTTTTAGTGTTCGTTTGTTGTCACAGACATGCTTCAGTAGCATGGAATGCATGTTTACTTAAATTGAAAATTTCACCACTTCTATATATTATATTCCATTATGTATATTTTTTAATTTATAAGAAATGTTTTATTTCAGAGCACATTTTCACAAGGCAAATTAATGTTTGATTTGAAAAATACTGATCTTCCTCTTTCAAAAATTATATGAAAATGTGTGCACATTATTGAAAAACTGAAAAAACTTCATTGAAAATAAATTTTATTGCTTTTGTCTTTTCAGCTGCATGCACTGAGAAATGCAGTACAAAATATTATGCAGCTGCACGGTGGGTTAATCTTAAATCCGGCAACACAACATCGAGTTGAAGAGTATAAAATGGAAATCAGGTATGCCAGTACACACATGACACCTCAAGATCATCACAGTGCAGTTTTGCAAATTGTCTTCATGTATTTCTTTTTCATCATATTTTTAAAAATGCCTCAACTTCTTTAACCACCAGAAGACATCTCTGAGTTCAAGTGACACACAAATCCAGCAAATTATGCTTTATGTAAAATACACTATTTTAGCTGTAAATGTATGTCAAAGGGCATAATATGATAAAGTTTTAATTTTTGAAACTGAGGCTGACCAGTTCTCAATAAATACTAAGGATGCTCCATTAATTCCAGAAGGAATCAGTTCCAAAAGAATCAGATCAGAAAAGGATGATTGCCAATTGTCAGAAGAAAGAAGCACAGGAGATTTCCATTGTGTGACAAGAAGTATTTTAACCGCTGTAAAGCCAAGACAGGGCAGTTCACACTGGTGAGAGGCTAGAGCATTGAAAGGCCCAACAGAAATAGAGTTTGAGGAATACAAATGACATTTGTAGACAGAAAGGAAAAAGGAAACTGGCTTTTCTGTAACTAGAAATAGAGAACAGGAGGGCAGTGCCAGAACATATGGAGGAAGGTTCCAGGGAAACCAAGGGAACATAAATGACAAAGTGAATTAGAAGAAAGACAGATGAGAAAACAATTATGTGGAATAGGGTAAAGCCTATGAATTATTTTGTGTTAGTTTAATTGGTAGCTAGGGTTTCTGAAACAAAATCTCACATTCTTAACAATATTTTACCAGCAGAGAGAAGACAGAGAAGCAAGATCACAGGATCGTTGTCAGATTAAAATAAGTGTTTTGTAGGTAGACTTACAGAATAAAAGTAATGAGTAGAGACAGGTTTCTTTAAGGGAGTAAAGGAGCAAAACAAAGAAAAGAGGGTGCAAAGGAATCTGGCCTTATAAAAAGATGCTACATGCCCTGAACTTTATGAGTTGTAAATAAAACAAAAAAAGGATGAACTAGGAAGATGAACATGAGACTGAAAAGGTTTACTCCATGGCACTGCCAGAGAGGAAAATTGCACACCTTGCCACCATTGACAGGGCAGATCTGTGAAAGGTGGAAGTGCGCATATGCCATTTTATTCTAGAGACTCTCAAATGCTCATTCTAGAGTTTACTAGCATGATGCCATAAATCAGTAGTGTAAGACAGCCCTGTCCTTAAAGACAACCTTAATGATTTTGGCTTTAACAAGATTGTATTCTTTATCACTTTTATTTGTGTCTCAGCTCCTGATGCCTTTTTTAAGGCAAGTCATCTTTATAAAAGTATACTTTCTGTCTACAATAAAGAAAATTTGATAACTGTATAATCAATTTTCTTTTGAATTATAAAAGAACTGAAGGTTTAACATTCTTTTAACTCATTTTCATGCCTTTTCTTATTTTAGTAAGTTTAGAGAATAATGCTTATTTATTTATTTTTCTATGTTTGTTAGTAACCTTTCAAATGAAAAGTTTATTGGTGTAGTTTTCATTTTAGCTTCTCCAGGATGGTGGATAGAATATTACTTTTCTGTGTCTTTCAGTTAATTTAAAGTAATTACTAACTGGCTACAGATATGTATGGCTATGTGTTATAACCAGTCCCATTTGTATTTTTGTATTTATATTAAAACAGACATACAAGAAAATTGCTCAATCTTGAACTAGAAAAGGATCGGATGTTGTTGAAGGGTATTATAAAAGTTTGGAAGGATATAAAGGCACTACGGGAGTTTCAGAGATTTACAAATACTCCACTTAAGCTCCGTTTAAGAAGGTTATAATTTTGCTTTATTTGTCAATGATGTATAGCAATTTTTACATTTTTGCATTATTTCTTTGTTACATTTACTTATTGTTTTGTGAAAAGGACATATGTATCCTTATAGAAAGGCTACAATAAAATATATTTTCTTTAATTGTATATGTAATGTATCTGAAATATTCCTAAAAGCTTTATGGCTCAGGTATTTAAGTATGGATAGGATTTTAAGCAATAACTGTTTCATACTGTTACAATTGCATACCCTACATTTGTATTAGTGTATACTGAAAGTTTATTGGTGTAGCATAAATCCACAAATAAGATTAGATTGTATGAAACTTAATGTATATCAAAAGTAAATTAATAGAATATTATAGTGTGGATATAAAACGGTATTTTACTGAGGCACTTGTGTCCTCTTCAATAAACAGAATGCTCACGGTAGGTTGGGCATTTAATCAGTTTAAGCTTATCAGAAAGTGAGGTTTACTCAATGTGAATTTCTTGGAGCCCAGATAAATTTTGCAATATAATCCACACGTACAACTTTGAAATAATTTTCCAGAACAAACAATGACGGAAAAGGGAACAATAGATGATATAGGAGAACACAAGGCCATGGTAACTGAATGCAGTACTAGGAAAAACTATAGCCATCTGCTTCTTATTTAACATCTTCAGGAACTGCTTCTTGAGTTCAGTTCAAGTTGGGAAAAAAATCTATACAACTGAGTAAATTTGTCTGACTATAGTGAATTTTACATAATACTTCACAATTCGTTTTGCAAAGTACACAAGAACACACTCAAGAACAACAAGATGGGTTTATACAACATAAGGTCATTGAAAATATGATGAAGCACAGGGATATAAAAAATGTCAGTAATCTGTAAAATAAAATTGAGTTCAGAATTCAAAATAGTACATTCATGTATCATGAGTATATCAGGTACACAAGTATAATCTTGCAATTAAAATGGACAGGAGCATAACTTTTCAAAAATTCACCAGACGAAGGGTATGTTTTTAGGTGATTTGTCAATGTTAATACAGTACTAGTAAAACTACTCAGATGGTCCTACAGAGAGAATTACAGAAAGGAGGATTTATAAAGCTTGTTAGTTATTTACAGAACCAATAGGTAAACAGTGGGGTTTTGGAATAGTGTAAAGTAGGTGTACAAAAATTTACTTAGTTATAATTATTGTTTTCTTTTTAGAGATGAAGTAAACAAAATGGAAGAAGAGCAGAATTATGAATCTGAAATCCAGGCTGAAGTAAGTGAGCTAGTTGAACAGTACGAAGAAGAATGTCAAAAGAAACTTACAGATTATGAAGCAAAGTATGCAGAATGGAAAGCATGGAAAAAAAAGCAAGTATGTTATGTTTCTTTTTCTTTTATTCTCTTGTTCAGAAAAGTACTATATGTAATGTCTTTGCATATATGTGTACATATTATAATTGATGATTACAGAAAAGGAATTAATATGCTACTTGGATCTGCTTGATCATCTTTTTTATATACATAAATGAATAACATTTCTTTCCTCAGTCTGTAGTCTTTCCGTAGTATTCAGTGAATTTTGAAAAGTACACCTCAAGAGTTTAGCTATATAGTCACATACGATAAGAATACAATAAAAGTTATGAATTTACCAAAATATATGTCAAATCCCATTATAGTGAATACAGAAGTAATGAAATTTTTACAATAACAAATACTTTTTATGGGCCTGGACAAACATTCATACAATATAATATTAAATGAATTTCATTTTAATGAAATGTAAATTTCAGTATAACAAAATGTTTTTTGGGCAAAGAATGGCCGCCAAAAATAATAATGCGATGCAAAAACTGCTTAATTCTGCGCCTACACTTTCTGTGTTGAGTCTCAGGAACCCTAGATCAAAGCCTGGTATTAAATGTTTTAAACATCATGTGAAAAGCATGTTATGTGGTAAGCCTGATCCCGAAGAGGACAACAAATTAATTAGTTTTCTGTTTACCAGATGCATCAGAGCAGCTACAGAGCTGTCCTTGTGCCTTTGCCGTTAGAGATGGAAAACTGCGGACACAATAGTATATGTATTTTCCCCATATTTGGTATAAAGAAATATTTTTATGGTCCCATGAGTTTTGTTATAATGGGATTCCACCTGTATATGCAATATGTAGTACCACTGAAGTTTATTTTTCACATTTTAGTCCAATGTAAAGGTAAATTTAGCATGATAATAAAGGTATAACATGCAGTCAGTATTTTTTTGTAATTAGAGTTTAGTGGCTTTGATTACTGCAATTGAGATTTTTCAGGGTTTTTTTTTTACTTTAAAAGCTAAATGCTTGAGTTTAGGATTGAAATTGGAATTCACAAATTTCAGATCTTTGGCCTGTTATCATATAAATCAGGGGTGTCGAACTTCGGTCCTGGAGGGCAGCAGTGGGTGCAGGTTTTCATTCTAACCATCTCCTTAATTAGTGATCAGTTTTTGCTGCTAATTAACTTCTTATGCCTTTGTTTTAATTGACGTGACTCAGATCCCTTAGTTGTTTCTTTGTCCTTAATTAGCAGCCAAACAATAATGAGACACAAAACAAGCAGCCACATGACCAGCTATCCTGTGTCCATCACACAATAGCTGAAAATAAAGAAGGGTGAACATCTCAGTAAAACAGACAATCAACAGTTTTGGAAATGTCTGCTGTGGCAGAACAAGAGCAGCAACAAGCCATGGAATTAAATGACGGGTTCAATTAACAACAAGAATCAGCATATCATTTAGAAACTGGTTGGAGTGAAATTGGTTGGAATTTGAATCCCCAGTTTAATTGATAATCTATTGGCTCGTTTCATGTCTAATTTCTGTTTGGCTGTCATTTAATGAAGACTAGGGGGCTTTGCCAAACCCCGTGTTTGGTTTTCCGGATACACACTTTTTTAAGATTATTTTTTCTTTGAATTGTTGCTATTTCATTAGTTTCACTTTTATTTCAGAACTTCTGTAGAAACAATATTTGTAATCTTGCGAGTCCCAATATGCTGAATCTTTTTAATGAGGCCAGGATAGGTTTCTCTGTTTGGAATTTCAGCATAGACAAAACGAGCTACATCATCAGCAGTTAATATATTTTTTTTACAAAGTAAAAAAGTAAGTAGAGTTCTGCATTGGACTTCTGTCTGTAAAGTCGTGCTATTTTCCTCTCTTAAGTTCCAAAAGTACATGGGGTTACCAAGGTGATACCCCAGCTTTTGTCTAGGTTTTTGTACAAGGGCTAGACAGAACGTTTTTGACTCCTGAGGTAAATTTAGCTTTTTAAATAAGCAGACAGATAAATATATATACATTAACAAAGTAACCAATAAATGCATGTGCGGTAAACTCCATTTTTGAAATTCTCAAAATTCTTTATTTGTCACATGCACAGTTATACAGACAACACACAGTGAAATGCATCCTGATCCACTTATCAAAAACTGTGCAAAGTTAGAAGAATATCTGTTAGATTAACAAAATGTCATAGATTGAAAGGTAACAGTATAGTAGAACATAATAAATAAGTAAAATTTTGTGAATAAAGTAGAATTAAGTGTTAAGGTGCAACAGTGTAGTAATTATTGTGCAAAACCAAAGTTAGACTGGTGCATAGTTAAATGAGGAAGTTTGTTTGTTTGCGCTACTGCAAGCTTTACTTTCTTTTTTATATTTTCTAATTTTCCTACTAATTTTTCTACTTTCATATCCTTTAACTTTCTCAACATGTGTATAGCGCCAACGTTTTTTTTTTTTTGGTTTTTCTTGAGCCTTTCTAATTTCCCTGGTTTCATAGTCTTTAACCTGCTCTGCATGTGTCAAGCTGGTACATAGTGAAAGTGTTATTTTTCTCCTTTTTCTTCATATAGTATAATTGCTACTGGGACACTGTTTTATTATTTCAATTACATTATGCATTATATCCATTACATTTGTTGCATTGTTTCTTTGAATTACACAATAAATAATATTAGAATTTTATGTCTCTGGTATTGATATAAAATGTGACAGATCATTGTTGAAGAATGTTTACTGTATTTATAATGATAATATACAGTAGATTATGATGCATCTTTTTGTCAGATTTACTGTATTAATACTGTTTTTTAATTATCCAGAAGGCCAAAAGAAAGAAGAAGCAACAAGAAGATGAAGAAGTACATGAGGAAGAAAGCATTTTAGAGATGGAAGGAGAACCAACCAAACCACAGCGTCCTGATCCAGTAGACCGTGCAGCTTTAGAACAACAAGTTCGTGAAAAAGCATTTGCCATTCGCAAAAGACCAGGGGAACCTATTTTAATTCCAGAGCTTACCACTGCTGGCAATGTTACACCAAATGAGCTTTGCCCAAGGTAATTTGAGCAAAGTTATTGAGGAGATTGCAGTTTTATGAAAAAATTATGTTCTGTACAGTTTACATTTTTAGAAATATCAAAACTCTTCATGTGTTAAGCTACATTATCTTTCAAGTGAAACTGAAATTGAGTTTGTGTTTTGACAAAACACTAGGATGTATTTTTAAATTCATATATTTGCTACATCTCTTTTTAATGATTTCTAATGATTTTTTTCAACAGTAAACCAGAATCCTTTTATAATAAGGCTGGGTTTCCATACTTAATATCAACAAATGTGGTTATATTTGATACTAAAATATAGTATTTTTATTATTTTTAATTGTGTGGTATATATTATCTTATCTTAGATTAGATTACATTAGTTTGATAAACTTTATTAATCTGATGGGGAAATTCAGATGCATACAGCAGCAGAAACATAAAAATAACAAGGATACAGATTCACAAGGGAAATAATACAGCCAATCAATCAATCAACAAACAAATAAATCAATGTATATTTTGCAACTATTTCAGGATTAATTTAAACAATACATCTGGGAGGAAGCATTGAATTGCTAGATAGCTGTGGGCGTAAAACATCCCCAGGTGTGCTTCTTAGCACACTGTGGTGGAATGAGTCTGTGGCTAAAAGTTCTCCAAGATCTATCAAAATGTGTATTGATGTTTATTGTTCCTCTATAATGCAAGTAATGAACATATTAAGTTTATGCCCACAAAGCCTACAAAAAACATTCAAAATTTGGTTTTATCAGTGCTATATGCTCTGGCACAAATTAAATGATGCCATATCTGATTTACTAAAGCCAAATGTTCATGGGAAGTAATTTTTGCATATATTAAACTCATTGATACAATTTTGGATCTAGATTTAGATATACATTTTGTATGACACAGACACCATTTTTTTCTTCAGTTCTCTCTCACAATGCAGAGATGTACTTGTTAGATTAGAGAAATTCCCTTTATGATTGTGCTGTGCAGTGGACTTGTGTCCCAACAAGAATTACTTTGTGTGTGTTCTGCTCAGTACTGCTGAGATTGGCTTTGACTGTCTGTTGGTTTGTATTGGAATGAGCAGAATAAATTGATAGATGTATTGACTATAAAGACCGCTTATACTTATGTTACTTCTTTTTGCATTGTAATAACAAAATATTTGTAAATTTTTTATTTTATTCATTTTAGCTTACTGTATTAAAGCAATATGCTCATTTAAACAGTCCTAAAATAGGATCGAGGTAAGACCAAATTCATATACAAGTTGTTAATTAGCTGTTAACTGATATTACTGTGAGATGTGAATTTTTGCAAAGTACTATTGGCAAAATGGTAAAAATAAGTTGTTTAATAAAAGTTGATCAATCTCTTTTAGGGGTGAAATTTTACGCAGAGAAGATACCCTGAAGCGCTCAGTCTTCATCAAAGTTGTTTTTAATAACAAAGAAGTTTCCCAGACAGCTAGCCGCACTTTAAATTCTGATTTCAGGGTACATTTTGGACAGATTTTTAACTTGAAAATAATTAACTGGCCGGAAAGCTTGAAACTACAAGTAAGTGTGCTTTGTAAATAGTACATGAAATACTTATTACTTTTCTTTTGTTGCATTATTGTAAATTATATTTATTTTTGTTTGTATGTATATATTTTTTTTTTCTTTTCATTTATACAGTACTAGTCATTTAGCCCGTTACAATAACAGGCGCTAGAACAGTAGTTCATAAACATTAGTAGGTACAGTCTATATTAAATGGCAAGGGACTTTGACCTCATTCTTTTTGTTGGTCATATTTTTCTTTCTTTCAGCCTTTCTTTTGTTGATGTTTACTTGCTGAGCTGACCGTTCTTCGTGGGCTGCCGCCGTGTATTGTGTGTCTTTAATTTTCTGTGACAGTAATACTGTCTTGTACGGCTCTATTCAATAAGGGCGCGCACAAAAGGCGAGCTTCAAAAGGGCGACCTCAATTGAGCGAGGCGAATAAGGGCTCGCCTTTTTGTGCGCGCCCTTATTGAAGGATACCGTCTTGTACGTCCACTGGCTTTTACGTCCGTAATATACCTTTAATTTTCTCTGGTGTTAATACAGGCGTGCGCGTCGATAATATGCCTTTAATCTCCTCTGACAGTAATACTGGCTTGTATGTGGCTGTAATATGCGTCACTGTATTGTGTACCTTTAATTTCCTCTCGCAGTAATACTGGTTTGTATTTCCGTAAAACGCCTCTAACTTTCTCTGACAGTAATATCGCTCGTTGCACCGTGCCCTGCGCATGTGCACTTCATCAGAAGACACCCACACACGGACACCTGGACGCACATTGGGATTTTATATATATAGATATGTATGGTACAGCTAATAATGAATCAGACTTTGGGCAAGGAACAGCACAAAAAACATTAGATAGATAATAACCATGTAATTCTAATTCATGAGTCTAGAATTCCTAATTAACCTTTAGTTTAATGTATCTGTGCTCCTGAAGGTTTTTTGTATAGTCGTAGAATATGTTGTGAAATATCATCATATAGGTGAGGAAGGATAGTGGTGATCTTTCAATTAAACTTTGAAATAGTTTTTTTTTAAAAAGGTATGTGTTGTACTATGCTTAAAATCATTATTGTTAAAGAGCAAGTAATTGACTTTACATGCATTTAAATACTGTAAGTATTAACAAACCACAAAGTGTACAATCGTTATATGATGCCCTAATTTCATAAAGTAAAACTTTTTGTCATAGCTTACATTACCTCTTTTACCATATTAATGTATCATTTTCAATTAGTCTGCATCTTTAACAACATAGGTTTGAATAGTATATTGGATCACATCATGGTGAATGTTCCCATTTTCAGATGGTATAGTTCTCTCTATAAACATAACAAATTTCTGAAAAATGTTATAACCGCTGTTTTATGTCACGTCAAGCTGCATTGATGTTAAAGGAAATTAGAGAAAATAATATGTTGTATTTCTGAGTGAAACTAACAGCATTTCGGGGGCTTATGATTAGGAAAACAAATTATTGGAATATGGGATTATAATAAAACTTAAAAAGTGTGTGGATTGTTTACATTTTTCTTTCATGTATTTCATTGTACTTGTACAGCCAAGTATGTTGTAAATTATCCACATGGAAAAAATCTAATTATTTGTTTTAATATAGCTCTCTCCCCATTATTATATGTGTTAGAGCCCTACATAGTTCCCCAAAAAGAAAACCATTTCTAATAGATAACAACAAATATGTTTAAAAGTAGACAAGTAAACATCACTTGCTACATACAGGCATTGTGACTACATTGAGGAGGAAAATAAAAAGTCGAGCATTATATGGCTAATTGATAAAAACAAATCTTATTTGTATTAGTATAAGGAGGTGCAGTGCTTAATGAGCTGTTGAGAGTCATAAGTTTAAATTCCAGCCAGGGCACGGTCTATGTGGGGTTTTCATGTTCTCCCCCTGTTTGCAAGGGTTAAATGTCAATAGCAGATTGGTGCCCTGTTTAGGGTTGGTTCCCAAATTGTTCGCAGTTCAACTGGTATAGGCACATGTTTCCCACAAACACAAAATAAATAATTGTCTAACAAGCCCAATCAAGCAACTGTCATATTTTCTGGCAGTTTGTTTCAACCCTCTTTAACTTGAGGTAACTATAAATGTCTAGTCATGTAAATGTCATAAAAAAATCTACATGCTGGTGGCTGCAAAGTGCACTCTGGTGTACAATGATTAGTATATTCAACATAATAATTATTGTTTACTAGCTGTACCCGGCCACGCGTTGCTGTGGGTCAGCCTGGTTAAATGGAAAAGAAAGAAAAGAGAAAGTGCACGTTTCTAATATGTTTAATTTCACAATGCTTGTGGGTATACAATATTTTTTGTTGTTCCATTGTCTGTGCAGAATGTTAGACTGAATAATATTGTTAAGTTCGTAGACGTCTTTGTTTTTGGCCGCAAGAATACCTCGTTCACTCAGCCAATCGTGATTCTTATAATTGGTTTGAATACTGGGAAATACTTTTTCAACCAATTCTTCTTTTGACGTCACTAAATTGCAGAAGTTATGAGGCAATGAAATTCATCCTGAGGTCAGATCAACCGGAACCTTTCCATTCCCAATTTCCAGATTTCTCCAACCCCGTTATTAACAGTTTGTATTATTTGATCGTAAATGCCTTTTTGCTGAAGCGTTAGCTTAGGAATATTTGATTGCACAAATCACAAAAGATCACCCGTGTTGTAATTTTGTTCACAACGCAATTCTACATTGAACGAAGCAGCAGCAGATCGATTCAGTGATGGCATTCCCAATTGATTGAGAACTTTGTTCGCGATTTCTAAGCACAAATCTTCAATCATTATCAACACTTAGTTGTAGATATCTGCTGTGAAATCCATGTTTATATTTGAATTTTACTTGCGTATTCGACGGAAAATATCTTCATCCATGTGCGATTTATATTTCTCCCATAACTGTGTTGGAGATGAAGGAGAGCAGGCGGTCAATATGATTGCAAATGTGGAAGAAAGAATTGTTGACCCGTAAAATGGAAGGAGTCAGAGTCTCACACCAGAAGAAATGTTCATAAGCTTTCTTTTATTCTTGCATACCTAGACTGGAGTGTCAGTAGCATGCGCGCTGACAGGAAAGAGTTCAGCTCTTTTATATCAGCTGATTGTGTGCACACTTTACAAGTTCGTATAAAGGCAGATTAATGCATGAGCCTTTTAGGGCTTAAAATAGACAGCGGGTACAGATGAGTTCATAGCTTAGCTTATTCGTAAAACAGGAAGAACAGTTTATAAAAATACATTTCTGGTAAAGGCAGCTTTCTGGTAAAGTCAGATTCTTTTGAACTGCTCACACAGGTCAGCATCAGTTATATATGTTAAAGGTCACATATACAGTTTCTGAAAACTGTCAAGTACACATTTTCTTATAATATAAAAAGGACAGTTATCTGTAAACTGAAAATTTCCATTCCACACTAACAATGCACGAATTTGATTTGGATGTGACGTGTTGCACGCGTCATTAATGTATACATCCCAGTGTTTGTCGTTCTCCAATAATTCAAAGCTTGACATGTACTGCGGAAAGTGGCATGTGTAACGCCGTTGACAATTCTCAATTGCTGGAAAGACGTTGGACCGGGCACATTTACCAACAGCATGCGAAGAAAGAAGCATTCATCTTGATTGGGATGCACGGTGTACAGTCTGCCTATCGTAGTTTCTTTGAATATGGCAGGTTGTCCGTCGACTCGCTCTCCTCGTTTGCGTCGTTCAAATGATTTTCTACTCGCATTCCATGTGTAATACGTAGGCACTTCCGAATACAGCAGTGTTTTCACAAATGCGTCATTTTGATATAACGTGAAGAAAGCAGTTAACGTTGTAGCCGGTAGATTCAGGGCTATATGTTGCACATTTGCAGCTGTGAAATAAACGCGTTGTCCATTTTCTAGATGTACTGATAAGTGAACAACAGCTGGACTTCGTTCATGTATGGGAAATGAAAGAATTCGCCATACAGCTTCATTGCTGCTTATGTATCTTCCAGCCTAATACTGTGCGATTTCATCGATATGTATGACCGCATTCCTATCACTTCTTTCTGGTTGCACGCCAAAAACTGCCATGTCGCTGCCTTTATTCACGTACTTACAAATGTATTTGATCGATTTAACGGAGTTACAGTATTCCACGTTTATGTGCACTTAACAACGTAATCGGAAACATTGAAATGGAATCGTAAAATTGGAAATTTGGAAATTGTAAATGGATTGTAATTCGGAAACTTTGAAATGGAATCGTAAAATATTTAGTATAGCGTGTGTTGCTTTTACATCCAACAGATGGCGCTGTTTTTAAAAAACAGCATGTTTTTACCTGTCACAGGTGTGACATCTATATAATATAGGTATATAAAAACACGCGCGTATTCGAATGCAACGTTGTGTCAAAATTTCAAAGCAATCGGTGAAGAACTTTTGGAGATTTAATGTTTTGAACAAACGAACATTTACATTTTTATTTATATTGATATACAGACATTCTTTTTAAACTTTGAATGTGTGCTTCTGTTTAATATGTTTTAAATGTCATGTAAATTGGCTATAGCCTTACAAGGAAAATGGTTTGCAATTTCACTTTGTAAGTACATAAGTGAAAGTCTCCTCACCTTCCATTTTTTCACATCCTTTTACTTAACAAATACAGTTTAAAGTGCTAATCTTAGTAAGTCATAAGTCATCTCATAAAATAAAAATGACAAATTTAATTGCTTTCTAGGCCACTGGGGAAAGATTACAGTGCTGAATTAACAACTGAAGTAAGCATACAGTGGAATTCTCCAAAGCAAATATTTTTTTTTTTTCATAAGAGTTTTGTATTTATTAGAATTGCAGAAAATTCTAAACAAAATGTATTTTAGTAGAAAGATTTAGGTTTACCAATAACAGTTTTTTTGTTAACTCAGGTGTTTGAGACAGTGGGGTCATCATCTTCAATGTTAGCTGAAGTATTTTTACCCATTCCTGAGACTGCTGTCCTCACTGGAAGTGCCCCTTCTGAAGAACATGAATTCAGCAGCAACCAAAGGATCATGTTTGACCATGAAGGAGTTGGAAGTGGTATGGATAGGTTAACACTTTTTATTGTAGTGCCCTACTGTATTTGCAATGGAAAACTATACCATTTTCAAAATACGCTCACTGTTTCTTTTGTAAAAACCATATCTAGCACATGAAGCAGCATAACAGTCAAAGAAAATGGAGCAGATAATATAATAATAAATTAATTAGACAAGTAACTATTAATTGAAAGCTAGAATAAAAATGTGTATAAAACACAAGCATAATTATGACTGTTTTGTGTAGAGTACAAGGGTGCTATCAGTTAATCACTATTATAACACTGCACAACAAAGTTTTTGCTTCTTGAACACTGTTGGGTGTTTCTTATCGATTTTTGCTCGCTGATCACAAATAACACATCAAAATTTACCCATCACGTACTGTCAGTTTTGTCATGATTTTTTCTTATACTTGTATCCAAACATTTTCGCTCCTGTAAGTGACTTATCAACAATGGTTTGTGCAGCCTGAGCATATCTAGACATGGAATCAGGCCAGGTTGGAAGCTGTTCTGTGGAAGTTGACAGCCTGGGCAGGTCTGAACGATCTTGACGCTGTCTCAGCCTGCTATAAAGGTGGCTTGCATACACCGATCCTGCTCATTTGGTTAATATAGATAGTTAGTGTGTATGTATAGTATCAGTATAGTAAAGTATAGTATCTGTAGCAATATAACAGTAAGTAAGCTTGATGCTATAGATGTTTTGGTGCCGGGCAATATGTCTCGTCAATGTCGTAACAGCCGCGATACATTCTGCTATATCTATGGCAAATATACACTTGCGCCTCAGAGACATTGGATGACTGCTCTTGTGAAGAATGCTTATCATCTGTATTTCGGCTGCAAAATTGGTGATCAAGACAAGGAATGGGCGCCTCACATTTGCTGTGCGACATGATGCTGTCAGTCTGAGAGCCTGGCTAAGTGGCACTCAAAAGACAATGCCGTTTGCTGTTCCGAAGATATGGCGAGAACAGAAAGACCATGTGACGGACTGTTACTTCTGTTTGACTAATGTGTCTGGTTTCTCTTTCAAAAACAAGAAGTCAATTGACTATCCTAATCTTCCGTCAGCAATGAGACCCGTGCTACATGACGACAGTCTTCCAATTCCGAAACCACCAGAGGATTGGACCTTAGACAAACCAGATGAAGAAACTGCAATGCAGGGTACTGACAGTGACATTGACCCAGATTTTGAACTGTGCTCATCAGGAGATCCACATCTGATAACACAGTCCGAATTGAACGATTTGATCAGAGGTTTGGGTCTGTCAAAAGCAAAAGCCGAGCTGCTGGGTTCGAGACTGCAGGAATGGTGTTTGCTGTTACCAGGTACGAAAATTTCTGCGTTTCAAGGCCAACGTCATGATATAACCAAAGTTATAGTCTCTGTTTCTGTTGTGACATTGAGGGATTGTTCTTGGCCTTGGGTTGTGATCACAACCCGGAAGAGTGGCGTCTCTTCATTGATTCATCAATGTTAAGCCTGAAAGCTGTTCTGCTACACAATGGCAACGTTTATCCTTCAGTACCTGTTGGCTATGCAGCACACATGAAAGAAATGTATGAGAATATGGAACTGTTGCTGAAGCACGTCCAGTATAGCAGGCACAAGTGGAATATCTGTGGAGATCTTAAAGTCGTTGCTCTGTTACTAGAACTGCAGCTCGGCTATACAAAGTACTGTTGTCTCATCTGTGAATAGAACAGCCATGCCAAAGAGTCGCAGTATTCTCGACGGAACTGGCCACTCCGTAAAAAGTAAGTTCCAGGACAGAAAAATGTGGCACATAAATCTCTTGTCGACCCGGCAAAGATATTTTTGCCTCCTCTTCACATAAAACTGGGACTCATGAAGAATTTCGTGAAAGCACTGAACAAGGAAGGCGAAAGTTTTCATTATTTAAGACATGTTCCCAAGAATAACTGATGCCAAGATCAAAGAGGGCATTTTTGTTGGCCCCCAGATCAGACATGTTATGAGTGACAAGCGGTTTGAAGATCTTAGTGCTGGGTGGTATGACCAAAATTCTATATCACGGTATTTTTCAAAATTGTACCGGTTTCACGGTATTCAACGGTATTTTTTTCCCATGCATGTCTTAACCACATTTTCCACTGCAATTACTGCTAAGTAATAACTAAGAATAACCTATTCCACTGTCATGAGAATTGTACATTGTACAAAAAAACGTGCACACAAGTATTAATACAGGTTTGCATGGCCCCATAAAGTGATAGTTTTCAAGGAGGGAGGAACTAATGAAGAGAAGGAATCACATTGCATGACAGTTGCAGTCAAAATATAGAACCTTTTTATTGAACAAATTTTGCAAGCAACTTAACCTAAAAATTTGACAACATATTGTCAACCATCCAAAGAGGCATTTAGCCTTAGTAAAATATCCAGAGGTGCTTGTCAAAAGTTGTATTGCACTGAACATGTCTTAGAAAAGGAATAAAGAGTAAATATTTTTTGAAAACCAACTAGACTTTCTGTTAATGTTAACAATCTCTGTCCACTGACACGTTAAAGTGACTTTTTAAACAACTTTACCATCATTAAACTGCATAATATTTAAAGTAATAAATAATAACAATATAATAAATAGTGCAACTTCCAGTACTAATACTATTACTTCAAAACTTCAAGCCCAGGTACATTACACAGTTTTCACCAAAATAAAATAAAGTAAAACAATTGCAACTTGGTGATGACATCTTTACCAACTGAACCGTCATTAAGGCAAATTGCATTATTATGGACCTTGCTTCAAACTAAGCCATATACATAAATAATAAAACTGCAACTTGCATTTCTAATACTATTTGTGGTATAGTGGGTCCACGGCTTCAAAAAAAAAAAAGAAGGTCAGTTATAAATCCAGTTCACTGTGGGCGCGATTGCACGACCGCGGGGAGTTGATGAGGTGATTGGGGCGAGTCACACCCAATCATTCTCAATTACTTGATCGGCTTACTGCGGTGTGTGAATAAGGCGCTGTGCCGACGGAGACGTATATTTATGGGCCGGCTGGATATGGGGAAGGAAAATAGAAAAGATAGAACACAAAGAGGTTAAAGAAGGGAAAAGGCAGTCATGGGAGACGATCCAGACACCAGGAAAGAGAAAGCAGCATGAGCTGGGGTTCCGTGAGGGAGCGCAGGCTGAGGCGATCTAGGGGCTGGTTCACCCCACTGACTAAGCGTGTAGAGTGGGGCGAGCGAAATGTAAGACCTCCCAATGGATCTGAGGAGCGACTGAGTGAGTGCGAAGAAAGGCGGGAGGTGTGCCGACCTCGAACGGTGTGGCGGCAACCAAGACAGGGGTTGGCAGAAAGCAGTTCGTGCTGCAAAGGCTCCACCAGCAATGCCAGTGAAGGGTAAGCCGTGGAGACAGAAGGTGGTGTGCTGCGATCGGGTAAGGAGAGAGACTGCATTTTAACCTCTATTTTAACAGATTTATTTACTATGGATTTTATCTCCCCGTTTCACTGGTTTTATGGATTTGCTATTTATTTGGGTACTGTATTTTTCTGAACACTACACAATGGACACTTTTGGTTTTACTTTTCACTGTTTTTAACAAAAGCACTTGAGCACTTTCCACCATCCCCTGGCTTCAATGAGATTTTTCAGCTCATCTCGGTCACAACTTTCGATGGTGTTGGTTCAACAGACTCCCATGTGGGAAGAGGGAGTCTCTAGGAGACCAGCATCGTCACACTATTACACAGTAACCAGCTACATTACACAGTATTGAAAAAATAAATAAAACAAGTACAAGTATTATCCAGTAGTATAGAAACAGTATTTACACATTTGAATATAATGGTCCACATCTGAACTTTTAAAACCAAAGTATCTTCAGACAACAGACACAGCACTTTTTTTCGTCAAAAGGTCTTCTGTGTCATCATGTTCAACTTTATCGTCTGCTAAAGCTTCCGTTTAGGAATGTTCTCTGTTCATTCTCAACGCTCAATACCTCCACTAACGCATGTACTCCATTGGATGCCTGTTTAGCGGTGCAGCAGTGAAAAGTTCCCCCCTTAAACAGTTTCCCTCTGCGCCATATTCCGAACATTGTTTAGGCTATTTAAACCGGTGTTCCGGTATAAGAAAAATCCATATCATAACAAAAATAAAAAACGGTTTTTGGTATGAACCGGTATACCGCCCAGCACTAGAAGATCTGTTAGTTGGGCCGGAAAAAATTGCCTGGAAAGCCTTCAAAGACATTGTTGACAATTTTCTGGGAAATTACAGAGCCCCAAACTACATTCAGCTGGTAGACAAACATCTCAAAGCATACAAGAAAATGAAGTGCAACATGTTACTCAAAATTCATTTCCTCCACTCGCACTTGGACTTCTTCCCCGCAAATCTCGGTGCAGTCAGTGACGAACATGGTGAAAATTATCACCAGGACATTGCTACGATGGAGAAACGATACCATGGCAACTGGAATCCATCAATGCTTGCTGACTACTGTTGGACACTGCAACATGATGCATCAGACATTGAATACAAAAAAAAAATCAGGAGCAAAACACTTTTAATTCTGTTTTAATAGCTTATGTGAAAATAAACATGACTAAATATGTTATTGTCAGTAAAAATATAAATGTCTATTTCTCAGAGTTCCTCAGAGTGATACAGTAAAACCAAAACTATATTTGTGCATACCCAGTAGGTACCTGTCACAATCAGCAAAAACTTTTCAGGAAGCAAGACTTTTCAAAAAAATTGTTGTGCAGTGTAATTAGATTCGTTTCTTTTGTTAATCCATGGCTCACGTTCTATACAGAACCTGTTTTTTTTTTCTGCCATCAGTGTAACAATAAAGTAAATAAAAGGATCCAAATTAGCCAGTGCATCTCTTTTTTTTGTTTATAGAATACATAAACTATAATACATAGTTCTTTTGACAGATATATATAATTCCAAGGGGGGCAAAGTAAATAAAAGAAAACTATTTTATTAACAAATACAATAATAATAAACAGAACGGTGCAGGCCATTGGCAACTACACATATATAGTTAGAGGAATACAACAAACTTACATGCCACTCTAAGCCAAATGATGTTGAAACCCTGTCTAAAGGGTAGGATAGCTGGTTTGTTTGCCTACCTGAATGGTTTGTAATCTTTGTTGCTCATAGTCACTCTTTCCAACATTTGTCCTTCCTCTGGTCACATTTTCTACTGCCAGTTTATGAACTACACTACATTCAAAACTGCAAGCTTAGGAGAGTGAAAAGGGTTTTTAAGCAGCAGCCAGGAACTATGTCCAGAAATGACCTCAAGAAGTCCAGTGGCTGTCCACCTAGAATCCCTCATCCTAGCTGCCCTACTAGTCCTTGCAATCCTATACTCCAGTATCCCCTTAGTTAGTCAGGTCAACCCCTATATTTGTTCACTACACTGAAACTTAAAAACCACTTAACACTAGAATCCCTGAAGCTTACAAAAAAAGACGTAATGCTGGGCCACCTTAAATTCCTTCACACCTCTTCATCAGCGTCTTTCGACTCAAAATCTTAAAAGTCCTGTAGATAGTAGTATAGGTCACACAGAATATTATTGACACCCAGCTGCCTTCGATTCTTCTTTTCTTTTCTTTAATTCTGCCTTCATATGCAATACTTCCTGCCTTAGAAAAGCCTTTTTTTTTTTTTTTTTTTAAGACATCAACCATACTGCACTTTTCTCACTCCAAACAGTACAGGAATATTGGAACTTGCACCAGTACAGTACATTCAAGAAGGTTTCTAACCACAGATCTTAAGTTTACTGAATAAACAATTGTAGAAAAACAATATTGTAACATAAAGTAACAAAGTATATGTACAGTATACTGTGTGTTGCATGCTGTATGTACTCTGTGTGTTTATGTGTATCTTTGTGTCTTTGATGGTCACTCTTTTGAGGAGACAAGCAAGTAAGACCAAATTAGTATCCATCTAGGGCTATTGTTGTTGGAATACTGTTGATACCATTATACCTTGTAGGCTCTGTAATGGATAAAGTGGGTTCACAAAATTAATTGATGAAATAATTTTTATGAAGTATGTATTATATTTTTAATCGGCCTGTTTTATTTACATTTGCATTCTAGATGTTCCGTTTTCATTTGAAGCAGATGGTAGTAACAAGCTTATTCTTCTGACTTCGGGTAAAGTGTCCTGTAGTGTGTCATGGGCAATTGGAGAGAATGGTGTACCCCTAATACCTGTTGTGTCCCAACAAAACATAGGGGTTCAAAGGTAAACTTTCAATATACTTTTACAGAATTAATGTATACAATGTTAATTTCGGAATGTAGTTTTAGCCCTTTCAAGTATTACATTATCTGAAACTAAATTTGAACTGAATGTTTACATTCTCACAAGATTATTTGTGCACTTGGCTTTACCCAAAAGAAAAATTTTGATTCTGCTTGATTCTGAATTTAATTTAATTTAGGAGGATTTTTATTATTGTAGGGAAATAAAATTAATGATGAAAGATATTTGAAAAGTTCTCTTCAGTAAAGTTTGGTTTTATACTGGGTTTTTATAGCAAAGAAGATTTTTTTTTAACATAACAAATTTATTATTAATTATGAGAGACCCATTGGATTAATAAGTTGAAATCAAGATAAATTGTTAGACATTTGTTTATTTAAATAAAGTGGCCTCCATATTTTATGTGTGTCATGTTTCCTTAAAATTCTTTTAAAATGTTGTGCAGTGTACAGTTTGGCTACAACAGGTTTTAATACTTAAACCTTTAATATTTCTGGATATTTAACATAATAATTTTGTTTTTTGAATGATTATGAAAATGTGTATCAAAGCCTAATGAGTTTTTTTATTTTTCATCTTAGCTCACTGTGCTTTGAAATCACATCCCTCCCATGTTTCATTGTTATGATTTGTCTCATTATTTTCTTAGTCCCCTAAAGCAGCTTGATGCAATCTCATATATTGGAACCTCTGGTTTAACAGACATGAAAAAGTTGGCAAAGTGGGCATCAGAATCACGTCTGGATCCAAATGACCCAAATAATGCTACACTTATGCAATTAATAAAGGTTGTATACCTTCCCGGAATGTTTCTTCCAATAATATTCTTGGTAAATTATGCATAAAACCGAATTTTATTTCATTTTTTGTTCTTTTATATTTTTTTTTCTCAAATATGAGTAGATTGCCACTAGTGGAGAGGTGCAGATCCCTGACTATTTCAGACTGGAACAATTACAAGAAGAATTTAACTTTATCAAAGAGGAAGAATTTCAGAGGTCAAAGAGGTTTAGGCTTTTAGATCTTCGCAATCAAGAAGTGCCAGAGTTTCGAAATTATAAGTGTATTCCCACTCTGGAAAGAGAGGTATCAGATAAGGTGTTCCAGGTAAGGTTATTGCAACTTCTGAAGCATTGGGGTACACATATGGTCATGTATAAATATGACTTCAATGTCTGACATCTGAGGGGAAAAAAAAAAGTTTTACAAATCAGCACTGGGTATTAATAAATACTTTATTTGTATAGTCTAAGGTTATTCTAGATATTTTAGCTGAGTTTTGTGAGATTTATAACTGAATAAAATCAGTATGATTCTTTATAAAAAAATTATTTATACAATAAAGAACTAAACGCTGAACTATATTATCTAATAATGATGAAAATATAGGTTCTACCAGGTTTTTTAAAAGTGCTCTTTTAGATAATATAAAGGAAACACTAGGAGTAGAAGAGTCTCACATACTGCATTGTAGAATTCCACATGTGACAAGATCTGCTTATCAATTTACACAAAGTCTGATGTAATTCAGTTAAAAGCTGTACATTGCACATAGGTATCTTAATTAAAATGCTGTAAAATGCAAAATATATTTGGATAAAGATCCCAACTGTGAATGATGTCATTGAACCCCTGCCCTAGTAGGTCATATGGTTTGTAAAAACTGTGAAACCATATTGGGTACAAATTTATCTTATTTGACTGACAATTCATAAGGTTATAATATACCTGTAACAGCATTATTTGATGAAGCAACTGATGACATAATATTTTATAATATAAATTCTGTTGTAATGTATTGCTTGCTTAAGTTTCATTGAACTTATCTTTCTCATTGTTAAGAATCCTAACCCTCCTACGACAAAAAATGCTTTATTTTACTTAAATCTATAAAACAACGTTTTTTCAACAAGGTATGGCTGAAAGACTTTTCTATAACTGGCAGGAATCTATTAATGGTGCGTTAAAGTGAACAAGCTTGGCCATATTTAAACTTTTTTGTCTAAATATACAGTATCTGAGCGTCTAATTTATATTGGGCTAACTGTTCACATGGGGGGGACAGCTGTTGATATTTATCTAATATGAAACAATAATATTTGACATACAGTATATTGATTCAACTGTATGTCAATCATTGTAATTCATAATATAAAATTAATAAAAATAACATTTAAAAAGCTGACAATACAGAGAATAAACACAATTAAACAATACAAAAAGTTTATCAGCCACTGTTGCTTATCAAAAAAATTCTGAATGTAATGACTTTGTTAAAGCTGTTATCTTAGGACTATGGCATTAAACTTAAAAATTGGTTAGCATTTATTAAGTATAAATGTTTTCGTCATAAATGGCAACTGAAACACAAAAAAAGGATTGCTGTGCATGATACTCACTATTGCAGTCTTTTCTTTATATTATATGAATGTACAGTTTTAAGTATTAATATACATCCCTTTTTTCTTGTGGTATTTGCATACTGAAGGAAGTTTGTGTTTTTATTTGTTGAATCTGGTGTGATGGCATATAATGTTTTGTCTATAAAAGGTATTTTACGATGTATTGGTCCTTGTGTGTCCTGAACCCAGTTAGTCCATTTTAGGTTTACATACAGTCACAGGCAATCATGGTAAAATTAAATACCAGGTTGAAACCAGCCCCAGATAGGACAATCATCCATTTTATAACTTAGCCATACTCCAACAGTCATCACACATACCTTTTGAATTAAAATTGTCAACCAGTGAGACCTGCACATCTTAAAGATCTGAAAGGAAAACCGTATTATGGGAATAAACCTACAAAGATGCACTGAGAATGTTTAACCCTTTAACCGCCAACTCCCTAAATATTCCCCAAGCCAGGCGAAATCTGAACAATTTTTGTTTTTTTACTTTTTTACATTTTTTTTACATTTTTTACATTTATTCAAGCAGTATTGACCACTAAATGTTGTGCAAGTTGCCAGTGTATACACGAAATCTATAAATGTAACCTGAATTCTCAGCTAAGCAAAACATCTTGATACCAAACCGTGCCCTTTTCAATGGTAGATACTGTCGAAACTGTAAGCGGCCCTTCCACGACAATAAACTTTCATCAACTGCAACTGACGGTCCTGGCATGTAGGGCAACTGAAATGCTTCAAATAAATGATCAATCAAAGGACGTAGCTTGAACAAGTGGTCGCGGTTTGGATCTTTCTTATCTGGCTCGTTTCTGTTGTCATTCAAATGAAAGAATTTCAGCAGCAAAGAGAATCGGTTACGTGTCATGACAGCTGCAAAAATAGGTGTTGCATACATAGGATCTGTAGACCAGTACATCTCAATATCTGGTTTTCTGATTATTCCCATCAACATCAAAATCCCAATGAATTTTTTCATTTCGTTTTCATCAGTGTCAAACCAAGCACGAACACGGGAATGTGGAGGTAAATTGGGATTTTTCTCAATAAACTGTGCTGCATACAGATTTGTCTGATGAACAAAATGTCTGATCAAATCAGGTGACACAAACAGCTCATAAAACTGCTCAGCAGTGTAATTGTTTACATCAACAATAAAGCCACACGTTTCCTCAAACGAATGCAGAAAAGGTAGTTCACCACGGGCAGCAGCCCAGCTGAGATGCTGGGGATACACCCACTCAGCGCCGTCATCCGATGCGTCTTCATTCACAATATCATGCAGCGCACGTTGCTGCTCATCACTGTCACTAAAATCTTCTTCAGAACTGCTACAATCATGATCAGAACTGTCCAAAATCGCCTGCAAAGCCTCACTTGAAGTCAGTTTACGTTTCGCCATATTCACAGCTGTTACATGCGAATCACGTCACATGACCGGCCAAAACAACCACAGACTTGTCGAAATACAACGTAGTAATAATACCCACGCCAAACCGTCAGTTATACTACTTGCCAGGCATTCATATAACCACAGGCAAATGTGCCGGATAATTCCGGCAGTATGGCGTTAGCATTAAAACAGCGGTGCCGGATATATCCGGCAGAGGGCGGTGAAGGGGTTAAACTCCATACAGACACATAGTGGACCAAAATTTGAACCCAAGCTCATCAAGCTATGAGGCATCAGCAAAAAAAAACTTGTGCTACCTTAAAGTTGGTGTTATGTTTTGAACTGAATATTTTTATTTATAGTAATGTATTTTTTGATTTCTGAACCTGTGACTGCAGCCTTTTCTATTGTAACCAGTTTTATTATCACTGACCTGTTTATTTAATTTCAGTTCTTTCTTAAATAAGTCTTTCTTCAGCATTTTTTCTGTGCTCAGATAGACATCTAATGTGTGTTTTAAATTTGTTGACTAAAATAAAATTTATCTATCTATATTAATAAAAGGCAAAGCCCTCACTGACTCACTCATCACTAATTCTCCAACTTCCCGTGTAGGTAGAAGGCTGAAATTTGGCAGGCTCATTCCTTACAGGTTACTTACAAAAGTTAAGCAGGTTTCATTTCGAAATTCTACGCATAACGGTCGACAATGTCCGCCTTGTTAAACTTTCTTATTTATGGCGCCATCTTCACGAAATGTGGTAGGCGGCTTCCCTGCGCTAACCGAAACCAATGTACGCACTTATTTCGGTGGTATGACACCACTGTCGGCCGCCATATTGAACTTTCCAACGGTCTTTGTTACTTATGGGCCCATCTTCAAGAAATTTGGTACGCGGGTTCCCAATGCTAACTGAATCCTACTTACGTACATATATACGGCCATAGCCTGCAGCTCGGTTGCCGTGTGAGGCGGCGTTGGGTCCCCCATCCTATATAAGGCCATCCGTCGCTCCGGTCTCTTCATTCCCTTCCTAGCTTCGCCACGGTATTCATGTCTCCCTGCTGATAACTGCAGCCTTTTTATTTAATCCACGGCTTCTCCGCTGTTTTATTGTTCGTTTATTACGATTATAGTTATTGTGTAGGTATTTTAGACTTAGTTTACATTGTTCATGTACCCATTTCCTTTATCTTTCCAACCGTACCACCATTAACATGTCTATCGAGGTGATCACCATCGATCAAAGAACTGTCACTTACCGAGTGGTTTCCATGCCCGGAGATGGTGCCTGCCTTTTCCATTCTCTGTGTTACATATTGCACGGCCATATCAGGCTCACTCTTGATATCTGGAGGAACATTGTGTCTTATGTATTGAATGACTGGGACAGGTTCAAGGTGTGGACTGATGACGGTACAGGAGATAATTATACTACACAGGAGCACTATAAGAGTGAAATGCATAAGCCCTTCACCTATGGTTCTGCATGTGAGTTTGATGGCTGCCGCTGAATTGTTCGGTTGTCGCTTTCAAGTGTACCGAAATGGCCAAATATTTTACACCTTTGGACTACTGCCAATGCCTCTTAAACATCTTAGATTCACAGGTGACGATTTGAGTAGTGGACACTTTGATGTTTATGAATGTTTCAACTCTCAAAAGCTGGATGCGAAGTTATCAATGAAACCGGTTGTATACTTACAATGCTTGACAGATGCCGAATGTCACTTCAACGCAACAAGTCCTGCAAATACTAACGTAATTGAAACAAACCATGAAACTCAAACCGATTATGACAGCAGCAATCCAAGCTGTGAGAAAACAGTAAAAAGGAGGCGTGTCAGACGTCGTGGTACATTTTCTGATGCAGCTAGACGGAAACAACTTCGTGACGCTGCCGCCAAATACTCACAAGCAAATCCACAAGTTAATAGAGACGCTGCCGCTAAATACTCGTAGGCAAATCCACAAGTTAATAGAGCTTCTGTTTCTAGGTACGATCCCAATAATGAAAAGCGGCTCATACGAAAACAACAGGTTTGGCTCAAAAAAGCAGATTGTGGATTTGCATGCGACCCAAACATACATTATGAATCTGACAAAACAGTTCACATTGGATCCATGGATGTTCACTGTGAGTATTGTCAAGCTCATAGGTGGAAATGCGAGTCTCCTGGTTTGTGCTGTAATGGTGGTAAAGTCTCTCTCACTCCTTTACATAAGCTTGCTTCGCCACTGCGAAGTGCGGGTATTTTGCTAGTCTGTCAATAAAGCATAGTAACATTGGTAAAAATCCTGTTAAAAGTAGTGTCTGTATTGACACAATAAAATCAGAAACAGGAAGATAACGTAATGCTCAGTTAAGATAAGTGTGCAAAAACCTGTTGGCCTAAGTTTTTCCCATTTGGCCAATTTATGAGGTTACTATTTTGAAGTATTTATTAATGTGTTTAATATCTTAGTTAGTTTACTTGTGACTAACAACATTTTTCTGTGTCTACATTATAACTGCATTTCATTTCAGATTCATAGATTATTGATATGTTGAATCTTCCCGGTTTTTTTTTCTTGGTTAAGGAAGATATGAACAGATGCTTAATAGGCATAGTTTGTTAGGAGTAGTATTATTATTGCTTAACTGTAATCATACTTAAAAACTAGGCTTTCCAGAAATTAAATGTATGGTTTTATTTATTGTGTGTGTACAGTATATACATATATTTTGTAATTGTGTCATACACTGTAAAATAAGCAGCCAAATTAATATCATATCTCATTTTCTTTAAAGTTTTATTAATGTTCTTTACTGGTTCATTGGGAACCTTTCTAAATATATGTATTTACATATATTTATATATTTGCTTTTTTTTTTTCATATCTGAAGGAATACGAAAAGAGACTGAGTGAGAGCGAAACTCTAGACACAAAGGACTATTTAGATGCCCATAGAGCTTTGGTGGCGAAGTATTTGCAAAAGGTAAAACCTTTATTTCATAGGTAGAGCAAGGTTAAAATAAAATGACTGTACTTACAGAACATGCTGTATTTTGTGTAGTTACTCTAGAATCTCACTACATTCATTATGAAGAAATTACTCCTTTTTTCTGTCTGTTTTGCAATTTTTACTGTACATTTCAGCTTTGTAGTGTTTTTAATCACCTCTGTACATAGCTTACAAGAAGAGACATTTAAAAAAATAATGATATATATATTATATTATATATATAATATACTATATATATATATATATATATATATATAAAATATATATATATATAAAATATACTATATATATATATATATATATATATATATATATATATATATATATATATATATATATATATGTATTATTTGCCATTTATATAGACACAGATAATAAATTAATCAAATAATTTTATCTCTTACCCTATGTTCGGCACCTTTCCTTTTTATTTGCAAGTGTGAATGTCTCTTAACTAGCATTCCCCCTCTTGAGCATGTTCCTGTAAAGCCTGCTTCACCGACTCTGTCTTTATTTTCAAGGTGCCGTTTTTTCACGACTGGTCCGGTTTTATACTTGCCGTCTTTGAGGCCAACTCTCTCAGCATGCCTCATGTGCCTCTACTCCTCCTTATGCGTCTGACACTTTCTCTTTCATTGCGTCACCAAAGTTAAACTAACCAATCACACTAAATTGAAACTTTCCAAATAGATTGCTCTGAGGGACTGGACACATAGATGTTAGTGTATTTTATATAGTAGATGATTTATCGTTATTATTAGTTTTATGTATTTATATATTTGTATAGCAGCATACAACAACCTTGTATCTACACACTGAATTTTACAAAAGATCACATTTAGCAGCTAAATGTAGTGGATAAATCAAAAAATAATAATAATAATAATACATTTTATTTATATAGCGCCTTTCCCATGCTCAAGGCACTTACAGAATAAATAAAGAATGGCAGAATATACAGTATATAGCATTGTACAAACCAGATAAATAAATAAAGAAGATTAAGACAGTAAATTCTGAAAAAAAAACAGACAACATAATTGATGGTCTAGCACACACATACAGGTTACATTAGCATCTTGACAGAGAAGTAAACTGAGAGAAAGGTAATAAAGTCGAGTAGAGCTAAAAGCCTTCCTGAACAGATGAGTTTTGGGTTGTTTTTTAAAAGAATTCATGGAGTCAGCTGACCTGATTAATTTTGGTAGGTCATTCCAGAGTCTGGGCGCTATACAGCTGAAGGCCCTGTCACCCATGGAGTGTAGATTAGTGAGGGGCACAACAAGATTACCAGAATCAGAGGACCTTAGTGGGCGGGCAGGCACATAGTGATGGAGAAGGTCACTGATGTAGTTTGGTGCGAGGTTATTTAAAGCTTTGTAGGTTATTAGTAGGATTTTATATTCGATTCTGTAGGACACAGGGAGCCAGTGAAGACGGAGCAGGATGGGTGTGATGTGCTCGCTGCTGCTGGTTCGAGTAAGGACTCTTGCAGCTGAGTTTTGAATAAGCTGGAGCTGTGATATAAGATTAGAAGGGGGCACCTGCCAGTAGGGAATTACAATAATCGATGCGGGATGTGATAAAAGCATGGACAAGTTTCTCAGCATTAGAGAAGGAGAGGAAGGAGCGAACACGGGATATGTTACGGAGATGAAAGTAAGAAAGTTTCTTAATGTGATTTATGTGGGCGGAATAAGTGAGGGAGGAATCAAAAATGACACCAAGATTTTTTACAGTAGAGGCAGGTCTGATGAGATCACTGCCAAGATGGACTGGGAAGGAGCTCATTTTATTAAGTTGCATTTTAGTCCCAATTTGCAGGAGTTCAGTTTTATTGCAATTTAATTTTAAAGAGTTCTGCTCCATCCAGGTTTTAATTTCACTAAGGCAGGTTGTGAGCTGAGAAAGCTCTGATGAAGTTCCACTTTTAACATTGAAGTGGAGCTGAGTATCATCTGCATAAAAATGATAACCCAGTCCATAACTACGGATAATATGGCCAAGGGGAAGCATATAAATACAGAAAAGCAGAGGACCGAGGACAGAGCCCTGAGGGACTCCTTGTGTGACTGGCGCTGAGCTGGATCTGCTGTTGCCAAGACTAACAAACTCTTGCCTATCAGTCAGATAGGACTTGAACCACTGGAGGGCAGTGCCAGAGATACCCAGCATGTTCTCCATTCTGGACAGTAGGATGTCATGTCTAACAGTGTCAAATGCTGCACTGAGGTCTAACAGAATTAATATGCTAGTTTGTCCAGAGTCTGCTGCCATAAGCAAATCATTGGTTACCCGTTGCAGAGCAGTTTCACAGCTGTGCCGCGCCCTGAAACCAGACTGAAAGGGTTCCATCAAATTATTAGAGGTTAGGTAATCGGTGAGTTGGGAAGCTACAACACGCTCAAGAACTTTTGACAGGAAAGGTAAGTGGGAAATAGGCCGGAAATTGTTAAGATTGTCAGCATCAAGGCCAGACTTTTTTAACATTGGGGTTACAGAAGCAATTTAAAAAGTGAGCGGCACAGAGCCAGTGTCAAGGGATGAGTTTATTATTGTTGTAACAGTCGGGATTATGGCATGAAGGCAGGATTTAAGTAGTGTGGTGGGGATGGGGTCCAGTACACAAGTAGTCGGCCTCATCTTACAAAGCAGGTTATTAACAAACGCAGATGTGACTGGTGAGAACTTAGAGAAGGAGCTGGATGGAGTGGGAAAACAGGGAGAGATATAAACAGATGATGTATTTATGTTAGTTGAATTATTTAGATCTTTAATTTTGTTACGGAAAAAGTGGAGGAATTCCTCACAGACTTCAGTAGAAGAGGTAGTTGGACCAGATGCGTGTTCGAGTAGTTTATTAACTACAGAGAACAAAACCCTTGGGTTATCATGGCCACTTTCTATTATTCTGCCATAATGGGTGTTCTTGGCAGAAGTTAGTGCTTCTCTGTAAGCTCTTTGGTGGTCAGAGAAAGCCTGGATGTGCACGGTGAGGCCAGTCTTACGTGACATTCTCTCAAGGCGTCGGCCAGCTGCTTTCATAGATCGCAATTCTGAGTTATACCAAGGAGCTGAGCGTTTAAAGGAAACCTCCTTATGTTTTAAAGGAGCTGTTTTATCTAATACTGAGTGAAGGGCTGTGTTATAGTGGTGAACAAAACTATCTAGTGTTGATGGAATAGGTGCAGACAGTAAAAGATCAGAAATGGATCCAGAAAGGATAGAGGGACAGATATTTTTAAGGTTTCTGTAAGAAATTTGTCGTTTACAGGTAAGAGGTGGGAGAGGTAATGAGACAGTGAAAAATACTGCTTTATGGTCAGAGAGTCCCAAATCAGTGCTGTAAATGTTGGCAACAGATAGTCCAGAAGTGCAGATCAGGTCCAATATATGACCACCAGAATGGGTTGGAAAATCAACATGTTGTGTCAAGTCAAAACAGTCCAGTAAGGACAGGAATTCATTTCTCAGTTTAGATGTGGGGGTGTCAATATGGATGTTGAAATCACCAAGAAGGATAATTCTCTGAGAGTAAGAGCTTAGGTGGGTCAAAAGTTCAATCAGATCGGATAAGAAGGATGCATTGTATTTTGGGGGACGATAAAGAACAATGAGTGAGACAGGACCTGATTCCGTTATTAGTTTAAGAGCCAGGCACTCAAAAGACAATGGGCAGTCAATTGGGATTCTTTTAACGTTTAAGTCTTCTCTGAAAATTACTGCAAGCCCGCCGCCTTGTCTTGAGCTGCGAGGCTCTGAGTGGAAAGTGAAACCAATTGGAGTCGCCTCTGTGAGACACGCAAATTCGTTTGGTTTTTGCCAAGTCTCCGTTAGACACAGAATATTAAGTTTGGTGTCAGTGATGAGTTCTGACAACACCAATGCTTTGCCATTAAGAGACCTCGAGTTAAACAGTGCAATATTACATAATGAGGCTTCTTTCTGCACAGAGCCGCAATCAGGGTTTATTTCCACATAATGCAAATTTGGCACACTGACAATTCTATTTCCAGGGTCACAAGAAGCACTAAGTGCTCTGACTGTTGTATAGCAAGAGCCATTAGTCATCTGAGTAAAGGGAAAGGTCTAGTTACAATTGAGGCACACCACACAAAGAAGTGCAATGCTCAAGTAGGATGGTGCTATGGGGAGAGTATCATATGATGCCAAGCAAATATTGCTTTGTCAGTTTTTACAAGTAGGGTGACTGTTCTTCTCAAACTAAATTCAGGGTGTAATTTTTTTTAATTTGTTAGTTCCTTGATACAGTTTCTAAAATGTCTCTTTCAGAGCACACACCTGTTCATTTCAGTCACATTAACACAACTCCCAATATTTCGAAGGTTATCATCCCAGTCATCCAGCATCCTCTTGTCCCTGGTGATGCACTTCTTTTCCACAAGCATTTGCTAGTCTCTGGTAATAGCCATGCCTTTATCTAGGTTATCTGTTCTCTGTAGCAGCCTGTGTCTTTTTCTGGCACATACCACCCAAATTGCCCAAAGGCTGTACTCTTATTCAGTTAAGGGTTGTGGACTAATAGACACAACAAAATAAGAAAAAAGTGAGTCACAGGAAAACAAACTAAACAAAACAAATTAAGTAAAAAGGAAAAAAAAAACAATTAGGCACTGTGACATTTATTCTAAACAAAAGATTAATTTTATACATCTATTGTTTTACTGCTAATTTGTTGGTTTTATTTTTATTCTTTGATTTTTTTTATTGTGGATTGTTGGTAAAGTTGCTTTATTACACTAATTGTATTATACTCACTGAAATTTTTTTACTCCATTGCTGTTAGGAATTATCCAGTGTGCAGCTTTGTAAATTGTATGACCTATTTTCCCTACATATTTATGATAACTGGCTGTACCCTCACTGTTTTCATGCCACCTGGTGATTTTTGCCTTCTCAGATAATGTGCTTCAGTTGCTGTTTATATTGTTAGTAGAAAGCTTTTTGTTAATGTTCAAATTCTGCGCCTGCATTTAACAAGTGTCTCAGAGTAGGAAAATGGTCCTAACTGGCTCAAAAATCTCAGTGTTATCAATTTTCCTAATTTAGGAAAGTACTTCCAATTTCACCAGGATTTAGGAAAACTTGTGAGCTATCCTAACTCGCTAAAAGCTGCCAGCAAGATGGTGTTTAGGCAAAGATCATCAATCACATTTTGGGAAGGTTGAATGTTTTGGAAACACTAGACAACATCCATCCATCCATTATCCAACCCGCTGAATCCGAACACAGGGTCACGGGGGTCTGCCGGAGCCAATCCCAGCCAACACAGGGCACAAGGCAGGAACCAACCCTGGGCAGGGTGCCAACCCACCACAGGACACACACAAACACACACACACCAAGCACACACTAGGGCCAATTTAGAATCACCAATCCACCTAACCTGCATGTCTTTGGACTGTGGGAGGAAACCGGAGCGCCCGGAGGAAACCCACGCAGACACGGGGAGAACATGCAAACTCCACGCAGGGTGGACCCGGGAAGCAAACCCGGGTCTCCTAACTGCGAGGCAGCAGCGCTACCACTGCGCCACCGTGCCGCACTAGACAACAATGAACTCCTAAAAAGATGTTGATTTAACAGAGATGAAATAATAATCGTAACAAATCTTATATGTCATGTGAATAACCCTTGTGCTGTCAGCTGAAATGAAAGTGTAAGTTATGTTATGTTTTTTAGCCATGAGGAACATTCAGCTTTGCAATAGTGATGATTTTGGACAACCAACTACTTCTCAAACTGTGCACCAAACTTTGTATGCCCTTACAATGCATGACGTAATACACAGATATATGCATTTTCCCACCACTTCACGTGAGGTATTGTTGAATAGGCTGCATTCATGCGAATCATTGTAGATGAGTGTGCATGTGTGAATTACAAGCAGTATCATAGTATCAGTACACAGGTTGTCAAGGATACAAACTGCATTGTAGTAGCCAGTATATTATCTTGAAGGTAGGTGGTTTGGATGGGTGACTGACTGTGAAATCTCAGAGTTATGTCCCTTTGAATATAATTATTAGCCTTAAAGTTAGTATCAGAAGACTACAAAATGTCATCATGATTTCCAAGGAACCTACAAAACACCTTCATAAGTGACATTTTTCAGCTCTGTGGTAGCCATGCAGTTGTGATGTCATTCTTTCTCAAATATGAACTCCTAATTCTCGCTGGGAGTAGGGGTAGATAACTACAGCACTTCTTGTGTCCAGTTCTGGGATAGGACAAATTTTTATCCTTCTCAGACTTTCAGAGCAATTCTGAGACACTTGATAAATATGAACAATGGTCTCAGAATTTTGATTCACCCATCAGGTTGTTACCCAAGCCCAGCCTATGCAGTTTCTGGCCTCACCTCTGATTCATCAATTATCTATTTCTCAAATCCAAAAACATAAACTTACATAATACTCGTTCCCACTTCAAAGCAAAAATAAATATTGGAGACACTGTGTTTTGGCTTTGTATAATTCATAAGATGTGTGACTGAAAAGGAAACAAAAAACAACTATTTTACAGATTTCTCTCTTTAATAGATTTATAGATATAGGCAATTCTTTATGTGAGATGTAATTGAGAATAAACGACATACGTATTGTGTACCAAATACCAAATATAATGTATATACAGATTTATACATTATATACAGTGTACACTGTAATTATAATTATGTACAGCAGGCATGTCAAACTCACTACCATTGGTGGGCCGCTTCGACTGCCATACGTGCGTCAGCGGGCCGCACTGTAACAAATACCATTATCTATATATATAATTCACTAAGCCAGAAGATAAGTAGCCAACCATGGAAAGCACGCCGGAAGGGGCGTGGATTCACTAAGCCACCGACAAGTAAGACACCCATGGCGCACGCAGGAAGGAGCCACGCCCACCAACTCTAAGACCATTGGATGCGACGACAACTCGCAGAGCCACGCCCACCAACTCGGACGCGACGCCTCGGAAAACATGCCGTCATTTCTATTTGTCTGTGCCACAGTCCAAATGCAGCTCTGAGCCACGTTAACTTTTCATTAGTCAACCTCAGTGGAACCAGAGAGAGACAGAGGCACACACAGGCAGCGCGAGAGAGAGAGCCACGCACACACAGGCAGCGTGACAGAGAGACAGAGGCACAGACAGGCAGCCCGAGAGAGAGCCGCGCACACACAGGCAGCGCCACAGAGAGACAGAGGCACACACACAGGCAGCGCGACAGAGAGAGCCGCGCAATCCTTTAAAACTGAGGTTAAAACACAATGAAGGAAGCAGTCTTTAACACTAGAATTACCAGAGCCTACGAAAAAACTCGTAAATCCGTCCCACCTTAAATCGCGTCTTAAATCCGTTTGCACCTCTCCGCCAGAGTCCTTTGTCATCTAAATGTGCTGATAAACAAAAACTACTAGCAGCCAGCTATTCCATCCCCCCACCGACTTAGAATGAACTTCTCCTAGCTCAAGCCTTGCCTTGATTTGATTACCTGGGATTGAAATGGAGTTTTACAGTGGAAATAATTCTAGCGTTATTTGGAATACACGCATTTCATGTGTGTTCCATTTCTATAGTAGGCTGTGCAAACACATTTTTAAAACAGAAACGTTTTTCATATTCTAATAGTAAATGACAAAATGTAGGCATAAACTATATAACGTATGAAGCCTGAAGTCCATATATCAAAGAAACACTTTCACAAAAGGTACAAATAAGAGAACACGTGCGCTTTTCTTCAAAAAAAATATAACTGCACAAAAAAAAAGCCGCATTAGCATGCGACATTGACACTCTTACTACAACCGTCGCGGTGGCGTAATGGTATCAGCTCCTGACTGGGGATCAGAGGGTGGCGAGTTCGATCCCGCACAGCTCCACTTCGAGAAATGAACTGCTCTCATTCTTACAATTTTAGAATAACAACATAAATTTGATTTCAGTCTGTAACAGCCGGTGTAACTTATGATACTGGTAAAGGTTAGCTTTTTTTTTTTTTTTTTTTAATTCACTTTTCATTCTCGCGCTATAGGTCTGCAGTGTATCACGATGCATACTACCGCCCCCCCCCCTCCCCCCCCCCCAAAAGGGTTCTGACACACAAACGCTGGCGAAGCTGCCTTCTTCGTATCTCACCGTCACTTGAAATCAGCAGTTCTTAGCTGCTTATCAATCCATACAACCCCATCTGACACAGCTGTTTTCACATAAATAAAAGTGTACTTTTATTCAAGACTATAACCGAAGAATAAAGAAAGCAAGTTACAGTTGGTGGTTGATACGACAGCGTGCGTGGTGCAATGCTAAGAACTGCTGATTTCCGATTCCGTGCTATATAAAATCATCACATTCAAATATTAACAGTTCCCACACACCCAAGGTCCGCCATTCCTACATTTACGACATGTGTACTTGTTGCAGTGTACACACCTCTCTGTGCTATGGTTCCTATTACAGTGAATGAGCACCTGACACTGTACTTTCTTCCCTGGGGGAAGCTGAGGTCTTAGAACGGAAGTTTGTTGATGCTGTATCTTCTTTTCTTTTTCCATCGCCTTTTCCTGTAAGAAGCGACGACGAAGTTCCTCTGCAAGGTGAGCCATGAACACTCTTCTTTTCTCAGTGGACCCCGTGCATGCCTTATACAGTACGTGTGCGTTCATCGCTGCTAGGTCAAGGATGTTGTAGAACACAGCAACCGGCCACCTGCGTGTTCCTGTTCGCACTGAATAAGCACGCGCCTTCTGGTCCATGATGTCAACGCCACACTGGGGGAAAAAAGAAAGACAAATATATGTGACATTTTGAAGAAATCATTTTATCACCAGAATAGCACCAGAATACTTTGTCACACTAATATTTTTTTCATTAGCATACCTTCATGTGGTTGTAGTCTGTGACCGTGTTTGGTTTTTTTTTTTTATCTTGCCCAATCTCCACATCATGGTGCATTGTGCTGAGAATGCAGACAGACTTCTTCTTTTTGGGCACATACACTGTCAGCATGGCACTGGGAGATCTAAACACCAGCGTGGAGAATTGTTCGTGTACTGAACTGCCTTTAGCTGCAGGTGGAAGTTCACGTCGCACTTTATTCATGGTGCCAAGCAGAGTTGTGTTGCAGCAGTCTATTAGCCAGCGAAAGTGACGTGAAGTGACGTTGTTACGGTTCTGCCTTTGTCCAGAAATGGCTCCATAAGCTTTATGACCACAGACTCGGAAAGTCTTTCTCCCGTGGGACAACTGGCATCTTTTCCTAAATAAGGAGTGGCATTGCACATGTACTTTGTCTCCAAATCTGCCGCAATCCAAAACTTGATGCCAAATTTGTCAGGCTTGCTCGCAATGTACTGTAAGAAAGGACAACGGACCTTGGTTGGAAACAGTTGCTCATCAACCGTAATATGCTGCCCTGGGTTGTAACTCAGAACACAGTTCTCAACAAAACGTTGCCAGATGTCCGAAATCGCAGCAAATCTGTTGTTTTTCACACGTTCTGCACGGGTGTCTTTGTTGTCAAAGCGCAAATGCCGCATGATAGTCTGATATCGGTGCCGGGGCATCGTATCTTTGATTGCCGGTACAACAAATAGTTCTGACCAGGCATCAGCCACAGCACCAACTGTAGTCATCGCTGCTCTTGTCAAAAGAATGGAGATAAATGCCATCAGTTCAGAGAGGGAGAGGCTCCAGCTGGGGTCTGCTCTGTGACCTTCGTGCACTGTGCAATCTCTGATTGTCAACAACATACCTATGTCGATCAAACACAAGAAGCTCTGCAGTCGACTGGTTACTTTACGCTGTAGGAAGATAAGTAAATAAATAAAGGTAAATACGTAAACAACATTCGATGCATCTTTTATATAAGTAACATAAAAATGTTTTTCATATACAGACCATCAAAAAACATTATTGAAAGCAGGACTTAGCATGATACCTTGGCGAGCTCCGTAGGTCCGGCTGCTTCGCTGAAGGACATGTGTGTGACAGATCGAGTGGCAGGACGACGCCCAACTTCTTGCTGTATCCAAATGGTGCCATCTTTTGCCTTTATGCCTGGTGCAGCTGTGCTGTTCTTATGTTGAACTGGACGTTTCTTGCGGGGAGGGCTTCTGTTCTCTTTGTCTGATATAGAATCCTCATCTGGGCTCTCCTCTGTGTCTGTCTCATCGTCTTCCTCGATATCGAAAATAAGTTCCTCGCCACCGTCTGAGTCGCAATCGTCCATTTCTTGCAGCAGAGCCAAAGCCTCCGAAGGGGACAACCTCCTCTTTAGTGACAGAGCTGTGGCCATTGCGGTGTCTGTTTGCTCAAAATAATAATCAAGCACAACTGATTCACCTATGTTTGTGTGTCAGGTTTTATCTCGCCACATCAGAGAATTCCACATCTGAGAATTCCTTGCAATTTGCAGCTCCATTCATTATCTCAAAACACCACGCAACATCAAAGTAATTCCCAGTTATGTCCACCACTCACACCCACGCCCATAACCATACAGAGGTGATTCATTCAAGTTTATGTGTCAGCTGTTTATCCCGCCACATCTGAGAGTTCCCTGTAAATTGCAGCTCTATTCAGTATCTCAAAACACCACACACATTCACAGTAATTCCCAGTTATGTCCACCACTCGCACCCACGCCCACATTCCACATCAGAGAATTTCCACTTCCAGCATAAATTCACACCTGATCTGACGCTGTTCGTTTTCAAATAATATTGTTAATATTTGAATGTGATGATTTTATATAGCACGGAATCGGAAATCAGCAGTTCTTAGCATTGCACCACGCACGCTGTCGTATCAACCACCAACTGTAACTTGCTTTCTTTATTCTTCGGTTATAGTCTTGAATAAAAGTACACTTTTATTTATGTGAAAACAGCTGTGTCAGATGGGGTTGTATGGATTGATAAGCAGCTAAGAACTGCTGATTTCAAGTGACGGTGAGATACGAAGAAGGCAGCTTCGCCAGCGTTTGTGTGTCAGAACCCTTTTGGGGGGGGAGGGGGGGGGCGGTAGTATGCATCGTGATACACTGCAGACCTATAGCGCGAGAATGAAAAGTGAATAAAAAAAAAAAAAAGCTAACCTTTACCAGTATCATAAGTTACACCGGCTGTTACAGACTGAAATCAAATTTATGTTGTTATTCTAAAATTGTAAGAATGAGAGCAGTTCATTTCTCGAAGTGGAGCCGTGCGGGATCGAACTCGCCACCCTCTGATCCCCAGGGGGGGGCTGGGGAGGCTCGAGTGCTGCTGAGAGAGAGAGGGGGGGATGGGGAGGCTCGCCGTGCTGCTGAGAGAGAGAGAGGGGGGGGGGGGCTGGGGAGGCTCGCATGCTGCTGAGACAGAGAGGGGGGGGGGGGCTGAGGAGGCTCGTGTGCTGCTGAGAGAGAGAGAGATAGGGGGGCTGGGGAGGCTCCCGTGCTGCTGAGAGAGGGGGGGGGGGGCTGGGGAGGCTCTGTGCTGCTGAGAGAGAGAGAGGGGGGGCTGGGGAGGCTCGCGTGCTGCTGAGAGAGAGAGGGGGGGCTGGGGAGGCTCGTGTGCTGCTGAGAGAGAGAGGGGGGAGGCTCGCATGCTGCTGAGAGAGAGAGAGAAGGGGGATGGGGAGGCTTGTGTGCTGCTGAGAGAGAGGGGGGGGCTGGGGAGGCTCGCGTGCTGCTGAGAGAAAGAGAGAGAGAGAGAGAGGGGGGGGCTGGGGAGGCTCCCGTGCTGCTGAGAGAGAGAGACAGGGGGGGGGGGGGGCTGGGGAGGCTCCCGTGCTGCTGAGAGAGAGAGAGAGCATGCAGCTGAGCAGGGAGCCTGGGTGTTTGTGTCAGTGTTATTCAATGTTTTTACTATTACACTGTGCATTCTACGGTGTAATGATTAACTATATTTGTGCTTAAAAATCTTTAAAAAAATATATTTACATACAGTTCGTATGGTCAGGAATGGATTAATTGTATTTACATACAATCCTATGGGGGAAATTGCTTCGGTTCACGACCAAATCGGTTTACGACCAGAGGTTTGGAACGAATTATGGTCGTGAACCGAGGTTCCACTGTATATTGACTCTAGAAAACATGATCAGCAAGTCTTTGATAGGCTGCAACAAAATGATGAAAGAACGGGCACATTTTTTTCTCACAAGCTGGGTGGGTGGGTGTTAGTTAGTTAATTAGTTACTCGAAGGATTTCAAGATTTAATATGCACAAGCGGTAACCCTGCAAAAGCAGCCCAAACCAGAAAAGACGGCTGGCAAAAAGTGGCTGACAAATTAAACGCGTGTGCATTGTACTTACTGAAAGCGGCGCTACAGATTTTGCAAATGTTAATTTTTTCCCTCTGCTTAAAAAACATGATTATGCGGCATATACTACGCCGCGGGTTGGTATGCAGCGTGTAAAACAGTTTGTTTGTCGCGGATAATTTGCCTTTTACTTTAACACGAAGACAATTTCCGGTTAGATTTGCCTTTGCGATGACAATTGATAAGGCACAGGGCCAAACTTTCAAAAAGATATGCATGTATCTGCCAAAACCAGTTTTCAGTCACGGACAGTTGTATGTTGCTCTCTCCAGAGTTCCATCTTTTCATTCACTTACTGGTATGCCTGCAGGAACACATGCAGCGAGCGAGAGAGAGCGAGCGACACACTCACGCATACAGGCACGCGAGAGAGAGAGCGCTGGACGCATAAGAATAATAATACTTCATTACATTGATATACCAGTGTTTTTAGTATTCAAAGTGCTATCCACACAGGGAGAAACCGGGAAGTGAACCCAAAATCTTTCACAGTCTCCTTACTGCAAAACAGTAGCACTACCATTGCGCTACAAGGCAGTTAAAGAATGCACCAGCCTCGATTTTGTTTTCACTTCTGTTTACAGCGATCGGATCGTAGCGTGCATTGTTGCAATGTTACTTTTCTTGGTGGCTTATTACATTACGGATGTTTCACATGTTAATTTTTTTCCCTGTGCTTAAAAGACATTAAAAAAGTGTTTCTCAACTGTGACTCCGGAACAACTCAATACGCAAGCTATATTAAGCGTCAACAACGAAGACTCGCTACACCTTAATGAACAAGTGCTGAAACTTATCCCTACCGACGAAGTAACTTACAGCAGCGTGGCCTCCATCGTCACAGACGATCCCGCTTTCAGTCACGGACAATTGTATGTTGCTGTCTCCAGAGGTTTATCTTTTCATTCACTCACAGTGGTATCCACAAACCCACTCCATTTGGACAACTGTGTCGTTCAGCAAGTGTTCACCCATCAATACATAATTATGCGGCATATGTTACGCCGCGGGTTGGCTAGTACTATTATACAAAGTTACTGTAGCTTTCCTTCCAATACTGAAAACTTTAAAAAATGTAACACTTAAAGTTTAAAGAAAAGCAATTTTTTTCCATACAATCTCCGTACAACAGCGTACAATTAGAGTCTTTGCCTCTTAGCTAGGTCCTTATATTATTATATTCATTGCTTATATTGGAGTCTTACAGTGTGAGATCTATTTCTTTTGTCCCGACACTTGGCATCTCTTGTTAGTAACCAGTTTGTCAATATCAGGCTTGAAATCTTGTGCAGCTGCAACTTTTATGAGGGATGAATGGTGCTCGACGGTAAGTCTTGAGCAATGTGGGGTTTTGGTAGCTTTCATTAACAAAAACAATTGCTCATAAAGGTAAGTGCTTCGGAACATAGACAGTACTCTCGATGCTAACTTATGGATCTGCACATATGAGGGTGGCAGGTAAGAATGCAAGCCTGGCACACCAACTTCGTTGTATTTTGCCTTCAGAATAGAATCTTGACTGCAGTTCAATCAATTCCATTTGGATATTCTCAGGTGCATTCTCAACGTTGTAAGAGTATGGTGACGTAAACTGCGCAAAGTCCTATTCGTGTGAACTGAAATTATGAAAACGCTCACTGAATTCATTGCTCAGTAATTCAAGTTGGAAAACAAATCCTCCAAAAATCAAATTTTACTTTACTAAGTTTACTTCAAAGTTTATGTTATAAAATAAACCGATATGCAAAAAGCCCCCTGACCTACACTAATTTTGCAAACTCAAAATCACAAAAATTTGTTAATAAATAACTCACTAACTTCTCGCGTTCACTTCAGATCTTCAGCTGTAGTCTGCACTAACTGTTCATTACAATACTAGCACAAAATTACATAAAACTAGAGCAAAAAAACATGAAAATATGAGAGCTATTATTACTCGTGATGGTCAGTTCTGCCCAGTGGCCAGTCTCAGCAGCCCAGCCAGTAGTGTAGCCTACCAGGGGCGGCTCTAGGCTCGTGGCGGCCCTGGGCAGAGAAAGAATCGGTGGCCCCTTCGCCCGCCAATGTCAATATGGTATCTTATGCATGGCAGATGGCCACGTCCATTGCGGACACTGCATAGCCACCTCATGCTCATGACACACTTCTATATGCGCGTGTCCGTAACTTGAAAACCAAGTGGCGGACCATGATATTCTCATTATGGCAGAACGTTATAATACTACATATAGCTTAATGCACTGACTCGAGCGACATTAGTAAATACAGCGTACTAATTAACAAGAAACACAATGTTTTTTGGCCACATCGCCGTCAGCTGTGTGTCGTTATTTTCTCTTTCTGTTTTACATTCAATATATATTGGCGTTGCCGCCCTGTGCAGGTGCATAGTTTGCACATGTCTAAGGCCGCCCCTGCTGCCAAGCTGCTGCAGCCTAGCACTTCAGTTGCGACGTCGCAGCTCATGAAATTTGGACAGGGCTCGTGGCTATACTAGCAGATGACGTTTCCGGTACCGTAATGCCATGGGAAAACACGCTTTTGTCAGAAGGCAGAAGTAAGAAAAGTCAATAAGTAACGCTGAAGATGCAGAATGATTCAATCACAAATGATAGTAATCATTTTGTACAAGTTTAGTGCTAACTAGGATCTGTCATGCGGGCCGCACAGATTTCTGTTGCGGGCCATGTGTTTGACATGCCTGATGTACAGTATAAAATATAAATGTATGTATAGCTGTTTGGATCACATAAAATCTGTTTTATAGCTGCAACAGATTCCTCTGTCTTATTGTTATTATTATTATTGTTGCTTATTTCACTTGGAGTGGATCTTTTGCTGGTTGGCACATGGCTAAAGCAAATTATCGTACTACCAAGCTCATTGACATAGGCTCTACTTTCGCAATCATGTGATTTGACTGGTAATTAAATGTATTGTGCTAATGTATCTTTAAAGCACTGCATGTAAAACTACATATGGTGCAGTGTCTGCATGGTATACACTGCTTTTAAATAGATTTCAAAATTTGTAAGGGGAGGTACAGTCATACATTTTTATGTTTGGTAGACTTGGATTTTAGATTTAGAAAATATTGCTAATGGATTACTTTTCCCCATTTGTCACTCTGAAACATAATAAAGGAAATGGATTACAAACATTTTTTGTTTAGTGAAAGATGAACCCACATCTAGGAACTGAGCATAAGTTAGCAGGTATCAAAACTATTATGAAGGAGCGTGATTCCATATGGTATATTGTTATGTGTTCACTTGAAAACTAAAAATACACATGCATAATTTGAAGTATAAAAGTACAAAAGTCAGATGCCTTTAATTTATATGCAGTCAATCTAGAAGAAGTGCTTCAAATGAAGTAGAATATAGGTGTTGAAATTTACTTTCTTTTAAATTATGTAATCCTCTTACTGTTCCTATAAAAAGGCAGTTTTGTACATCACAATTTAGAACTTTATCTATTTTTGTTCAGGTTAGAGAAACTGTGATGAACAGATTCCTGCTTGCAAAGCATCATTATATCCTATCTGATGTTGTTATAGAAGAGGAGGTGCCAAGTATTGGGTAAACAAAGCTTGTTTCAATGATTTCAGAGTATTTTTAGTGCTTTTTTATTATTATTCTACTTCTTGAAATTATGTTCATTTTTATATATTTAATTTGATAAGGTGCTTTTTGCTATTCGTTGATTTCAGTCATTTTGTTTAAATGTTTTTAATTTCTTGCATTATTAAAATTCACTATATAAATTTGATATGCTTCTATATTTTTTATTTCTTATTATTTATATTGTCTTTTATTTCCTTTTTCTGCCTAATCTTGTGTGTTTAGTGGTGGGGGACCTGGGTATGTTTCTTTTTTCTTTGCTTGTTCTTTGTAGTATTTTGTTTCCTACTGTAGATGTACTTATTCATATGTATTTCTTATTTTATTATTTTATTGGTAGTTATAAATATTCAGTCTTAATACTGTAAGACTTTCCATATTTCCTTTCCCTGAAATTTTATTAGTCACTTGAGTGTTTATCCAAACTTAAAATTATCCTCACTGAAGTGACTGTATTTATTGCACTTTTTGATATAATAGTGTTGACATTTGCACAGTAAGTTGAAGTTAGTTCTACTGCTTGTATTTTTAGTAATATTCTATGAAAATACTAACCACTTCATGGTCTAAATTTATTTTTTAATATAACTGATTTGATATTATTCACAAAGAAAAGACCAAAATATAAAATTCAGATTTCTACATTTAATATTTTCATCCAGCTTGTATTGAAAATGGTGTGCATCCTTTATAGAGTAATACTGTATATTGTGTACATAAAAGCCTTTCAAGTGTATAAAGTGAAATTTGTCTTCTGAAAAAATTTTTATTCCAGTATTATGCATGTAATATTTTAAAACAAATAATCATTAATTAGATTACTTTAAAACCCAAAGCAAGAAAAGCAAGATGAAAGTGAGTCAAGAATTAATATAATTTATAACATTTTGTGTAACATTTTTAAACAAAATAACTTGGCAATGCATAATATACCTTCAAACAAAAACTTAAATTGTTGATTCAGTGGTTTTATTATATAAATCTTTTAATATCGCGATAGTAATCTTATTAGTACTAAATGTATAATGGAGAAAATCATGATGGATCCTTTATTAGAGTGAGTGCTTACTTTATTTCTAAAAATAACATGTATATCTTACTTGTAGTGTACTTTGATATAAATAAGATTCAGATGATGTTTACAAAAAATCATAATATAAAACATTGATGAACTGCATTTGTGACTAAAAATACAATATTTTAATTGTACTATTTGCCGTTGTTTTCAGAATTTTAGGAATAAACTTATTTAAGCTTGCTGAACCTAAGAGACCTTTAAAACCAAGAAGAAAGGAAAGGAAGAAAGTTACAGCTCAGAATCTTTCTGATGGTGATATTAAAATTTTAGTGAATGTTATTCGTGCTTATGATATCCCTATTCGGAGACCTATTGCAAGGTAAAGTACATTAAAATGACAGTTTTCAGTATTTTCTAAATGTTTACCTATTTCTGTCACTTTTTAGTTAGTACATATATAAATGCATTAATTGACTATATGATATAACTCTGTGGATTTACTTTTAAGTGCATTACAAGTTATTTATATTTACATACTCATCTGAAAAAAACTTTGGTTATTTAGAATACTCTGGCTAGTATTATCATTTGATTTGTTTCTTAGTCTGAGATTAAGAAGACCCCATACTTATCCACCAAAACAGATTAACTGCAGTAATATTTTGCAGATGCCTTTATTTTACTTTGTTTTTAAGAGTCGTTGCTGTTTTTAGCATATGATGTTTGTTAGTATAGCCATTTAAACTCATTTTGTTGTATATGAAAAGCCGAAGACAATAAGCAATTGTAGCAGAGGTGCTAATCCATCAAAGGACACGTTAATGCACATACCCTCTCACTCACTCACCTGGGTCAATTTAGAGTCATCAGTCAACCTAACCTACTATACTTGCCATTGGAGTGCTGGGGAGACGCAGGAGTACATGTAGGAGATGCATGTGAAAATAGGGTGATCATGCAAACTGCACAAAAGCAGAACTATGATCAAAGACTGGAACCCCAGACATTGAAATTGTGAGTTAATGCTTCTAGTCACAAAATAATGCTGCCTTTCCTGTTTTATTTATCATAATAAATATTTTACATACTCCGTGTTTAGTAAGAATTTTTATAGGGGCAAAAACAGAGATTGTCTCAGACTGATCACTCAGACAGACTAATCTTAAATACTTTATGTATTATTTCAGCAAAACATCAGCATCCACCAGACCTTCTAGGCCCTTTACTGAAACTCTTGTAAGTGGTCAGCCATCACAGAGTCCATCTCAGAATAATGACTGGCCAATAAATCAGGTAAGTACATATTTGAAATTCCAGACTTACTTTTAATTGTGCTATTTATTCAAAAATACAATTCTAAAGATGCTCTTCTTTTAAGGATTTCAACAGTAAATTAATCTCAGAGGTAAATTACTTCTATACATCATCGTCATGTTACAGTGTTTATAGTTGACAATAAGAAGGATATGTGTTAATGTGCTTGATAATTATAATTATGCCATAAAATCTTTACACCACCTTTACTTTTTTATGTTAAGGTTCTGGTTCGTCCATTTGTTGAAGTAACATTTCAGCGGACTGTACGCCACACAACAACAGCTGATGGACCAAATCCAAACTGGAATGAGGAATTAGAGCTACCATTTAGGTACTTACATAAAGTGTCTTCAAAATATGAAAATTTCCTGTCAGAAAAGTGGGCTTTCTGTGTTTTTCTTATGCTTTCGTAAATGTAGGTTGTTTTTTTTTTTTTAATATAGAAGGCGTATATTATAAACTTTGCTGTTGTTCAGGTTTGAGATCCTTTATTGCTGTTCTATAAACATTCAGGTCTTAAAAATGCAACAGTTTATTTGTTTATTTATTTATTTATTTAATCTCAAAAAGAATATATGCAGGCAGCACCATGATGTACTAGTTAGCCCAGCTGCCATATAGTTCCAGGAGGCTTCCTGTGAATTCTTACCTCATTCAAGTCTGTGTGGAGTCCCCCCATGTCTGTGTAGAAGTTCCTGTTAGGTACATACAAATCAGGTTATTTGTCTACTGTGAACTAGCCCAGTTTTATTTTGTAAGAGTGTGCCTTGCAATGATGGTAGCACCTCCAGGACTGGTTCCTGTCTTGTGCCCTGTACTGCTAGGGTAGGTTCCAGCACCTTACACCCCTTGTTTGGATTAAGCATGCCAGAAAATAGATGAATTTTACAATGATCATCAATTATATCATCTGGTTAACTTTGTGCTTTCATTATATTAGATCATTAGCTTGACTGTAATGTCCACTTGCTTATGATTATGTTTATTCCTGTTTCATCTTCTAAGCTAAACAATATGACATTAAAGACCTCATATCTGGAACAGCTGATTATTTCTTTTAGATCAATAGTAAAATTTACCTAAAGATGAATAACAGGAGGGTAAATATGTGATATTGGACATAATTAGCTTAAAAGAAGTGGTACACATTTTAATGTGAATATTGTCTTTATATATTTTTGACAATTTAGAATAGTCTATAGTTTTGGAACTTTTAAATCATTAAAAACACTAAAAAAGTTCTTTTCATAGTTCTTATTAACTTAATTAATATTTACAATCATTTACTGTACACCCAAATTGCATAATATTCTGAAGTTACAATGATAAACTTGAAATTCCATTAACTTTCCCATTGCTGAAATTCTTTTGTCAACCAAGAACTGTATTCCAAATGCAGCAAGTCACATTATCTGTATAAATTATCATGTTTCTTTAATTAAGGATGATATATAATTAAAGAACAAAAATGTTGTTTTGATCTAACATCACTGCACATTGTTTTTTCTTTCAGGGCCCCCAATGGAGATTACAGTACTTCTAGTTTACAGTCAGTGAAGGATGATATTTTTATCAATGTATTCGATGAAGTGGTATATGACATTGTTGAGGTATGCCCAGAACATATTGTTCAGAGTAGTCATTTATCTTAATAGTTAGAAATGACATTTAACCCATTTCAATACTGTATTATAAGGTAGATACTTAAAGTCTGTTTCTTTAATCAAATAAAAAACAACTTGCCTTTGCATACTTCTCTGAGAAAATTAACTCTTTGAGGGCTAAATATTTTTATAAAAACACAGTTTTCTGAAAAGCACCCAAAGCATGGGTCTCACACATAAATCAACATAAAATATCAGTTGCTGTGTGCTGTAGCCACCAGTTCACAGTCTCTTGTGTCTCAAGCCACTCACGGGCAGCATGACGGCTGGTAGGAATGCATGGCAGCAGCAATCGTGGTCACAGTGCAACACAATCTAGTTTGTATCTCATGTAATTATGAGTGGCGGTCTTCATCTCCACAAATGTGTTCGGCACCACGATTAGCTGGAGATCGATCAGCTGATGCCGGTACCTCATTTCGTTTTCGATATCGATCTCCAGATCACTTGCATCAAAATCGCAGTCCAAGTCAGAGTCCAATTCAGCAATAATATGCGAAACATCATTCTCTGAGTATTTTGCTTTCTGCATTGGATTCGATCTCTCGCCTGATGTCGAAGCCATTTTTGTCATTGTTTGCTCTTCACTACAACCGCAAGCACAGGGAATCTTGGTCAAACCAACGAAGCTAACTTTCCTTATAGCAAAGAGAGTCAAACTTAAACATAACGGCGAGTTTTGTCACCGTTTACAGTTGCTTACTGCTCTCAACCCCTCCTGTTGATAAATGTCCACCCTGAAAGAGTTAGAAAGAAACATGAGCAAATTATACTAAAATGTCTTGGCAATAATAACCTATTCCAGCCCTTTGTTTCACCATTTATAGAAATGTCTTATATCACAAAGCACAAAAATATCATGGTGTAGTGTTAGTTATAATAGTTAGAAAACATCCTTCTTTGAAAGTAGGCGCAACATATTGTATATATGTATATATGAATTTTTAATAATGCTTAGGATAGTCTGATCACACTGTCATTGTGGATTTTGAATACTCCCCTCATGTCCTTGCGATATTTTATCTAGCTACTTAATTTTTCATTTTAACACTCAAAAAGGATTGATTTTACAAGCAATGAAAAGGCACTTTTTCATTGGCACCTTTTCAAATTACAAGACAAGATGGTATTTTAGGCTTTCTTCTAGAAATTTAGGGCTTAATAACATTTTATTATACCAAACTGAGCAGAGCTTTAAGTTCACTAATAGGTATAGCTTAGTTTTTCATTGTATTTTAAGTTCACCAGTTTGTAAGGAATAGTCATTTGGCCTGTGTATAAACAATCTGTGACCTAGAATTTAGTATCAAAGCCTAGGGTTAATGTTAAATGTCACCATAATCATGAGGTTGTAGCAATTTCCTTTATGAGCTGCCTATGCAAAGCATGTGCATATTTTATTTGCTGCAAAATATAATACATCAAGAGTTATTTGTGATCATTTTTTTATAGATCTCTGTATGTGTAATAGATGTTTAGTTATAGTATTTCACAAAATATCTCCCTTGTTGTGATCACCTACTACCAATAACATAACAGACTACACTAATTCCCTTTTGAGATGGACAGTACTTGACTTGCCATCACCCACTGCCACTTTTGATTTATTCTTATTATTTGTATCATCAAAAATGAAGGTATTGTACAAATGAAGAAAATGATTGCATAAGAATAAACTTTTAATATGCAATATAGTTTAAATAGTTCAATCTAATTGTTCACAAAGTATTAACAAACACATTTGTCCTAATCATGTATCCCTTTCCTAACAAAAAAATTAAAAGCAAGGAAAACTAAATACTAATAATATTAATGAGTAGGCAATCTTAGATTAATTAAGTGGCTAGAAAATTTGCAGTATTTTGATGGCATTAACCGTTGCTATAAGGGTTTTATTTATGGATGTTGCTGACAATAGGTTGTTATGCATTGAAAGTTTTCTGAGCTTGGCTAAAGCAATTGTTTTGTGGTTTCAAGTGGATTATCATATATTTTTCCTATTTTTATGCTATGGGAGGGATTCTTCTAATTATGCAGCAAATAAAAAACATATGTCATTTTTGCACCCTCGAGTTTGTGCACATCACTTCTGACTCACTTAATGAAATTGTAATAAACTAATACTTGCATATAAATGTAAGTAAATTTAAATTTGAATGTCCAAACTAAAGTACAAAACATTACATTTTTTACATGTCTAATTATGCACATCTATTTCAGTACTCCGGTCGCTGGTTGGTGAGCAAGTGATCATGGATCCAATTGAGGATGACCCTAGCAAGGACCTTACACAGCACAGAGAGCAGTGTTATCCCCCTGTAGTTGCTGCAATCCAGGTGACCATCATTCCCTTTCCAGATAGGGACAACAAGTCCCGTTTTACAGTCAGTTGGAATGATACCCGTCTCCCAAATGGAAGCAAAGATTGCTTGCCGTGCAAGGACAGCCTTACCAACAACCTGGAAAAGTTCATCCCTGATACCACAGATCCCTGCAGCCTTCCCTACCCTCAGCTAGTTCACCACCTTTGTAATCTCAATGAGATTGGGTGGTTTACAGCTAATTAGAGGATCGGCCTCAAGAACCATGGACGCAGAGATGTCCAACATCCTAGGCAGAGGATCAGCTTTAAACAGGTGCTCAAAGTAGCCAGCCCAGCAGGTGACAATTGCAGCATCATCCATAAGGACTGTTCCATCACCCACCCTGAGATTCAAATGTGCGTAATGCTTCAATTCTTCTGTAAGCAGGACATGGGTTACTAGACCATAGATGTTGTGTCACTTACTCACAGAGTCCTCTAAAAAACGCCTCTTTATCTGGTCTCAGAGCCCACATAGCCGTCCCTCTCTATTCCTGGTACAGACTGGAGTTTCCATCAAGCCATGCTCTGTGACTCCTCTCAATAATATCCAAGATGCCCTGCGAGATGAAACGCATCCTTCTGGGAACACCGGCAACACCAACACAACCCTCATAGTCTTGTTATTGAAGGTTTCCAACATCACATTAGGATCAGCAGTCAAACCCAAGTCTGCAAGTTCTTCGCACAATCCATGGCAAACTCAATTGAAACAGCCTGATCTCGGAGTCTGACTATGTCCAGCCTCATTCTTCTAGTAGGTGGTAGCCTACTGGACCTAAGCTGGATCTTCAGGGTAGCAACAACAAGTCTGTGATCAGAGTTCACAAACTGGGCACTTCTTAAGACCCTGCAGTTCTATAGAAGCCTCCAGCGTCTGCCCAAAAGGATGTGGTCAATCTCCTGCACCGCCAGTATTGGAGTACCAAAACCTTTTGCAACATCAAAGAACATGGAGCCACTTTCACCATGGTCTCCAGACCTATGGGGACCGACACAATCCTCATAGCCAGCCCTGTCAGGGCCAGTGACCGCACCGAAGTCACCCATGTCCAGAAGAATGTCACCTTGCGGGCACCCATCAACTACCGAGCAAAGTTGCAAATAAAATCTCTCCCTCACCAAGACATCACTAACCATGGTCAGAGCATTCATTGAGACAACAGACCAGTCACCCACAGACTGCCTTAATCTGAGTCTCATAATACACTTGTACTAAGGAGCAAAATCGGACACCATAGGAAGGAGCCGATCCTTCACAACAACAGCTACCTCCTGAGTATGACAACCATCAGAGCAACCAGACCAATAAAAGGTGTATCCACCTACAAAGATCTGCCCAACACTCAGAGAGTTCTGCCACTGAAATGCGGACCTGATGAAGCTCCTTCGACAGCAGATGAAGACAAGTTCCAATCCCCAACAGGCCTGACCCCATTGGCTTTCCAACGGTTTTGACTCTTCCAGGAATAAGGCTCTCGAGGGCTTTTCCACATCCCCTTCATAATGTGAACAGCCTTCCTATGGGCAACTACAACAGAGCTACTCATGCGGAGAGCAGAAAGGAGTCCTGATGCCGTTTCAGAGCTGTGTAAAGTTTTTTACGGTGGCTGGAGTGCCAATCCTGCTACCAACCCCCAAGGTTTCCCTGCAAGTTGGAGGAATGTTTGCAGGGATGGATGCAGTTTAATGTCATACCTAGGACAGAATTTTAGGTAACATAGGATCTGTGATCACTTGCTCAACTACCAGCAACTGGAGCAGTCTGGTTTTACTCCTAAGATGTCTACCATTGACCGCATCCTGGCATTGAGGGTTCTCATAGAGCACAAACACGAATATAGAAAGAGTTTCTTTGCAGCCCTTGTCTATTTTTGTAAAGTGTTCGACTCAGTTGATCAAGCTGCCCTGTGGGACATCCTGACACTTCACGAGATTCCCCGTCAGTTTGCTGAATATTATGGCTGGCCTGTTCACTGGTACTGTGAGTGCTCTGCAGAGTGGAGGCAGAACCACTACGTTTTTCTCAGTTGATTGTGGGGTTTGTCAGAGGTGTGTTCTTGCTCCTACTCTGTTCAGTGCTTACATGGACTGAGTGTTGGGCAGGTTTATGGAGTCCAGCGGCTGTGAGGCATCTTTTGGTGAAGAAAGATTCACTGATCTTGACTTTGTCAACAATTGTGTGATCTTCGTGTAGTCGATTGAGGCTCTGTTTGATGCTCTTGAGAGATTGAGTGAGGAGTCTGATTGTCTTGGTTTGCAAGTGTCCTGGATAAAAACCAAGATCCAGGCCTTTAATGACCTCTTGGCCACAGCCATCAGCAGTGTGTATATGGATACAATATCAACCTTGTCAAGAGGTTTACATACTGTGGCAGCAACATAAATGTCTCTGGTGGCTTGTCCTATGTAGTCAGTAGACAGATTGGGAGAGCTTGGGGGAGGTCATGAGGTCACTGGCAAGGGTTGTGTGGCACACCAGATATCTTTGTAAAAGGACAAAGGGCCAAGTGTTTAGAGTCCTGGTGCTTCCTGTTTTGCTATATGATTGCGAGACATGGACTCTGTCCAATGACCTGAGACGAAGACTAGATTCCTTTGGTACTGTGTCTGTTTGGAGAATCCTTGGGTACCACTGGTTTGACTTTGTATCAAACGAGAGGTTGCTCACAGAGTCCCAAATGAGGCACATTACCTGCATTTTGAGGAGGCATCAGTTACGGCACTAAGACCATGTGGCGTGATTCCAAGAATGTGATCCAGCTCTCAGGATCCTCATTATTGAGGACCTGAGTGGCTGGACCAGGCCAAGGGTACGCCCACATAACATCTTTCTACAGCAGATAGATAGTCATTTCTGGGAGGTGGGCCTGGACTACATGTCTTCCTGGAGGTTTGCAACCAGGATCCCAAACTGTTTTGTCGTGTGGTAACCCATCTGTTTATTTTGTCTCATTTGCTTCTAATTAAATAATTTATGAAATATCAAATTTTTAATTTAGCAAAATTTTAAAAAAATATGACATATTGGACTATTAGTCAACAAGACGAACAATCATCAAAAGAAAACTTGGTAGTGTGATATAACACCACCCAAAGCAATTTAGCACAGAAACCTCCCTGTAAAAGAGGTCCCTACAGGATCACCATACTTTATGGTTGTGTGTACCTTAAAGAAAAAAAGTAAGGTACAGAAGATGCAGGGAGTTCCAAAGATAGGAAAAGGTTGGAAGACAAAAAAAAATCAAGAGTAAATGTATAATTTAGGGCAGAGTGGTGGCTCTGAGGCTAAGGATCTGCGCTGGTATCCCGAAGGTTGCTGGTTCGAATCCCCGTCACTGCCAAAAGAGATCTTACTCTGCTGGGCCCTTGAGCAAGGCCCTTAACCTGTAATTGCACCAGAGGCGCTGTACAATGGCTGACCCTGCACTCTGACCCCAAGGGGTATGCGAAAACTAACAAATTCCTCATAGAAGAAATTGTATAAGGAGAAATAAAGAACAAAAAAAAATAATAATTCAGACCATCAGTTATTTAACTCATAATCAAATGCACAGCGGCCTGCAATTTGTTTATATTAGAGCCAGATGAACAATTGATCCACTAAAAGCTCAAGTAAGGTTGAGTTAAAAAAAATAGGATTTCCAGAAAATTAAAGAGGGGTTTTTCAGCAAGTGGCTAGGAAAAACTTAACAGCAATTGTTCCCAGAGAAAATGCACTCTGCTGGATAAAAGTAAGGGGAAGAGCAGAAAGGTCCAGATGAAGAAATATGTGAGGCAGAAAAGAAATGTTAACAAAGAGAGTGGGGTACAATCCAAAAATATATGAAGAAATATGTCAAAAATATCTAAGGAAAAAAACATATATAAAGGATAAGCATCTAAATTAATTCCATAAATATGAAAGGCATAAGGTATAGGCGATGTATCAATTTTAAGTGAATATGCTGATAGTTTCAGGTAGTGCTGGGCAGTACAGTAATCCCTCGCTATATCGCGCTACGACTTTCGCGGCTTCACTCTATCGCGGATTTTATATATAAGCATATTTAAATATATATCGTGGATTTTTTGCTGGTTCGTGGATTTCTGCGGACAATGGGTCTTTTAATTTCTGCTACACGCTTCCTCAGTTGGTTTGCCCAGTTGATTTCATACAAGGGACACTATTGGCAGATGGCTGAGAAGCTACCCAACCACAGCGCGTATTATGTATTAAATAAAACTCGTCAAATATATTGTGAGCACGGGGGCTGTTCGCACCCCTAGAGGACACGGCCGCTCCTCATAAAACGCTGAAAGATTACCTTCACAGTGCTCCCTTCTTTGCTGGGCTTACATGTGGCTGCTTTGCAAGCGATATGCTTCCCGCATGGTGCTTCCCATACTTAAAAGATCAAACAGCACGTATTGATTTTTGATTGTTTGCTTTCCTCTCTCTCTCTCTCTCTCTCTCTCTCTCGCTCTGACATTCTCTGCTCCTGACGGGAGGGGGTGTGAGCAGAGGGGCTGTTCGCATACTGGCCTAGAGGATACGGACGCTCCTCTAAAAAATGCAGAAAAATGCTTGCTCCCTTCCTTGCAGCTACTTTGTCCCGGCGGTGCTTCGCATACTTAAAAGCCAAACAGCCCTATTGATTTTTGACTGTTTGCTTTTTTCTCTCTCTCTCTCTGACGCACACTCCTTTGAAGAGGAAGATATGTTTGCATTCTTTTAATTGTGAGACGGAACTGTCATCTCTGTCTTGTCATGGAGCGCAGTTTAAACTTTTGAAAAGGAGACAAATGTTTGTTTGCAGTGTTTGAATAACGTTCCTGTCTCTCTACACCCTCCTGTGTTTCTGTGCAAATCTGTGACCCAAGCATGACAATATAAAAATAACCATATAAACATATGGTTTCTACTTCGCGGATTTTCACCTTTTGCGGGGGGGTCTGGAACGCAACCCCCGCGATGGAGGAGGGATTACTGTATACTGGTTCATACCGAAAACCGTTTTTTATTTTTTTTATGATACGGATTTTTCTTATACCGCAACACCGGTTTAAATTGCCTAAACGACGTTCGGAACATGGCGCAGCGGGAAACTGTTCAAATGGGGACCTTTTTCACTGCTACACTGCTAAACACAGATTTGTTGCGCGGGGGCTCTTTTTCACTGCTACACCACTACATAGGTAGTGGTGGTGTAGGTATTGCGCGGTGAAAATGGACAGAGAACATTCCGAAACTGAAGCCGACGATAAAGTTGAACATGATGACACAGAAGAACTTTTGCCGAAAAAAAGGAGTCCGTTGCCTGGAGATACTTTAGTTTTAAAAGGTCAGATGTGTAAATACTGTTTCTATACTACTGGATAATACTGCAAGCCAAGTTGTACTTGTTTTATTTGTTTTCAATATAGTGTAATGTACCTGGGTACTGTGTAATAGTGTGACGACATGTTGACTTTATTCTCGACATTTCTACTTTATTCTCGCCGTTTATGTCAATATTAAAGTCGACATGTTGACTTTATTCTCGTAATTTGTCATTAAAGTAGAACATCGTAAGCTAAACTTCATCATAAAATGAATATTTAATTTACTAGATTTTCTCAAACCCCGTCCTAAGTTATATAGCACATTAAATGCTTTGTGTTAAGTGTTCTCCGAGATTCTTAAACTGACTTCTTGCACTAAGAGGAGGCGCCGGCAGCGATCGCCGCACAGAATACATTCACTTCATGATCTTCCTGCTCTCTGAACATTTAGAATGCTAAGATAAATACTTAATATAATTTTCATGGTGAAATGCATTAAAGCATGCATTAATCATATGGGGGCACAGAGGCGTGGAGGTTGCACTGCTGCCTCGCCACAAAGGTGTCTTGGGTGTACCCTGCCTTGCATTTGCATGTTTTTCTGGTGGGTTTACTCGGCGTGCTTCAGTTTCCTTTCAAAGTCATGTAGGATGGGGGGTTTTGTTATGCTATATTGACCCTGCTAGTGTATGTTTTGCTTGTATTCATCCTGCGATGTGCTGGCGACTCGTTCAGAGATGGGCGCAACTCTGAATGGATGGCATAATTAAACATGTATAACGAAGATATTTTTAAAGTTCTAAACACTCCATGGGCTAAGTTTATAACTAGTTTTAATTTCACAAAGACGTTTATCGTGTGGTGATTGGTTATGTGGAGAAAGAAAAAGGAAGGATAGGAACTGGGGTTTTGGTACGTCAGATAGAGACAGCATGCATGCAATAAAGATAGCCCGCTCAGAAGAACATGCATTGAATTCTGTGTTTGTGTCTTCGACCACCAGATCACAAACCCAACATTTACACAATATTTAAGTTAAACCTGTGTGATAGCCATTCATACATCCAGTTTTTTGGAGCTTCGTCACACCTGCCATAAAGTTCTCTACACTGAACATACACCTGGGGACCCCTTACTGCGAGGGAGCAGCACTACCGCCTCACTACCGTGCATGTGTAATACCTGCTTTAATGCATTTCATCATGAAAATGATATCAAGTATTTATCTTAGCATTCTGAATTTTCAGAAAACAGGAATATCATGGAGTGAATGGATTCTGTATGGTGCTCGCTGTCTCCTCTTAGTGCGGAGGAAGTCAGTTTAAGAAGCGTAGTGATTAACAACTGGTTCGGGGAACGCAACACAAAGCATTTAATGTGCTGCATTAATTTATGACGGGGTTTGACAAAATCTAGTAAATTAAACATTGATTTTAGGAAGCAGTTTAGTTTATGACATTCTACTTTAATTATGAAGTAAACTATGAGAATAAAGTGGAAATGTCGACTTTAATCTCAACATAAACGGCGAGAATAAAGTGGAAATGTCGACTTTAATCTCAACATAAACGGCGAGAATAAAGTGGAAATGTCGACTTTAATCTCGACATAAATGGCGAGAATAAACTGGAAATGTTGACTTTATTCTCGACATAAACAGCGAGAATAAAGTGGAAATGTTGACTTTATTCTCGACATATAGTTTGGTTTTTTCTTCCCTGTGTCCGTATTGTTTTTTTCTTCACCGTGGCCCTAATACGATTCCGTAGGGCTATACCACAAATAGCATTATAAATGCAAGTTGCAGGTTTATTATTTATGCATATAGCTGAGCTTGAAGCAAGATCCATATTAATGCAGTTTGCCTAAATGATGGTTCAGTTGGTAAAGATGTCATCACCAAGTTGCACTTGTTTTATTTTATTTTAATTTGGTGAATACTGTGTAATGCACCTGGGCTTGAAGTCTTGAAGTAATAGTGCAACTATCAGTAATAATACTATTATTTATTTTATTGTTATTATTTATTAGTTTAAATATTATGCAGTTTAATGATGATAAAGTTGTTTAAAAAGTCGTGTCAGTGGACAGAGATTGTTAACATTAACAGAAAGTGTAGTTGGTTTACAAAAAATATTTACTATTTATTGCTTTTCTAAGACATATTCAGTGCAATACAACTTTTGACAAGCACTTCTGGATATTTTACTAAGTCTAAATGCCTCTTTGTATGGTTGAAAATATGTTGTCAAAGTTATAGTTTAAGTTTTTGCAAAATTTGTTCAATAAAAAGGTTCTATATTTTGACTGCATCTGTCATGCAATGTGATACCTTCTCCATTAGTGCCACCCCCTTGAAAACTATCACTTTATGGGGCAATGCAAACCTGTATTAATACTTGTGTGCACATTAAAATGTTTTTTTTGTACAATGTACAATACTCTTGACAGTGGAATAGGTTATTCTTAGCCAGTAATTGCAGTGGAAAATGTGGTTAACATCCACTCATGCATGGGGAACAAAATACCGTTGAATACCTTGAAACCGGGATAATTTAGAAAAATACCGTGATATAGAATTTTGGTCATACCGCCCACCCCTAGTTTCGGGTTTTATAGGATGCAGGGATTTTATTGAATGTATTTTTCAAAGACAAGTTTGGGGATGGGACTTGCACTTCCAAACAAATAAAAGTAATGGTAAAGGTATAGCAGATGCCTTCTGCAGAGGAACATATAAGGATGTCTCTGGTTTTGATTTTGAAGATAATAATCACAAATATTACCATTTGCATTAAGGACTGACTGGAGATGGGAGCAGGAAAAATAAAAAGGGGGAACAAAAAATGACTGAAACAACACAAGTCTGGTATCATTACAGATCTTACCTAGTGTCTTAGTACATTTTTCAGTTGTGGGTGGTAAAAAATCTGTTTGCCACCAATACAGAGAACAGTATTGCAGAAGATATGGGTGTGTTAGTGCTAGTCCAGATTAGAGTCAAAACTATTCTCCACATTTTGAACAATTTTGTGTGTGATTTCTCCATGTCTCTGTCAGTTTTCTTCATGCGTTCCAGATTTCCTCCCATATCCCACAAATGTGCATGTTTTTGATGATTCTGAATTTGACAAGTGTTAATGGTCCCACCTTGGGCAGCTTCTTGTCTTGTGCCCAATACTGCTGTTATGTATTAATGCCGCCCAAGACCCAGAACTAGATTAAGCATATTTGAGTACAGTATATTAATAGTTTTTACCTTTGATTAATGCATGATTCTGACTAAACAGCCTGACACTCACTTGGGCATCCTGCAAACATTCACTTCTGGTTTTCTTTACAGTAATGTCAACATGAAAAATCAGACCCCAAGAACTCAAGGATTAGATTTGTTAGATTCTTGTTTTAACATCTTTATCATCAGACCATAAAAATTATAATGTGTCTTTCTGCTACCTAGCCATTATAGTTTATTTAAGTATATATAAAATCAACAATGAATGCAAAAGATGAGTACATAGTAGGCCTCAGCATTACCATATTTTGTTAGTTTTGGTTATTTTAATGTGGAAGATAACAGCAAAAGTAGTCAAAATAATAGCAAAGCAATTTTGACTCATATAATATTGACCTACTCTATACAAAATAATTCTTTAACTGTTATTCCATTTTGTATAAGCTACAATTACTAATGCATTTACATTAACAATAAAGAAATGCCTTACTACACAATCTGGAGCAGTTTTCATCCAATGCGTTTACAATGGTGAGTTAGCATGGTGAAGCATAACTACATATTTTCATATACGTGTCAAACAAACAACCATCAAGGGTTTATATATATATATATATATATATATATATATATATATATATATATATATAAATAAAGTGGTGTGGTATAATAATGTCATTGAGGCAAGAAAAGTTGATACTGTATTTCAAATTTGAATAGTTATTGATTAAATCTGGTTCTATTTATAGTTTTAATATACAACTATATAGTTATGATATAGTGATATAATATACAATTTTATATACTTCTTTCTTTCTTTCTTTCTTTCTTTCTTTCTTTCTTTCTTTCTTTCTTTCTTTTAGATGTTGTAGAAAAAACTCCTAGATTAATTTTTCTTTGGCCTATCTCAACTTGTATACATCTTAATTATACTGGTTTTCTTTTTCAATGAAAAAATCTCATATAGTCTGGGAGAGTTTGATTTTTGCTTTCAAATGTTATTTTAGGAGGGTTTATATAAGAATATGCCAGTCACACAAATTATAGCAGAATAATAAATACAATATACTAATTAAGTTTAGTATGAAATATTTCTGTTTTATTCATTCATTAATAGTGATCCAATGTAGTCAATCACTGGTACCTAACCAATGTATATACTTACAGTGGGAACTAAAAATATGCATTTTTATTGTAAGTAAATAAATTATCTATTTTGTTATCTACCTAAAATAAATCCTTTACAACATCTGAAAACATATTGATATTGACTAAGTTTTAATTTTACTTTTTGTAATGAAAATATTTTAACAATTATATTTTTCCTAGGATAACAGAGAGAGGGGTGCAGGTATTCATACTAGAATTGAACGCCATTGGTTGGGATCTGTTAAGATTCCATTTACCACCATTTATTTTCAGTCACGGGTAAGAGTTCATAATTGTTTCTTTGTAAGCTGTATTTCAAATTAGAACTTTCTATGTTCCCTGTGTAACTTTTTTATGTCTGTCTGAAAATGAATGCAGATTGCAAGAATATATAGAAATGTAACGTGTGAAAATAACATACCTCAAAACAGTTGATGTTTGCCATTGAGATTCTAATTGGTTTGTGATTCATAGTACAGTTGTCTGAGGACAAATATTGTAGATAATTTTGGATAAAATGTATTAATGATTTTACTTGCAAATTCAGTATTTTGCCCATTCCTAATTATGAAGTAATTGATACCTCATTTCTTATTATGACATACAGTAATTGATACCTGAATGCTATGTGAATTGATACCTGAATTCCTGTGTGGTCACTAGAAAATTACAGCTAAAATTATTGCCTGTAAAAGTGGAGTGAAAATCATAATGATGAAGGTGTGAATCTTAAAAACATAACTTTTTTCAGCTTATCTCCATGTAACACATAAATGCTTACTACATTCCAATAACATTTAGTAAGCCTACTTCTGAAATTTCTTGTGTCAACCCTTTGATCATTCTGTGTTGTTTGCCATGTTTTCTGCTTTGTTCATTGTTAATTGTCATTTTTTGGATGTAATTTATGGAGAAAAATGGCACAGAAAAGTGAATTAACAAGAAAATTGTTATGACAAAAATATGAATATTTCGAAATTTCTTATGAAAGTAAATCTCACACTACTGCTCCTTTCTAAGTGCAGAATAAGAGAAGAATAAAGACCAGCTAATTAAACATTGAGATCAGTATGAAGTAAAATATATCACTGATTGTGAAATTGGTTGGAATAAAAACCTGCAAAAAACCTTCTCCTGGACTGGAAATTACTGTTCTGAGGAGTTACACCAAGTTTACTGCTTTTATCAAAAAAGATATTAATAAAGGATAGGTTTTTTTATTCCTTAATTTTAATAGGACACTGCTGGAAATATATGTAATTCCTAAAAATTCTTTGTAAACAATGTTAGCCGCGTGAATTTGGGAATGACCTAGTTTGATTAGTGATATCAATTATTCTAATGGTAAATATTAATTTTTATATGAAGCATTTAAATAGCCAAAAACTTCTCATATGTCATTCATTGTGATAATTGCAGACATAATAGCTTTAAATGTGTAATGCTTGTCATGAAATTTACATTCATATGATAAGAGAGCAATGGTTTGTTGCTGCATACCAACTGGACTCCTACATTACGTGCATATCCAGCTTGATTTTTTTAGGTTACCATAGGCACATTGGCTATGAAACATATTTCCTTGTATTAATGTGGATAAATATTTAATTTATGCCTCATTTGTGTAGCTGAGGCAGTTATTAAAATATAATGTTAATCATAAATATATGTAACATAGGACTCAGAAGTTAACCAAATAACATGTTTCAGTAATTTTGCTTTCTCATGGCAATGACATTCATACAATGTAAACATTAATGTGTTATAGATTGTAGCCTAGATGGTACCACTTTAATTTTGACTGAATTTAATTTTATTTTATATATACCAAGATGGCAAAGTGTTCATTATTGCTTGCATATCTGTACAATATCTTGGCAATTTTATTAAATTGTATATTGTCTACTAATTTCAGTTCTCAGTGATCTTTAACTATTAGATATACAGAAAGGGTAAATGTTTTCTTTGTTTTGTATTAACTAAGTGTTTTCTCCCATTCATTTTGTGCTTTTTTCTACAAATGTTGTTGCTTTTTGCCGTTTATTGTTTGTATGTTATTAAATTAATACATCTCAGCTGTTCTTTTGTTTTTGATTTTTAGATTGATGGGACATTTAAGATTGAATGTCCTCCTGTTTTATTGGGTTACAGTAAGGAACGCAGCCTGGGTAGTGAAGGAGGTTATGATGCTGTGAGAAGTCTTAGTGACGGTTGCTACCTAACACTTTTCATTACCATTGAACCTCAGCTTGTGCCAGGGGAAATGGTGAGAGAAAAGGTAAGTTTTGTAATTACTATAAATTTTTATTTTGTTCTTAAAATCTAGTCAAAGTTATACTGTTGTAGAGATGAAGCAAAGTCTTCATGACAGCATAGGTTAAAAGCAAAATGTTTCTGTACTTAGACATTGAAAAAAGACCAAATGTGAAGAATCTTCTTTAAAAAAGGATAAAAAACATGTAAATGTGTGTAAGCATTGTAGCATTTTTAAATCTAAAATGATACAAAATAATTCAGCTGGCAGTATCGAGTGGTTTTCTAATTTCTAACTCTTGTTCACTACAAGTTGTAAAACTGCACTTAAGGAGATACTTTTTTCAGTTTCAATATAAAGAATTTTTGCCAAGGGTGAAGTTTGTACTTATTCTCAAATAGCTCTGCATTAATTGTACAGTTGTGGTTGAAAGTTTGTGAACCCTTTAGAATTTTCTATATTTATGTATAAGTCTGACCTAAAACATCATCAGATTTTCATTCAAGTCCTAAAAGTAGATAAAGAGAAACCAGTAAAACAAATGAGACAAAAATATTATACTTGGTCATTTATTTATTGAGGAAAATGATCGAATATTACATATTTGTGAGTGGCAAAAGTATGTGAACCTCTAGGATTAGCAGTTAGTTTGAAGGTGAAATGAGAGTCATGTGTTTTCAATCAATGGGATGACAATCAGGTGTGAGTGGGCACCCTGTGTTATTTAAAGAACAGGGATCTATTAAAGTCTGCTCTTCACAACACATGTTTGTGGAAGTGTATCATGGCACGAACAAAGCAGATTTATGAGGACCTCAGAAAATTAGTTGTTGATGCTTATCAGGCTGGAAAAGGTTACAAAACCATCTCTGAAGAGTTTGGACTCCACCAATCCATAGTCAGACAGATTGTGTACAAATGGAGGAAATTCAAGACCATTGTTACCCTCCCCAGGACTGGTCTACCAACAAAGATCACTCCAAGAGCAAGGCGTGTAATAGTCGGCGAGGTCACAAAGGACCCCATGGTAACTTCTAAGCAACTGAAGGCCTCTCTCATATTGGCTAATGTTCATGTTCATGAGTCCACCATCAGGAGAACACTGAACAACAATGGTGTACATGGCAGGGTTGCAAGGAGAAAGCCACTGCTCACCAAAAAAAACCTTGCTGCTCGTCTGCAGTTTGCTAAAGATCATGTGGACAAACCAGAAGGCTATTTGAAGAATGTTTTGTGGACGGATGAGACCAAAATAGAACTTTTTGGTTTAAATGAAAAGCGTTATGTTTAGAGAAAGGAAAACACTGCATTCCAGCATAAGAACCTTATCACATCTGTGAAACATGGTGGTGGTAGTATCATGGTTTGGGCCTGTTTTGGTGCATCTCGGCCAGGACATCTTGCCTTCATTGATGGAACAATGAATTCTGAATTATATCAGAGAATTCTAAAGGAAAATGTCAGGACATCTGTCCATGAACTGAATCTCAAGAGAAGGTGGGTCATGCAGCAAGACAACGACCCTAAGCACACAAGTCGTTCTACCAAAGAATGGTTAAAGAAGAATAAAGTTAATGTTTTGGAATGGCCAAGTCAAAGTCCTGACCTTAATCCAATCGAAATGTTGTGGAAGGACCTGAAGCGAGCATTTAATGTGAGGAAACCCACCAACATACCAGAGTTGAAGCTGTTCTGTACGGAGGAATGGGCTTAAATTCCTCCAAGCCGATGTGCAGGACTGATCAACAGTTACTGGAAATGTTTAGTTGCAGTTATTGCTGCAAATGGGGGACACACCAGATACTGAAAGCAAAGGTTCACATACTTTTGCAACTCACAAATATGTAATATTTGATCATTTTCCTTAATAAATAAATGACCAAGTATAATATTTTTGTCTCATTTGTTTAACTGGTTTCTCTTTATCTACTTTTAGGACTTGAGTGAAAATTTGATGATGTTTTAGGTCATATTTATGCATAAATATAGAAAATTGTAAAGGGTTCACAAACTTTCAAGCACAACTGTATGTTGTGCAAGTCATTCTCATCATTTTCTTTACTTTCAAATTCACTTTCATTCTTCTGTCTATGATGTTGGAAATGCTTCCGCCAATTATAAATATAATGCAATAACATATATTTCTTAACTTCTTTGGCCTTTGTTATTTTAAAGTTTCAAGATTGTATATTTATTTTTGCTTTTAAAAAACTAGTTTGTTTCACATCTTCTTTAAAATTTTACTTTGCTGTTACTTCATACTGGAGGCGAAATGGCAAGTTTTGGTTCTGTTACAGTCATCCTGAAGAATGAGAAAGACATTTGACCAATGAGGATTTTACTAGTTGGTTAAAAATCTGAAGATAGCCATTTTTTTCTATAAAACAAGTTATATTTTGTAATATTCTTGAGTAGTGAATCTATTTGTAAAGTGAGTGAGCACCTAGTAGTCCAAAATAACACACTCATCTTATGTACATTAAAGATCACAGGTAAATAAATATATGGCAATAAATTAGAATCAAAAAATACTATGACCCAGAAACATTCATGAGACCATTTCTCAAATGTAATTAACATATGCATCCTTTATATAGAGTTTTGATTAAAACTAGGTTGAATTTTCCTTTAATGTGTCAAAAATATCCATTTTAACTGTAAATCACCTGGCTATCTGTCCTAGCATTTGTTTTTGCAAAATGATTCCTAACAAACTAATTTAGGACTTTGTTGGGTCATAATATTAAGAACTGATAATCCCAACAGACTCTTCTACAGTGTGGAGATTGTCATAGTTCTTTAAGGATTGATCTTTTGTTGCTGCAGTGGTAGCTAGTACCATTTAAAAGAGCTTAAGTACATTGGAAACACTGGGGCTCTGTGCAGAGAAGCGTAGTGCTTCATTTGATGATACGTTATTTTTCCAAGACTTGGCTCTGTGATCATCTGATGCTGCTAACTATATGTTAAAATAAGTCATCCATCTATTTTCTTACTCGCATATCCAGTTTAGGGTCGAGAGAAGCCTGAGCATATCCCACTAGAAGCAAAGTCAGAACCTGCAATGAAAAGGATGAGTTTAAAAAAATAATTAAATGCACAAGTAATTAATTTATGTGTGTTAAATTGTTACCAAATACAATAATAATCTTATTGTAATCATCAAAATTATTGTTTTCACTTGGATCTGCACAGGGACCTTTCAGCTCTGCTTTCGTTTCACCTTAGTCTTCATGTGAATTGCTTTTGTCTAACAAAGGAAAATTAAGAATCTAATGTTTATTTTTGGTTTATTGCCTCAATGTATTGTTTCAATGCATGACTTTATTTTACTTTCTGCTGCCTTCTATAGATGAATGAAGTGCAGGTAAATGTTTTTGTGACACAGTACTGTGCTTTGTGATGTGTGTTACTGTTATTCCTGCCTTTTGTGTGACAAATGATTTTTCAGTTGTATAATTTCATAATAGTTAAAAAAGATAAACAGGTGTTTCCAGTTTTGTAGTTTTTTAGCCAGTAAGATGAAGCTTACAATACAGCATTTATTGTATCTGTTGGACAGTGGGAGTAGAAAATAAGCAACATCCCCTCCCTTCACTGCAACTACAATTTGCTGTGCTGAAAAGTACGGTTACAGCATATTTCAACTGGATTTTTTGTATGGTTAACAATACATGCTTCACATTTATTATAAAAGTAAATTAAAAAACATGAAAAATCCAGTACACCAACTTTATATTATATCTATAAATAATTGCAGTGAAAGATATGACCAGAATCCTATACAGTCAAAATGTGTGTGTGATATATTGTGTATTGCTTTGTGTACTCAAATAAATATGTTACGTTGAAAAAGAAATTGCTCCATCTGACTATCTGAATTAATGTATACTTTTCACAGTGAAATTAGTAGTTACTATTTTAGATTGTAGTATTATTTATAAAGGAGTCTGAATTTAAAAACATATATGGTTTCTGCTTGTCCCGACTGTTTAGTATACAAGGTAATCAAACAAACCATCATCATCCACCTTAATAAAAGGACAAGTGTCTGTGTTTCCTTCCAGTTGTTATGTCTCTGTTATACTGTATGTAATTTGTAAAATGTACTGGTAATGTTTGTGATGCACTGTGTGTTGTAATGAAAAATGCAATACATTTTATCACTACATGCATTACAAAATACTTCCAATTGATGATGCACTTGCAAATGTTAATGCTAAGTACGTCCGATAAGAAAAACAAAAATTAGCTTTTTCACCTTAATCAAAGGACATGTTTCTGTGCGTGAGTCTGTATTTGTGTGTCAGTCCAGTTGCTAGGGAAAGAAAAAAATGTTAAAATAGGCAAAACATGCATTTATCAAAAGTGATAATAAAAATGCCAAAAAGCAGTCCAAAAATAAGAAAACTAGTCCTATTGGTCTATTCTGTAGTCCAACATTATATGCTAACAACAGCAGTGTGGTAGTGACTTTCTTGCCACATGAATTGAGGTCTGTAGCTAATAATGCTAATAAATAATAACTTTGTGTGGCGGGCAATAGTGAAAATGAAGATAAATTGGTGTGCATGTTAGGAACTCTAAGCCCCGACAGGACTAGCCTAGAATTGCTAAACTGGGTTAATGTCGTAGCAACCACTGCCACATTTTCCCAGAAAAACACTTCATTTAAAAGAGTGATCAGTTCAGTGAGCGATGCTGAGAGGAGGCGGCAAAAACAAGTGGCTGTATCCGAAGAGGAAAAGACAGCCATGAGAGAAGGGGAGTATCAAATAAAAAACTTGTTGATTACTCAGATTTCAAATCTTCTGTAGACGAGTTGCATAGCTAGTTAAGTATTAAAGATATGTTGCCATTTTTAATTTAACTCAATTGCTAAAAAAGTGTTCAAACTGCTGATTCTTGCTAACCCTTTAATTAAGTAGGATGTAGGTCCTACAGTTAAAACATTTTCTTAGGAAAGGAAAATATTCAGTGATGTGTACATATATGTACTATACAGCTTGAACACACTCATACAAATATATACAGCAGGACACACTCTTTCACATACCTACACTCACCTACGGCCAATTTGGAATCACTAGGTAACTAATCTTGTACAACTTTGGGGGTGTGTGAAAGCAAAAGTGCAAGCTAAAGGAAAACTATACACATAAGGGAAGACATGTGAAATCCACGTGGACAACAACAGGGTACAGAATTTGAACCACAGATGCTGGGTCTCTGTGGCAGTAATATTACTCACTGCACCACTATGCTTCCTATTTATTAATATATATTTTTAAAAAAACTGCATGATGCCAAAGAAGAGAAATGAAAAGCAAAAAATATGAGTTTTTGCTTTGAAGCTAGTTGTCTCCAGTGTTGTCTGTATATAGAAACCTGTGGAAAGGAGAGAGAGGAACCAAGACTGGTGGGAGCTAGATTTGGATGTTTTCTTCATCATAGAGTACTGTTTTACACATATACTTTTACTCATATCAATTCCTATATTTTTTTTAATTGTTATTTTTTTGGTCCTTTTATAAAGTTTGATACTCAGGAAGATGAGAAGCTCCTCCAAGCTGCTGAGAATTTCCAAAAAGAAGTTTCAATGAAGTTTCCTACTCGCAGATGCATTACCACTGTGATTGACATAAATGGGAAGACAGTATTCATCACAAGATACATCAAGGCTCTCAACCCTCCCCATGAGCTGCTGGAAATGACTCCCAATAACCAGCAGGAAACTGCTGTATGTTTTAAAATTATATTTATTGATTTAAATGCAGAAATATGTAGTTCTGCATAAAAGTGTATATTAGATGCAGCATGCATATTTATATAAAGAGTTGTTTCAGTAACAATACATTTTACTTAATTACAAATTTGCATTTAAAAGGGTAATTTATTTTCAACTGAGTTGATGCATTATTTTTTATTTATATGAGCAATGCTTCTTTAAGGTATCATTATCTATAATTTAGTGAGAATAAAACATCACAGTTTATTTGATACTCCCAAACAAATCTAGTTAAGTATTTTCTAAATATACCATTATTATTGATTTGTCTTATACAGATTGGTACTCTATATTAAAAAAAATGTTAAATCTGTTTGCTTACAGGAACTGATGGCTCACTTTGTTTCCCTCATCCCGTCCTTGCCAGACAATGTTTCCTTTGCTGGAATTTGTGACCTTTGGAGTACTTGTGATGTAAGTAAAAGTTATACACTATGTAAAATACTTTGTAGTACGGTAAGCATTTCATGTGAATGATATGACCGAATACTGAAAAAAAAAATGTTAAGACCCACACATTGTTGCTCTCCAAATTATAACCCACATGTTTTATAGACCTTCACAAAAAAAACAGTGATGCAGTAAATATTGTCATTGTCATTCTACTTCTGTTATTACAGAGTTAGTGGAGAGTTATCATTTAAGTAAAGAGAAAATATTGTTAGGCCCTCTAAAGTTTTTATAGGACCTTATTGCATTAGGCTCATCAAATCACATTAACGTAGCTGTCAAGATATCACTTTTTCTACTTTCTTCACCACCCTATTCAGCTATTTTTACAGCCACTAGATGGCACATTTGTTTCCTTTATCAACATGCCACTTATCATATTTAGAAATAAAACAGCTAAAATACAGTACATGGTTCTGTTTTAATTTCCAAAATGTGTGTTCCATCAATTAAAATATTAAACTGTTTAAGTTGTGACCTTTAGGGGGTGCTCCATCTCCCCAAACCTGACACAGACAGACATTGGCACAAGTTTTGCACAGCACACAAGTTTTTATTACGTGGGAAACCCTTCCTTAATCGTTTCCCGCCAGAAAAGATCAGTACTCAAGTCCAAAGTACTAGAGTGAAGCACACAGCAATAATGCACTTTTCCTTCTTTCTCTCTCTTGGGCTTCTTTTATTCTGCACACGAGACTATGTCTGGTGGCCCATTAGCATGGTCCAGAAGCACCTCTGGGTGAGACAGAAGCCAATGAAGTAGGGCTCCGCAGTTCCTGCAGCAACCCAACAGGGACAAATCTGAAAACTGCAAGTCTCATGATGCCCTGTGGGAATCTGAAGTACCACTGCAATCCAGGGGGCTGCTATTTAGCAAACCATAGGAGACAGTGCTCTCCCCGTAGCTCCTTCCACTGCAAAGGCGTCCTGGCTGGGCAAGGGCACTGGCCATACGCCACAAAGTACAATCATGGCCGAAATTATCAGCACCCCTGGAATTTTCCCAGAAAATGCACCATTTCTCCCAGAAAATTGTTGCAATTACAGATGTTTTGGTATACACATGTTTTTTTCCTTTATGTGCATTGAAACAACACAAAAAAACAGAGAAAAAAGCCAAATCTGACATCATGTCACAGAGAACTCCAAAAATGGGCCGGACAAAATTATTGGCATCTTTTCAAAATTGTGGGTAAATTGTTTTTGTTTCAAGCATATGATGCTCGTTTGAACTCACCTGTGGCAAGAAACAGGTGCTGGCAATATAGCAATCACACCTGAAGCCAGTTAAAATGGAGAAAAGTTGACTCAGCCTTTCTGTTGTGTGTCTGAGTGTGCCACACTAAGCATGGAGAACAGAAAGAAGAGCAGAGAATTGTCTGAGGACTTGAGAACAAAAATTGTGGAAAAATATCAACAATCTCAAGGCTACAAGTCCATCTCCAGAGATCTTCTTGTTCCTTTGTCCACTGTGCGCAACATAATCAAGAAGTTCACAACACAGGGCACTGTAGCTAATCTCTCTGGACGTGGACAGAAGAGAAAAATTGATAAAAGACTGCAACGAAGGATAGTCCGAATGGTGGATAAACAGCCCCAATCAAATTCAAAACATATTCAAGCTGTTCTGCAGTCTCAGGGTGCAACAGTGTCAGCTCGAACTATCCGTCAACATCTGAACAAAATGAAACGCTATGGCAGGAGAGCCAGGAGGACCCCACTGCTGACACAGAAACATAAAAAAGCCAGACTGGAGTTTGCCAAAATGTACTTGAGGAAGCCAAAATCCTTCTGGGCGAATGTCTTGTGGACAGATGAAACCAAGGTAGCTTTTTGGTAAAGTTCATCATTCTACTGTTTACAGAACACGAAATGAGACCTATGAAGAAAAGAACACAGTACCTACAGTCAAACATGGTGGAGGTTCTAAGATGTTTTGGGGATGTTTTGCTGCCTCTGACTGTGTGCAAGGCATCATGAAATCTGAAGATTACCAAAAGACATTGGGGCGCAAATATCATCGAAAATCTATGGGATGATTTGAAGCAGGCTGTCCATGCTCGGAAGCCGTCAAATTTAACTGAACTGGAGAGATTTTGCATGGAAGAATGGTCAAGAATACCTTCATCCAGAATCCAGACACTCATCAAAGGCTATAGGAGGCGTCTAGAGGCTGTTATATTTGCAAAAAGGAGGCTCAACTAAGTATTGATGTCATATCTCTGTTGGGATGCCCAAATTTATGCACCTGTCTAATTTTGTTATGATGCATATTGCATATTTTCTGTTAATCCAATAAACGTAATGTCACTGCTGAAATACTACTGTTTCCATAAGGCATATCATATATTAAAATGAACTTGCTACTTTGAAAGCTCAGCCAATGATAAACAAAATGTATGTAGCCTACATTTTCTTCCTTGGTGTCACTACAGAGATTCAGTAAATTCTTGCTAAAAAATAATTGGCTCTGTTTCAGTGCTATGAAAATGAACTAGTTTGGATTGTTCTGTGTGCACTTCATATATTACTGTATTAAGCTAAGCTCAGTGACTATGAGTACATTAGTCTGCCTATATTTAGAGTTCTTCCTAGATGGCCAAGCTTCTCATTTTTTCACAGATAGTTAAGCTTGAAAACCTTTTGAAGAATCTCCTTTCCACTGCTAATACTGACATTGTACTTTTTTCAGTCACAGTTTGTGTAAAACAGGTACTTAGCTTATTGGGTAATCTAAGAATTGTCTTTCCTTTTTAACAACCACAGTCTGATATTTTATAAGACCTGCAGGGTATTAACCAGTGCAAAAATATGTTGGTCATTGTCATGTTTTCCCTTTATCCTTCATAATAATCAAAATCCATTAATGTTTAAATTTGTACACTTTGAAAAGCTACACCACTTCTTACACAGCAATAGTGTACTCTTGTAGCATCTCTCATAAAGTACCTCAGGGGTACAGTCATAATTATTTTTTGGGCCCATAAAATATTTGTAAAACATAATTGACAAACTACAAAAACTCCACAAATATGATCCATTGTTAGCTGGAACATTCCGTTTTGGTTCTTATTTTTGAAAATATGAAGATACAATTACTCTGTTAATTACAATGCTGAAGAGCTGCATTTACCAGGACAATTCAGCAATACGCAGTGACTTTGGAACTTCTGAACATTTCTCATCTCTCTCTCTCACTCTTACCTTTCATAGCTTCTAAATAAACATGGTAACCTCAAACACTGAAATGAATTTCATGAAGTGTTACTTTAACTTCTTGACAATACTCCCATTAGATGTCAGCATTCACCTGTTCTTGGTGAGAAAAGCATGAGTGAGCTTCTACAGAACCTTCCTGGTTAATTGGATGGTTTGTGAGAATTACTTTGAAGTTGCCTGAAGCTCACTCTTCATGTCCAAGCAAAACTCAGGCCACACCCTCAGCTTCAACTAAGATGCTGACATATCTACTGTTTAAAAATCTTGGGGACTATTTGTAGTCATAATGAAATCTGAGACTAATACTACAGGCAGGCAGTACATTCTGATTATGTTCTGAATTTCTGCAGAAAGTGCACAGCTGCTGTAGATTTTTCAGTAGGCAAAATGTCATTTTAAATCACTTTACTTAAAAGTAATGTTTTTTAGTTTAGGAGCAAATAATATTTATTTTAACTGTTAAGTGTAATGTTTATCTTGACCTTAAGATATATAAGATAAGCTTCAGTTTTAATAAACATTTAATGTGCCAAAGTAATGAATCTTTTATGATTAGGCAAATGTTTGTGTTTGTCAACATTAAAGCAATAAAGTGGTAAAATATTCTAAATGACCACATTTATATTTAAATATTTTTCTTTAATATGATAGTATTAGTCAAAATCATACAATGTATGTATTTTAAAGAATTAGGAGCACATTTAAACATCACACAAATATATATAAATGAATAAAGTATCTATCTATCTATCTATCTATCTATCTATCTATCTATCTATCTATCTATCTATCTATCTATCTATCTATCTATCTATCTATCTATCTATATAGTATAATAGATATACATTTTTTTTCTGTTTAGCAATTTTTAGATTTGTTGGCTGGAGATGAAGAAGAACATGCTGTTTTGTTGTGTAACTATTTTCTAGCAATGGGAAAAAAGGCTTGGCTCATTATTGGAAGTGCTATTCCTGAAGTAAGTAACATGTTCAGTTGAATCAAGTACTGTATTATACTATTATTTGTCCTCACAGGTGGCGCAGTGGTAGTGCTGCTGCTTTGCAGTAAGAGACTGTGGAAGATTGTGGGTTCGCTTCCCGGTTCCTCCCTGTGTGGATAGCGCTTTGAGTACTAAGAAAAGCGCTATATAAATGTAATGAATTATTATTATTATTAAATATTTTGTGAAATTTCTAGTAGCAGAGTACAATGGAACATATTAATACTCAGGGGCATATAGACAAGAACTCAGCTGCATAATTATTGTGTCATGCTGTTGTTGCATCACAGTAAATTAGTTATTTAAAAATTTTGTTTTAATATCTGTTCAGTAATTGTAATTTTTACTGTAAATTAGCTGCTGAAGTCACTGAACATATATTATTCTTTTAATGATTCTCATTTAAAAAGACTGCTTAAATTTCATGCTCCTCATATGCTGTTTCTTTTCTACCCAAAATATTGCAAAATATATTATTTATTATTTATCATCATCAATACAAATGATTAGAATGATTTATGATTGAAAATATGATTTTCATTTCACTACTGTTATTAGATGCCTATTTTGATATAATTTTTCCTTACATACAAAAATATATTTTATTTAGGGGCCAACCTCTTATGTATTGACTCAAGAACATAGCCAGTTCATCATCTGGAACCCAAGCACCGGACAGTTTTACAGTCAGTATGACACTTTCTGTCCACTGCAAAGTGTTGGCTGCCTTGTTAATGCTGACAATGTAAGTACATAAATGAAAAATAAAGTCAAAAATGTTTTTCAGATAAAAGTTAATAATGCTAGTCTAGTAATTTATTTTAGGTTGTTTATGTTACAGAATGAATACTTAGAATGGGCACAAGATGGTACCTGGAACATCAGTATTAGATTTTGTACATTCCTTTAATGAAAATGAAGAGAAGTAAAGATTTCTCTTGCTTTTATTTATATGTATGATATTAAGTTAATATAAATTTTACATAAGTATCTATGTCTAAATTTATTTTATTAATTGTTCTTTAAGTGTTTTTATTTTTTTTTGTTTTGATAGAGTGCCATGAGTGACTACTAGTCATAATTTCCAGACTTTAATGTGTATTTTTATTTGATTTTTCCTTCTGAAGCTCATACAATTGTATAATTGTCAGTCAATCTATTTTCTTAACTCATACAGGGTCATTTTTTTTTTTGTTTTCTTCATTTGTCCATTTTCATGCCCACCTAATGTAATCACATAAGACGTTTGGCACAAGCCAGGAACCAACCCTGATTCCAACTCATTCTATCACACAGTACACCTAACACATGCATTATTATTATAATAACTATCTGTTAATGAAACAATCAGTTTACAAAGCTATAGTATCTAATAGCCCAAAAATATTTTTTTCATTTGGCAGCTATAAGATTTGCACAAATTCCCTTGTAATTTTTTTCTGTGTTAATTTTAATCTATCATAGTGCCTTAGCAGTGTAAGAGACGGGCAATATATAGTAGTTGTGATTATTAATTTAAAAAAAAAAAAAACTGTATTAGCAGTGAGATGGTAGTAGAATCCTCATGTGTACAGAGAACAGTGAAATTCTTAGTTGATGTGGGAGTTCATTGTTTTGAGATGACAATTTGAACCAATATAAGTACTTAAATTTCTATAAAAAATGACAATGTGGTATCCCCACTCCAAGTAAAATGCAATGTTTGTATATTAAAGAGTTTAAAATGCATAATTTAAGAATTATGCTCTTTTTCTGCTTTTAAACTGTATAAAGAACATGAAGCATTCTTCTGAAACATGCATACCTAAAATTATTATCTGCTTATCACATAGGTCACTTTTTATAATTTACATCAAGGAAAATTATTAAAAGACAAGTCTGGTTGAAGTTAATTCTTCACAGTTATAGTATATATTAGTTTACCACACGAAAATACATTTTAAAGTAAAGCATATTTTATAAATTTTAAAATACTAGGGGGCTTCGCCCACCCCTGTTTTTGGTTTACCGGATATACAATTTAAAGAGATTGTTATTTTCATGGGAATTTTTACATATGCATTATTTTCACATTTACTTTAAAAACTTTTGTAAAAACAATACTTGTCCTTTATTTCCAGCCACGTGTGTGGTTACAGCTCTTTCTCGCAAGACGTATAACGCTGCTCGCGTTGTGAAGGGGGGGAGCGGCTGAATGCAAGCTAAGGATATGCCGTCAGATCATCTGCTGTCTTTCTGCTGCTGGCGAGTTGCCTGTTCTGCTTGTCGCATGTCATTGTTTTAAGAGCTGGGAGCACATCATGCGTGTCTGCCAAAAGCAATCCAACAACTGCTAGGTTAGATGTCTGTGGACTTGTTTTAAATGATGGCTCACTGCCTTGTCTCGCATGACGTTGTAAAAACAATAATTATCCTTTATTTCCGGCCCCGGACGTGGTTATATCTCTTTCTTGCAGGACGTATAACGCTACTCGCGATGTGAAGGGGGGGTGGGGCAGCTGCTGGTGCACCGCCTGTCGATCATTTTAAAGCGTGTACAGCCACTGTCCTTTTTGCCACTTCGTGTCTCTGCTGCTCGTGTTGTGATCGCTTGTCCGTGATCATAAATATACACCTGACCGAATTTTTAATTTTAATTTAATTTTAATTTTCTTTGAAATTAAACTTGTCGTTGCTTTAACTGTTGTGGGACCACAGATTTTCATAGCCTCTGGTCCATTATTGTATAAATTTGCGTTTTGTGCATTGAATGATGCAAAGGTGAAAAGACTTTGTTTTCTGCTCTTTGCCTTTTATTTCTGACCTAGCTTTGTCCTGCTATGTTTTCAATTACTCCTGGTCCTGATGATTAATTTCCTTTTGTTTGCGCTAACGCAATCTTTTAGTCGTCGACGTTTCATTAATAACATATTGTCCTTTATACGCTTTATATGCACTAAGACCCCTGGATCTGTGTGTGCTGCGTGCCTTTACACTACTGATTTTTTTGCTGGCCGTGCTCTGATATTTCTTGTAAGTAGGGCGTGTCTTGCAAGAATCTCATGTTCTATATCCCCGCGAGACGCTCCGTGGCCATTCTCTTTCGTCTCGCAGGTCTTTTATTTGTCTTCCGTGATCTTAACGAGAAGATCACGTATCGTCTCCTAGTCAATCCCACAGGATTTTTTTTTATAATAGAGAGATAGCCTACGCGTGCTGTTTTATAGTGGAGTCAATATGTACTAAGACCCCTTTGTAAAGAAAGTCGTAAACACAGAAAAAAAATATTACAAAATGAAAAAGGCAGCATGTGCATTAGAACAGATTGAAGATCCACAAATCCGTTGATTTTTTTGAATGCTTGAGGATTTGGTCTTGCTGAGAATGTAATACAAGATGGAGTGTAATATCTTAGAGTGAGTAAATTCACTGACACTGATACCAATCAATCTGTATATGCATTGGAAGAACATACAAACACCATGTAGAACCCAAACCTATGAGACAGGAATGACAGCTCTACTACTCTGCTGAAATTAAGATGTCTGGATTGAACTTAATAAACTTCAGCCTGTTTTAAATTAGGTGAATTGACATTGCTAAATTGGCCCATGTGTTGTGGGTGTTTGGGAAAGTGTGGGAAAAAGACATTTTGATTGCTATCAAAGCAGAATTATACCGAAAAATAAAGGAAAACAGATCCGTGTTGTGTAGGAATGTTTTCACTTTCTTTAAGTATTTTATTATTAGGTTGATAGAAAAAATAATTCTTGCACCAAAAGATGTAGAGGACCACAGAGACTGCAGAAAAAAGATTAGATAGGCAACCAGCGAACTTGGGAAAAACTGGGAAATGGCCATTAAATGAATGATGATGATGATGATGAAAAGTTTCATTATTGTTTCAGCTGTTGCTTTCATTGATTTATGATTTTATCAATGATGCTTTACTAACAAGAAAAGTTACATTGAATAGGACTCTCCCTGATGCCAGAAGTGGTTCTCTACAGATGGAATTTAAAAGATTCCTAGACTGAAAAATTTTAGTTTAGCTTATAATCAGAAGATATGCTAAGGCAAGGCCTCACCCGGGAAAGAACGGAGAAGAGGAGAAGTGAAAAGCTTGGGCAATAAGACAGTCCACTCCCCCTTGTTGAGGAAGGTACAGCATGGCTTCAGGATGTTTGTTTTTCTCTTTTACTCAGACTTTTGATCGTTCCTCTAGCATGGTATACCTTTGGTCTCCTTGGCAGTATTACAGATGTAGAAGGATGCCGTGAGGTTACCTCTTTCTGCTATACCACCAATAGATTATTTCAGTATAACTCAGGATTTCTTCTAGTTATAGATATTTGTGTGTTTTAATGGGATCCTGTTTTTAAAGCAAAAATGTTTTCAGAATATAATTACAACCATATGGTTATCACTTTAACAGTCAGATATTCTGCAGTCTAGTCTGCCTTGCCGAAACAAAAAAGGTACAGGAAGGTGGTTGTAAAGATGTTGCTATCCTTTCTGACTTAACTCACACTGCTTGCTCACATTTCTCTTTTCAGGGTAAATGAGTATGTTTCTATGTAGTTTACATATATCATTTGTAAGAGCCTTTCCATACAAAAAAGTTAAAAATATGACTGATAGTAAGTTCTCCCATCCTTAACATGATGTGATTCTGTCAGTAAGAAGTACTCAGAGAGATGAATAGCAAAGTCACAATTAGTGTAGGAAGAAAGGTACTGATAGCACATCTTTGTTTACACACCTAACATATATAACAATAGATCAATTAACACCTTCCCCTTCTTGAGTGAAAATTATCAAAATTATCCCAGACACTCCACAACTAGTAAATATTTCTGATGTAAGGTGAAATATCCACATTCAAGTTTGCAGTTTTTTTCTTCTGACAAGGATAAGTCAGCTGAGAAATTATGTGTTTTTCACTGCTAATAAAGAAGTCATTTTTTTAACTAGGGCACTTAAAAAGGAAGCGTTTTTACTATTTCAAAGATGCACATACAAGATGAAAAGTAGACCAGCCTACTTTAAACAAATTTAGACAACTCACTTTATGATTCAGGGTGTTATTTAATGTATGCACACTGTTTGCCTGTCATCCTATTCTGTTTTTGCAGGCAGATAAACAAAATATTTGTTTTTTACAGAATAGTTTAATATTAAACAAAAATCTAACCTTGTGCCAGCAGCTTGTCTCCTAACAGACTTACTCCCTTTCTGATTGTTTCTTGATCTGATGTGATGAAACTTTTTTATGCCAGAAGCCAAGGATTCCTAAAAGAGCATAGTGCTCTATAATGATGTATTTATTTGTTGCAATAAATTTATACAGATGTTTTCATCTTATGACTTTTAAATAAAGGCAGTTTACTCATTTTATAAATTTCAAATAGCATGTATTTACCTGTGCTTCTGTTCTTTCTCATTCTTTGTATGCTTTATTTACATTATATTTTAAGGTTACAGTTTTTGAGAAAGAAGGCAAGATCTGTCCAGAGATTTTACTTTAGAATTGTTTTTAATTACTTGTTGGTGATATTTATAAATTTGTGTTGGTTGATTAATATAACCCTTTTCAAACATATTGTGTATCCTACATGCTTATTGTTTATTAACTTCAAAACCACTTCTACAAATTTTGTCTCTTAGGTTTGGTTCAACATACAGCAGTATAATGCTCCTATGAGAATGAGCTTTGATATTACTAAATCCAAGTTCTGGAAACCTTTTTTCTCAAGAAATTTTTCTCATCCAGGACTTTCCAGTATCCAGGTACTGTTGAAAATGACTATTTATTTTTCTAAATAATGTTCATCCTATGTACGAAGTATTGTTTGAAATGTAATACCACGTGTACTGTTTGGTTGCTGTTAGAGTATGCATTGTTCAGAAATAATTTAAAGCTAAGCTGTCCATGGGCACATGAGTGTGGGAACTTCAGGTTCATTTGATAGTACTGTTTTATAATAACATTTTTCAACCCATTTCTGAGTCAAATTTAATTATTACACATGTAAAAATATTTGAATCTGAGGACTAAAGAGAATTTTACATAAAGTCACTGTTCACTTTCTTTAGCCTTCTCAGTCACTTTAATGTAGAGCATAGTCAGATTTGAGGGATGTAATCCAAATCATTGTCATTGACGTCCACAAGATACACACAGATTTGGGATGTTTATCTAACTGCTAATCCAGTAGGGGAAAGAAAAGTGTATGTTAAACTCATTCTGCTTCATCTTCAAAGATACAGTGGAACATCTGGTCACGACTGTAATTTGTTCCAAAACTCTGGTCGCAATCCAATTTGGTCGTGACCCGAACTAGATTGTATGAAAATACAATTACAGTAATCCCTCGCTACTTCGCGGTTCACTTTTTCGCGGATTCACAACTTCGCGGATTTTATATGTAAGCATATCTAAATACATAACGCGGATTTTTCGCTGCTTCGCGGGTTTCTGCGGACAATGGGTCTGTTTACTTGCTTCCTCAGTTGGTTTGCCCAGTTGATTTCATACAAGAGATGCTATTGGCGGATGGCTGAGAAGCTACCCAATCAGAGCACGCAGTTAAGTTCCTGTGTGCTGCTGATTGGCTCAGCGACGGAGTGTTGCATTAACCAGGAAGTCTCATCTCACTCATTCATCATTAACGTGCTAATGCTTCAGGGGCCGTGTCCAAGCACCAACAGAAGATGCAAATGATTGCAGAAAAGGTAAAAGTTTTGGATATGTTGAAGGAAGGGAACAGCTACACCACTGCAGGACATCGATTCTCTTTATTTAAAAAGGAGGAAAAGCATATAAGATCTACAGCCGCAGTGTCCTTTAACCAGGGTGCAAAACGAGTTGCAAGTGGACGTGATAAGGCAGTAGTCTGGATGGAATCTGCTTTAGGAATCTTTGCAACAAGGTCGACGACGTCATGACCGCCTACAAGCTGCTACGTGTACTTCACTATACAGTAAGTGTAAACTTATCTACCGATTTCATATTGCTTAGCAGTTGTCCCTGTTTTTAATATAGTAAATGGCGGGTTGTAAACAATACAGGGAGGGTTTAAAAACGTCCAAATACACGTTAAATAATTAAATAAATATAGTGTCCCTACTTCGCGGAAATTCAGTTATCGCGGTCGGCCTTGGAACCTATCTCCCACGATAAGTGAGGGATTACTGTAATCCATTTCAGACCATACGAACTGTATGTAAATATTTTTTTTTAAGATTTTTAACACTAGAATTACCAGAGCCTACGAAAAAACTCGTAGATCCGTCCCACCTTAAAACGCTTCGCACTTCTCCGTCAGCGTCTTTTGTCCTTTAAATGTGTTGATAAGCAGCAAACAGCAAGCAGTCTGCTATCACATCCCCCCACCGGCACACAGTTTTCTCAGCTCAAGTCTGCTTACCTACTTGTCAGTTGCTTAGAGCTGTATAGAGTGAGAAGTCATGCAATTTGACACCTTTTATAAATACTATATCGTTATTTGGAACACTTGCATTTCATGTGTGTTCCGTGTCTACAATGATCTATGCACAGTAAACACATCGTTAAAACAAAAACGTTTTTCATGTTTTAGTAATAATTGACAAAATGTAGGCATGAAGTGTATAATGTGTGAAGCCTGAATTCCAAATATCTTTATACACTTTCAGAAAAGATAAAAGTATAACAGAACAAATGCACTTTTTTCTAAGGCTATAACCAAAGAAAAAGAAACCTGGTTAGTGCTGCTTGCTGTTCTGCTTTCTTGGGTAGTACTGTATACTGGTTAGAGCTGCCGACTCCAACTCATAAGGTTCTGGGTTCGAGTCTTAACGTTTTCCAAAATAAACGTTTTGAGTAGTAAGCTGTTCTTATAGTTAATATTATACAATAAAAGCATACATTTGATTTGCGACTGTAACAGCCACTGTAAATGTATAGTACTTGTCAAAGTTAGCGTCTTTTTTTTAGTTTTACTTTATTTACTTATCTTCCTACAGCATAAAGTCACAAGTATACTGCAGAGCTTCCTCTGTTTGATTGTCAAGGGCATGCTCACAAATTACACGTGTAATGCCACGAAAAATACCTGCTGACACTTTAGTACGCGAGCAATGGTACGAGAATGCAGTTAGACTTTTTTTGGGCACATACACCACGCTAGTGTTTAGATCTGGACGATGTTAGCGTTGGCGAGTTCTGTAAGCCGTGCTGTTTCTTTGAAGGACAGGTGATTAGCAGAATGACGCCGGACTTTTGCCTTTACGCCTGGTGCAGCTGCGTTGTTCTTATATGTGAGGGGTCGGTTCTTGCGGGGATGGCTTCTGTTTTCTCAGATCTCAGTTCACCTCTGTTATATCGCGTCTTTATTTGAAAACAGCAGTGTCAGATTGTGGCGAGCGTGAACGCTAACTTTGACAAGCACTATAAATTTACAGCGGTTGTTACAGACATAACTCAAATGTATGTTTTTATTGTATAATATTAACAATAATAGCAGCTCTCTACTCAAAACGGCAAATTTGAGAAGCTGCCAGCATCAAACCCAGAAGCTCTTAATTGGGAGTCAGCAGTTCTTAACATTGCACCACGCAAGCTGTCGCATCAACCGCTTACCGCAACCTGCTTTCTTTTTTCTTCAGTTATATTCTTGAATAAAAGCGCACTTGTTCTGTTATACTTGTACTTGTGAAAGTGTTTATTTGATATTTGGACTTCAGGCTTCACACCAGTCATTCTCAGTCACACACACCACTCACATCCACGTCCACAGTTTTCCCAGTCTCGTTCGCGCACAAGTTCTGACACGTTTTTATATACAATCATCAGATTCAAATATTAACAGGTCCCACACACAACTGCTGACTTCCAATCAAGAGCTTTTGGGTTCGAAGCTAGCAGCTTCTCAAGTTTACCGTTTTGAGTAGAGAGCTGCTGTTATTGTTAATATTATACAATAAAAACATACATTTGATTTACGTCTGTAACAACCACTGTAAATTTATGGTGCTTGTCAAAGTTAGCGTTCACGCTCGCCCCGATCTGACACTGCTGTTTTCAAATAAAGACGCGCTATAACAGAGGTGAACTCAGATCGGAGAAAACAGAAGCCATCCCCGCAAGAAACGTCGACTCACATAAAAGAACAACGCAGCTGCACCAGGCGTAAAGGCGAAAGTCCGGCGTCATCCTGCCAATCATTTGTCCTTCAAAGAAACAGCACGGCTTACAGAGCTCGCCAACGCTAACACCGACCAGATCTAAACACTAGCGTGGTGTATGTGCTCAAAAAAAGTCTAACTGCATTCTCCTACCATTGCTCACGTACTAAAGTGTCAGCAGGTATTTCTCGTGGCATTACATGTGTAATTTGTGAGCATGCCCTTGACGATCAAACAGAGGAAGCTCAACAGTTCACTTGTGACTTTATGTGTGAAGATAAGTAAATAAATCAGCTTGCATGTTATTTATTTGGATCAAATAAAGACGCGCTATAGCTATTTATCTATCCCCTTAGCTTTTTTATATATATTATATAATAATAGTTATAAAGACACTTGTTCATGTTAATTGCAGTCTCGATTGTTAAAAATAATATTTTAAAAAGAGCATCCCACATGAAAATACAGTGATCTGACTGACTGACTGACAGTGCATACCACTTTATATGGTTAAAAAGAAAAAAAAATAACACTTTCCAGCGGGGAATCGAACTGGGGTCTCTAAGGCGCAACAGGCCTGCTGCGCACTGATTGGCTGAGCAGTCTGCGTCAACTATCCGCAACTTAGTATGTATCGTGATCATGATTTAGAGAGAATAAAAGTGAAAAAAATGGAAACTTTTACAAGTCCTATAAATGTACACTGTGTGTTACAGACGCAAACCAAGTGTATGTGTGTACTGTATAATATTAACAATAAGAGCAGCTCATTACTGAAAATAGCAAATATAGGAGGAAGTCGGGATCGAACCGGGGACTCTTGATTACACCGGGGATGTTTGATTACAAGTCAGCAAATCTTACCACTACTCTATAGAAACTGTTGTTTTGTCTTTAACCTTTTGTGAAAGTGTTAACTTGATTTTTGGACTTCAGGCTTCATATATAGTATATGCCTACATTTTGTCATTTACTACTAAAATCTGAAAAATATTTCTGTTTTAAAAATGTGTTTACACAGATTACTGTAGAAACGGAACACACATGAAATGCGTGTGTTCCAAATAACGATCTATTATTTCCACTCTAAAACTCTAGCAGTTCAGTCACTCCCAGATAATCAAACAAGGCATGAGCTGGGAAAACTTAGTGAATGTTCTGCGACGGTGGGGGATGGAATAGCCGGCTGCTTGCTGGCTCGTCTTAATCGGCACATTTAGAAGACAAAAGAGAGGTGAGAACGGTTTTAAGGTGGGCTGGATCTACGAGTTTTTTCGTAGACTGTGGTAATTCTAGTGTTAAGCACAAAAATAGTTAATTATACCAAAGATTGCACAGTGTAATAGTAAACTAAATATAAAAACATTGAATAACACTGAGAAAACCTTGAACAATAGAGAAAACTAACATTGCAAGAGTTCACTCTACACCCTTACGAACCGCTTGCTGTAAACACTTTTTTTAATGAGTTATAAGCACATGGAAAAAAAATGAAAATTTGAAAAATCCTTAATTTATACAAAAACTAACCATAAACAACCAAGAAAACTAACCTTGCATGAGTCAAGTTCTGGCATGAAGGAAGAGAGGAGGTTACAGTTTTGAGGGAGAGTCTGGCTCTGCAATGGAGGGATGTTCTCCTTCAGGTGTTTTCTCTCTTGTGATTTCTTGGGTTTCTGGTGTTTTTAGCTGTTTAGCTGGTGGATTAGACTTCCCGAAATAGCGGTCTACTGTGACTTGCCTTTTCCTGTGCATTAAAATTTTTCAGAAATGCGAGACAACATGGTCGTTCATCATGTTTATCACTCTGTTCACAAAAGCTTTGTCAGGGTGGTTCTTCTCGAAAACATCCTGGCACTCGTTCCATTTTTCCATGATGGCTTTTATTGCATCACTTTTTATAACCGCCCTTTCCTCTTCTTCCCCTGAGGACTGCTCCTCGGTGAGCAACGTGTGCTGCTCCTGCTGGAGTTCAGCAAGTTCCTCCATCGTCAGCTCCTCCTTGTGATTCAGGTCCAGCACCCCGATATCCTCATTGTCCACTTCAAGACCCATGCTCTTGCCCATGGACACAATCTCATCCACAACAGGAGGCTGAAATCTTTCAAAATCCTGTTCAGGAACGCATTCAGGCCAAAGTTTCTTCCAGGACGAGTTCAAGGTCCGGTATGTTCAAGACATCTCCTCGGTCACATTGAAACACCTGGCGAATAGTCCTTTGGTGTACAGCTTCTTAAAATTTGAGATAACCTGCTGGTCCATGGGCTGCAGAAGACAAGTCATGTTGGGGGGGAGGAACACAACCTTATTAAAGTTGTACTCCTCAAACATATTGTCAACGAAATTTGGAGGGTGTGCCGGTGCATTGTCCATCAGGCATTTTTCAAGCAGATTATTCTCTTCAAGATATCGCTTCACGGTGGGAGCGAAAGCCTCGTGCAGCCATTCCAAAAACAAGGTCCTTGTGACCCAACCCTTCGTGTTTGCCCTCCACATCACGGGCAGTCTGGCTTTGTTTACATTGTGCTGCTTAAAAGCATGAAGGTTCTATAATTGGTAAACAACTAGTGGCCTGATTTTTACGTCGCCACTAGCGTTAGCACACAGCAAAACGGTTAACCTCTCCTTCATTGGTTTATGGCCGGGCATAGCCTTCTCTTCCTGGGTAATGTAGGTCACTCTTCGGCATCCTCTTCCAGTACAATCTGGTCTCGTCGCAGTTTCACAAATTCTTCTGCAGCTTCAGCGTTGGAACTAACAGCCTCTCCATGCCTTACCACACTATGAATGCCACTTCTCTTGGGAACGTTTTCAAACCATCCTCTACTGGCTTTAAATTCTTCACCTTTGCCTCTCGTAGAAGGATATTTTTGCAGCAAATCGCCATGAATCTTCCTGGCTTTCTCGCATAACATCGCCTCGCTTATGCTATCCCCTGCAAGTTGCTCCTCATTCAACCACACTAGCATCAGTTTTTCCACCTCTTCCAGCACTTGAGGCCTCTTCTTGGTTAACATTGTAACTAATTTTGCAACATCAGCTGCTTTTAATGGCCTCTTTCTGCTTTAGAATAGTCGAAATCATAGATTTTGACTTCTTGTACTCGGCAGCAAGATCGGTAACACGAACACCACACTCATACTTTTCAATAATTTCTTTCTGTAATTGGATTTCAGTTTTCTTCAAACCTTTCTTCTCACCAATACTACCACTCTTCACTTGCTTAGAGGCCATGGTTAATTGCAAAATTAATGCAAACGAACATGAAATAGAGCACAGAGTTCACAGCAAATGCACGCATGTCTGACCGAGAGCAATGTACAGGGAGAGACTGAAGACGTGCAGAAATCATTGGCACGTACGAACCGGAAGGGAAACTGGTTGGCTGCCAGTGTTTTTGTTTGCCACCCGAGTGTGTGGTCGTGAAAAAATGCAAAAGTTTGGCGAACTTTTTGATCGTAGCCTGATTTGTACGTGTTCCGATACGTTCGTAACCAGAGGTTTTACTGTACTAGATCTTACTTAAAAATGATTACTCATTGCATATGTGAAAAATACTTCCAGTTCATTACTTTAACTTGAAACGTTCAATGAGGAGGATACATCATCACTATGTATAGTTTCAGTGTTTTTTATGAATTTAGCAGAAATGTTTCTGAATTTTTTGTAAATGTGTGTCATGTAACTTGTCAATCACTATATTTAGTGTAATGCTTGTACTTATCTTGCTTTTTCCCAATAGCTTTATTTCTGGTGATTATTTTAAAATTATAATTGTTTGGGAGTTAAAAAAATAGTTTAAATAGATACTGCTTCTTTTGATTAATTGTAACAATTTCACAGAACAAAAAGAGTAATACATTGCACAGTGAGTAATACATTGGACAGTGTATATCTTAAGCATACATTAGCATAAAAAAAGGGCATTTGTTTTAAACCTCTCCGCCTCATCACTGAAGTCAGAAGCTTTTCAAATACAGTAACTGTTTTCTTAGACCACGCAATGCCTGGCTAGTTTGATGCCATTCAGAGCAAAACTGCTGTGGCATTAATATTAACATTTTAAGACTCCATTGTTTTTAAGTACTTATTTTTGTTCAAATACTGCATATTGTTATTTCTAAATGGGTCTCTGGGGCTGGCAGGTCACTCAGAACATCTTTATTAATAGTCAGTGCGCAAAATAATTGGGTGAGTAATGTTGGCTAAACACCTTGAAATTTTATTCTGGGTCAATAGAATATACAAAAAATGTGTTATCACTTAGCATACAGTATGCATATCTTGGGCCTATAAATTGCATTATACATTGACATGCAATCTACAAACAAAAACAACAACATTACATGGAAGAGCCACTTTTCAGTCTATATGTTAGACTGCTGTAGCTTACTCCCATTGCCCCATGCACATTCCTGAGGATTACTAGGAGCTGGAGCCCTCTCAATAGCATTACCACAAGAATCATCCCAGTAACAGGTTGTTTGTTGAACAACTTAAAACAGCAACTCTACATTCTGAGAGCCTGAAAAGACTGACGATTTTCCTTTCCCATTTTTACGAGTGACAGCAAACAATAACAACATTTAAGTCCTTAACATATTTTTATACACAGGATGTAGCTCAAATTAAAATTAGGTAAGAATAATAATGAATAAACAACATTAAATAAATAGGAAAAACCAAGCTGGGAGCAAGATGCAGCTGGCTTACGCTGTTCCCAACCAGTCAGTATCACAATCTAAGCAATCAGCATTACATCCTTCCTTATCACTGAGATAATGGTCCATACAGGCATGCACTAATGGCTATGTTGTGTTCCAGTTTATTCGTTTTGGTGCTCTTTCTCTGACCCCCTGATTTGAAAGATGTGATTTTTGAATTCTAGTATAGTATTTTCTCACGAACTCGATAATGGGTACTACATCATTTGCACAATGTGGCACACTGGTTTTTCACCATTTTGTTTAGCCTAAAAGTACAAAAAATGTTTTATTTGCTCTTTCAAAAATTGAATGCATATTTTTTGCATCTGGCTTTGTGAAGGTTTGATAAGAAGGGGCCCTTTGGGTATGGAATAGCTATGCTGGTGTTGGTATATACAGTGGTGTGAAAAACTATTTGCCCCCTTCCTGATTTCTTATTCTTTTACATGTTTGTCACACAAAATGTTTCTGATCATCAAACACATTTAACCATTAGTCAAATATAACACAAGTAAACACAAAATGCAGTTTGTAAATGGTAGTTTTTATTATTTAGGGAGAAAAAAAAAATCCAAACCTACATGGCCCTGTGTGAAAAAGTAATTGCCCCCTGAACCTAATAACTGGTTGGGCCACCCTTAGCAGCAATAACTGCAATCAAGCGTTTGCGATAACTTGCAATGAGTCTTTTACAGCGCTCTGGAGGAATTTTGGCCCACTCATCTTTGCAAAATTGTTGTAATTCAGCTTTATTTGAGGGTTTTCTAGCATGAACCGCCTTTTTAAGGTCCTGCCATAGCATCTCAATTGGATTCAGGTCAGGACTTTGACTAGGCCACTCCAAAGTCTTCATTTTGTTTTTCTTCAGCCATTCAGAGGTGGATTTGCTGGTGTGTTTTGGGTCATTGTCCTGTTGCAGCACCCAAGATCGCTTCAGCCTGAGTTGACGAACAGATGGCCGGACATTCTCCTTCAGGATTTTTTGGTAGACAGTAGAATTCATGGTTCCATCTATCACAGCAAGCCTTCCAGGCCCTGAAGCAGCAAAACAACCCCAGACCATCACACTACCACCACCATATTTTACTGTTGGTATGATGTTCTTTTTCTGAAATGCTGTGTTCCTTTTACGCCAGATGTAACGGGACATTTGCCTTCCAAAAAGTTCAACTTTTGACTCATCAGTCCACAAAGTATTTTCCCAAAAGTCTTGGCAATCATTGAGATGTTTCTTAGCAAAATTGAGACGAGCCCTAATGTTCTTTTTGCTTAACAGTCTTGGAAATCTGCCATGCAGGCCGTTTTTGCCCAGTCTCTTTCTTATGGTGGAGTCGTGAACACTGACCTTAATTGAGGCAAGTGAGGCCTGCAGTTCTTTAGACGTTGTCCTGGGGTCTTTTGTGACCTCTCGGATGAGTCGTCTCTGCGCTCTTGGGGTAATTTTGGTCGGCCGGCCACTCCTGGGAAGGTTCACCACTGTTCCATGTTTTTGCCATTTGTGGATAATGGCTCTCACTGTGGTTCGCTGGAGTCCCAAAGCTTTAGAAATGGCTTTATAACCTTTACCAGACTGATAGATCTCAATTACTTCTGTTCTCATTTGTTCCTGAATTTCTTTGGATCTTGGCATGATGTCTATCTTTTGAGGTGCTTTTGGTCTACTTCTCTGTGTCAGGCAGCTCCTATTTAAGTGATTTCTTGATTGAAACAGGTGTGGCAGTAATCAGGCCTGGGGGTGGCTACGGAAATTGAACTCAGGTGTGATACACCACAGTTAGGTTATTTTTTAACAAGGGGGCAATTACTTTTTCACACAGGGCCATGTAGGTTTGGATTTTTTTTCTCCCTAAATAATAATAACCATCATTTAAAAACTGCATTTTGTGTTTACTTGTGTTATATTTGACTAATGGTTAAATGTGTTTGATGATCAGAAACATTTTGTGTGACAAACATGCAAAAGAATAAGAAATCAGGAAGGGGGCAAATAGTTTTTCACACCACTGTATTGTGTATATTTTAAAGTTTGTAATAAGCCCATTCTAGTTAAAAGAAATCTCTATTAAAATAATTTATCATATGTGACAGTCACATTCAGAAGTCTTTTTCACACTTACGGCCAAGTTAACCATTCCCGGAATTCCCAAGAAATCATTTGTTCGCACATGCAAGGTCAATGTGAGAATTTCCTGTGTCAATAGCATTCATATGTTGAATTCTCACCTTTGGGAAGAAGACTGGGATCCTGAAAGTTTCTCGAAATATCTGTGACCCCTGCCTGCAATATATATTGGTGACCAAGGGTTGAGGTTTTCTTTTTATCCATTTATGTACTAATTATTTGTCACTGTATTATTAGTCCTAAAGATTGTAGGAAACTGATAAACAGCAAGACCAAATACAAAACAGCAAAGAGTTAAAGGCATGAGTTACTGCATTCTTATTGTCCTGAAAAACTGCACAAAGTTCAGTGCCATGTATGTGTACCATTCCCTTTGCTTTTGAAAAAGAAGGCATAAAAAGAAAACATTATCTGATGGTAACAAGCATTTTTCTCTTTAGCTTGAATGGAGAACTGTCAAACATACTGACTTAGTCAAAACAATCACCCTCTAGGATTCTTGTTATTGGTTTTCTTGTGTGAATGTCATTGCAGTGTACAGTATATGAGTACAATGTTACATTTTAATACTTTACCCAGCAAAGTTTTGGCTTTGTCCACAAATGTACAGTTGACTGCAAGATGTTGTAAGTTATGATCTGCTTTGGGTACATGTGACTGAAAACTTAGTTGTGTTTTTTATGTTATGTGACAATGCAGATGTTAGTATGGCTATGCTGGAGTCAACAGGAGAAAGCTTTGATCAGCATTCACTTTAAAGGAAATCAGCATTTAGAGGGAACAGATCAGAATGAAGCCACAGAATTTATTCACGCACAACATCTAAGTGTAGTATTTTTTTGTTTGTTTTTGGCTTAGTTTCATCTCCTGAGGGTAAAATAAAAAGAAGTTTGTTCAATGATTTTAGTACTTGGTTAAAATTCCAATGTATAAATTATCTATATTACTAAACGAAGGTTGTATATATGCACGGATGCCAGACTCACCGAAAGTGCATGCGCACTGCACCTCAGCGCCCCAGAGTCAAACCCAGCGGCTTCCCAGAGTCAGTAGGTGGTGCCCAAACAACACAACCTGTAAACTAAACTTCAGGTCACTGTACAACCGCCGCCCAAACGCGAACACAAACACCACAGCATATACAACCTTTGTTTAGTAATGTTTGTATATATGCAAGGATTGCAGAGGCCAGAAGCACCGACAGCGCACACGCACTGCGCCTCAGCGCCCCAGAGTCAAACCCAGCGGCTTCCCAGAATCAGTAGGTGGCGCCCAAACAACACAACACAACCTGTAAACTAAACTTCACGTCACAATACAACCACCGCCCGAACGCAAACACCACCGCATATATAACCTTCGTTTACTGATGTTTGTATATATGCAAGGAAGAAGCACCGAAAGCGCCCCCGCACTACGCCTCAGTGTCCCCGAGTCAAACCCAGCGGCTTCCCAGAGTCAGTAGGTGGCGCGCAAACAACACAACACGACCTGTAATCTAAACTTGAGGTAAAGCGTGCAAGCCAGGTTGTATATATGCACAGATGCCAGAGGCCACAAGCAAGCCGTACACAGTACAACCTCCGCCCGAACGCAACCAGCCACGCCACAGCATATACCACCTTCGTTTAGTAATGTAGCCCTCCAAGCCCGGATCCACCGCCATGGTCACTTCAGCACGCAAATCTGCCGTCGTCAGCAAACGACTTCTAGCTAACGACACAGCCATAAAAAACAAATATGAGACTGCATGGATAAAAACAATGAACGCAGGCGCCTACAATGCGCTTCTGAAACACCAGAACCAGATGAGTCACGGCTCCAAAAAGACACCGCTTTAGTACAAATATATTTATTTAATTAAATAGATAGATAGATAGATAGATAGATAGATAGATAGATAGATAGATAGATAGATAGATAGATAGATAGATAGATAGATAGATAGATAGATAGATAGATAGATAGATAGATAGATAGATAGATAGATAGATAGATAGATAGATACTTTATTAATCCCAATGGGAAATTCACATTCTTCAGCAGCAGCATGAAAACTTTCCCAGGACGCAACCACCCTCCATGATTTTTCTTCCCTCCAAATATCGGAGGGAACAGAAAATGATTGCCATTCTTGGATTTGCGATTCTTTTGAGAATCACGGGTTTGCTGGTATATATATAAAAGTAAATTCAGTTGCCAGATATAATGATTAAATAAAGAGATCTGCAAAAATAAGTTTTTTCCAGTACTGCAAAAATGTTTGGTGTTATTTATAGACCTGAGGGTGCTCCATCCATATCTGGCAATAGAAATTGACTGACACATCCAGTTTTTTGAGATATAACTGATTAAAATGAAAAACACTATTTTAGAGAAAAAAGACTTGAAAAAATTATAAATGACATACCAGTGTTTTCAATGTAACTTACAAAAAAAAGTAGACATTCGGGAGGTTTTTTCCTTGTATAATCCTCTGAAGGTATTTTATGGTGAAGTAACCACCAAATGTCTGCTTGCATAGACTCATTCCACTTTCCACTGTAATGTCTCTCCATTTAAGCAAAGCCCTGGTGTAACCTTTCCTGTGTCTATGAGAGACTATGTCCATGTTCACATGAAAAAATCCAAATAATAATGTAGGAGATTAATTTAAGACATGTTGCACCCAAGTGCTAGGTAAGAAGAAAGAAGCTTCTCAACTGGCTACTCATAGATATTAGGCCTTTGTATTCACAAGAAAATTGTAACACACAATTTTTTTCTTTTCCTCAATAAAGTAAGACTGTGCATTCTTCTTTTTGCTTAACTGTTACCTGATCAAAGGAATGGGTTGCTCAATCTGACCTTGTATATTTCTGTAACAAGCATTTACAGCTTGACAGCACCTTTCTGTCTTCTGGACAATAAAAGTAATTCTGCAAACCTTCTAAATATAAATTCTTTTCTATATGAAGGAATAAGAAGAGAGAAACAAAATACTGATTGAGAGCAAAAAATGTGTAGCAAATACATGAGTTGTTTCCAACTCAACTAACATTAAGAATGAGCAAGACTGCCATTTTTCAGATCAAAATATACTTCAAATAATATACTGACTATGAAAAATACTTATGCTGTAAAGTAAACATAGCGCTGCATTTTTAAAAATGGTTTTATTCACTTAATCTGATATCTCACTAAAAAGGTTTATGGTAGAGAAATTCTAATTAACACTAGAATCCCTGAAGTCTACGAAAAACTTGTAATCCTGGCCCACCGTAAATCCCTACGCACCATCAGCGTCTTTTGTTTTGTAAATGTGTCGATCAGCACAAGCAGCCTGCTGTTCCATTTTGAGTAGTAAGCTGCTATTTTTATTACTATTTTATAATAAAAGCATACATTTGGTTTGAATCTGTAACAGCCAGTGTAAATGTATGGTACTTGTAAAAATTAGCATTTTTTTTTTCTGTTTTGTTCTAACTGTCATGTTCACACAACAAACCCCACCCCCTCTCCCCCTACCACCCCAGATCTGACGCGGTTAGTTTTTATTTGAAACTGGGAATAACTATAGATGTGAGTGGTGTTTTGAAATAATGGAACTGAAAATTCTCTGATCTGTTGGGATAAAAGCTGACACACAAACGCTGGTGAATCGTGCCTTCTGGGTATCCTGTTGTCACTTGAATTTTTTTAATTCAGTTTTATTGAGTATTTGGAATAATTCATTTTATGACCTGTATAGTACATTTCGGAAAAGATTGTGGCACTAATGCAACATTATTCATTGAATATCGCATAACTTCATGCGGTTGTAGTCTGTGACCGTGTTTGTTTTTTTTTTCCCCCTGATCTTGCCCAGTCTCCACATTTTGGTGCATGGTGGTGTTTCTTTTGTACTCCAGGACATGCAGAGGAAAGAATAGTACAGAGAGGTCAGTTCCGTGCTATATACAATCGTCAAATTCAAATGTTAACAGTTCCCACACACCTAAGGACCGTCCTTCCTACATGTATGCCATGTGTACCTGTTGCAATGTACACACTTCTCTCTGTGCTGTGGTTACTATTATATTGAAGGAACACCTAACAGTGAGTACGCTTTCCTGTGGGGAAGCAGTGGTCTTGGAACAGATGCTTGTCGATGTTGCATCCTCTTTTTCCATTGCCTTTTTTTTGTAAGGAGCAACAACAAGGTTCCTGTGCAAGGTGAGCCAAGAACACTTCTTTTCTCAGTGGACCCCATGCATGCCTTGTACAGTACATGTGCATTCATCACCACCAGGTCAAGCATGTTGTAGAACACAGCAACCGGCCATCTGCGTGTTCCTGTTCGCACTGAATAAGCTCACGCCTTCTGATCCATGGTGTCAGCGCAGCACTGGGGAAAAAGTTAAAGAGACAAATATATGTGACATTTTGAATAAATTATTGTAGGACCTAAATAGTACCAATCAGAAAACGTTGCAATAATGCAATATTATTTGAAAACTAACAACGTCAGAGCGGGTGTAAATTTATGGTACTTGTAAAAGTTAGCTTTTTTCAGTTTTATTCTCTCAGTCATGTTCACGCTGTTACACCCCACATCCAGATAGTTCCGATAATACATTGCATGGCTACTTACTTTATAGTGATTTAGTCACCAGTTGCCCCAAATCCAGCCTGAATATGTCAGGATATGGACTCAATAAGGTATCCAAAGGAAAGTGCAGTCCATTCAAATGTACAGTATCCCACATGCTACATCATGAATAGAAAAAAGTGCTTTGAAATGGTAATTCTAATAATTTATCAAACTAGTATTAGAGTAATCCAAACATATTCAATTGTACTTAAGCAGCATTTGTTATTTTCCTCAACTTTGTTATTGTAATCATATAATTTATAGTTCTGTTTATTTTTGTACTGCTTATTCCTTAATGCAAGATACAGTAGTTTGAAGAAAATGAGACTTCTGATCCTTTACAACTTGTTTAATTGTGCAAACCTAATCTTTTAAAATTTTACATTTATGGTATACTTGTGCTTGATAATTCATATTTGTTTAGGCAGTGACATGCCTGGGCATAAATGTATGAAAATAAAATTTAACTAATAAGCCTCAGACCACCTTCTAACTTTAGTAATGACAACTATTGATTAAAAACTTTAAATGTATTTTACAGCCAGAAGAACTGGTTTATCTCCAAACGGATAGGGCTGCAGTAGCTGAACTACAAGATAGGTATTTTAAATGTTTTTTTTCTTTTGTCAAGAACATAACTTAGCAAACAGAGTACTTTGTCATACTGTTCTTTACTGGTTAAACTACTGAAGACAATTGTTTAACTGGCAATATCCGTTAATTATTTAATACTTTTTCATCCCAACAGAATAGAAAAGATATTAAAAGAGAAGATTATGGAATGGAGACCAAGAAATCCAACTCGTTGGAACAGATACTGTACGTCAACCTTAAGACAATTCTTACCTAAGTTGGAACTAACAAGAGGAAAAGATGTTGGAGATGAACACAGAATGGAACTACAGAGTCTGCTTGGAGACTACAGAGTAAGTAACAAACCCTCAGTCAAAAAGTGCATCTGAATATGTGGCCTTTGCATGACATGAATAATGTTCATAAAGATAAATTTAGTATTATTTTATGAAATTAAGGAGTTATTTGATTTTGGATGGTCTAGTAGCACAACAGTTAGGAGCACTGTGGAGTTACGTGTCCTCAAAAAATGTTAGGTTGGCTAATTCATGTATGTGTATCATTTTAGTTTATGTTCTGGTCTTTACAGTTAAAAGGTAGCTATGAAAGTCAAGTAGTCACAACATTGTTTTCCATTCAAAAAAAAAAAAAAACTAATTATACGAATAGGTATTAAGGAAATGTGGTAATGGAACGCAGTCACTGACTACGTTATTTTTTAAAGACATACTATGGTGTATGCAGACAATAACCTGTGTACACATGCATGCATACATATACTGTATATCCATTTGTTTATTTAATGGTCTACTTTTTTCACTTTTTTTTGTATTTTGTGCATATGGCCCAGATTATTTATTAATATTAATATTCTGCCAGAATGAGCTACGGTAAACACCAGTCTATTATATTGTTTGCCATGATAAAATACTTCATTTGGTTTAATTTTTATGCAATGTTAAATTGAAAGTATAGTTATCTTTTAAGTCTCCATCTGTGTGTTAGTAGTCATTTTTAATATTAATTTCTTTTATATATATATATATATACAGATTTGTGGATTTCCTATACACATGGCCTTCTCTGAAATTCAGCCCATCATTGAAGCAGTGTACAGTACCGGTGTTCACAACATGGATGTTTTTAATGTCGAATTTGCCCTTGCTGTTCATATATGTCCTTATCCAAATAATGTCCTCTCAGTCTGGATATATGTTGCTTCACTTATTCGAACCAGGTAGAAAAATATCCTCTAGAGTTTTTCACAGTAATAACTAAGATTTTGAAGCAATCAATAAAAATCATACTGCTGTATTAAATGACTATCCATAATGTAATTTTGCCAAACAGTGATTCCACACTATTTTTAAAGATTTTGGTGCAAATTGTGTAAAACATATGTGGAACAAAAATAATGATATTACAATAATGTAATAATGATATTATTTATGTGTATTGAGACATGTTTTTTACAGCAAAGCAATCAAGCTGTTCTGTATTTTTAAAAAGTGTATTTTATTACAAATACCTTGTACTTATTTTTATAAAAGTAATGTATTTTATTTTATTCTCAAAAGTATGAAATTAAACAATATTTTCAGTATTACAGTTGATTAAGCTATTCTTTAAACGGAAGCTTTTATTTCCACTTAATTTTTTTAAACATAAATTAACACATTTAAAAGAAGTTGATGTTTTCTACCCTGCGGTGGACTGGCGCCCTGCCCGGGGTTTGTTTCCTGCCTTGCGCCCTGTGTTGGCTGGGATTGGCTCCAGCAGACCCCTGTGACCCTGTAGTTAGGATATAGCGGGTTGGATAATGGATGGATGGATGATGTTTTCTCTGTTTTTAAAGTACTCTCTACTCAATTGAGAATGAGGCACTCATTGTCTGAAAGTCTACTCTGATGTGCACACTCATCAAAGAGATGTTCTTTGAGTGGTACCTGGAAGTGTGTTACAATTTAAAAGTAGGTTTATATCCTGTGCTCTCTGATCACCACTTCTTCTTTTTCTGTGCATCCATTTATATGTCTCTTTCCAGGTACACCACAACCGCAAAAACATTTATTTAAATTATTTATATAATTCATTTTCATACATAAGTGTCATTCAGAATGCTTTGCAATAAAAGAATGGAAGTTACAAAACAGATGAAATGGAAGAATCCCTGTTTTGTGAGTTGCTAATGATTAAAATGGTAAAATCAATCACAGCAAACATTGACATATACCATTTTAACCATTCCAGCATTTTAACCTTTCTTGTGTGAAAGGCAGCTGAAGAGCACTTTGGTCAGTTGGCATCTTAGTGCTACACCACCACAAAAAACAGTAAAAGAAAACAAATACAAAAGAAGACTTAGTAGCTGGAAGAGATGTATACAAATCTATATAAATATACTGTCTAATGGGTGGCACAGTCGCAGTAGCACTGGTGCCTCGTATTAAGGAGCCCATGGTTCAAACCCCGGTGCTATTGGCATGGAGTGTGCATGTTCTCCCCATGTCTGTGTGGGATTCCACTGTGTGCTCTTGTTTCCAGTCCAAAGACATGCAGGTTAGAGAAGAGGTTGGGAGCATGCGCTGATTATAGCACGTTTCCACACCCACCACAGGACAAACCACACGGATTGGGACCCGAGTGCAGTCGTGCAACAGATGACATCCCAGCACCACACTGGAACAGTGTGAGGTTTTATAAAATGGCTGGAGTGCCAGTCCTGCCACCAACCCCCGAGTTTTCCCTGCAAGTTGGAGGACCTGCATGGAGGCTGGATGCAGATTAATGTCATACCAGGACAAAACAATTGCAGGTTAAGTGCCTTGTTCAAGAGCCAAATGGAGTAGAGTCACTTCTGGTGTTGGCAGGAATCGAACCAGCAACTATGTTCTATGTTGTTCAACGTATCTATTTGTAAATACCAGGGAATAAAAGCTGAAAGTCTGATCTCTCTTCTCATATTCATTTCTTGTTCTCACACACAAATGTCTTCAGTGCACAGTAAAAACAAATTAATTGGTCTGGCTCTTCTTATATGGAGGGCACTGTAGATATTATCTGATGTAAAATGTACTTTTTACTTGACCTGAATAGCCAGTTCCTGTATCCAATAGAGTTTTGCTTTTTCCTTTTTTGTTTTAAGGAAATTACCTCTTACCAATTCTGTAATGCTAATAAGTGTCATGATTTGCTATGATTTTGGGTCCTCAATTTATTTATCTCATTAGGTTTCGCTTCCAGCATTGCTTGGAGTGTGGCCTCTCAGGTTGGAACCCATGTGTAATCAATAAAAGGATAAAAGGTTGGCTATGAGTTCAAATCTTTTTCCGATATGTGGACATCAAATCTCTAAAGAATTCAGAGTTTATCATTGTACTCTTTTCTTGAACGTACTTTTAGTTTTGACCCCTTTCTTCTCTCAACCACAATTATTGTCTCTTGTATTGGACTTTAGTTTCATTTTGCTTTTTACCTTTTTTTGTTTTGGTTTGTTTTTTTACGCACATCTCCCTGTTTTTGCTCAAAAAATGTATCTGCCAGTATGCTGACAGAACAATAAGACATTTAATAATGGAGTTTAGACCCTCTGTGTTATCTAGCACTGCATATAAATATAGCTGAGTGTTGTCTGCATAGCAATTGTAGTTTTTTTTAATTAGAAATGATTTGGGCTAATGAGAGTTTGAAAAGTAAGAATAATGCTGACTGACAATTAATAGTAATAGAAAATTTGTTGCATCAAAATGGTGTATTAACAACATGCTCCACTAGTTTTACAGACATTATTATGTCAAAGAGAATGCAGTACTGATCTGAAATGCCATTATCCAGGGTCTTTGTTATATCTGTGTTTATGCCTACTCACATGTGTTTGATGAGTAATATGCTAAGATCAAAGTAAGATATAAGGTTCATGAAGCGCTTGCCTTGGGGTCACATGAAATATCTATATTAAAACTGAAATCACCTACTATTAGTAAATTGTCATAACTAGTAATTATTAAATGTGATAATGAATAAGGCATTATATTTTAGCAGACATTAAATGGCTAATGTACAATCATATGAAAAAAGTTTGGGATCCCCTCTCAGCCTGCATAATAATTTACTTTCAATAAAACAGATAACAGTGGTATGTCTTTCATTTCCTAGGAACGTCTGAGTACTGGGGTGTTTTCCGAACAACGATTTTTAGTTGAAGCAGTATTTAGTTGTATGAAATTAAATCAAATGTGAAAAACTGGCTGTGCAAAAAGTTGGGTCCCCTTGTAAATTTTGCTGATTTTAATGCATGTAACTGCTCAATACTGATTACTTGCAATACCAAATTGATTGGATTAGCTCGTTAAACCTTGAACTTCATAGACAGGTGTGTCCAATCATGAGGAAAGGTATTTAAAGTGGTGAATTGCAAGTTGTGCTTCCCTTTGACTCTCCTTTGAAGAGTGACAGCATGGGATCCTCAAAGCAACTCTCAAAAGATCTGGAAACAAAGATTGTTCAGTATCATGGTTTAGGGGAAGGCTACATAAAGCTATCTCAGAGGTTTAAACTGTCAGTTTCAACTGTAAGGAATGTAATCAGGAAATGGAAAGCCACAGGCACAGTTGCTGTTAAACCCAGGTCTGGCAGGCCAAAAAAAAATACAGGAGCGGCATATGCGCAGGATTGTGAGAATGGTTACAGACAACCCACAGATCACCTCCAAAGACCTGCAAGAACATCTTGCTGCAGATGGTGTATCTGTACATCGTTCTACAGTTCAGCACAATTTGCACAAAGAACATCTGTATGGCAGGGTGATGAGAAAGAAGCCCTTTCTGCACTCACACCACAAACAGAGTTGCTTGTTGTATGCAAATGCTCATTTAGACAAGCCAGATTCATTTTGGATCAAAGTGCTTTGGACTAATGAGACAAAAATTGAGTTATTTGGTCATAACAAAAATGGCTTTGCATGGCGGAAGAAGAACACCGCATTCCAAGAAAAACACCTGCCTACCTACTGTCAAATTTGGCAGAGGTTCCATCATGCTGTGTGGCTAGTTCAGGGACTGGGGCCCTTGTTAAAGTCGAAGTTCGGATAAATTCAACCCAATATCAAAAAATTCTTCAGGATAATGTTCAAGCATCAGTCACAAAGTTGAAGTTACGCAGGGGTTGGATATTCCAACAAGACAATGACCCAAAACACAGTTCGAAATTTACAAAGGCATTCATGCAGAGGGAGAAGTACAGTGTTCTGGAATGGCAGTCACAGTCCCCTGACTTGAATATCATCGAAAATCTACGGGATGATTTGAAGCAGGCTGTCCATGCTTGGAAGCCGTCAAATTTAACTGAACTGGAGAGATTTTGTATGGAAGAATGGTCAAGAATACCTTCATCCAGAATCCAGACACTCATCAAAGGCTATAGGAGGCGTCTAGAGGCTGTTATATTTGCAAAAAGGAGGCTCAACTAAGTATTGATGTAATATCTCTGTTGGGGTGCCCAAATGTATGCACCTGTCTAATTTTGTTATGATGCATAGTGCATATTTTCTGTTAATCCAATAAACTTAATGTCACTGCTGAAATACTACTGTTTCCATAAGGCATGTCATATATTAAAAGGAAGTTACTACTTTGAAAGCTCAGGCAATGATAAACAAAATCCAAAGAATTAAGAGACGTTCCCAAATGGTTTCATATGACTGTAATGACAGATTTTTCTCCTTTAATAATGATGGCAAGATATTCAAATGAATGAAAACTACTAAGTCTGATATCATCACAGTTCAAACTGCTGAAAGACCTATTTGCCAAATTACCTCTTTGCTTTTCTTGTTAAACCAAATTAAGAAAAAAAAAATCTTGGATTGTTTCAGCCTCAGTACTACTAAGTTATTCCGTTTTCCTACTGGTTGTAGCAGGGTGACACAGTGGTACCGCTGCTGCCTTGCAGTAAGGAAATCTGGGTTCATGACCTGGATTTTCTCTGCATGGAGCTTGCATGTTCTCCCCTGTGTCTGCATGGGTTTCCAAAGACATACATGTTAGGTGAATTGGGGACACTAAACTGTCCCGTGTGTGTATTTGTGTGCCCCCTGTGATGGACCCTGGCCAGGGTTTGTTCCTGCCTTGCACCCTTTGCCAGCTAGGATAGTCTCCAACACTCCATTCACCCCTGTTCAGGACTAAGCGGATTAGACAATAACATGACGTTTTCCTATCAGTAGTAAGATCATTAAGAATAAACGGTTCACCAGTTAAAGCTCTAATATAAAGTAAAGCCATTTTAAGTGCCTCCAAATGACACTACTTCACTCTAAATATTTAAGACTTCTGGAAATATCAATTAAATTGTTTACATTTATGCCAAACTCTCTTATTAGTTTTGTAAATTTTTAGTGAATTTTACTGCTATTTTAATAAGCACTGTTGTTTACCATTATACAAATAGTTAGATAGTCATAAACACTTTATTACCTTCCTGTAAGCATCCTGGACCCTGGTCTACTGGATTGCAAGCCATTGTGTCAGAAGAGGCCCCAGTTGTCCACAAAACCAATTTTGAACTTCCCACAGAAGGTTTTCAGTGAGATGTTAAGAGACAAGAGTCTGTGGCTTCATTAAATTGTTATTGATGGCAGTGGTCCAGAAACAATGATCCTTATGATAGTTAGGACTTTCAAAACTCAACTTGATATTTTTTTAGAAGAATTAAGTGGATAGTGGAGCTTCATCAGGCTGAATGGCCTGTTCTCATCTAGGTTGTCCTAATGTTCTAATGTTATAGTGCTCCATTCTTTAATGACCTGAAGGAGCCATGAGAAATATGAACTCTGTTCTCATACTTGTGGGAGTGAACCTCATTTACTCCAAAATGCAATGCTACAGTCATAATCATTCTATGCTTTCCTTGCAATATCTAGAATACAAGCACCACGCACCTCATGCATAACGTCATGCATAGAATTCACACTAAAACATGGCGTACAGACAAAAGCGGAAATGTGCGTATGCACAAAAAAATCCAGGTGCATAAATCTGTGTGTAAGCCAACTTCCACATTCTTCCACTACATAAATCCCGTCCAGCGTGAAAAGTAACGCTCATGCACGCGTCTGCCGCCACTCCCAAAACTCCTCCCAGAATTACACCTCTTTGAATACGCAAATCAATATAAATAGCCCTTAAGCTCTTCGTTCTGTGAAAAGACAATGGCAAAAGCACTGGGGAAAGATAGAAGAATTTCAGTGAATACCAAGTGGAGGCAAGGAAAAATGTACTATTTGTTGGTTTAAGCAGTGATATAAACAACAAAAGGAAGTTGATCGAGTAACAGAGTGGCAGAGAAACTCGAAAGTTCAAGCTCAGAAAGTTGCAAAGTGTCCAAAATAAATAAGAATTGGTCAGATACCAAAGTCACTGTGAAAAGGTGAGTCATAGCCCACCGTCTGAGTGTCATATGGAAGCGTATTGGGATACAGAAAAAAGAAAATAGGGACACAGTTGAAAAAAATGTACAAATGTCAACTTTAATCTTGAAATTTCCACTTTAATCATGTACTTTATTTTGTCATCAAAGAACGTCATAGGTTCATCTTAAAATTGTTTAATTTACTAATTTCTCAGATCCCATTGTAACTAAAGTAGCACGTTAAATGCTTCTTTCTATGTGTTCTTTTATGTTCTTTTATGTGCTCTATGTGTGTTAATCACTACGTGCTTCTTAAATGGTCTTTCTCTTCTGCCGACAGGACACAGAATACATTACATTCATGATATTACAGCTCTCTGAACAATTTAAATATTAAGATGTATACTTGATATTTTCATAGTGATAGGAATTAAAGCATGTTATTAAACATGGGGACACGGTGACGCAGTGATAGTGATGAGCTGGCGCCCTGGCCAGAGATTGTTCCTGCCTCCCGCAAGATGCTTGCTGCGCCGTGCATGACCTTCAATGACATAATTTATTGCAGCAGTACTGTCTCTTTCAAATGTACTAACCCCCAATTCCTGTCCTTCCTTTTCTTTCTCCAAGTACCCAATCGCCACAATCAGCTCTATAATAGATGCCAAACCTTAGAAGCTTAGAATGCCGATTCTTCAAAACATTTATGAAACATTGAAATATCTTCGTAGTACATGTTTAATTATTACATCCAGGGTCACACCAATCCCAGCAAGCATACAACGAGAGGCAGGAAAAATCCCTGAATGGGGCGCCAGATCGTCACTAGCACTGTGCCACCGTGTCCTCGCATGTTTAATTATTAACAATATATATTATTTTAACTTATCTGTGTAATGTAATAAACATGATTTACTGCATTTCATCATAAAAATATCAAGAGCTCCAAGAAGATAGCGCTTGGAAATCTAAATCGATTTAGAAGCCAGTCGTCATCATATGTAAATACATGCTCTATAAAGTGACTCAGGTTGTGCAATATTATAACTGTAGTGCAAGTTTACAGTGAGGTGATTGTACTTATAAGTACAAACAGTTCTACCAGGAGCACTTGATGGACTGATTGAGTGCGTTTAGAGCACTTGGGATGAAATTGTTTCTGAACCGCGAGGTCCGTACAGGAAAGGCTCTGAAGCGTCTGCCGTATGAAAGAAGTTCAAATAGACTGCATGCATGGCTGAGGCAGCGTGTGCTTGATGCTGTATACCAATAATCCCATCAGCTGCTGTACAGCTGTGATTCCACACTCAGATACAGTGGGTTAAATATTCAGCGGTTCACTGGGAATAACAACACTAAAGTAGTGATAGTATTTAGAATAGTTTAGCCATTCGGTGCACCATTATATGGTTACGGGTTGATTACAATGAGATGCCTTAAACTAATAAACAATATGCGATTAATTTCAGTGAATTTGATAAAGCCGCATCAGGGACGTGGATCTAAAAACTAAAGGGAAACCACACAGGAACAGTAGCACTGCTTTGACGCTGGGTGCCGCCAGTTTGCAAAATCGAGCAGAAAACTTACGTATGCAATGGATTGAGCTAGCATGAAAATGTGCGTGTCTTTACGCCAAGTTTAGTTTTTATACATCGCGATTTGAGCGTGGAAACGGGAGTACGCAACATATTTGTGCTTACGCACTGTTTATACATGAGAACCCAGGAGAGCAGGGCACAAAAGTCTTGAAGGCAGACAATGCAAACTTCATGTCATGAATGATGGACTCTCCAATACAAGGTGACTTCAGTGGTCATCTAAGAAAGTAAGAGAACTGAGAACTTTAAAGTGGTTGGTGGACACTAGGTTGAGCTAGAGAAGTGGGTTACCAGGGCTTGGGCTTCCACTTTCTATGCCGATGCTCCCAAACTGTGCTGCTGATGGAAGCAGAGGCAAAGTAGGCATGACATGGTCTTAATCATTGTGCCATTCAATGATCTCTTCATTGGCTGGATATTGCCATCTGAGATGGAGAAGGATGTTGAGTTAGTGGTACATACAGTGGTTTGCACTTCCTGAACACATGCAATAAAGCCTAAACACATAAGGGCCTCATCACATTACGGACTTAAATATTGAATTGTTTATCGAAAACGAGCAGTAAGTTATTATTTTTTCCCCCTCAAACATGCCATTTTCAGTCATTCTCTTTCTCTTACCTTAGCCTCAAAAAGAGCAACTATGTATAAAAGCTGTTTGCATATTGGCAGAAGTGGTGAGTATTTGACGATTCCCCTCGCGATATTCATGCTTACCACACATTGCCCTTTGTCATTGGAGCACCTCATGTGTTTGGTGTGATGCTCAGAAGATGTCGCTGTTGCCGTCACAGTGTGTAGCACTGTATTTTGCAATCAGACCTGTCAGTTTGGTCTAAGGGCAGAACCACAGGTCAGTTTGTGTAGGCATTTGTGCATCTTTGTCGCAAGTGCATTCTATATCCTGCATTTGACAGTCAGTAGATGGCACTGCTGTTCTTCTTTTTCTTTCTATGGCTCACTGTCTGCAATGTGCTGCACACTCAGCAGATGTCGCTACTGTGCTTTTCCTTTCTGCCATGTCACGCTTTGGAGCAGTTATCTGTAAGAAAGAAATGAACCCTGATAACTTTACGTAGGTTCCACTGCCCCAGTGTGTTGCTTCATTTGTACGGATCACAAGATACACCTTCGATTGCAAGGATCACATAGCTGTGAACACCTGAGCACAGCTCACTTTGCGCAAGCATGTGTCTGTCTTTGAACCACTTGCATTCTATTTCGCACACTTGACGGTCAGCAGATGGCACTGTTGTTCTTTTTTTTTTCTTCCTATGATCAGTTTCTGCAATGTGCTTCACATTCAGCAGATGTCACCACTGTTATTTCAAGCATTTGGCCATAAGAAAACCTCAACTCTGGCTTACTTTGCAGAGGTTGCTGCTTCACCAACACGTTTCACATCATACGACCATAATCAAGGTTTTAGCTCCAGTGGACTGCAAGTAAATACATGACAAATAGATAAAACCCTTAGCATTTTATATGTACACTCTCCGCCAACTTTTTTAGGGTACACCTGTTCAACTGCTTGTTAATGCAAATATCTTATCAGCCAATCCCATGGCAGCAACTCAATGCATTTAGGCATGTAGACATTATCAAGATGACCTGCTGAAGTTCAAACTGAGCATCAGAATGGGGAAGAAAGGGGATTTAAGTGACTTTGAACATGGCACGGTTGATGGTGCCAGACAGGCTGATGTGTGTATTTCACAAACTGCTGATCTACTGGGATTTTCACTCACAGGGATCTCTAGGATTTAAAGAGGAGGAGGAGGTTATGAGCACACGCTGATACAGTGCATTGCCGCACCCACCACATGACAAACCAACTTAGGATCCCAGAGTAGGACCCAAGTGCAGCCATGTAATGGGTGACACCTCAGCACCACACTAGTTCAGATGGAGAATGGTCTGAAAAAGGGAAAATATCCAGTCAGCGGCAGTTCTCTGGGCAAAAATACCTTGTTGATGCCAGAGGTCAGAGGAGAATGGCCTGTAAGGCAACATCCATCCATCCATTATCCAACCTGCTATATCCTAACACAGGGTCACGGGGGTCTGCTGGAGCCAATCCCAGCCAACACAGGGCACAAAGCAGTAAACAAATCCCAGGCAGGGCGCCAACCATTGGGATTAATAAAGTATCTATCTATCTATCTATCTATCTATCTATCTATCTATCTATCTATCTATCTATCTATCTATCTATCTATCTATCTATCTATCTAACCCACCGCAGGGCACACACACCAGGGACAATTTAGAATCGCCAATGCACCTAACCTGCATGTCTTTGGACTGTGGGAGGAAACCGGATCACCCAAAGGAAACCCATGCAGACACAGGGAGAACATGCAAACTCCATACAGGGAGGACCTGGGAAGTGAACCCAGGTCTCCTTACTGCGAGGCAGCAGCACTACCCACTGCGCCAGTAAGGCAACAATAACTCAAATAACCACTTGTTACAACTGAGGTATGCAGAACCGTAAGGCAGATGGGCTACAGCAGCAGGAGACCACACCAAGTGTCACTCCTGTCAGCTAAGAGCAGGCAACTGAGGCTACAATTCACATGGGCTCACAAAAAAATGGACAATAGGATGAGTCTCGATTTTTGCTGCGACATTCAGGTGTGAGGGTCAACAGTTCAAGATGGTGGTGATGGTGTAATGGTGTGGGGGATCTTTCCTTGGCACACTTTGGGCCCCTTGGTACCAACTGAGTATTGTTTAAATGGCCCAACCTACCTGAGTATTGTTGCTGATCATGTCAATCCATTTATGACCGCAGCGTACCCATCTTGTGATGGCTACTTCCAGCAGGATAACTTGCCATGTCACAAATTCCAGATCATCTCAAACTGGTTTCTTGAACATGACAGTGAGTTCACTATGCTCAAATGGCCTCCACAGTCACAATCCATTAAGGCACCTTTGGGATGTGGAGGAACAGGAGATTCAATTCCTGGATGTGCAGCTGACAAACCTGCAGCAACTGCGTGATGCTATCATGTCAATAAGGACCAAAATCCTTGAGGAATGTTTCCAGCACCTTGTTAAATCTATGCCATGAAGAATTCTGGCAGTTCTAAAGGCAGAAGAGGGTCCAACCCAGTATTAGCAAAGTGGCCAGTGAGATGTTGAATGATTAGTTGTCTCCCACCATGCAGGAGTACAGGTAGATAAAAGAAATTGGCAAACACTACATCAGTGTGTATAGTTCTGTCATAAGTTTCTTCTTGTGAACCTCACTTAAGTATAATTTTAATAATTTGGAGATCACAAACACTAAAGACTTCTAACAATGCAGGTCTAGAAGGTTACACTGTGAATGCCTTCACTCATCCATTATCAGACCCAGCACTTCAGTTCAGAGTAGTATTATGAAAGACCACTTCATTTTCCATGGTGGTGTAGCAGTTAGTACCAGCATTCTGGGTTTAAATACCCCTGTGATCGTCTGTCTTGAGTTTGGACATTTCCCTCTGTCTGCCTGTTTTCCACCCACCTCCTTCAGGATGTCTTGGTTAGATCAATTAATAAATCTATGGTAGTTCTGCATGAATGTAAGTGTGAGTCAGTGGGCTGTCTATCCAGGGGCTTCTTCCTGCCTTGAGCACAATGCAGCCATGATCAGCAACAGTGCTCCATGACCCTGAATTGAATTAAAAGTGTATGAGGATGCTGTGTGGTTCACTCTGCAGTAGATTGGTTGGCTTACCAAGCAACTCTGCAATAAAAGTTAGATGGGCTAAAATGTACTGAGTCTTGTCAGTTATATACTTGTATGTCAGAAACCTTGAGAGAGATAAGAGATAAACGTTGCTGGCAGCAATAAGACAAGATAACAAATATATGTATAGGACAAAGTAATAAATATTTTTGACCTGATTCTTATAGAAATGAATAGCCACTAATGTACCTCATAAAAATACAGCAGCTGTCCAAAGACTTCGAGTAGATCTCATCGGATGACTGATTATGTATCATTTATGAATTTATTTTTTGCATTACTCCAGGTACGTGTGACTTAGTGAGTGTCTTATAAAGTGCATTTTTAAATCTATCTATAAAAATTAACATCTGTATTTTAATAATTTGTGTTGATCATGGCACCAGCGAGTGGCAACATGCTGGATGGGCTGTACTCATTTATTTTCTTCATGTCATTATTTGTAAGGTATGTATGAATAAAATTGAAAGGATGTGTGTTAAAAGGAAAGAAAGAAAAGATAAGCAGCTTACTGTACAGTGATGTGTGTTTTCTGAGTCCCCCATCTTAGAATTGTTTTTCAGCCAGACTGTATTACAGTATACAGTGTCTTGTAATGGTACGCATGACTATACTACTACTACATTAGATCCATAAGCAAAGTACGTACACTCGGAGGTCAAATGAATTGGCAGACATCCTTTTTTTCCAGAAACCTGCCTTTTCCGTTTGTTTCCATCCCACACAGTGAGTTTGGTTTTAAAACTCTGTTTCTGACACTGTCTAAGGATATAAGAAAAGTAAGGAAAAGATTGGGAGAAAGCAATGAAAAGTGAAATTTTGTCAGTGGCAATTTGTATTGCAAAGGACAAGAGCTGATGCCCACGTGCGTTTTATTGTATTTAAATTCGATTGCAACATCTCCATTGTTATAGCAATATATACATATTACAAATCCTGTTTCACTTTGGAAAGCCACCTCTGAACTTTCTCTTGTGGCCCGATATCCCCCGGGTGATATGGAGTCCAAAACTACAATAATATTTCATATGTGGCGTATGGATTACTTTCAGGATGATTCATTGTACAGTAGATGGCAGTGTACTCTCAACATGTGATAATGTTGATGTTATCAACCTATGTATGTATGAAGTGGATACATTTTGTGTAGCTTTTACTGACACATGCATAAGAAAATGGTGAACAAGAGGCACCATTGAAATTTATAAATTACGAGACAATAATTTCAAAGCCAGGGAGAACTTGAAGTGAGTCTTCAGTCAGGTTTTAAATATTGAGCCAGAAGGGGTACCATAAACAGACAGCAGAAGACACAAATCTGAATGAGTGTTGCTGAACGGGTTTATATGATGTGAGCAGTACTGATGCCAACATGGTCAATTTGAAAAGTTGTTAGGCTCAGATAAGGCCACCTGTCAAAGAAATGTGAGAAAGTCCATCCTGACAAAGAGCACACAACAGAACCTGTCAATTTAAAAACTTTGAATGAGGACAACTGAATCACCCAGGCACTGCATCTAGGACAGGGGGGTCACCTTTAAATGTGTGTCAGGGGGGGAGTGTGATCCTACAATACGTCCTGTGATTATGTAATAAATGTGCTGTTTACTTATATTTTATAAATGAATTTTAACAAATTCCCAAAAAAATACTGCTTTATCTTTGTCTTCTGTTTCAAATAAAATTTCGTACTGTATCATACTGGAAATGTTTTCAAATATCAATCATTAGGAAGAATGCTAAGCTCTGATGAATTTCTGAGTTTTAAAAGGAAAAGTATTTATTCCAATTAATTAAGCAGAGTTTAAGGTGGACATGCATGTTAGAAAACTAAGAAGAAAGTTGTAGTGATCAGAGAGAAATGGGGCTCGGTCACAGCACTGTGAGCAGGAATCCCACTAATGGTGTTAAAAAAAAAAACACTGTTCCCAGTATGCTTTGTTCTCAAGCGTTAGCAACAGTGTGTAAATAAAGGATCCTGGGAAAAAAGATTAACTCACAATGGTCTAGATAGATAGATAGATAGATAGATAGATAGATAGATAGATAGATAGATAGATAGATAGATAGATAGATAGATAGATAGATAGATAGATAGATAGATACTTTATTAATCCCCAAGGGGAAATTCACATACTCCAGCAGCAGCATACCGTTGAAATACTGTTTCTGTTTACTAGGAACATCCATCTGTCCATCCATCTTGGGACCCCACTACTTTAGCCATCACAAGGCTGTAGAAAACTGGAGGCCAGCCAAGCAACATCGGGCATAAGGCAGGACCCAACCCTGGATGGGACAGCAGTGCTTTACTTGTAACATCTGGGAAGAAATGAAAAGAAACAGAAAACATTTTCATTATGGAAGCTGATGACAATGTTAATGCAGAGGTATGGACCATTTAATTACTGTACTTTTGCAGCAGTCATTACTTTATGCATGTAACAAAATAATATACTGAACCCAAATATAAAACATTTTATTCTAAAACTGCTTAAAAATGTAGTAGTCAAAATTAAAAACTTTGCAATCCCCACATATAGCTGACCTGAAAAGACTGAGATGCAAACTTTGAAAAATGTTTTAATGGTCTGTTGAGTCTAAAAACAATAATTTTGGTATCTTGGAAGACACCACCATTATCAAACTTTGTTCAAATAATCTATCTTAATGTGCTTAGATGATTTATGTATTTGTTTATTTTTACATTTTACAGCAATCATGATATTTGTATGTATATCTGTATATACACTGTGTATAAACCCACTTATCAAGGGCAGTTTCATATACACATACATACACATATATGCATCAGGATAGGAAGCAGACCCGGAAGGAAGAAATGGATTGACAGCCCCTATAGAAGAAGAGAGATCGCTAGGGAACTGTTATTCCCCCAGCATGCTAGATGGCAGCAGTCCCGGATATCCCCACCCAGTGGGAAGCGAGCAGGGCATGCCGGGAAATGTAGTCTGGCAGGGCAGCCCTGCTGGGGTCACGGGGTACCACAAGAGGGTGTTCCAGGGAAACAAGCTCACTGCTCAAATAATGGACTTCTGCCCTGGCACCGAAAGTACTCCCAGGTCTGTAATAAAAGGGACCTCACTCCTTTACTCAGGCGAGTTGGAGCTGGGTGGTAGAGAGGCAACACTTGACGGGAGGAGGGCAGTGCGCTAGTGAGTGAAAATATTTTGGAGAGAGAAAGACCAGTGTTTTGTGATTATTTGTCATATTTTTGGAGGTATTTTAAATAAAACCTTCATTTATTTTTGATAAAGGACTGTGTTTTGGTGATCGTGTTGGGGTTTGGGGCTCACTGACACCCTGGGTTTATCACTATATATATATATATATATATAATAATAATACATACATCTACATGTGGAAGTGTGTGTCTGTCCATCCTGGAAGTGATAGATAGAGTCGGGGTAAGGGCTCCAGTCAAACGTTTTAGAACACCTCGGTTTTTCCAGTTTTTCTTCAAATTTAAACAGTTGAAATGCAATGAATGGTGAAAATTTAAGCAGTAAACTGGTAGAGGTTTAAATTTAAAGTTTAGGTTAGCAAAAACTGAAAAAAGGAAAAATCAAAATTTTACAAATGGGCCTTCTTCAGGGAACATCTAATGGGTTACAACCTACAGATGTTCTGCAGCAATTAAATTAAATTAAGCCTTGTGAGTTGAAGCAAACAATTTGCACAGGTGTCCCAACTTCTGCCGATTACTTAAAAACTCTCTTTCTTAAAGCAGAGTTGGAACAGACTGTGTTGTTGGACGCTCTGAAGTACTACTTGAACAATATTCCAGTGATAATGCCAAGAAAGCAGCAATTAACAGATGAAATAAAACAGAGCATTATTACCATTAGAAGTGTAGGCCTTTCATTTGGAGAAACTGCAAATAAATTCTAGCGGTATTACAATATACTGTAATAATCAGCCTGACATGCATATTTTAGGGAGTTTCTAAAATAGCAAAGAAATATCAAATGGACATGATGACAATGTACACATTTCACATTGAGAGGAGCGGGGCTAGGATTTGAATTGTTCTAGCAATTAAAATTTGGAGAAATGTACATTTTAAATATTTGTTACTAGGAGACCAGGCAGAATGAAGATGAAGATGTGGAAAACCTGAAACTCACTCTGAAGGCACTAAGAGAGAAAAGAAAAAAAACTGTATGTATGTTGTTTTCATTTGGTATTTTCCCTTTTTTTTTTAAATATTCCCGGATATGATCCCAGATGAAAGTGTTATTTATTTATACAATGGACAAGATACCCTTATGGACTGAAGAGATCGTTCTTCTTAGTTGTCTTAGTAGTCTGATTCATGGGACTATAAATAGACAGTGTTGGCCACATTTGCAATATTCTTTCTATATCCAAAAATAAAATAAAATGAATATTGCATTTATACAGACTCTTTCCCAAGCTCAAAGCTCTTGACAAATATTTAGAAGAGCCAGAGAACATTAATGAAAAACGCAAAAAGCAGCCTAGCTTAGCTTTTAATGCTGATTCAAACTCAAAGCAGAAAGCTGTAACGACGTCCTGCCAGCTCCATGAAGAGAGAGTCTCAGGTCCAACTGGAACAAATGCAGATTTCATATCTGAGCCTCACGTTTTGTTTCTCCAGTCTTGCCCAGGTGGTCTGGTATGGAGGAAACATCCAATTCCCACAAGACAACACTTGAATGTTAATTTATGGAGGGACAGTGGATGTGTTTCTTGCCCCCCGTTAAGTATTACTTACAAAGTCTGCGCAATGGGTGACAGAACTCCATATATGCCTCTTTTTCTTACTATGATTTGATATTCTGGCCAAGTCCAAACCTGAAGATGTAAATTTGTTTTCTAGTTCCTCTCAGGGGAGTCACAAATCAAAAAGGATTTTTATGGCAGTTCATATAGTGTCTCATATTCCAAGTGTGAGCTAAAATGCTTTTATTTATGTGGATGTATGCAATCTAATTTGTTTTGGATAACATAAAGATGTGTTAATTATTCAATGTATTTGCTGCACAATATAACCCTGATTTAAACAAAAAAAATCAACTCATCCAGTGCTAGTGGCTTGTATGTCTGTTGAGCTCTCATTGTATTATAGCTGTCATTGTTTTCTTTGTAACAGTTCACCGAAGAGGCAGTTGTCCTTCCAGCTCAGGTTTCAAGTGAAATTCCAAGTACATCCGTTGAAGGTCAGAGAGGTGAGTCATAACTAAACCTTTAGAAGTTGTGTTTGTGTGTGAGTGGGGTCCGCAACGGACTGGCAGCTCACCCACGGCTGGACCCTGTGTTGTTGTCTTCAGCCTTCTTACAGCCTTGAAGCAGATGAAGCAGCTCTGAGAATCTTGCGTCATGTCATTTAGAAATGTAGCGACAAAGAAATGGTAGTCAAATGGCTGATTGCTTTTCTTGTTTCTGTATTGCTTTAGCTTTGCCTCCATGTCCTGCATCTCACTTATGGACGAGTGCTGCTGAGCATATCGTCAGGGAACGTATGAGGGAGAAACTGAAAGCTGGAAGGGTACTTACTTACTTACTTTACACATTTATGTTTCGAGAGCTTAAAAATCAAACATGCTGTAAATTCAATAAGATTTATCTAAGAAGAAGAAAAATGCAAAGAGGCCAATGGAACCGTGGAAAAGGAATTTTGGGCTTCTGTGCTAACTGCGATCCACACTTTCATATTTTACAACTGAGCTCTTAATTTGTTTCACTTTTAATTCTCCATTGTTCTGAGCTGCATTCTGTTCATGATAATCACCTTTACATTTTCTTATTAAACTGACAAATGATATTTTCTTAGAATTTTTTTTGAGAAATATTGATCTATGTTTTTTATAGTGCTCTTGATCAATTAAGAATAATTAAAGCATGTATTTTTTAATCTAACTGCAGTATGTCACTGAATGAGTTGCTAAGATGTTCAACACACCCTAGATACTCTGAAATGAGAGGCAGTGGAGTCAAAAATATATAAAAATGTGATTTGTTTTAAAAAAAATACACATAAGAAAAATGAATTAACACAAACTTTCAAAATAAGAAACAGAAAAGTCTCTGCTGCTGCAGAGGGCATTAATACACAGGTTGCATATAACAGTCAGTGTTGGGAGCAAAAATGACCCCAAATGAAGCACAAAGGCAAAAAATGCACACACAATTTTGCATGAAATTGAATATGTACGACTGCCACTGTCCTATTAAAACTTGCCTTTGTCACTCTGACTCTATTTAATGTTAAGCTTCGTTTCTCACTTCTCATTCTTCTACCTTTGCGTAAAAGTTCTTCATTTTACGAAAGTGAAATCTGCTGCCTTAATGAAGGACAATATCACCACCGCCAACACAACAGACCGTAACTATGAGGGTAAATCAAAAAGTAAAGGCAATTTAAAAATGACGTGGTGATAGCAACTGATATAAGCTGACGTAATACAACACATTCGTGATGGCTTATGATAGTTTGAATGCGCACAGTCCAACGGTCTGCACTTACTCTAGTGGAAGCCAAAGTCAAATGAACATAGATGCTCTGCTGCAGGATTGGACCATTGTTGAAAAATGCGCCGTAGTGAGAGTTCTTTGGGCAGAGGGAGTGAAACCAGTTGAAATTCACCCAAGGATGTTGGCTAAGTACAGAAGTGAAAACAACATGACTCAGCAAAGAGTTTATGAATGGGTAGAGAGCTTTAAAGCCGGCAGAATAAGTGCAACCAGTGACTCTCGATTTGGTCAACTGTCAGCATCACGCACACAAGCCCACATCAACATGACAAATGTCTTCACCAGAGAAGATCGGCGGATTATGCTGACTGCAGTTGCTGCAAGTTTTGACACTAGCTATGGATCTGCACATGCCATAGTCCATGAAGGCTTGGGGTAATGTAAAGTTTGCACCAGATGGTTACCCAAGCAGCTTACCGATCTGCAAAAGTAGCAGAACATGGAGGTTGTAACCCAATTCCTGAAACCTTATGAGGAAGATCTGAGTATTTTGGTGTGGAGTGTTACCTCTGATGATGACGTTAAGGAGGTCATGCAGACGTGGTTTCAGGAGGAGCTGAAAAGGAATGAAGACGTTGGTGGAACGATACAAGAAATGCATTGAAATGTGGGAAGGCTCTGTGGAGAAGTGATATAACTGTGATGTTCATCTGCTCACTGTTACCAGTATTAAAGTGAAAGTTGCCTTTACTTTTCGATTCTCCCTCGTATTACATGAGTTAATCTATGAACCACTGACATGTGGAAGTTAAATTGGCTTGACACATAAGCAGAATATTCAACTTTCTTGTACCTAAACACTTTGGATTAGGTACTGCCAAACTGGATCTATTACTCATTTACTATTATGTAACAAGACCTTAGCAAATGCTTCTTTGGGTCTTCATAACGCTTACAGAACATCAATAAAGTTTTTATTCATCTCTGCAGTATGACCTACTAACAAAACTTCACTTTGGAGTGGTCTGAGGTGGCTTAGCTGAGACGCATTTCTCTTGATATTACATATTTAGCATGACTTGTGAATCCTTCATATTAACAACTAATTGTACCATCATGTCAGTATGCCACACTTTACAGAGATGAATAACCCATCTATACTTTTATAAATGTTGTGAGGGATAAAAGTAGCCTATTTTGCATAAGAGTAAATGAGTAATGGATGCCTTTTCACGGTACCTTAAGTGTTACCCATCTTTCACTTCAATGCAAGTCCTATCTGCTCCACTTGTTTTCTCTCATTGTGATTGCCCAATCTCTGTTTCACACGACATGTCTTCAAACTTACTTGTTCTGTATATTATCTGATATCACTCACTGTGTACGTCTATCTTTAAAATCCTGGAAAGCCCACCTCTGGCCATTGCAATACTTTCATTCCAGATGGGAGGTGATGTGTGCCCCTTCAGCAGCTATCAGGCTGTCACCTGCCATACTGTCTTCTTGGCCAAAGGTTTATTATGAGCCACTGGCTGAAGTCCAGGGCTTTTAAATGCAAATCCAACAACCTTGAATTAGATATTTTGTATTTTTCTCAAAAATTCCATTAGTATGATAAATGTGTGGACATACGTGGGAGGCAGCTAAAGGGCTAGAAAGAAAGTAATTCCACACCAAGCCAGGCTGTGGCAGAGTACATTAATCCTCTCTATTATTTTTGAAGACCCAACACGGGAAATCCCGCCTGGGTTCGACAATGTTACTTCTGGTTCCTGCCTCGATGACAGCACTTCCCCTGACCGACTGTAAAACCCCGCCAACTACCTTCAGTTAGTCAGTTCTGTTTTGGACTCAAATCTGTACAGAACTGTGCATCTTATTTCAAGAAGATCAAGAATAGGGGTGGCTGCCCCAAACCTTTTTTGTGTGTCAAGGCTTATTATTTCAGATGTAGTAACTGTAATGCACAGTTATACTAACAAGTGACTGTAAGCTGTAGGTGGCCATTTGTCTTCAGTTTCAAACACTGTAAATACCACCGACTTGCATGAAACATGTTTTCTGCTTAGTTGGATCAATATAAAACTTTCAACAAAAAGAAAGTAAATTATGAACTGCTTAATTTGCTATCTTTTCTCTGATGATGACACTAAAAATTGTTTTCATTATTCACAATTATATATTTTGCAAAATGTCCCATCTGTTTTTAAATGTCCCAGGATTTCAGACAGCGAGAACACACATTGCCCTAAAATATCTTGGTACAAGCCTCTCACATGGAGCAGCGTTCCCTCTTCCCAGCTTCCAATACATTAGAAATGTTCTGGCCCACTCACTTTTTATCTCTCTCAGTACGCCTGGCTTCTGTCCTCACTGTCAATGTGCCAACTCTCCTCCATATACCGCCATCCTAGAGTCACTTGGGGGGTCTGGCACAATCCCTAAAGTTACAGAACCATGAGATCTGAGTGCCTTGTAGTGGTGCTGGTGTCCCCTAGTCATGAGCCTAAAAGCGTAAAGAATATTAGAACAATCTGGATGAGAACAGACCATTCAGCCCATGAAAGCTCACAAGCCCTATCCATTTAATTCTTCCAAAATAACATCAAGTCAAGTTTTGAAGAACCTTAATGTTCTACTGTCTACCACACTACTTGTGTCAATGGTTCTCTGTGTGAAGAAAAACATCCTAATGTTTGTGCGAAATTTACCCTTAACAAGTTTCCAACTGTGTCCCCGTGTTCTTGATGAACTCTTTATAAAATAACAGTCCTGATCTACTAAAGCTAGGATTGCAAATCATCTGTCAGTCTCCTTGTTCGGAAAGAATTCCTTGTTCATTTTTTGTTATTGAAAGATGTTCTTTTGGAAAAATGACAATTGGCAGCTGATCAGCTCTAGATTGATTACACCCACCATACCCCTCTGTGATCAGCTTTATACAGTATGGGATTTCAATCACTTATTCTTCCTCAGTAACAATTGTTTTTTTCAAAATGAAGATCGATGTTTCCCATTCACTGATGTTATCGATGAGACAAAGCATGCTGGGGTCGCTGTCTGACATCATATGCCAATACAATATGCCCTTTAGTAATACACAGAGGGTGATTTCCAGTTGGATGGCACTTATGGAATTTAACTTACACTAGAAGTGTAAGTGCTGATAGGAAATTATCATAACCTTCGCCAACGGGTTGAGTGAGTACCACTGCACAAATTCAGTTTAATAATGTTTCTGCAGAATATGCCCTTGATTCAGCGGTTTGGTGCATTTTAAGGCGTTTCTAACAATTTTTAAAGCTTTGCTGGAAATCACTTATTCATGACTTTAGGACATTTTCTTTTGCCTGAGAAAAAAAGTTACAAGTACATCTTTGTCTGGCCAAGAAAAACTAGAAAATGAACTGAACTTTTTACACTTAAGATAAAGGAAAGAGTAATGGCTTGAAAAGAAATGAAAATGCAAAGTGTAGGGAAATGATTTCCTGTAATTGCCTGCTTTTGACCTTTGACTTTTGTTTTTTACTGAAATATCTAACCTTGTTTTTCTAGACTAAAGCAAAAACCACAGGGCAGCAAGAACCACAGACCAGTCCATCAGACAGAGAGCCATTTGCAGTGAGTATCATTGACCTAACACTTTACTGTGGCTTGTTTGTATAAAATACAAAGCAAAGGGGAAAATGGTGTTGTTCTAATACCACAAAGGATCAAACTGAAGGGCATGATGACAGGACAATACAAAACATAAAGTCAATAATGACCTTAATTATTACTCATACTGTTTTTTCAGTATTGTAGGTGTTCAGTGAGGCAGCAGGAACTTATAACTGAAGATAGATAGATAGATAGATAGATAGATAGATAGATAGATAGATAGATAGATAGATAGATAGATAGATAGATAGATAGATAGATAGATAGATAGATAGATAGATAGATAGATAGATAGATAGATAGATAGATAGATAGATAGATAGATAGATACTTTATTAATCCCAAGGGGAAATTCACATACTCCAGCAGCACCTTACTGATACAAAAAACAATATTAAATTAAAGATTGATAATAATGCAGGTAAAAACAGACAATAACTTTGTATAATGTTAATGTTTACACCCCCAGGTGGAATTGAAGAGTCGCATAGTTTGGGGGAGGAACGATCTTCTCAGTCTGTCAGTGGAGCAGGACAGTGACAGCAGTCTGTCGCTGAAGCTGCTCTTCTGTCTGGAGATGACATTGTTTAGTGGATGCAGTGGATTTTCCATAATTGATAGGAGCCTGCTGAGTGCCCGTCGCTCTGCCACAGATGTCAAACTGTCCAGCTCCATGCCAACAATAGAGCCTGCATTCCTCACCAGTTTGTCCAGGCGTGAGGCGTCTTTCTCCTTAATGCTGCCTCCCCAGCACACCACAGCGTAGAACAGGGCGCTCGCCACAACCGTCTGATAGAACATCTGCAGCATCTTATTGCAGATGTTGAAGGACGCCAGCCTTCTAAGGAAGTATAACCGGCTCTGTCCTTTCTTACACAGAGCATCAGTATTGGCAGTCCAGTCTAATTTATCATCAAGTTGTACTCCCAGGTATTTATAGGTCTGCACCATCTGCACACAGTCGCCTCTGATGATCACGGGGTCCATGAGGGGTCTGGGCCTCCTAAAATCCACCAACAGCTCCTTGGTTTTGCTGGTGTTCACGTGTAGGTGGTTTGAGTCGCACCATTTAACAAAGTCATTGATTAGGTCCCTATACTCCTCCTCCTGCCCACTCCTGATGCAGCCCATGATAGCAGTGTCATCAGCGAACTTTTGCACGTGGCAGGATTCCGAGTTGTATTGGAAGTCCGATGTATATAGGCTGAACAGGACCGGAGAAAGCACAGTCCCCTGTGGCGCTCCTGTGTTGCTGACCACAATGTCAGACGTGCAGTTCCCGAGACGCACATACTGAGGTCTGTCTGTAAGATAGTCCACGATCCATGCAACCAGGTATGAATCTACTCCCATCTCTGTCAGCTTGTCCCTAAGGAGTTATTTTAGTTCTTACAAACTGATTAACTTTCAGACTACTTTGCTGTGAAGCAATACATAATACCTGTTCTCAAGAAACAAAGGTTGTGTATGTCCTTCTGTTATAGTTGTAGTCATATTCATGAATGCTTAAATGTTTGTTTAAATAAATTGCTTTGTCAAGCAGTCGCACGACAATTGCGATTTAGCTGTGAAAACTAAAACTTCTTCTCAGCAGACCTGGGAAACAGACGAGGCTGTGCTTTGCAGTGGTCTCCACGCTGCCAGCATTCTGTATAAAACCATCCTCACAACAAACGGTGTCCTTCTTCATGCACTTCATCAAGTAATGTCAATGCATAGAGAGAAATAATAAATACATTTCTAAACTATGTGTATGTTGTCATTAATCTGTTCGACTTTGCACGGAATTACTTCACTAAGCAACTTGGCATACTTTGTGCAGATTTTGGCCTTCTGTCTTAGGACATGCAGTTTAGCTCTAAATTTGGTGTGTTAATGTGCCCTGATATGTGAGTCTCATTATGTTATTTTCTGTTATATTGCAATAACTGGTCTGTACAAAAGAGGCAACAGTGCGATAATTTTAATGGGAAAAAATATTATCTCTGATTCTAGCTGGATGACCTTGAGTTTAGAAGGGGCGATGAAAACGTTTCCAGTAGAAGCAGAGTCAAACGCCAAGACTTCATGCCCTGGAGAAAAAAGACTCAGGTAAAAAAACACCATGACAACGATATAAATTACAAATAAACTAGCTAGATAGTGAGGGAGCTGAAGTCTCTGCATTACTATTTTGTTTGCAGTGTCAAATTAAAGCTTCTGTATACATTTTCCTGTGTTTGACTGAGAAACACCAATTAGACGCCATTGCCCAGAGTGTCTCGTTGGTTGCCTGAGGTTTATCTTGTATTGTGGTGCAGCAGTTAGCAGATTGAGTGTCCTGCATTAAAATCTCTCAAGTCATCCATGTTGTATATTGATGATCCCCAATGTGTTTTCATTCCACATCTCCAAAAACCCAAATCCACAATAGCACACAACTGGACCTGTGTGAGTGTGGATGTGTGAGCACTGTCAAGGTCTTGGGTCCTGTCTAGTGCTGGCTCCGGCCTTATAGCCGATGCTTTACAACCCTGAATCAGATTAAGCAGGTTTGAGAATGTTAGGTTTTGGTTACTTTTACTGTCGTCCATCTTTGGTTTGTTTTTTCTTGTAATCTTACTTGGTTTGTAAGGCTATATGTAATAGATTGTAATCAGATTAATCAAAATTTCAATAACTTTCAAAATACTGATTCTTCTGTTTACTGTGATTAGTGTAATAAACCTATGATGCTGCTAGTACGTGTATTTATTTGGTTATTTAATCTTGTGATATACTTTATTTTAAAGTAAATAATGTTCAGAACATCTGTTTTTGCACTAGTTCATGAAGTGCTCCTAAAAACCAAACAGATAGTTGAACAGAGTCCTCATATCCGCTTTATATTTCCATGTCATGTAAATGTTCAAGTTTTGGCCTTGCAGTAACTTTAGACCTCTTTGTCAAACCTGACATGTGTTTTCTTTCACCTGTACAGTTATGTGTTGTGTAGAGAATTAAATCACCAGACAAAAGGGTCCTCTTAAACCCTCAATGCTGTGTATGGAGGTCTGGCTTAGGGCTTTGGCTGGAAGATGACCTACAGTAGTTGGTAAACTTGAAGCCCTTCCACCCTTCTCCAGATGTTTGTAGCATACCATAACCCGGGCAGGGTTGGAGGAGGCTGGAGCAACTTCCAGCAAGCATAGGGCACAAGGCAGGAACACCTCTATGAACAGGGTGCAAGTCCATTGCAGGAGAACACACACACATACCCAGTGGAGGCAATGTAGCATCACCAGCCCACCTAACCTGAATATCTTTGGGCTATGGGAGGACACCAGATCAAACCTACATGGACACGGGGAGAAAATGCAAACTTCACACAGGGAAGACCTGGGATGCAAACCCCGGTCTCCATACAATGAGACAGCAGTGCTACCAAGATGTATGACTGTCTGTTTGTGGTTATTGTCATTTTTAATCACAGGAACACTGTCTGATGTGCTTTTTTGAAATGATTTTCTTGTAATTACAGTACAATTTATAAACACAGTATGACAACCTGTTTACTGTTGTGGCAGTAGATCTGCAGTACAGTAATCCCTCACCTATCGCGGGGGTTACGTTCCAGAGCCGCCCCCCCCCCCCCCCCAGATAGGTGAAAATCCGCGAAGTAGCGACCTATATTTATTTTAGTATTTATACATATTTTAAGGCTTTATAAACCCTTCCCACACTCTTATAAACCTTTCTCACTCTCTTGTTAACCTTTCCCACACTCTTAAAAACACTTCCTATGCTCTTAAACACTTTCTACATTCTTAAACACCTCAGACCAACACTGCACGCAGCGATCAGACGTCAATGTGTCTGCACTCGCTTTGTGAAGGGGGGCAGCTGAACTCACGCTGAGCAGAAATGGACTTTGTGCTGCTTCTGACAAAATGCCTGCTTGTCGATCTGCGCGTTCGGAAGGAGGAGGAGTGCGTGTGTGAGGGCTGAACGCAAGTTCGCTCAAATCCCCCTCCCCGGAGGCGCAGTTCGCATTGTCAAGGGGGTGGGGAGCTGAATGAACGCTAAGGAGAAGTGGACTTTGTGCTGGCTTTGTGCTGCTTGTCGCTCTGCCTGTCAATAATTTAAAGATAGATAGATAGATAGATAGATAGATAGATAGATATATAAATAGATAGATAGATAGATAGATAGATAGATAGATAGATAGATAGATAGATAGATAGATAGATAGATAGATAGATAGATACTTTATTAATCCCAATGGGAAATTCACAAGCCTGTACATCACCAATTTTCCTGTCTCACTGTCTTGTCTTGCGTGAAGTTAAAATGTTTTATAACAGTGAGATGTTACTCATATCCTTAGCCCGACATCCACATATCATATGTGTTAACAAAGTGTTTTATAAGTTTACATGTGTTTAAAAGCATGTGGGATGGGTATTTTAGGCTTAAACTATAAAAATGTTTATTTATATGGTCTTTCTATATCGCGGATTTTCTCCTGTTGCTGATGGGTCTGGAACATAACTTCCGCGATAGGCGGGGCAATCACTTGTATTTAAAAACCCCGCGAAGTCGTGAATCCGCGAAAAGTGAACCGCGAAGTAGCAAAGGATTACTGTACACCCCGTTTTACTCAAAAAAAATTACGTACATTATTAGTACAAGAGAATATTTGAGCAAACTTCATTAATGTGGGTTGTCTTTATTGGAATGTCAATTTGTGGAGAAATTGGTTGCTTACTTTATTATTTTGCAAAATTCGCCAGTGTGAACACACTGGTTTTGAGTATTTTTGAATGCTTGTCATTCCATGATATTATTACTGTGCAGTGGATTCAGAAAGTCTTCACCTTCTGCACACTTTATTGTGTTGTCAATTTATTTTAATTGAATAAATTTGTGCCATTTTTGCCAATCAATCTACATATCTCAATAACCCATAATGACAAAGTGATAACATACGCAGTACTGAGTGTTTTCGCTTTGTACTTCTGATATTAATAACGTACAAGACAGCATCTGTTTGATGTTATTGGCGGTTTTCACCCATTATTTAGTGTGAAATTGTAAAGCTAACAACACCGTATATTTAGTTTGGGCCGTCTCTTTCACAGCAGCTTAGCAGTACTATTGACATGGATATAACATGCCAAGGTATTACATTTAAGAAACACTGTACTGTACATCCACAGTGGTTTAATAATAGTCTTTATATATAATACGCTACCGTGGCTGTTCGTTTGTCTGTCCAAAATCTTAAATCACCTGTAGCTCGCAAACCGTTTGACTTATTGACCTGAAATTTGGTACACATATACTACGTGAAGTCTACTATCCGCTTCTGGGGTGATGATTGACCTCTAAGGTTATTCCTCCTATTTTTATTTTATTGTAGAATCAACTCTCGGCAGCGGCCAGCAGAGCAGCTGTGCGGCGCATGTGTACAGGCGTCATTCTCATCCCTACCACCTTCGCCGTCACTTCCCCTACCTCTTAATATCTTAAATCATTTTTGAGGCAGATTGAAGACTTAAGTGCCAGCTTAAGTGAAAAATGAAAGAAAACATACTAAGTATTTGCAACACAAACACTGACTTAATCAGTTTTAATGTGAAAAGATGCTGACGAAAGAAGAGACGCAGCGGGCCGCTAGGGTGGAGTAAAGAAGAGCTGCTCAGGAAGCAGCATGCTCATCAACCTCTGAGCAAACAAATGCCAAACGTACAGAGAAAGAGGATGAATACTATGAATGCTCAAGTCAAGTGTAGTGTGCTGTTACTGGTATTTTAATAATACATATGTTTATGGTCAAGTTTAACCAAATTTTTAACTTACATGTAATTGAAAAATGGTTACTAGAAAGTTATATTTAAGATGTATGTGCTTAAAGGATGCAAATATACTATTGAATTAGAATCTATGAAGGTCATAATGGCAAGAATCTTTCATGTGTTAAAGACTTTGTAGTTAAAGATAGCTGGAAGAGATGATTTTGCAACTGAACGCAGCCTCTCAGACTTAGCTCGGGTACTGTATTCTTTATATTCTGAGTGAACATTGAGTCTCTTTGGATTCCTGCTCAACTGATGGCCACTGTTATTAGCAAGAACAAGGAGTAAGGTGAACAAAGAAAGGTTTGAACAGATTTCCTTTCAAGTCGGTACAGGACTCATGCAATTTTAAACTTCACAACCTCACTTTATGAACCTTATATTTCATCTGCAATAAGTCTGCCCAAGCCTCCATGTTGTCCAGGTTCTTTTGTAATAATTTGTCTGATTCTGCATCATTTGCTGTTCCACCTAGTTTGGTGTCATTTGCAAAACATAACCAGCTTATTGATTATATTCTTGTCCACTTCATTTATACGTAAATCAGCTTTCAAGGACGAGAGAAGAACAGTGTGACACAAACACCACAGATAAACTTATTATTAAACTTATCAGAACTGAAGCCACTTTGACGTTCTTGGCTTTAATACTTTAGTAACAATCACAAAGACTGAACATTGTAGAATGTATTTACTAAATGAATCAGAAGTGTCTATTTCTACATGTCAAATTCTTGAATACCTCTTCACTCACAGCATGATGTTCCCACATGTCAGGAAGCCTACAACTTCTTTGCGTTTAGTTTCTTCCCTGAACATCTGGACATGGTCACACAAGCAGACATGAGAAGGAGTTCTGAGCATGAAACGGATGAAGAACAATCCTATGGGCCGGATGATGAGCAGGAACAGAAAGAGAAGGAGGAAGAGAAAGAAAAGAAGGAAGCAGGGCAAGAAATGGTTAGAGAATAGCATAGTCTGTGATTAGAAACTTATTGCCAACTTCTGATGTCAGGGTGGTGTTGTACACCAGGGTTGTTTCTACAATGTTTGCATCTTGAATGCCCTAATGACTTGACTCTTCTGTTTTTACAGGAAGATCCCTCTCTGCTAAAACTGGAAGATGAGCCTTTATTTATCATGGATAAAGTAGCCCCAGACTTGCTTGAAGTAAAACCTGCTGAATTTCACGATTACCAAAAGAGATGCGAAAAAGAGAAAAGCTTGCTGTTCACACCAAGTTCTGTGAGAGGTGTCTCTTAGACTAATGTCCTTTCATACATTAACTATTAGTACTATGTTTAAAAAATGATATTATGGTTGTAAACAAATCCATTTCCTTGTCAAATATGTCTAGTCCAATAAGAGCTGATGTGGACGAGAGCCTCTCCCAGCAGGCCCACCCTGGCTGAGCTGCCAGTCCTACACAGGGCACACTCAAATACTGTTATTCTCTGACTGTAGATGCCACTTTTTCAACCTGTCTTAGATGATGAATGGGCTTGGATTCAGAGCAGGTGTTCTACCAGTAGTAGAAACCAGTGCACCATCATGCCTGCCCACGTTTAATTCTTTTGGGGTTTTCAAGAAAAAAATTCTATTGCTTGTAATTTCTCACTGACTTTTACGTTCCACACATATGCATTTTTGAACATTATGTTATTGTTACAATAATTTATTTAGTTAATATTGAATGTCCCTTTTAATTAATAAATTAATAAGTTTAATGGAAAAGTGTTGTCACACTATTTCTATAACACACTTTTTTTCAGTGCCTGTATCCCTGAAGGTCCCTGAGAACCTGCAGCCGCGCTATTTAGAGGAAGAAGGGCTGTATGTCGGAGAGCGTCCTGATGTTTCCCTCACTAATCAGAATATCCTTGAGAACAGACTACTCCATCAAGAAGAGGTACTGAAAGATATCTGTGCCAATGAAAGAGCAAAAAATAATTTAACTCAACAAGGTTGTTCAGTATGGAGGAATATTTCGGGCAAAATAACAATAAATAAATAAAGGTACTGTGAAATGTAACAGTACATAAAGAAAAAGAGTGTGAAATGTGAGTGTAAATATGCATCACAAAATATTTTTGTTGCTTATTTATTTATTTAAATTTGTCTGTGATATCCCCTTAAATGCAACATGGGACAGAACTTGAATCAAAAAGTCACTTCCACTCATCATAACTGTGAGGGTGGGCTCTAGCGAGTACTGTGTGTTGATTGGTGAATTGTCTGCTTTGCTTGACATGTGAATCCTGTGACTCATGCGCATGTTTAAAGCCGTCACTGTGTATGTCAACTATGAGTGCCAAAAAAAAGGTTGCCCAGAAATATTGTGCAAAGTGGTTTCTTTAACTGTATAAAGTCCATATTCATCATTAGAAGCTAGCATCTGAAGAGTCTGCTGAAAGTGTGGCATTTGATGGCTGAAGGCTTAAGTCTGGAGTTCTGACCGTTCACCAATTAAAACACAGCACTTGCTAGAGCCCGCCCTCTCAGCTTTGACAAATGAAAGTGACAGTTTCAAATTTAAGGCGTATTTCATGTAGCATACAGTGTAACTGAAATAAATAAATGAAGAAATAATTCAATAAGTGCATAAATATATAGGCTACAAATATATACTGTATATATATATTTTGATGTACCAAAAATACATTTTGACACATTTAATTAGTTATACTCAAATTCCATGTTGTTTATTTATTGACACATTTCACAGTACTTTTAATTGTTTAGTAAATTCTGTCCAAAATATTACTGTAACCTTCAATGAACACACATCACAATAAATAATTCACAATGTAGATTGAAGAAAGCAGATCAAAACTGGGATTCCATTATGTTTATATTACTACAAGAGAGAAAAATTATACTGTTGAAATAACAGGAACCACGGAGTTAGAGAAGGGCCTGAGTAAGCGGAGTATGTAATAAAATAAATAAAAAAGGCACTGACAGACTCGGTCAAATGGACACTACAGTAACAAATAAAAATGGTGCTGATAACACCAATAGACTTTGACAGTATTGCTTTTTTTAACCAATTATCTCTTTTGTAACTGATTCTCATCATGTTCATCAGTTACCCTGCAAAATAAAATCTGTACACCTATCGCTATAGATAAATATATTTTTCTTGCCTATTATTCAATGTTTATTTATCCTTTGAATGCAATATTTTATGTTAAGATTATGTTTTTGTTTTTTAGTAGTTTTGAATTCTTTTTTCATAGTTTGTGTAATTTTCCCCAGTCCCTTGTTTGTATGGGCGGAGTGGTGGCTCTGAGGCTAGGGATTTGCATTGGTAATCGGAAGGTTGCTGGTTCAAATCCTGTAAATGCCAAAAGGGACTCTACTTTGTTGGGCCCTTGAGCAACACCCCTAACCTGCAATTGCTCCATCCTGGGTATGACATTAATCTGAATCCATCCCTGCATGTAGGCCCTCCAACCTGCAGGGAAAAACTTGAGGGTTGGTGGCACACTTGGCACTCCAGCCACCATAAAAAACCTCACACTGGTCCACTCCATCTGAACTAGTGTGGTGCTGAGGTGTCACCCGTCGCATGGCTGCACTTGGGTCCTAATCTGGGATCCTGAGTTGGTTTGTCATGTGGTTTGGTGCGGCAGTATCAGCGTGTGCTCCTAACCCCTCTCTCCTTGTTTGTAAATTTGTTCTGGTCCCTTTGCTCACAAGCGTGTTATTTATTAAGGCTTCAGTTTTTTGTTGTTGGTTCTCTTTTATTCTTCGTTCTTTTGGGTTTGGCTCTTTGGGTTTCTTTTGATTTTCTATGTAAAACGCAACACATATATTTCACTATGTTTTGCAGCATATACAGCACAGCTGTCCTAGACCATTTAAGGACTGACTCCCTAGCAAGCAATTGGTAAAGATTTACAGACGTTATTGAGCTTGAGAGGAAAACACCAGGGCACGGGGATCTTCACCACTGACTTAACCTGCCCACATTCCAGTTTTATGAATATAAATTACTTTAAAGTAAAAAGATTTGGAAAAATATAAACCATGGAAGGTGGCACTAAGGCTGCTGTTAAGTCTCTTTTTACTTTACTTTCAGGGTATGAAATGGTTTGGCGACGATGGGCAGGTGATTGCTTTGCCCAATCCCATCAGAGAGTACAGTACAAGGCTTCCATTTTTATCACCACTTGAACATATCGATCCTGCTCTAGAAACAGTGAACAGGAAGGTAATAATTTACTTGTTTATGGCTCTTAAGGTAATATTATTTTCATTGTAGATGCAGCGTAAAAGAAAGTTTTCCTTAAAGTTACTTTTGTATATAATATATTTGAATATCATTTGTGTCTTTTAATAATTCAATTTATTCTTAAGAAGCACATTTATAATGCTGAAACAGCATAGAAACACACTATGACAATATCATCTAATCTGAAGTATTCTATTTGTCAAGTGACGTTTGTGTTACCTGCTGAGACAGTTCTCCAGTCTACTTCCCATTACAGACTGGCAACAACATTACAACAATGCAAATTTAAGGAATGTTTACCCTAAGAACCAGACGCATATCTCCCATCCCACCCGGATGTTAATAGTCTGATAAAACACTCTGCCTCCTACCCCACTATCTACTTAAACAGTCAGGTTGCTTTTCTTACTTTCCTGCCCTCAGCTTACATCCAGGGACGTTAGTGTAAGAATCCAGTAAGAAAAACGTTCAGTGCTGATCTAAGGAGGCATAGGAGGGAAAAATTTAAGTATCGCTTTGTTTATATATTTTATGATTATGTTTCGAGATTTCTCATCAGATATGAATGAATATACAACTGTTGCAATCAGAATGTATGGAGGTCTGTGTGCCTATAAAAACATTCCACTTTCCTAATAAGAAACAGTGATATCCACAATGATATCCGTAATTTACTGAGGGCTTTTGGTAACATGTTTCAGGAATGCAAGTATGGGCTCAGGGAAAAAACTGAAATGTTTCAATACAGGAAAAAGGAGGAGACTGAGTATGGCAGCACTCGCGATTCATGTAAAACGTGGAAGGCATACAGACACTCATGGATTAAAAACTAAAACCTGATACTGTCACATCCACATTTTCTTTTTAGGAACAGCTTAATATTTTCCATACCAACTTTGATTGTGATAACAGGATTTGCCTTTTCTCTTATTGTTTCCCTTGTTGTTTTTATTATTTTACTTTTCTCCACACACTCCTCCATGTTGTTAATTTCCTTCATAACTGATACTCATGTATTGCAATTAATCTTATACCGTCTACATATTTCATATCCTGGGTCGATTACAGATTTAATTTATAATATTCTAAGCCTGCGTTTATCATTTTTGTCTTTCCCATGCTGATTATATGGTCCATATATCACAAATCATAGAGGACTGAGGCCACCACCCTGTTTAAAGCCCTTTTCTATGTTCCATTGCTCTGACTTATTTAATTGTATTGTTCCTACATATTTTTGATTAATAGTGTGATGGACGACTGGCTATGGACTCCGGTCGCCACCCCCAGGCCGCTAGGAGGAGCCTCCAGACAGCATATTTGTGCCCCGAGTTCCAGCAGGGTCTCATGGACTTTGTAGTGTTGTGACACAGCCCTGCTGGATACCTTGGGGGCCGCCAGGAGTCACTGTAGGGGGGCTAGTGGGCTCTTGCATGCCCTATAACCCGGGAGTGCGTCACAGTCACGTGACTGGAGGAAGCAGCGTGCTCCCGGGATGAAAAGGACTGTTTACCCTGACCCGGAAGGGATAAGGACTTGGGGGTTTGGCCAGGAGCCACTTCCAGGTCAGGGGCTATAAAAGGACTCTGGGTAAGCCCAGACATTTGAGCTGAGCTGGGAGGAAGGGTGGCGAAGTGTCTGGGAGTGTGGAGGATTATTGTGTTTATTATTATTATTATTATTGAGTATTGTGGAGAGGAGGGTGCTTTGTGCACAATTATTATTATATAATAAATCATTATTTGGACTTTTACCTGGTGTCTGACGTCTAGTCTGAGGGTTCAAGGGGTCACGGAGACCTCTATCTGTTACAATAGTTTTAATGATCCTGTTTCATTTTTCTTGCACTTCCAATGCATCTAGTGTTTCTCATCTTTGTGGCTCAGCATCAAATGCCATTTTAAGTCAAGAAATGGCAGGTATACTTCTATATTTCTCAATTTTTTCTCTTATGGTGAAAATATGATCTTGTGTTTGTCCTTCTGGTCTGTATGCTGCTTACACTTCTTGTAATTTATTTTCTATTGTTCTTCTCAGCTCTCTTTCTATTATCTTTCAATATAGTTTCAATAATACTGATAGCAGACAAATCGCTCTATAGTTGTCACAGTTCATGGTGTCCCCTTTTTATATATTGGTCCAGTTATATTTCTTTCCTATTCCTATGGTATTCCCCCGTGTTTCATGTCTGACAGGAGATTTTTTAACTACTGTTGCTCCTCCATATTTTAACATTTCAGCTGCTTTGCCAATTTTTTGTTTTTTTTAGGGCATTTATTATTTCCTCTTCCATTATTCTTCAAATACCTTCCTCTAAATCATCCTCTTCTCTTCTGATGGATTTTTGTGTTGTTCTTCTCTCAATACTTCTTCTTCAAATTTTTTTTGCATAGTGGGCTCTCCATGGTTTTAAGAATCTCGGCAACCACTGTCTGCTGTTCTTCTTTTGAATTTTTTATAATTCTGATTTTCTGTGTTTGATTTCCCTTTAATCTTTTTGAATATATTTCATAAATGGTTTTGATTTTCAGTGTAATTTTACTTTATTTCCTAACGAATTCTTCCCTTCACTTTTTATTTGCTGATTATAACAGTCACTTTATCCTCTTTTCTTTGTATACTAACCCCGTCTTGCTCACTATTTTGTTATTAAATATTTCTCCATGCCTTCTTTTTTCTCTGCCACGTTGATCTTCACTTTGTCATTCCATAATTTAGTTCTTTTCCTCTCTGATTTCTGTATTACTAATTTAACTCTGCTGATGTCTGTAGCTGTGTGTAACAATGTTTCCTTAAATGTCATTCATCTTTTATTTAAGGTCAACTTTTCTTTGCTTCTCTTTTAATTTCTTCTGACTCTTCTAATTTTCATTTAAAGTTAGTTGTGTATTTACTGTCTTTTATTGGTTTCTACAAGGGACGTTCAAAAAGTTTCCACACTTTTATATTTTTGGTGGAAACGGTGAAGACGGGAGGAGTAGTAATTGGGCATTAAAAAGTTGATACGACGCTGGGAAAATTGCATCGCAAACGAAGTTGACTATGTAGAAAAGTGATGTAGTTTGTTTTTGAAATTCTTAATAGAGTTAAAAAAAAAAAAGGGCAAAAATTTTTTGAAGTCCCTCGTATTAATGATTCTAATTTCACTAGGGGGCTCCGCCCCCTGCTCGCTTCGCTCGCCAACCCCTGGTGTTGGGAATGACAAAGAGCGTGATGTATGAATGAGATATAGAATAGTGTGACGTTGTAGATGATGCAAATAGAAAGCAAACAATAAAGTGTGTGGCACAGTGTAAAGGTTTATTTGAAAATTTCTTTGTACACGCCGTTTAAGTGTAAAAGGTAATTCCAGCTCAGAACTTGTAAGGTCATTTAAGATGGTTATTGTTGTGATCAGAGTCAAGTTTGTCAAAGCTTAGAAAGAGTTGTGTCTCTCCAGGAAGTAATGGAATGACTTGGGTATTTATGTTTTCCACATTAATATTTTTTGGACATAATATAGTGCGTTGTGTTAAAAGGGGCATTTAGTCTAATGAGATTGCTGTTCCAAATGTTTCTGTAACTAAGTCGTCGCAGATAAAGGCTTGAGGAATTGTAATAATATGTGGCTGAAGTCTATCTGTATTGGTGAGTGTACCATCTCTCAGTTGTAATAAGCAATTGTTATGATCTGGTTCTGGACATCGTATCTTTTTTACTAACTGTATCTTTTGAAAGCAATGCCAATTGTCTGCGTATTTTAAGGTGCACTGAACAATAGCTGAGTGCATGGCATCTAGAAGAATAGCTAATCACTGTCTAAAATCTCCTCCTCATAAAAGTACCTTTCCTCCAAATCGAATATTATTATTCATAAACGTTTGTAGAAGTTTATGAATGGTGTTGAGTAAGTGACTTCATGCCATTGAACATTCATCAATAAACAACATTTTTTCAAGACGGATGTCACGTGCAGTGCCACCGTTAATGTTCATAGTGGATACCGATTTGTAGGATCTAATGTAGTTGATAAAGATTTCACTTTCAGGTACATCGTCAGTTATAAGCTTCTGTAGATATTCAGTATATGAATGTAAAGAAGGCAGTCTAATTTGACCCTTTTGACAACAACGTGTAAATGTATTACTTGTATTGCCAGTTGTTTCTTCAGGGAAGTGAACTGAATGACAATGATTGCAAATGACATTCATTAATCCGAATGAATTTTCCTGGTGTATGTTTTCCTTGTGCCGTTTGAGAGGCGCGTCGTTGTATGTCCAGTATTTGGGACATGTTGTTTTGGAGCTGTAATCGATTTGCCTGTGCTGTGTGAGAAGCCCGTTGTAGCCTTCGCTGCCATTAACGTATGTCTGAGACGGGAGGTGTTTCGTTTTGAATCCGTGCCTGTTGCGATGCAGCACTTTGATTGATAGATTGCGTCATGTGGATCTAGGATGTAGATTTGTGCATATTTGTGTTGTTGATTTGTTTCAGGGTGCACTGTTCCAATGCGATGCAGTATCTGTGCACATATGCGAAAGTAGTATGGGCCATTGCCTTTTGGTGGCCTGATATTTACTCCGGTATATGCAAAAGCAAATGAACTATTGTAGGATCTAATGCAGTTCATAAAGTTTTTACTTTTAGGTACATCGTTAGTTAGAAGCTTTAGTTGAGCTTTGCGTTTTTGGAGTCGAGACATTTTTTCATTTAGAAATATGGATAAGTAATAAGGAGTATTGCACTCACTGTTAATATGGAGCCTTTTCTGCGGTTGAACGGTTAATAGTGCCTTATTGTAATGAGATCCACCTATGCTGCATAGCCGTCTATTTTGTTGTTTCTTTTGTGTTCATGTGTTTGTTCCTGAGGATTGTTGTCGCGCGAGCGTCTTCTTTCTGTTTGTGTTCCTGTGTCTTGTTGAATCCCCCTCTTTGTGTGTGTCCCGTCCCTTGCTTGTAGGGTCTGTGGGGTGGTTTTGTGTTCTTTTTTTTTGTGTTCCATGGGCTTGTTGAATCCCCCTCTTGGTGTGTGTCCCGTCCGGTGCCTGTGGGGGGGGGGGGGGGGGGGGGGGGGGGGGGGGGGGGGGGGGGGGGGGGGGGGGGGGGGGGGGGGGGGGGGGGGGGGGGGGGGGGGGGGGGGGGTGGGGGGGGCCTTGCTGTTGTGCGCGATCCTCTTTTTTTTTCTTTTTTTTTTTTGGGTCTTGTTTCGTGTGCAATGTGTTTCGTGCTTTGCTTGCGTTTGAATACTTTTTTATGTGCCTTTTCCTTTTTTCGGTGCTCTTTGCGCCTCATTTCTCCATTTTTCCTGTGCTCACTCCTTTTTTCTGTGGTCTTGTCCGCCTCTCGCGGCCCCTCATCCACCTCTCTCGCCCTCTTTTGTCCGCCTTTCTCGGCTCCTCAGCCGACTCTCGCGGACTCTTTTTGCGCCTGCACAGTACGTCTTTTTGCAGCTACGGCCCATTGCCGGATGTGCCTGCGTCCATCATCCGGTTTAGCATTCTCGGTTAGTAATATGGATTCTTGAGTATTTTCTTATTCGATCTTTAACCAGTTTCCAAATGTTGAAATCTGTAATTACCAATTTTATGTTTGGTACATATAGTAGCCCTACTTCCTGATTGCTTTGACACCATACACAGCATATCATCTCATGGTTCTTGTGTAAATAATGTAACCTATCGTGCTTTTATGGTCCAGTTCTTCTGTTAATAAGTAATTTTGTGAACTGTTTTCAGATTGACCTAAATGTTTCCAGTTAGCATTTCATTAGTTATACAGTACACCAATCTAGAATTCTTCACCCCTTTCTTATTCACGTCTCCTGCCGAATCATGTTTTCCCACTGTTGAAAGCCCCTCTCACCCCATTTCTGATTACCATTAAGTAAGGTCCAGTCTCCCATTACTATTATGTGCTGGACATTTCCAACAGGAAAATTGAACTACTCAATGGCTGATCTTTGATGGCTCATGAGACTTAAAAGAGATTCTCATTGAGATTTCATTTAGCAATCAACTTTGTCACAGATGTTTCTCCTAAAGGAGAAATCACTTTAAACATAAAGGAGACATGAGATACAACATGAGAGTCAAAACTGAGAATTTGCTTTGAAAAGCATGGTGTATTTTTTAAATCTCTTTCAAGACTTCATATTTTTTACTTATTATTGGACTGATGTCTTGTAGTTCAAGGTGTCTTACAATATTTGAGACACAATCAATTTAATTTCCTTTTTCCAACTGGAACACAGCCAGATGAAGTGACTAGCTCCTGGGTTACACAGTGGTGTCAGTAGTGGGATATGAACCCACAACCTTGGCGTTAAAAGTCCAAAGTCATAACCACTATGCTACATTGCCTGTCTTTTCTTCTATTATGAGTATGATGTAACTGCAGTGAAGCAATATAAATCAGAGCAACAATTAGTATTATTCAGAAGCAAGGACTACAGTTTTGCAAACAGTGTTTTATTACCACAAACCAATGTCCATACATTTCACCATATATTACTGAGCACATAATCAGGAAACTATTAGGAAAATCTGAGCCCATTGTGTGACTCTGCTCAAATCTCTGCTGTAACTCAAGAGGAGACCCTTGTGAGAATAACGGGGTATTTTTACTCAGAAAAAAAACCTGAGCTTGCAGCGGCTTTAATTTCCCACGTATTTCACACTGTTTAGAGGTATCCTGTATTTAACCCGACCAAGGAACTTCCACTACAATATACAAGCATGAGTAACAAGAAGAAAACTCAGAAAGAACCGGAAAAGAAACTTAAAGCTGCTTCAAAGTCTGGACAGACATCCGGCCCGAGTGTAAAGTATGGCCTCTCGGAAACTGACTTGGGACAGGCAGACGAAGGCGCAGATCTCCTGGGACCCCGCTCCATTGTTTCGTCTCCAGTCGAGAGTGAAAACGGGAGCGAAGGTGCAAGAAAAAAAACCTGAGGAGCATGAGACAAAAGAAAATGTCTCTATTTAACTTCTTTTTAATGTCGTTGTTGTCTAGGAGAAACCAAAAAGATATTAAGGAGATCATTTTTTTGATTTGTCATTCCTATGGGTGGATTGCTTTGACTCTAAAGCCTGCTGTAGATCTCCATAAAATGCATCCTTTTCACTTGCTGTACTGTTTTCTGCTGTTGCAAATTTATGTTTTAGTCCTATTTTCTCCTTTAGATTCAAGTTCATTCTCAGTATTCTTTGATGTGTAGGTTCCCATCTTCTTATCATTTCAATCTCACTACTTACAACCATCCCCACTCCTGCCATTGCTCTCCTTTCTATTGGAGTTACCAAAGATCTGTAGCAACATCCTTTGTCTATGTAGAGCACCAAGCCACACTGACAGTATATCCTAAATGAAACAATGTAATCATTTATGAAACTCTCTTGTGCATGACGGAGGAGTGTGTTCAGTTGAGAGCTAGTTTTTTAATGGAAAACCTGCCTCTCCTATGGACTTTTTCCTACACTGTATATGTTGGCAGAGAATCAAATATACAGTAGTCCTGGATCATCATAAGTGCACAAGTCTTCTCTAAACTCTAGTACAGTTCTTAATTTCTCAGTGACCTCACTTTTTGTTCTTAGTACACTATCCATCTATCCATATTCCAACCTGCTATATCCTAACTACAGGGTCACGGGGGTCTGCTGGAGCCAATCCCAGCCAACACAGGGCGCAAGGCAGGAAACAAACCCCGGGCAGGGCGCCAGCCCACCGCAGCTTAGTACACTATTTCCAGTTAAATTCTACTGTGTCACATGAATCTGCTTCATTTTGCTTTCTTTCCTTCCAGACAGCCAAATCAAAACCTACCAGATACTATACACCTGGCATGGCCGACCCACATGGAGACACACAATTGGACATTGACATATCAGGACTAATGTTCACTCACCACTCACTGTTCAGCCGTGAACATGTCCTGGCAGTCAGGCTGCTCCAACTCTATGATCATTTTTTAGTGAGAAAGCAGAAGAACCTCGTCAGCCAACTTAGAGATAAGGTTTGTGTTTGTTTTATTTCAAGTTTGTTCAGCTGATACATTGATTTACTAGAAATAGCAGCACAGGCCTTTTGAAAATTTTTATTAATGCCACTCCAGATAAACACACTTTTATCCTTTCTCTATTTATACTGTAGATGTAGTTCATCAGTCCCTTCATGATGACTGTGTGTGGTGAACCCTAATTTGTGATTATTTACGTCAGAGTGGTTGTGAGTGCAGGAAGAAGCTGCTTTAACAGAAATAATGCCCTCTCAGCATCTTATCATGAAATAAAGCATTTCAAAATGTAAACAACAAGATTGCTGTAGTTCTTCCTGCTTTTCAAAAATTAAATTGGTTTACACATGCGTACTCTGTATAAATGCGAATTATGTCAACATATTTAGCTTAATTACAGCAAAATATTTAGCTACATTTAGGTAAATTACAGAAAAACATATTCAGAATTTCATCTCTCTGTAGACGCTTTCATGAGAATTTACTAATTGTGGTTTTGTTCATTTTATGTATTTATTCATCATTTCTTGGCTTATCCATTGAAAATAAAAGTTAAGCCTCAGTACCCTAATGTTGTTTAAACATACAAGTAAAATTCCGTTACAATGAACTTCCAGGGACCTAAAAAATATTTTGTAGTAATGAGATTCTGTATTTGTTACTATAGTGCTTTCTTTAACTTGAGTCCAGGCGTTTGCAATCATTTCAGTGGCTTCTTTCGCGTTAATTTTAATCTTCTCCTGTCTACAAGTTATGCTGATGAGAATTTTTCTCAGCATTTCCTTGTGATGATACATTTTCAGGGTGCGAATGATGCCCAAATCCAAAGGCTGGAGCACTGCTGTGCAATTGGGTGGGAGAAATTCAATGTGAACATTATCTAAATGCGGAAGCATGTTGTGGGCAGCACAGTTATCAATCAGAAGCAGAATCATCCTTTTCTTCTTCTTCATATTGTGAGGTTTCTGAACTCTTTTGGGATCCCACCCACCCAACGGGAACGACACGCTGAAGTACATCCCGAACCGTGATTGCCGCTTCTGTGTAAAACTGTTTGTCCGTTGCCAGGGCAAGGCAACAGCAGGCTCACAGCGCTGCAGTGAAGCGCCACAGAAGCGAATCCTAAAAGATCAGGGTTGCGCTATAAGTCCCTGTGTTACACCCCAAAACACGAGACTGAGTCTCAGTACTTTAACAAAGCTAGCTTTATTCAGCTTGAAACAGAAACAGCATGGTTATTTATTGTAGCGTAATCTGCCACTCTCCTATACTCAGACACAGTAGTCAGGCAGGGTCGTGGCCAGGTTAGTGGCCAAGTAATCCTGTTCCCTGCATTTACAATGTTCATTGCATCACCCATCGAGTTTGCTTTGGTGGAAAGACACAGCAGAGCTGTGAGCCTGCTGTTGCCCTGGCAACATATAAACAGTCTTCCACAGACGCGGTGATCGCACTTTGGGACACTCTTCGGCATGCTGTCCACTTGGGAGTGGTCCCAAGAGAGTTTAGAAACCTCACATTCTCTTGAATGAGTGCCGCATTAATAGGAATGTTTCTTGAACGAGCATCACAGAACCACATAAAAACGGCTTTTTCGACGTCTTCAAATGCAGCAGTTCACATACATTTGCAACCCGAGATTTTTCTTCTTTTTTTTTGCTTGGTCTTTCAAGAAAGTTGACAGTGTTGATGGCGAAATTCCAAATTCACTGGCAATGTCTTTTTTTCTTTTTGCCGCAATTAAGAGCTGCAAAAATGTAAAGTTTTTTTTTTCTAATATGAACTGTTATCGTTTTTTCATGTCTGCCATTTCTATCGGAGGGTGACAATGAGTTACATTCCAATGGATGTTTTTTAAATGTTGACGAACGATAAGCAAAAGGCATCACTGAAAACCACTGAAAACAAAAACAGAGTATGAGCAAAGTTCGAAGAAAGAATTTTTTTTAACAATGTTTCTGTTTGGGGATCATTGTGCACAACTGAGCTGCAACCACAGAACTAACTTCTCTGTGGATGATTCATTCAGGCATTTCAATGTCTTTTGGGCACTTTGTTGTAATGAAACTATCTGCTGAATGTACTTCGTAGTAACGAGATTTCTATAGACTTGTGTCATATGGGGAAGCTGTCAGGACCATAAAAATAATTCGTTGTAATGAAAATTTCATTATAAAGATATTCGTTGTAAAGGAATTTTACCTGTATTTACTTGTAAATTTGGATGAAAGCACTAATTTAATTATACTTCCAGTGGCGCTGCCTGTTGTCAAAAGTTGCATCACAGAGCCTGGGAATGCCACTGCTGTTCTCCACAGTGTCTTTATGTTCTCCATATTCTGCCGTTTCACTGACTGTCAAGTGTTTGGATGGGTGGATGGAGGCTACTTCACTTAGATAGAATTCTTTATTGTTATTATGCATACATATAACGAAATTTTTTGTTGGTAGGACTTGGCTTCAAGGCAGAATACTTAAATATACAATACACTATAAATAATAAAATAAACATAAGTATAAAAGACAGCAGCAATTAAAACATCATCAAGTCCAGACTTTTCCTGAGGTAGTATGCCTGCAGAGACCAGTGATCTGTGTGCGTGGGTCTGCAGGGGAGGAATACGAGTGTGTGTGTTTGATTATGAGGGAAAATGCTTGTGCATGTCTACAGGGGCGCAGGTTAGGGGTAGATGTAGAGTATGTGTGTGTGTATCAGCAGGGGCAGATGGACTTCACAGCTCTGGGGAAAAAGCTGTCTTTCAGTCTGCTGGTACGTGTTTTTATGTTTCTGTACCGCTTTCCCGAAGGCAGTGGTACAAACAGTCCATTTCCCGGATGGGTGAGATACGCAGCTATACATTTGGCAATCTTCTGCACCCTTCCAGCATATACAGAGTCCAGGTCTAGGAGAGTACTTCCCATGATCCCCTGTGCTGTGCCAAGTCCTTTCTGTCCTGTGCTGTGCAGCTGCCGTACCACAGTCATACTGTGACAGAGAATGCTTTCTATAGCAGATCTGTAGAAATTTGTGAGCAGCAGAGAGGAGAATCCAGCACGTCTCATCTTCCTGAGGAAGAAGAGTCTTGTTGGGCCTTCTTTACCAGGTGAGATGTGTTCAAAGACCAGGTCAGATCCAATGTGATGTGGATACCCAAGAACTTGATATTGTCCACACACATTACAGCCTCCTCATGTATGAATATAGGAGCATGTTCTGTTCTTCTGGACCTCCTATAGTCCACAATGAGCTCTTTGGTCTTGCTGGTGTTCAAGATGAGGTTGTTGGCTGAGCACCATAGTTCTAGGTGTTGTATCTCCTCTCTATAGTGAGTCTCATCATTGTCTGATATGAGACCCACCACGGTCGTATCATGGCAGAGCAATCATGCATAAATAGTGTGAAGAGTGCTGGGCTGAGTACACAACCCTGTGGCATGCCTGTGTTCAAAATCAGTGTGGCTGATGTACGATCTCCAATTCTAACCACCTGAGGCCTGCTGGTGAGAAAGTCCCTGATCCAGAGACGCAACGATGTGGACAGACCCAGATTATGAAGCTTTAGTACCAGCTTGTCCGGAATTACGGTGTTAAACACTGAACTAAAATCGACGAATAGCATCCTAACATAAGTGTTAGGGCATTGCAGATGAGTCAGGGCTGTGTGAAGTACTATTGAGACTTCATCCTCTGTAGATCTGTTCCTCCTGTAGGCGAACTGATGGTTGTCAAATCCAGCAGGGATGGCATCCCTGATGTAGTTTAGGAGGATTCTCTCAAAGCACTTCATTATTACTGGGGTCAGAGCCATAGGGCTGTAATCATTAAGGCAGGTGACCGCTGATTTTTTAGGCACTGGCACAATAGTGGAGGATTTGAGGCAGACAGGGACCATTGCAAGTTGTAGAGAAAGGTTGAAAATGTCCAGAAAGACTCCTGCCAATTGATCAGCACATATTTTCAGTGTCTTACCCGACACCTTATACGGTCCTGCAGCTCTGTTGGTGTTAATCCTCCTCAGGGTGGACCTCACTTGGTGTAGTTGCAGGACTAGAGGCTGATGCTGCTCCTCCAGCCAAGGGAGATGTACAGTCTCCCTGCTGCTAGATCCATCAAAGTGTGCAAAGAAACTGTTCAAGGTGTCAGGGAGACTAGGGTCATAGTTGACCTGCTGATCGCTGCGCTTATAATCCGTTATGGTCTTTAAGTCTCTCCATATGTTCCGTGGGTCATTGCTATCAAAATACTCCTCAATATGCTGTTTGTATCTGTATTTGCCAGGTTTATTCCTTTTTTTAGTTCTTTTCGGGCTTTGCTATATGCCAGCCTGTCGACTGACCTATATGCAGCGTCCCGGGCTTTAAGCAGGGACCTCACCGTACTGTCCAGACACGGTTTCTGATTTGGAAACACCCTAAAGGTCTTTGTGGGCAGGGCAGCATCAGTACAGAACTGCACATAGGATAGGACAGATGATGTATATTCCTCTAGATCTGAGCCCTCTTTGAACACTCCCCAGTCAGTATGCTGAAAACAGTTCTGTAATGCTGAAGATGCCTCCTCAGTCCATACCTGTGCTGCTCTGGTAGTCGGTTTCATCTTGCAGATCATGGGAGTATAGGCTGGGATCAGCTTCACTGCAATTTGGTCCGACTTGCCCAGATGTGGTGCTACTACAGCCTTGTATGCTCCTGGGATGTTGCAATAAACCTAATCTAGAATGCTATTGTCTCTAGTTTGAAAGTTTATAAATCCTCGAAATTTGGGAAGCACTGCTTTTAATTCTACCTGATTAAAGTCACTAGCCACAATCACAGCCGCGTCTGGATTGGCATTCATTTGTCTTCTAATCAGGCAGTACAGCTCTTCCAGTGCTAATTTAGAGTTAGCTCGCAGTAGGATATAAACAGCCACTATCAGGATGGAGGAGAACTCTCTTACAGTCTTTAATGGTCTGCATTTCACTGCCAGATATTCCAAGTCGGGGGAACAGTATGTTCCAATAATGTTTGTAGCTGTATACCAGGATTTATTAATGTACAGCGCCAGCCCTCCTCCTTTACATCCATATTACTAAACGAGAATGGTAAACCGGATATGAACGCAGGGACCTGCCCGTGGACGCAAAAGACATAGTGCGCAAGTGCCACACAAAGCCCCCCCCCCCCCAGAGTGAAACGGGAGAGACTACGCACGTGCGCAGGCGCCACACAAAGCCCCCCCCCCCTGCACCAGAGCAAAACGGGATAGACTACGAACCGTCAGAGTAGGAAACAAAGTAAAACGTCATAAAGAGGTTAAAGAACAGGGACAAACACATGGAGAGCAAGTTACAGAACAAAGCCCCCCTCCCCAGAGTAAAACGAGAGAGACTACGAACCGTCTGACATGCCGCAAGCGGGATAAAGCGAGATCAGAAATAAAACACAGAGTAGGAAACAAAGTAAAACTTTATAAAGGGATTAAAGAACGGGGACGAACACATGGAGAGCGGGTTACAGATGATGAAAACTGGAATGCAACAGCTTCAAAAAAACCTAGGCACTAAACACATGCACACCGAGATACAGAATATAAAGGCAGAACCAACGACAGTTAAACGTCCACACCACACAGCGGAGGCGGACCCGGAAGGTGCAGGCGCCTACATCGTGCGTCGGAAGGTGCGGTAAAGTACAAAAGGCAAAGGCAAAGTACGGAAGGCGCAGGCGTCGCCGCCATATTGTGAGTGGCACTAATGCGTGGTGAAGGCGCAGGAGGAGACATAGTGAAACAAGAGGAGTCAACGCCCCGCCCCAGAGTGAAACGGGACACACTACAGAGTCCACAAAGGTTCATACATCAAACCCGAGATGGTACGGACACGCTTCTAAAACCGCGGAAGCAAAACTGTCACGGCTCCAAAACCAAACAGCTCAACAACTAACACAGCTTCGACACCAAGCCCGCATGGACAGATCTAATGAACGTGGACGCCTACAACGTGCGTCTCAAACTGCGTAGGCAAAGCAGGCACGGATTCAACACGACACAGCTCGAGTGACCAAGATACAAACACGCGCCTGCCTGGATATAATTAATGAACGCAGGCGCCTACAACGTGTGTCTGAAATGCCGCAGACCAGGCAGGCATTGCTCCAAAAAGAAAGAGTTCGACTAAACGAGATACGAAGTGAAACGGGAAACACTACAGAGTCCGCAATGCTCCACAATGCACCGCATAATAGTTTGGAAAGAGCTTCGTAGTAACAGTGAGGAGACCCAGAGTGACACAGGCGAACGCTCCGTATTAAACATACGTCATCCTCACACGTCCAAAGTATAGATAGATAGATAGATAGATAGATAGATAGATAGATAGATAGATAGATAGATAGATAGATAGATAGATAGATAGATAGATAGATAGATAGATAGATAGATAGATAGATAGATAGATAGATAGATAGATACTTTATTAATCCCAATGGGAAATTCACATTTTCCAGCAGCAGCACACTGATACAATAAATAATATTAAATTAAAGAATGATAATAATGCAGGTGAAAAAAAGGCAATAACTTTTTATAATGTTAAATGTTAACGTTTACCCCCCCCCCCCCCCCCCCCAGGTGAATCACATTACAGTAATGCATTATTAACAGTACGATAAACATCACAGTATCGCAAACAAATGAAAATTATTACTCGAAAAAGGGAAAATATATTCACCACGGACCAGGTGTCATTGAAACAAAAGCAGAATAAAGCGAGATCAGAAATGAAAGACAGAGTAGAAAGCAAAGTAAAACGTCATAAACAGGTTACACGAGGGGGCCAAACACATGGACAGCAGGTTACAGATAATGAAAACCGGAATTCAAAACCTTCAAAAACAAAAGCTCGACTGACCGAGATACAAACTGAAACGGGAAACACTACGGGGTCCGCAGTAGTCCACAATGCACCGCATAATAGTACGGACGGAGCTCCATATTAACAGTGGGGGGCCCCAGAGTGACATGGGCGAACGCTCCGTATTAAACGTGCGTCATCCTCACACATGCCTGCCCAGCGGGCATGGGTTCAAAACGCTGGGGGTAGGCAAGCGAAGCGAGCAGGGGGCGGAGCCCCCTTGTTTAGCAGAAGCTGCAGTCCTGTCTGCCCGGAACAGAGTGCGCCCCTCTAGCTCCACCACAGCATCTGGGATGTTACTATCCAGCCAGGTCTCGGTAATAATTGCTGCACAGCAGTCCACCTTATGTGAGGTGATCCTCAGCTGAATCTCATCCATCTTATTGGCGAGAGACCTGGTGTTCGTGAGGAAGAGACTGGGAAGAGCCGGTCTGTATGGGTTAGCATGTAGCCTAGCATGTATGCCGCTCCTTCTGGTGGAAACAGAATTCAAAAGTTTAGTAACACTTCAGTAGTGCCACACTCCTGTACTGGTTGTGCCGTCTCCTTGATCTTGTGCATTAAAATAACTTCCAGAATTAAAAACAAGGCAAACTTGCGTTCTGCATGATATAATATGTATTTAATGTGCCTGCCTTGTAAAAGTGAATAGAATGTCACCACTATTACACGGTCTCCCTTTTTTTTTCACATTAATAACATAATATTCTCAAATTATATCTTCTCTAGCTTCATGCTATAAGGACTGCTGTACGGAACATTTCAGAATTGCATAACAGCTCATCCTTACCCCCCACGATACAGCACAGAGTGGATGAGTACAAAGCAGAAATCAGGTACTACGGATTTGAATATTTTTCTTCCACTGACATTTTATGTTCCATTTTATTTTTAAATTTATCCAGGAGGGCTGATTTGAGCAGACTGTGAACCAAAACAAGCCAAGGAGAACCTGAAGTTTAAAGTAGACGAGTGTATAGTATTTCGCCCTAGCTGGCCCACTTGTTTGCTTTTGTTATTTGACTGATATTTCATTCTTTCCTCTCTTTCTTTTTCTCTCTCCCTCTGTTCCTCCCATCAGATGAGCTCTTCCCAACATGAAACCTCCCAGTTCATAAGCTCTTCTAGGCTGGTGACTGGAAATCCAAGTGGGAAGTCTCCTGGGCTTCTCAGATGCTTCAGAGAACTCCTGGGATCCCCTGGCTGGAGCTGCTCCTAGCGGCCCCAGGTTCTCCTGCAAGCTTGTCTCCCAACACCTGTGTTAAGGGTCAGGCAAACCTCAGGCTGCCTAACTATTCATGGGTCCGCAGGACCCATAGAGCTTCTCTCTGGTGAACAGTCTGTCTGGGGGGATTCCCAATGATATACATAGTATTGACAAGTCCAGGAAAGAATTAGCAACTCTGTCCATGTTATGTGGGAAACCATCTAGGGAATCTTACAGCCCAGCTGCCTCATATCAGTTTATCGGTATAGTAGTTGCAGTCCCTACGGTATCCTTCAATAAGGGTGCGCACAAAAAGGCGAACTTCAAAAGGGCGACCTCAATTGGGCGCGGCGAATAAAGGCGCGCGTAAATAAAGGCGACCTCAATTGAGCGAATGTTTTAATATTCTTGCTTTCGCCTTTTTATACGTTCAATCATTGCCTTTATCTAATACATTTTCTGTAATAATTTTGTTGCGTTTGCCTTTATTCGCTGCGCCCAATTGAGGTCGCCCCTTTGAAGCTCGCCTTTATTTACGCGCGCCTTTATTCGCCGCGCCCAATTGAGGTCGCCCTTTTGAAGCTCACCTTTTTGTGCACACCCTTATTGAATAGAACCAGTCCCTACCTGCCCCTTCTTTACCCTATATACTCATGTTATGGCTGGATTTTTGATATGTTAGAAAAATATTTTAACAGTAGTATTAAAATGTATTTCTCTTGTTGTTGTTATCACTTTTTCTTCTTTGAGATGGCCATGGTGGCATAGCAATTGACTTCATATTCATAGTCTAGACACCTGGTAGTAGTGGGTGTTCTGAGAAAAGTCCCATGCAGGCCTGATCTGGCCTTGTTTCCATGTGCTAAAAGAAAAGGTCCCCAACACCTATAAACTGGTATTAGAAAGAGGTGCTGCGGTGGGCTGGTACCCTGCCCTGGGTTTGTTTCCTGCCTTGCTCCCTGTGAAGGCTGGGCTTGGCTCTAGCAGACCCCCGTGACCCCGTAGTTAGGATATAATGAGTTGGATGATGGATGGATAGAAAGAGATGGTCTAGATAGTCAATGAACCACTGAATGATTGTCCTCAATCTGTAACAGATTCTTCTCATGACCCAAAAAAAGTGATGCAGTATTTAGCTGCTGTTTCTGACCACCAGCATTTCATCTTCTACTCCCAGCTAGGCCACAGTTCTGTGGTGTTTTTATAATCTTATATATGTCTTGCCTCTTCTGTGAGTACTTGAATACACTCCAAAGACATACAGTATATGCTAGCTTAAATGGTTGACCCAGTATGATTGAATCTTCAGGTATGCACTTGTGTGCCCCAAGATGGCCTGATGCCCCATGGAGTTTTAGCGTTTTCCTGAAATATTTTAATTATATTGAAAACATGTTTTTCCTTATAATGTGTTTTTGTTTAATTACAATATTTTTAGGTTTATAAACTCATTGTGAGGGCGGCACAGTGGCGCAGTGGTAGTGCTGCTGCCTAGCAGTTAGAAGACCCGGGTTCACTTCCCGGGTCCTCCCTGCGTGGAGTTTGCATGTTCTCCCCGTGTCTGCATAGGTTTCCTCCCACAGTCCAAAGATATGAAGGTTAGATGCATTGGTGATTCTAAATTGTCCCTGGTGTGTGCTTCGTGTGTGTGTGTGTGTGCCCTGCGGTGGGCTGGCTCCCTGCCTGGGGTTTGTTTCCTGCCTTGCACCCTGTGCTGGCTGGGATTGGCTCCAGCAGACCCCTGTGACCCTATAGTTAGGATATAGCGGGTTGGATAATGGATAGATAAACTCATTGTTGTCACATATACAGAACACATTATTATTCAACATGCAACTTGTCACCACTCTCCATGTACAAATAAATAGGAAAAGCTATTCATCATATATTTTTGAAGGTTATACTTTTGTTCTTTTCAGGTATACAAGAAAGTTGCTCGATTCAGAATTGGAAAAAGATCGAACTTTACTAAAAAGCATGATACGTGTTTGGAAAAACATCAAAGCATTGCGGGATTTGCAAAAATTTACAAACACTCCCCTGAAACTTCTCCTGAGAAGGTATTTTTTTTTTGACAATTCAGCAACTCTTCTATGAAAGTGTTTATTAATAATAACTTGCCTTTGTGTTGGTAGATGTCCAGGGGCAGGAGAGATATTATATGTGTACTCCTTATGATAAAGACTGGTGTATTAAAATTTGCAGTAATTAAGGTCAGTCTTGATGCAATTGAACCATGGTAGCCACAGGGTACCATTACTATTAATTTCTGATGATTGCCAGATTTACACACAAACACTTTGTGATGCAGTGATGCATTCAGTCTGCAGGCACCTGACTATACTTTTTGACTATACAACAGTGAAATTCTGTCATCCATCATAATATCTTTAGGCACAGTTATGTGTAATGCCCAACCTTTACACACCTGTCATCTCCAGGGAATGTCATTAATATCCTTCCTGGACATTTCTTAACCAAACTGTAATAAATCATGTGTGAGGCATTATGGGATACCAACCCCACAGTACTGCACACACTCTTTGTGTCCCTCTTTATCTTTGGGTGCAGTTGGGCACTACTTGGCTGAATGTGCCCCAGGAGACTATTTGGCATCAGTATGATTACATGCCATGACCATAACTGCTTGTATTGACACACTGACAGTCAGAAATGTTTTTCCTTACCTTGATATGCTGCCTTCTTCTGGACCAAAAAATAATTCCTTAGTTCTCACTTTGATTTTCCTTTCTTACTTATATGCAGGGCAATCTTAACAGCATTATAGGCCCCTGGGCAAAGCACCCTACCCACACAACCACTCAAGTCACAACATACATAGATTAGCATGGGGCCCTTATGCTTGTGGGTCCACTGGGCTACTGCCCAACGTGCCCATGCATTAAGACAGCCCTGCTTATAAGTTACCTGTTGTTTTCAGCAGATTTCATCTTGCAGATGTGAATATTTATAGTGCATAGTGGGAAGGGTAGGGTGTGTAGGTAGGTAGGTAGATAGATAGACAGACAGACAAGCTCACCAAAACACAGGAACACAGTTGGAAACTTGTTAAGGCTAAATTTTGCATAAAGATTAAGAAATTTTTCTTCATATACAGAACCACAGACACATGGAATAACTTCTCAAGTAGTGTGGTAGAGAGAAGGACTTTCGGGACTTTCAGAACTAGACTTGATGTTATTTTGGACTGGCGAGCTTTGTTGGGCTGAACAGCCTGTCCTTTTTTTTTAGATTGTTCTCAGTGTTCTAATGTTCTGGATAAACAGATAGAAAAAAAACGTTACCAGTCCAAAGGAGAAGTTCAGCTTTTATGGAAGCTAACATAGAGAAACATAACAACAATAACAACAAAAGAATTACAAAAAGAAGAAAAAGCTTCTGACTTTACTGATGATAAGAAAGCAGTCACAGCGAGGTATCATGCAGATGATTTGCTGCTGGTATGAAGGAGCCCCAGTTGCATTTCTTGACACACTTCTGTTGGCTGAAAGTACTCAGTGTTAGTGTGTCAGAGAGTGGATGTGCAGCATTGTTCATAATGGCGTTTAGTTTGATCTTCATTCTCTCCTTACCTACTACCTCCAGGGGGTCAAGATTGCATCCCATAACTCAGCCTTCCTTCTTGATCAGCTTGTTGCTTCAGTGGACCTCTCTTAAAGTGATGTTAACAGCCCAGCAAGAAAATTGCACTGACTTTGAAATTGGTGTACCTTAGTGTTTGTTAGTTACTAGAAGAAGATCAGTTTTGATTTTGGCTCTTAGAGGAGAATGCTATTTAAATGAAAATGAAGTTATGCAAATCTCAGAACATTTAACAAATAACAGAATGTTGTTTTTCAAAGAGAGGAAGTAGACAAGATGAAAGAAGAACAAATGTATGAGTCTGAAATCCAGGCTGAGGCATCTGAGGTACTGGAAGATTATGAAGAAGAATATCAAAAGAACCTTGCAGATTTCAAGGCGAAGCATGCAGAATGGAAAGCCTGGAAGAAGAAACAAGTAATCTTTTTACACTTTAGGCTTTTGTCTCTAACCTCTAGCCTCCTCTGTTTGTAAGAAGTGAAATATGTACTGTGACAATTATTGGCATTTGAAGTCTATAAGTGGTTAAATTCCTCTTACCGAACATTGAGTTTCAGCTCAAGGCTGGTGTCCCAGGTGCAATTACTGGGCCCTGTAAGTAATTCTGGGGCTTTGCTAGTGTTTATCCTGGAATGGCATTTAAAGTCACCTCACTGAGAAAAGGGTCTTTGAGGGAAGAGTCAAGAAGTGAAAGATGACGAGAACTTACTGTCAAGAGTAAGAGAGGCCAGAGAGAGAGGGGGTTTGAAGCTGCACTAGAGAAACCTTTGTGTGATACTCTGAGGTGCGTAAGTGTTGTCCAACTAAAAGACAACATTCTGAGACACGTATAGTCAGGCCCAGACTAGCACAAGATTTTTTGCATTGTCTGTTTTGCTACTTTAATAATAATAATTCATCATATTTATATAGCGCTTTTCTCAGTACTCAAAGCGCTATCCACACAGGGAGGAACCGGGAAGCGAACCCACAATCTTCCACAGTCTCCTTACTGCAAAGTAGCAGCACTACCACTGCGCCACCTGTGAGGACTTTATTGCCCTTCTTTTGTTTACCTGTCTTTTTTTGCATTATTTATATAATATATACATAATTTCAACCTCTATGTCTTTAGGGATGCTGTAAGAGTGCCCCGTGTTATTTGTAACACACATTATTATGTTGTACAGAGCTCTACAGAATGGAGTTTATTTTTACCTTGCGCAGGAAAAATCTGCCATTGTGACAAATAGCCATGGCCCTTACCTGCCTGGGAGACCTTGTTAATGGAAGGACCAGGGAGAGATCAGACAACAGAGCATTATCTCCCCTGGAGTGCTAGATGGCAGCCACTCCCTGGGTAGCAGCAGTGCCTCGGATTCCCACAAGGCTCCATGGGAGATGGAGTTTGGCGCCCTGTTAGGTTCCATGGGCACTTCCAGGGGGTGCTGCAGGGACTGAAGGACCCTACTTTGTTTGGCTTTCACCTCACCTGGATGTGCTTCTGGACCACGTTAACGGGCCACCGGAAGTACCCGCGGGTGAAGGATCAAAGTAGCCTGTTGCCACTGCTCCAGGAGCCATTTGGGAGGAAGAGGGATGAAGCTTGCTGGGAGGAGTGGAGGCAAAGGAAGAGAAAGGAAGACAAGTGCTGTCTATTTATTATTTAATTATTATTTGGAAACTTTTGTGTTTACATTTTGGTGTGTGGGAAACAACTGAAAAGTGTTTCTCTCTGTAAATAAAAACACGTGTTGTGCTAATTTTTTGGAATTGAATTTTGGTTATTCCTTACACCCAGAAATCGAGAAAAAAAACGAAGCAGGAACAGGGAGAAGAAGGTAAGGAGCAAGAGGAAGAACATGACCAGGAACAAGGGATAAACTTGGAAAGACCAAAAAGGCCTGAACCAGTGGATCAAAATACTGTTGTGCAGCAAATCCGTAAAAGAGTATACGGCATTCGTAAAAAACCTGGAGAGCCTCTGCTGATACCTGAACTGACCTCTGTGGGAACCATCACTGGCACTGAGCTCTGCCCAAGGTAAGGAAAATGATCTATCTATCTATCTATCTATCTATCTATCTATCTATCTATCTATCTATCTATCTATCTATCTATCTATCTATCTATCTATCTATCTGTCTGTCTGTCTGTCTGTCTGTCTGTCTGTCTGTCTGTCTGTCTGTCTGTCTGTCTGTTAATATCCAAGGAAAGTAGTGTGTTTACGTGTTTTCTGTATCTGAAGAATGTAACTGCTTCTTCACACTCTGTCATTTAGAGTAAATCTCTATATATCAAATGCTTAGGATTGTCACACACTTACTTGCGAACCACTGGGACTAAAACCTTGATCTTAGTCTTAATTGAAGATTTATGACGTGATACGCGCTGATGAAGGAAAACTTTTTGAGTAACAGGAATCTCCACAAAGTTAAGGCATTGTTCTTGTGGCAAACTGCTCAAGAGGGTGACATGGCAGAAAGAAAATGAAACAGCGGCAATATGTGCTGAGCGTAAAGTGCCGTTCTTAGGATAAAGAAGAACAACAGCCCCATCTGTGTATTATAAAACATAATTATAACTGTAGCAGCCAGCAATAAATGGAGAATGCAGCAGGGCAAATGTTACTCTCTGGCTGGGGCAGTTCCTTGGAATAGTGTTCTTTTTTAAAATCTCTAGATTTTTATGGCAGTCAAGTCCAAAATGAGACACCACCTTCTGGGTGTGTCTCCCTTTTATACCATGCAACTGGAAATGAGGGCTTTCTTGACTTTGTTGCTCTCAAGGAGTGAATTCTCGAGGCTGTGAGACCCCCCTCTCATCCCGGGTTGGTTCATATTCCTTAGGTGAGCCTTGAAGGTGACCCTTTGGCTCGCATACATGACAAGATGCTTCAGCCTCCTTTAGGGAATAAAAACCTCCTTCCATTGCTAGCATCCCATTGAAATATCACACTCTTCAGGCCACTTCCCAGCAGCCTATGCATGATAAGCCATAGTCTTGTGTCTCAGTGACAGCATAGCGTAATGAGAAGTGTGGTCCTATTCAAGTGCAGCTGTCACATAACTTGTCAATCTTATCATTTCTTGGCAGGAGTGAGGTGCTGAGAAGAGAAGATATGCTTAAGCGCTCATTCTTCATCAAAATTATTTTTAATAATAAAGTGGTTTCTCAGACAACAAGTCATTCGTTGAATTACGATTTCAGAGTCCACTTTGGTCAGATATTTAATCTGAAGATATACAACCAGCCAGAAAGTCTAAAGTTTCAGGTAAGATTTTAGGTTATTACTTTGAAATCTACTGAACCTTACCATTAATTATTCATTTTAAAAGTGAATAGAGCACTGTACAAGCATGGCAGCCTAGTTCTGTCAAAGTCAAGCTTGCTAGCAGAAGAAATGCATGCAGTTGGTCTTTTCCAGAATTATTGTCACTCCTCATGAAAATGAAAGTAATATTAATATAAAAGATGAACCTCGCACGCATCCATCTACCCATCTATTTTTCAAACCTGTTTTTTTCAAATAGGGAGCCTTATAGGGCAAACATGCAATAAATGATATTTTGGGCTTGAACAAATGTGCAAGTCTTATCTCTTATTTGACACTTGTTTTTTTCTTTTAAACAAAAAACGAAGTCGTGCTGAGCATCTTTCTGCAATGTTCAAGTAGGTTGGTGAAGACTTGTGGAGGGGTCTTGGACACCCCTCTACGCAGAGCATTTAATATTGTAGGGTTTGCACTTGTGGACTGACGTCTTTAATTCACATAATAAATTTTCAAATCTGGAGACTGAGATGACCATTGCATAACTTGATTTTGTGTTCTTGCAATCATTTGTGTGTTGATTTTGATGTGAGTTTGGAGTCGTTATTTTGTTGACAGGTCCATCTGCTATGGACAGAGGCAGACAATTTTTGGGCAAAAATGTCCTGGTATGTAGTGGAACTCATTCTTCCATTAATCTTCACAAGAGTCCTTTGACAGCTTGTACCAAAACAACCACAAAGTATCAATGATCCAAAACCATATTTCACAGAGTGTATCAGGTGCCTTTTTCTTTCTATGCACAAACATGACAATGGTGTGCATATCCAAAACTATTTTCATCTCACCTGCCCACAACACACAATTCTATTTGTAGACCCAATGATGTTCAGAAAACTCCAGGTTCTGCATTTTTGTGGCTTGTTTTTAAGAGAGGATTCTTTCATGAAACTCTTCCAAAAAGCTTCTCGACATGGAAGTGGTGTCTTAACAGTTGATATGGAAGTAAAACCAAACTGTGCAGTTGTGGATCTGTGATATTTGACTTTATCTTTGCGTTTCTCACCATCCTTCTCATTGTGCGTGAGGCATGTGTCCTGTTCTTGGCAAAGTTTCAACTTCTTCAGTTTTTGTTGCATTTCATAACCTCTTTAGAGATGCTGTAAGAGTGACCAGTGTTATTTAGAACACGCGTTATTATGCTGTGTGTTGGCTTTGACGGTGCTTAAGAGTATTTTTGACAGCTGCTTAGAATTTTTGTAGAACCTTTACCTAATTTGTTTGGGTCAGCCGCCCTTATTCTTATTCTCCACCAAACATTATGGAGGGCACTGTATATATATATATATATATATATATATATATATATATATATATATATATATATATATATATATATATATATATATACTATTTATGTAATAAAAAATTAAATATATACAGTATGCCTTGTCTGTTTTTTCCAGGTTTTTGAGACAATGAGGTTATTTCCCCAAATGTTAGCTGAGGTGTTTATACCAATTCCTGAGACAACCCTTACTACAAGCAGTGCTCCATTTGAAGACTACGAGTTCAGCAGCTACCAAAGAGTCTTGTTTGATCATGGAGGAGTTGGCAGCGGTAGGACCTTTTCATGTTTCAATAGTCATGTATTGGTTATAAGGTGCTGTATGCAAGCCAATATGTAGAGAGGTAAAGTAAATGCTGAAAAACACAGAAATTGAACTTTCTTGTTGAGGCTTCACCATGTAAAATATTTCTGGATGTGGAGGAATAACCCAAAATAACTGGCTGAGCAAACATGAGTTTATGCATTCTTTTTTTATTGTTATTTTGACTTGTTATTCACTCATGCATTCTTAGGTACCACTTACAGCATTCTTTATTCAGTTTCTGTTGTATACAACAAATCTCTTCAAGATAACAATCTGTGATGCCCATATTACCCACAGTCTTTGTGTTACTCGTATTCTGGGACATCGATGGTCATGAACTGATGGTGGACTAGGAAAACAAGGAGACAAATAAGACCGTTGCAAAATGCTGCGTGGACTTTATTCATACAGGCAGTGTCCAATACATAGTGCAGTGCAAAGCCCTTCATAAATAAACAAAAGTGTTTAGAAATGATACTTAAGTATAAGTAGAAGTACTTTGTCAAGATTTTGCTTTCGCTAAAGTAAGAACTATTTCAGTTAAAAAGTACTTGAGTAAAAGTAAAAAAGTATCTGCTTTCAAAAGTACTCAAGTATAACCAGTGAAAGTACTTATTATAACAAACATTATCATAATAAATCAAATATTTGATCAGCACATAACTTTATGGGAGTTTCTAATTTTCCTCCAAAACATATTATGCACTTCATGAACCATAAAGCTTTCTGTTTAGCTTAAATACAGTAGTAGCTGATTTTCAAAATTCCTGCCATTCTGCCGCACTTGTCGAGGGCTAAATAAAATCCCTGCAGTCCTGAACCTTTCATTTTCAAACAACAGTAGCCACTGTGTGAATCTTGTTCATAATAAACATTGAAGAGTCACCACAAATTTCTTCCTTTCTAAATGTGAAAATGCTGAAAGATTTTTGATACTGAATAGGATGCATTTCTAATGTGACTTAAAAGTAGGATAAGAATTTGTAAACTGATGGTGTCAATTGGTTACTTGACATGAAATTAATGACATGTTCAGTGTTCGGTTTAAAGCTGTTCAGTGTGCTTGGGTTACTTAATGATTATGTGGTGTGATGCAAACAAAGATACGGCTAATTTTTCAATACATTGCTATTGAGTTTAAACACATTGTTGTCTCATTTAAATGCCATAATTATTGCGCTACAGTTTTAATGCAATTCTGTCTAGTTTAAAACACACCTTTATGTCATCTAAATGCAATGCTATCTCATTTAAAGGCAATATTTTTTTATTTTCCATGTGGCTCTATTGAGTAAGATCTTACATTGTAGTCTTAAGTTATATATTGTACACCCAAGATGTGTATATTATGTGCACAAGTTATTATCTTGTGTGAACAAGAACAGTGTGCTGGAGGCAAATATATATTATCATGTGACCACAAAATTGTATTCTTGCTCCATCAAGGACAAGTACAGTTAATTATTTTTGGTGATTTGGTGAATCCGAATGGATCAGTAAACATAATTGATACTGTACCAATTCTTTGTATTATATCACATTGTACTACTTCATACAAATGCAGGAAATTTGAAATATAGAGCTAACATCCACATTGACCATAATTACAGAGATATGCTACAAATTATTCACTGTTTTGTTATTTCATTTCATTCTACAACCAGTTAAAATAATAAAAGAAATTCAATTTTGTTTTTATTACTCTTATTAATAAAAAGACTTAACAATAAACAAGAAAGATACTTTAATGTAGAGTGCGGCACTATGTCCTATTAGTTGCAGTATACCTGTTCCCTAACCTATTTGCCTCACATCCACCCTTCACACACTTGATGTACAGATAACTGGGACGCCTGGATTTCATTAGTGACACAGTGACGATATGAAGTGTGGTACTGGCGAGTGTTGATATGACTTACACTGTGCTTCCCCTACTGGAATACTACATAAGTACATTAAGCCTTGCAATTTGAAGCAAACAATTTGTACAGGTGTCCCAACGTCTGTTGATTACTTAAAAACCCTCTGTCTGTCTTAAAGCAGAATTGGAATAGACTGTGTTACTACATCCTCTCAAGTACTACTTGGACAAAATTACACCGTAGAAAGATGTAAATTCCATGGCAAGAAAATGGCAATTGACAAATTAATCGAGACAGAGTTTTATTAGTGTAGACTTTTCATTTAGAGAAATCAGAGTAAAAAATCAAAGTGTCAGTGAGTTTAGTGTCCTGCACAATCCAAAGGCAATTGGAAACTGGAAGAAACTCTGATAGGAAGAGTTCTGGCAGACCCAAAGTCACAATCCAATCAGAAGACAGGTTTCTGAGGGTCACCAGCTTATGTGATGGGCTCCTCACAGCACAACAGCTTCAAGCACAGTTTAACAGCGGTCACATAAACCAAGTCTCAGTTTCTAGTGTGAAAAGGAAAGTTTGTGCTGCAGGTTTGACTGGGCGAGTGGCAGTAAGAAAGCCATTCCTTACTGGACAAAATAGGGCCTTGAAATACTGGCTGTGGACTACTGCAGACTGGAAGAAAATCTTATGGACTGAACAATCAAAATTTGAAATCTTTGGTTCATCACACAGCAAGTTTATAAGCCATCAAGTTGGTCAAACATGGAGGAGGAAATGCGATGGTCTGGGGTTCTTTTGCTGGAAGCAGAGTTGCTGACTTGCAGAGTGACTGGCATTCTGAATCAAAAGGGTTACCATAGTTTGGCTGTTATATGAGCAAAAGGTGGCTTCTTTGATGAATCAAAAATTTCTATACACTTTTGTATATTTACGTATAATGATTCCTTGACTTATTGTTTTGCCATTATTTATTTGTTTTATAATTTCATTTCATGAAGTCGCTCATTCATCTAAAGATTGATATTTCCAGTTTAAACCCCAAGGTTCCCAGAAGAATTTTAAAACTTTCCAAAACAGTAGGATTACAAATATTTTATAGCATTAAAATTGAAAATATATTAAACAACTGTTAAATCAAAGCAACTTATATTAACAAAGCAACATCAACATTACAGTATATCACCATTTTCCCTGTAAAATAAGGATTTATGACAGATTAATCGTTCATTATTAACTCATTTAGTCAATACTGACTCATTTGGAAAGGGCAATTATTATTAAAATGACTTTGGTTTTTGTGCTTCATCATGCTTTGCTCCAGATCTCTTAAAAGAATGTGCCAATCTCAAATTCACAACTTTAAAGGAGAAATGAGGCTAACTTTACATTAGTAGCCTCCTTAGAATTAATGATTACCCCTAGAAAAACAACTCACAAAAAAAAGTTATTACGTGTAACAGAAAACTGTTAATACCAAAATGTCCACATAAATACAGTAGGAAAGGTATGTCTTGTGCCCACTGCTGTACTAATGCAGATTTAAGACAACATCCTTTGTGTGACATGTTTTGAAACAGTCAGCAGTGCACAACCTCATGTTGCAATCAGGACAGTAGAACCGTGTTTCTTTGTACACTTTTCTTATAATGCTTTTTGTTGCTGGAGCATGTAAGGGTAGAATGTCAGCCTGATCCACATCCACTCCTTGTGTTATTGTAGTCTACCACAGCGCAAGGCTTAGTGACTGCCATACTCACCCTGTCAGTTTCTGCATTATGAGCAGTGCTTAGGGGGCTAACATCTTTCTTGTTTTTCTACTTGATAGCATTGACTTTTTGCCACATACCTACTTGCACCATGGTGAACCTTCAAAAAATCAAATTCACCAGTCCCATTATTGGCGGTTTGGTTGTACAGTGCAATATACACAAGTTTCCCCGTCCGTGTCGATATCTGATGACCAGTTCAGTTGTCATCACTACTTCTTGATTCAACTAATCGTTGAGTTTCACTTAGCTCTCAGACTGGTTTTACAGAGCCTCATTTACACTTCATTGTGTTTTGATTGAAGGCTCCACCCTTCTCTTGAATATTGATGAGTTAATTTAGAATGGCAAAACACATTAAAATATTCATGATATTTTTTTGCAGCATAATATTATTTTATCCACAAGATGGCAACAGAATACTGCCCCAAACTTTATTCAGGTTCAAGTCTCTACATTGGATTATAACAGCTAAGTGGCCGTTGCTCAATTTTGTTAGACAGCCGGGGCACTCATGGCATTCTGTATGAAAATGAACAGCCCTAACAGAGATGCAGAAACATGTTGGCTGAAAATGCAGCCGTGCCAATGTTGTTTTTCTTTATATCTGCTTTCTAGATGTACCGTTTTCATTTGAAGCAGACGGCAGCAATAAAGTCATACTTTTAACTTCAGGAAAGGTATCCTGTAGTGTGACTTGGGCAGTGGGAGAGACTAGTGGAGCTATGAATCCACAACAAAGCACTGGAGTTCAGAGGTAACTCTATACCTTATTTCATTTTCTTATGTTTTCATCTTTCCATTTTCAGCTTTTGTTTATCTTAACTCGTCAAACTCACTTACAATTTAATCACATGTAAAGATATTTGTTCCAGGCAAACTTAAATCAATAGTGCATTTTCCTTTTCCTGTTTTGATTGTTGGCACTGAATCCTGGGTTCAAATCCCAGCCCCATCACGGTCAATGTTCAGTTTGCATGTCTGCAGTAATCCTGCATGCATGTTAGGTGAGTCTGACCTTCGATGAAGTGGCATCCCAATCATGGTGTTGTTCCCTCTTTGACCATAAACTAGTGGGGGTTTAAGGGAGGAAGGGATTACTGACAGCACAAAAACACTATCATCTATCATGCAGACAGCTGAAACTATTGGCCAAAAGCAAGTAATTCTAGTTTTACCTGACTAGATCTGTTTTATGGATATCTCTCTATTATATAGAAAAATTCCTGGGATGAGATGAGACTTTTTTCAAGAGATTTTTTCAATTCCTGCAAGACGAGACCTTGGCCATGAGATTTTTTCAAGTCACGCCCTCCTCTCAACCATATTCAACCAGGCACACAGTACTCTCACCTGTCATTTGTGTGAATGCTTTTGACAGACACAGTTCTTGTTTTCTCAGCTCTTATAACTTTTAACGTTTTCCTCACTTTAAGTTCCCAATTAAAGAAGACATATTATGTCCAAATCTTATTGAAGATTTTCATCATGAAGGGTTATCAACAGAAAAAATGAATACACGGGCAATCTTAGCACCGAGAAACGAGGAAGTCAAACAAATTAACGGCAAAAATGTTGATCGGTTACACGGTAAATCGGTTAAATGCGTATCAACAGACTATGCTGAAACAGTTGATGGTGATCGTACTTGTTTTCTGTTTTTATTGCTAGCACTTTGAAGAAGCATGATATAATTTCATCTGTTCGAGTTTCTGCTTTACGTGACATGCAAATGCTGTCAAAATGGGCCTTAGAGTCGAGACTGGACCCAAATGACCCAAATAACACCAAACTCTTGCAGTTACTAAAGGTATTATACTTTAAAAGAAATGTTTGGCTGTATGCATTTCTGTTACTTTCACATTTTTAAAATTTTTAACTTCTAGACAATATGTTGTAAATATTTGAAATTCATCTAAACAAAAGGTAGATTAAATCATTTTTTACAATTTGTTATAATTATCATATGATACAAATAATTTTGTATGCATGCAATCTTGTATTTAGCATTTGCTGTAGTTCTAAAATGAAGCTTCCATCTTCTTCTGTAATGTTCAGTTTGCCACGACTGGAGAAGTGCAGATCCCTAATTTCTTTAGATTGGAAGAACTGCAAGAGGAGTTTAAGTTTCTCAAAGATAATGAATTTCAAAAATCGAAGAGGTTTAAACTGCTGGAGCTACGGAATCGCGAGGTAGCTGAGTTTCGGAATTATAAGAAAATTCCCATTATGGAAAGGGAAATTCCAGATAAGCTCTTGCAGGTAACTTTTTATTTCTATGGTTGTCATAAAATCAAGTAATATTTTAGATCCAGAGTTCACATATGCATATTAATTTAGAAATGAGACTGATGTGAAGCTAACTGCAAAAATCAAAACAATATCAATTTAAACAGCCTTCATTTGTTGATTTAAAATAATAAGATGAACATCAATATGCAACTTGCTTCAATTTGTATATCCTCTTTTGATAGAAAGGGAACTGTAAATCTATTTCTTCATTTTCCAGAAGTAATTGTCACCTATTGAAACTTTCTGTCATTTAATACTCCTTGGTTCCGCTGTAACCAAGTTTTACCAGTAATCTATGACAACCCACATGTAGACTGTAACATGCCGTCTACTCTAATTGGCAAGGATGCAATATATATATTAAAAAGAGATTGATTACATTCATTATTCTCTAGTAAAAGGACCTCGGGTGATGAATGAGAGATTTCATCCATGATGTTTAGGGACATATCTGCCAGCTGTCACTAACAGCCAACTACAAAATAATTGTGTTTCGATACATGACAGTAAAAAATAATAGTTAAGCATCCAAAAATAATCAGGAATGACATTTTCTTTGCCCATGACAGGTTGCTCTTTGTGAAATGTACAACTTTAACATGATTATTTTATTGCAAATGGGTTCTTTACGGTGTTTGACTCCAGTTGATGTTGTCCCCTATGAGAGGCCAAACAGATCATAAATCATAAATTTGTATATGTAATCTATTAATTTACTTGTGAACACTATTGGCTTATTTAATGTCAACAGTATTATGGCCTGTTTGACCCCTCATACTTGTCTCAAAATTTTTAAGTCTCTACCATTACTCACAAGCTTATGAACTTGCAATCAGCCAAATTTTGGATTATTTTTTAACATTCTTTGTGAGGAGTTAATTTTACTAAATGAAAAGACAAAATGAAACAAGCTCTTCTATTTTTATTATAATTGGCTTTGTTTTTTCTCTGTGTATGTGTTTATATACTGAATATCCATCCATCCATCCATCAACACTTCTCCATCCACTTCAAAGTCACATAGCCTATATATGTCTTGCACTGTTTGCCATCTTCTCTTTCTTGACAAAAACATAGATCATATTGCGTTCCACCTACAGGACTACTTGAGCACTAATAAATATTTTGAAACCTTTCAGTCCTGCTTTTGATCTAGACATGACTGAAACGTTTTGGCAAGAGTTACAAACGATCTGTTTTGGGTTGCCGAATCTGAACTACTAAGCGTTTAATACCATTTCTAGCATACTGCTATTGGAATGCTGGTCCTCTTTAGGTACACTTGGTACTGCTTATTCATGGTTTAAAGGCTTATTTAACTAACAGATTAAACACAAGTAATTTATTCAGCTGAATAATTACAGTTTTTACAGTTTATTTTTAACCCACGGGTATCAGTTCTTAGCCCCTTACATTTTATTACTTATCTACTTCTCTTGGATCAATTATGCATCACCAAAGTATTTAATTTCATTGTTATTTTCATGACATCCAGCTTTATATTTTGACCAAACTTCCCTCCTCTTTGGTTAGTGGCCCCAATAATAGATATTATGTCATATCTTCTAATAAAATCAGAAGCTACTCTTTCAAAATTTACTAATGTTAACATCAGCATTAAAGTCGCTTCTATTCCTCTACTGTCTGAAGTGAAGATCCTTGGTGTAGTTTTTGATGGGACTCAGCCTTTTTGATGCCAGGTTACTTTTACATTCCATATTGTCTTTTATTACATTTCAAGACATCATTCATTACCCTTCTACTCTGCAGCACAGATACTATAGTTCATGCATTTGCACTTCAAAGTTAGGTTGTTGTACTCTACTCTACTGTCTTATATCCTAGGTAAACTTGTAAAGAAGCTGCAATTAGTTCAGAATTGCTATGGTTTTTTGAGCCTAAGCTCATAGTTACATTTGTCCTTTTCTATATAAACTTCATTTTAAATACTGAAGTGACTATAAAATTGATGTGCTCATTTTCAAATCATTTCATGATTTGGTCCCCATTTACTTAAAACAACTGTTTAAAGAATGCCTGCCATGTTCTACATTGTGCTCCTCTTCTTCCAGTATCTTGTTGTCCCTTCAGTCTGCTTGTCTTCTATCACAGTCTGAGCTTTTAATTCCACTGCTCCCCACTCTGGATTTCTGAATTCCATATTTTTTATTTAAAAAACTTAACCTTTCTACCTTGTTTTCTCCTTGGTCTCTCGAGTATTGCTTGATGTGGGGAAAATATTAATTTAAATGATTTTAGCAAAAGGCTAAACATGAAAAACATGAAAGGGTCTAAATACTTTCTTAATCCACTATATATATATATATATATATATATATATATATATATACTGTAAATTCTTCAAAAAAATCTTTATTTTGTGCAAAAAATATTGTTTATGTGGAGATATTTCAAGTTTAATAACTTTTTGATATAGCTCCTTTAACATCTTTTACTGATACAAGTCATCCAACCCTTCTTTGTTCTTTGCTAATACACAGAAAAGACTTGGAAACAAAAAAGTGGCAAAAGATTTTTGAATGATCTATAGAGATGTGTATAGTGGCCTGCAAGGCCATAAAAGCTCCCCAAACCCAACACAGACAGACACAGACACAAGGTCAACAACCACAACACAGGCTTTATTCAGAGAGAAGCTCTTCTTCCAAGCGTTTTCCGCCTGCAAGCACAGTAGACAGGCACAGGAATAAACACTGTATCAAGAAGCACAACGCTTTGTCTACTCTTCTTTCTCTGTCTTCTCATCACTCTCTGACTCCACTCTTCCACCAGCAACCTTTGTCACCTCCCTCCCGACTCTGGCTCCCTGGAGCAGTGGCAGCATGCTTCTTTTATCCTGCATCCGGGAGTACTTCCGGCATCCCATTAATTTGGTCTGGAAGCACTTCTGGGTGAGGCGGAAGCCCGACAAAGTAGGGCTGTGCAGTTCCTGCAGCACCCTCTGGTGGCACCTATGGAACTCCAACTCCTATGAAGCCCTGTGGGAATCTGAGGCACCGCTGAGAATCCAGCACTCTGTGGGAGAAAATGCCCTATGTATGTTCTTTCCCTTGGTCCTTCTGTTTAGAAGGCGCCCTGGCCAGGTAAAGGCGTCAGCCATCCACCATTGTCCCTAAGAGAAAAAGTCCAACCTGCCTGATTGAATATAGTTCCAATGCATTAACACCTAAAGCAATGAAGTGCTTCAAGTGGCTAATCAAAATCCCATATGATCTTCTCTGATTATGTGCAAACACTATTTATAGACTATAGTTCTGTATTTAACATAATTATCCCCTCTAAGATTATCACCAATCTTAGGAACCTGTGTCTAAACATTTCATTGTGCAGCTGGGTTTTTTAACTTCCTGATAGGCAGACCCACAGTGGTTCCTCAGACACAGGTTCCTAAGTTTGATGAAAATCTCATCATCCCTCATTCTCAACATAGGTGCTCCACAGGGCTGTGTTCTGAGTCCTTTGTTTGTACTCCCTCGATACAGATAACTACATGCCTACACAAGACTCTTAACTTCATTTTCACATTTGCTGATGACACAGCTGTGGTTGGCCTGATATCTAACAAAAATGAGCTGGCTTAACTGGATGAAGTGGAGTGTCTGTCACACTGGTTTTCAAACCAACTTTTTGTGGTAATTTCTCCATATTCTTGCATCAGTTACAGGATAAAGTGCATCACTGGGGGTTTTATTTTCATTTGAAGACTGTATTATTTGTTTAGTAAGTACTGAACTTTCTAATTACATTTGTAACCAAATATATATAAGCAAACTGTATTACATTTTGCAGAAGCAGCAGCTATTAATAGGATAACGAGAAAGGGTTAGTAATCTCCTTCGAAGATTGTTAGGTTTGCCAAGGACTATGTCACTGTACTCTTTGGGCACAGCAATAAGCTGCAGCTGCCACTTAAATCCTTAGAAGAGGAATTTTAAGTCTCCAAGAAACAGAAACGTCCTACAGTACCAGGAGTCACGTTATCCAAAAATAGCCAAATCCAGAATCAAACTGAGGGCTCAGAGAAATTGGCAGGCAGAAGAAGCAGTCCAGTAAGTTGAAGCACGATTGTGGCCCAGCAGGCTGATGGGTGGAGTGACTCGATTTAGAGCTGGGCTGCAGTCTTTTCCAATCTTCCAGACTGACAGGTGGAAAGGGAAGAAGAAGCTACATCTAGTCCAGGCAAAAAGAACTGAGGAAATCAGTGGAGGAATAGAAGCCCGGTAGAAGAGTGGCAATGAAAGAAAAGGGTACAAAGAAAATATAGGACTGCACTCTTAAAAGGAAGTTGACCTGGGGAGCGATGTGGATAGGAGATCCTCAATGGATTCAATTTCTCATCCACACAATGTACAATGTGCTCCCCAATCTGCCAAACCTCCATATATGGAGTAAAGTAGAGACATCAGCATGCCCACTATGGTCTAAATGTGGAACTTTGGAGGATATTTTGAGCAGTTGCTCTAAGAAACTAGGAGAGGGAAGATAAGGGTGGCAGCATGATAAAGTTTTGAAGGAAGTGACAGAAGCTATCAGCAAGGGGATTATGTGGAGTAAACATGTCTGTCTTTCTAAACATGCCATCACATTCATTACAGATGATGAGTAGCCTTAACCCCCAGGCAAGAGATCTACAACAATTTTGGTTTTTGCAAGTGATTTGGCAACTGACGGTCGTCTTAGAGAGACAGTATCTAGCTGCCACTACCTTTAGAACAGATTTCGTCCTCACCTCAGAAACCAAAAAATAAGTTGTTATGCGTGAGCCGACATTCCCATGGGAAGATCATATGGATGAGGCTTTCAGGAGAAAAATTATCAATTATGTGGGACTGGTCAACAATTGCAGACAAGGCAGTTAGAGAATATAATGCCTTCCAGTACAACTGTGATGCAGGGACTTTACAGACCAGTCCTTGGCCAGAGCCCATTGAGCATCATAGGAGAGAGGAGGAGAAGACCCATCACCCATACAACCAAAGCAGCTAATAAAGCCTCTAGATGACTATGCCTTAAGACAGTACAGCCATGGCACTAAAGCAGCCTATTTGCTATCTGGTTACAAGCTGAGTCCTGGTCAACATCATCTGGATTTCCTTGTGGTGAGTGTATGATGAAGAAAGGCCTGAAACACTTGACAGAAACCAAGAACAACACGATTTGACCAGAAGCATCACAAGGATGTATTTGCTCAGTCAAATCATTCAAATCTAGTTGATAAAAAAGAAATATCCAACCATCCATCCATTATCCAACCTGCTATATCCTAACTACAGGGTCACAGGGGTCTGCTGGAGCCAATCCCAGCCAACACAGGGTGCAAGGCAGGAAACAAACCCCAGGCAGGGCGCTAGCCCACTGCAGGGAGCACACACACACCAAGCACACACTAGGGACAATTTAGAATCGCCAATGCACCTAACCTGCATGTCTTTGGACTGTGGGAGGAAACCGGAGTACCTGGAGGAAACCCACGCAGACACGGGGAGAACATGCAAACTTCACGCAGGAAGGACCCGGGAAGCAAACCCGGGTCTCCTAACTGTGAGGCAGCAGCGCTACCCACTGTGCCATCCCAAAATAGAAATATTCATGATTTTTTTGCAGAATAAAGCTATATGTGAAGCCTTCAACCATAAATCATAATGGCAAATGAAAAGTCATAAAGGCAATTTTAAAACAAACTGTAACTGAAGTATTAGCTGAATAAAGTGATAGTGATCACAATGTGAAAAGGTCATCAGACGTCAACAAGAATAGTGAATCTGATACATACACCACGATATCACCGAACCGCCCTGATATGCCTGATGAATGCAGTCGCCTAAAGATTGACTGTGGTGCAAGTGGGTGTGTGAAACAAAGGCAAAATGACTGTGATTAAGTAGAAAGACAAGAAAGCCATTAGTCCCCTAAGCACTGTTCACATTGCAGCAACTGTCAATGTTTGTGTTGGGGGTAATGTGTAAGTCACTAAGCCTTGCGCTGTTAGCCTTCAATAACACAAGTAGGGTATCAATAATGCAGATCAGGCACTGACATTTCTACACTCTCATGTTTAAGCAACAAAAAAATATTATAAGAAAAGTGTGCAAAGAAACATGCTTCTACTCTCCTGATTGTGACGTAGGGCTGTGCGTTGGTGATAGCTTCAAAATACATCATGAAGGACGTGTGTCCTACATCTGCATCAGTACAGCAATTGGAAAGGCGCTATATAAATACAATTTTCTATTATTATTATTAGACATACCTCTCCTACTCTATTTATATTGACATTTTGGTATTTATATGTTTCTGTTACAAGTAATAGCATTTTGTTTTGTTGAAAAATATTTTATTTTTTTAAATTGCTTTTCTGGGGTAAACTTCCGCTATGGAGGCTACTAGTGTGCCATTCTTGAATTAATCTCTATTCCCCCAATATCAGCTTTTCGAATAATGTCCAGTAAGACGTTACTGCTTAATGAAAGATCTATTGCAATCACTTACATTACATGTGTTAATGTTGTCAAATCTTGCTTAACTGCAAGAATCCCTACTCACATACCACAACACAATTGGACAAAGATATTTAATTTAATTTAAATTTAAAATAAAAATTAGAATCTGGGATGCATTTGCTATTTTTTTTCAATTAATTAAGCACACCCAATCACAGCAAACCTTTTGCATATGCAGTGTTTTTGAGTGATTACATCTCTTTATGTCTTTGCCTTTTCTGTTTTCTCTGCTTTATGATTGAGAGGAAGTGCCTGATCTGAATGGGATGAAGGCGTTTCACACCCGGTTTGTTTGAAGCTGTTGTTTCAAACTCTGGATTGATTTTCCCTGTAGTCAAGTTCATTTAGCTAGGTGTGAAAAAAGCTGGACCTAGGCCCTTTAAAAACAACTGTTACAGTGAGGTATTGAGCGAGCAATGGGGTGGTTGGAATGAGATCCGATCTAACTACAGGAAATATGATATATTGAGGATAAAGTTTCGGTATGCCATTATAGTCATTCTGTGTCGTTGCTGCTGATAATTAGGCAATTTCATTTTAAAAATGAATACAAACATTCAAATGTCACTCAATTCACATAAAGCACCTCACACAATTACCTGTTAATTTAGGCTCAGTACTTCTCTGTTTTCCTCTCAATTAGGTATCAATTGACCAAATTAAAAAGTCGTAAATGCACCTGTGATTAATTCTGTCAATCCATGTATAAAGGATGATAAGAAATGAACAGCAGAGCAGTGTGTGACTGACGATTAAACCCCCTAATCTTACATTTTATGAGCAGTGCGGGCAGGTGGGGCATCCTGTCTGATCACTATTTGGGCACAATGCGGACACTGGAATCATGTTATCTTTGATATTACAAAGTGAATGTTAATCAAACTTTAAAAAATGAACATTATTAACAAATATTTACAATGTAAAGACCATAGATATGTGATTTGAGAGAAACTAAACAAGGTTACGTTATTACAGTAGGCTACTGGAGAGTAAATATGCAACATCATACTGTGAAATGAAACTCACCTGATACATCTCAATGAAACTGAAGCAATATATCGCCTTCTTCGCCTAAATGATGCGTGTCCATCCTGTAATATGCAAAATATCACATACATTTTTATGTACTCTGCTAGTTATCACATGATAGCTGTGTTTGGTAAACAAACTGCATAATTATTGCAAATGTAGCAGTGCACATGAATGATCATACATTTAGCTTATCTGTATACTGTGGAAAGAAGATTTTAAATATTTTTAGATTAATATTATACATTCATTTTCATTTGAGTGTTTTCTTATTTTTTCATTCCATGTAAGGAATATGAGGACAGGCTCAAAGAAATTGTGGTCATCGATGCAAAGACTCAACTAGATGTGCGTAGAACTCTGGCATCAAACTATTTACAAAAGGTAAGAGCTTAATCACTAACATTCACAACATTTTAATTTATACAAATTTAAAGAACAATATTATATTTGGATACTGTAAAAAAAAAAAAATAGATTGACTAAAGTGTTGAGGATGTTTTTCCTTTATTGTGTTTTGGAGAATTTTAGACAAAATAAGAAAAAGCATTCAATCAATGTTGGAATTTCAGAATATATAAATTAACATAATTTATAAACATATATAATGTAAAGTTGACTAATTGTCTCACTGACTCTCTCATCAGTAAAAACACTTTAGTTTTTCATTTAGTTTTTCTGTTGTTTACCCCTAAATATTGATATAGTGAAATGTTCATCTTTAGTGGATACCTACTGACCTAGATATACCTAGATATACTGACTAAATACCACAAAACATCAAAATCGCTTCAACGAATTGGATTAAAGTCTGGTGATGCATAGAAAAAAAGAAAATGAGCTAATACATGCTTTTTTTATTTGTCCATAATAATAACAACTATTCCAAGTACATTATGCTAATGTGCCACACAGTACTAACAGAAGCACAAAGAGAAGTAGCAGCCAGTCTGCGGCCTGTTTGAGACGTGCCAGTGTATGCAAATGAAGGTATCCAGCAGGTAAGTGGTGTAGACCAATGGGGCCAACTGACAAAAGAAGAAAGGGAGGTGCCTGAGACAGGAAAAGGACAAGGCATTGAGCTATGAAGTAGAAACAAGAAGAATAGTTCTGCTAAAAAACTTATTTCCATACACAGTGCCTGTTTCATGTTCTATATTAGTTTTCATCAACTGAAATGTAATCCCTTTTAATTGATAATGAACACTTCCACACTGTATTACAGACATGGACACATATGTTGTACCCTTATATCTTACTGAAAAATATTGTATGCCTCCTGTAAAGCAATTAGATGAAAAGTAATTGTCCCATGTATACTTGTATGCCTTTGATATGTCATCGAGTAAATCAAAGGAATTGTGAAAAAGAGATCAAGTATTATTTATCCTACAAGGATATTCTAAATGGCCTGGACACATTTGTTGGTACCTGTAAAAGATTATAAATAATTGGATTAGAGTGATCTTTCAAGCTAGCTTTTTTCTTTAATTAGTACCACGTATGTCTCCAAACATGCAATCAGTCATTCAGCCTATTTAAATAGAGAAAAGTCATCACTCTGCTGTTTGGCATCCTTGTGTGTCTCACACTGAACATGGACCAGAGAAAGCAAAAGAGAGAGTTGCCTGAGGAGATCAGAAAGAAAATTATAGGCAAGCATGGTAAAGGCCAACACGAGAAGACCATCTCCAAGCAGCTTGACATCCCTGTGACAACAGCTGCAAATATTATTAAGAAGTCTAGGGTTCAGGGACTGCAGCCAACCTCCCTTGATATGGCCACCAAGAGGTAAATCGACCACAGAATTGGCAGAAGAATAGTGAGAATGGTAGACAAAAAGCCAAGGACTACTTCCAAAGATATGCAAGCTGAACTCCAAGATCCATCAGTGTTTTATCACATCATGTGTTGCTTTGTAAGTGACAGTGGGCTCAATAGAAGAAGACCCAGGAGGTCTCCATTGTTGAAAGCTCCGTCTCAGTCACAGGTCCTCCAAAAAAGATAATGAGCCAAAACACGCAGCTAAAACACACAAGAATGACTAAGAACAAACATCAGAGTATTCTGAAGTGGCCTTCTATGAGCCCTGATCTGAATCCAGTCGAACAACTGTGAAAAGAACTGAAACATGCAGTCTGGAGAACATACCCTTCAAATGTGACCCAGCTGGAGCAGCTTGCTCAGGAAGTGTGGGCTAAACAACATGTTGACAGGTGCTAAGGTCTCACTGAGTGCTACAAGAATCACTTGTTTGCAGTCATTGCCTTTAAAGATTATGCAACAAAATATTAGATTAAGGGTCCCATCGTTTTTGCCCATGTGCTATTACCGTATATACTCATGTTTAAGTTCTCCCACGCATAAGTCGGGGCTTGATTTTACCATATAATTTCCGGTATTTTATAATGTTGGTCGTATACAGTGCATCCGGAAAGTATTCACAGCGCATCACTTTTTCCACATTTTGTTATGTTAAAGCCTTATTCCAAAATGGATTAAATTCATTTTTTTCCTCAGAATTCTGCACACAACACCCCATAATGACAATGTGAAAAAAGTTTACTTGAGGTTTTTGCAAATTTATTAAAAATAAAAAAACTGAGAAATCACACGTACAAAAGTATTCACAGCCTTTGCTCAATACTTTGTCGATGCACCTTTGGCAGCAATTACAGCCTCAAGTCTTGTTGAATATGATGCCACAAGCTTGGCACACCTATCCTTGGCCAGTTTCGCCCATTCCTCTTTGCAGCACCTCTCAAGCTCCATCAGGTTGGATGGGAAGCGTCGGTGCACAGCCATTTTAAGATCTCTCAAGAGATGTTCAATCGGATTCAAGTCTGGGCTCTGGCTGGGCCACTCAAGGACATTCACAGAGTTGTCCTGAAGCCACTCCTTTGATATCTTGGCTGTGTGCTTAGGGTCGTTGACCTGCTGAAAGATGAACCGTCGCCCCAGTTTGAGGTCAAGAGCGCTCTGGAGCAGGTTTTAATCCAGGATGTCTCTATACATTGCTGCAGTCATCTTTCCCTTTATCCTGACTAATCTCCCAGTTCCTGCTGCTGAAAAACATCCCCACAGCATGATGCTGCCACCACCATGCTTCACTGTAGGGATGGTGCCAGGTTTCCTCCAAACGTGACGCCAGGCATTCACACCAAAGAGTTCAATCTTTGTCTCATCAGACCAGAGAATTTTCTTTCTCATGGTCTGAGAGTCCTTCAGGTGCCTTTTGGCAAACTCCAGGCGGGCTGCCATGTGCCTTTTACTAAGGAGTGGCTTCCGTCTGGCCACTCTACCATACAAGCCTGATTGGTGAATTGCTGCAGAGATGGTTGTCCTTCTGGAAGGTTCTCCTCTCTCCACAGAGGACCTCTGGAGCTCTGACAGAGTGACCATCAGGTTCTTGGTCACCTACCTGACTAAGGCCCTTCTCCCCCAATCGCTCAGTTTAGATGGCCGGCCAGCTCTAGGAAGAGTCCTGGTGGTTTCGAACTTCTTCCACTTACGGATGATGGAGGCCACTGTGCTCATTGGGACCTTCAAAGCAGCAGAAATTTTTCTGTAACCCTGATTTGTGCCTCGAGACAATCCTGTCTCGGAGGTCTACAGACAATTCCTTTGACTTCATGCTTGGTTTGTGCTCTGACATGAACTGTCAACTGTGGGACCTTATATAGACAGGTGTGCGCCTTTCCAAATCATGTCCAATCAACTGAATTCACCACAGGTGGACTCCAATTAAGCTGCAGAAACATCTCAAGGATGATCAGGGGAAACAGGATGCACCTGAGCTCAATTTCGAGCTTCACGGCAAAGGCTGTGAACAGTTATGTACATGTGCTTTCTCAATTTTTTTATTTTTAATAAATTTGCAAAAAATTTGGAATTTAATCCATTTTGGAGTAAGGCTGTAACATAACAAAATGTGGAAAAAGTGATGCGCTGTGAATACTTTTCGGATGCACTGTAAGTCGAATGCGGAAAACTCATGCTATTAGTCCAAGAGATTATGCTATGAAAACGCCCACCTGAGACAGTAACCATGGAGCACACTGCCTTTTTTTCTGTGTATTGTGCTTATGTGACCACATGTTAATACCCAAACTATTCCGAAGCGCTGTTTGTACTGTTTTGTGTTTTAAGTATCTCACATCCTAATACACGTTTATCGTAACAGCATCCCTTATCTATGATGGAGTGTTCAATCAGAAGAAAATATGAAGCTGGTTTTACATTAAAAGTCGTTGAAGTGGAGAAAGAAATTGATAACTGCGCTACTGCAACAAAATTCAATGTGTCTGAGAAACTGGTGTGAGATTGGAGGAAGCAAGAATATGTCAAAAAAAAATTAAGTGTCACATTTTTGAACAGGTGTATAAGTCGGAATCTGATTTTATGATTGATTTTTCGTGTTTCAAGACCCGACTTATGCATGAGTATATACGTTATTTTAAATATTCCTTTGAATCAAAAATCTAAAGCAAAATGTGATTTTTTTAATTAAAAACAGAATAAACAATGGGTGCCAATTACTTTTGTCAGTTTCAAGTTATTTCGGAGACCTTTATGGGTTACTCTTTTTTCGTGGGCCAGATACTAAAAAATTTGTAAAAAGGTAGATGGAAATTTCATTGTCATTGTATGAATATGGTATGTTTTTATTAGGTTTGAAAATATAGCATAAAATTGCCAAATTTGTTGTGAGACAGTGGTCAGGAATATAAATATATATAGCAAAAACAGTGATAATTACAAGGATGTTTAATGTATATGAAAGATATGCAAAATCCCTCAACCTATGCATCCACTTGCGAACTGATAGCTGTATCAGAAATTTTACAAGTGTATTTGAAGTTTACAGAAATGGTTTATTACTTGCTAAGTTTGAGGTAAACAGTTGACCAGTTAAAACATTGCACATTGCGGCAGTCATTTGATGTTTATGAACCTATTGCTACTTAAAATGCAACGTTCACAGGATGGATCTTGCCCTTGAAACATCTTGGACAATTTCAAATGAGATCGATAAAAGATTTTAAGTTGAATAATTGAATATATTGCACATATGGAGCTAGAGTGAATTCTGTGCGTTGCTGTCTTCCACTCCATCTCTGAAATGTTGTGTAAGAGATCCTTTTTCCACTGTACTCTAGGATCTTTGAAAGGACGGGGCTCTAAAATATTTTTTATATATTACAGAAATGCTGTCTGAGTCCCCAAGACTGATCAATATTTCTTCTGGAATAGAAATAGGTGGGAGGTGAGGAAAACTGGGCAGATTTCATTTAGCAAAGTTTCTAATTTGGAGATAGTGGAAAAATTGTGCTGATGGGAGATTCAATTTGGAGTATAATTGTTCATAGGATGCAAAGACATAATTTTTTATACAAATCTCTAAATGATTTCATCCCATACGTTTTCCAAACATTAAAAGCTATGTAAGTTTGAGAGGGTGGAAAAAGGTGGTTATCATGTAGAGGTGCCACAGATAAAAAATTGGCTTGTTAGTATATTGATGATACCTTGTATTTATGGATGTACAAAGTAAGGAATATTAAGAGGATTTCATTTCTATTGTAGACCAAGCTAGTGTGTGTTCATTTCTTTGTGTCAATGTCCAGGTTTTTATAGCTTGTATGTTTGCCACCCAGCAATAAAACTGAAAATTAGGTAGAGCCATGCTGCCCTTCTGCTTTAGGTCATTGTATGGTCGTCTTTTGAATGCATGGATTTTCGAATTCCAAATAAATGAGGTTATAATTGAATCTAATTTCCTAAAAAAAAGATTTGTTAATGTATATGGGGATGTTTTTGAAATAGAAACAGAAGCTTAGGAAGGATGTTCATCTTCACAATGCTAATTCCTCCAGCTAAAGTAAGATGGAGGGTAGACCATCTATGTACATCTCGTTTAATTTTATCCATGCAAACAGCGAAATTTTGTTGAAAAAGAGCTTTATATTTACTTGTGATGTTAACCCTTAGGTATTTAAATTGATCTGCAATGATAAAAGGGAAGGTGTCCAATCTAATGTTGTTTGCTAGAGAATTCACTGGAAAGATCACACTTTTGTACAAATTGATTTAAAGTCCAGATATCTTTTGAAATTCTGCTAGTGCTATTAGGGCTGTTGGCACAGAAGTTTGTGGGTCAAATATATACAGTACCATATCATCTGCATATAGTGATATTTTCTGTTCAAGTTCTTCTCTGAAAATCCCCTTTATCTTTGATTCATTTTGAAAGTAAACAGCCAATGGTTCAATAGCGATTGCATAAAGCAGTGGTGACAAGGGGCATCCTTGTCTAGTATCGCGTTCTAGTTTGAAGTAGTCTGAAATAATATTGTTAATACAAGCTGAAGCTTCTGGAATGGTATACAGTAGTTTGATCCATGCACATATGTTAGGGCAAAAAACAAATTTATGCAAAGTGGTGAACAGCATATCAAATGCTTTTTCTGCATCCAAAGATAATATGGTCTCCGGAGTGTTAGACTTCGTGGGTGAATATGTTACATTGCATAGGCGTCGAAGATTGCCTATTTATAAGACTTTGAGGTATGTGGACCTAGACTGACATGTGCAAACTCTGTACAGACTGGGAATTAAATCAAGATTCCTGGAAGCAGCATTGCTGACCACCATGCCACAGTGAGGTCCAACCTCCAACTTTTATTTGTAAATCTGAGCAGCCGTTTGTGTGGCCAAATGGTTAAAACTGTAATGCTCCTCATTGTTAGCCTTTGCTCTGTAAGATATGATGCAGTGGGTCTCGTCCACAGTTGGACTATCTACTTAAATTCCAATATCACAGGTTGTTGCTGATTACTTTGATGAGGTACTGGTGGCAAAAATACACCAACACAGAAAAACACTGGAATAGAAAGCTTAGAAAAGAACGATTCTGACACCTATAGGCAGTTCAACCTAACACAGCTCATCCGTCTTACTCACCTAATTTCTCCACACTGATATCATGTTGAATTTTGAAGGACTTTGAGTCTTACAGTCACCCACCCTTGCTTGGCAACTTATTCAATTGGTCTAAGATTTTCTGTCTGAAGGAAATGTAACATCTTTGTGAAATGTACTTGTAACAAGTTTAAATATGTCCTTGTGTTCTTCCTGAAGAGCTCATTTTAAAATAACAGCTGGGTTCCACTGTACTAATTCCTTTCATAATTTTGATCACTAAATAGGTTGAGCACTAAATGAAAATGATTTATCCTAAATGGTTAATGGTAGCTCAATTACTTTGAACATGAAATTTTTTAAGCTTATTTTTTTTTCCTTTTCTTAGGTTAGGGAAACTGTGATGACTCGATTCCTAATTGCAAAGCATCATCATAACCTCTGGGACCTTGTTGTGGAAGAGGAAATTCCGAGTCTTACGTAAGATTTTTTATCTAAAATTGAACGCATTGTTTGTATATCCTATTTTTCAACAGCTGACTCATGGAATTTGTTGGTGAATGTAGCAGTGATGCCTTTAGATACATTAATGTTAACCTCATGTTCTTGGAGATGTCTTTTGTCACTGCTCATTCGTGCGATGGGCTGAATTTCAAACGATGACATACTTTTAATAGGTTGTTACTGATGTTGAAAAGTTTCCTTTTGTAGATAATCTGGTTTTTTTTTGAGCAAATTTGTATTTTCTTCTGAATCATGAACAGCAATATTCTTTGTGCTGAGATTCTCTTGGTTCTCCATTGATCTTGGTGTGATGTGTTAGCCAATCACCTATATGGTTAAGACCAAACTAGGCTAAACGTCTTCTCTTTATAAGTTTTCAAAATGCAATCTTTATTGGCTAGATTAACGTACCTTAATATATTTCTGATATCAAAATAAGGATCAGATTTACATTTGTTCCAGACAATGTAAAGGATAATGGCAGGTACAGGATGCACACTTCCTTTCACTGTACTGCATGTGTTTGTTTTACTACTCAGAAAACAAAGATGGATTTTCCAGAGAAATGCTGAATCAGCATAATCTTGCTAGTGCCATCAGTGATGGTTTAAAAACTGGTTTACTCTTCAAATAAATAGTTCATCCAAAATTCAAGACTTCAAAGATATTTTCATACTTTAAATCTGGACTTTCCCTCCATTTAATTCATTTTTTAAGGTGCAAAATGTTTTTATTTTATCTAAGTTACAAATTGTAGATAACAGTGAGGGGTTTAAGTGGGTATATGGGATGGATTAACAGGACATGAAAGATCTGGTCAAGATTGTCTACAGCAGATAGGTCACTTAAGTGCCCCTCTATGGTAGGGCTAACAGCAAGAGGGCTGATGTTTTGTTCTAAGCCTGGTGTCAAAGTTAAAGTTAATTTTGGTTACAATATTTTTATTAATATTATTGAATATAAGCAAGCAATGCTTGAAGATGATCACAAATCATTATCTGCAATGAAACAAACTCTAGTGAGTGAAATATATTTTCTACAGCTGCAGTTTTGTTTACAGTGCAGGAATATAAAGTTAAAACAATGTGATACTTCAGGCATAGGAGTAAGGCCAGAATGCAGTTAGTTTCAGAACAAAATGTGATAGCCCATGTTTTCAGATCTTTGACAAAATGGTGTATCATGATTTAAGAAACATTACCCATACATCTTCTGAAAACATAAATAATGTGTCAAATTAGATAGATAGATAGATAGATAGATAGATAGATAGATAGATAGATAGATAGATAGATAGATAGATAGATAGATAGATAGATAGATAGATAGATAGATAGATAGATAGATAGATAGATAGATAGATAGATAGATAGATAGATAGATAGATAGATAGATCTTTATTTGTAATTATTTTTATAATTAAAACATTCATTTCAAATGGAAGTAGTTTTCACATCGTTTTTTGTTACGTGGACAGGGGAATGTAAAGTTTCACTTTGTTTTAGAATTTTAAATGGATACCACCAGGCCAATTCTGCATGCAATGTGTAATTTGATGATACCTAAACAGCTGCTTTCTTGCTCAGAAGTGTTTATTCCGAAATTCTAGTGTCCTCCCATAGTTCAAATACATGCAAATAAGAGCTCTGAATTGGCTTAATGTTTGCAGATGTATCCCAGACTGGGTTGACATTGTTTATAATGGCTTTTTAACCTCATAGACACATTGTGTTGGGTGGGGGGGGGGGGGGGGATTATTTAGTTATTTATCGAAGATTTGACTGCACTGCACTGAAATTTGAACTTTGTTTTGTTTTGATTGTCTTAGTAAAAGCATTGTTTGATCTTTGTATATACCCCTCACTGTATGTGTGTGTCCTCATCTGCCCAGCTTATCTCGGTTACGGTATTGAGGGTGGTGGGTTCAAGAAGCTCTGGAATGCAACAGGAAGCGTGGAGGCTACCTGTATCGTCACATAGCATATAGTATATAGTATATACATTTGTTATTCTACCATGTTACTACATTACTAGAAACTTTAATTTCTCACAAAGAAAATTGGAGTTTAAAAGTGTGTATTGGTAATTTCCTTGTACCTTTTTATTGATTCTTTTTTTCATTATTTGCAGACTTTTGGGAATAAGGTTTTTCACTCTCTTAGAACCCAAAAGACCATTAAAACCAACTAGGAAGGAAAGGAAGAAGGTTACTGCTCAGAATCTTTCAGATGGGGACATAAAAATTCTGGTCAATGTAGTTCGTGCTTATGATATTCCAATTCGGAGACCTATTGTGAGGTAAACAGTTTTATTGAATAGTGGCTCAGCTTCCAGCAAGTGCAACTGCAATTTTCCACTAATAAATCCTGTAATGCAGTGACGTTTATTTTTTGGAACTCCATTCTAATTCAACTGGATTTCTCTGACTTGGAGTATGGTAAGAAAGAACATTAGAAAAAGTATGATGTTTTCAAAGGTCTGGCTAAGTGTGAGAGCTTGCTGTATATACAGTAGAAATATTAAGGTGCCTTCTTGGTTTTCAGTTAGATTTTCTATTTGTGGTGATACGCTAATGAAAAGGGAATTTTAAGCAGTTTTATGTGCACTTGTTTGTACAAATTAAATCCATATTCCATTTTTGGGGCGCTATTGCACCTTTCTCAATGGATGACATCTCTGGTGCCGTCTTACTGAGCAGTGAGAGGTTGAAACAATTCCCATGTTAACTTTTCCTGCTAATTAAAAGGAAAGACTATTTAAAACTAGTAGAAACTTTGTTTTATCCTAAGAATGTTTTTGCTTTTACCTAATCAAGTGATGCGCATTTGTCTTATGTTTACAATTTCAATGTTTGTGTTCAAGTGTCCGCTACCCAACAATGAAAAATCTACTGTGCCTTCATGTAAAGATGTTCTCGTTGGTTACCAATCTTTTTGGTATGATTAGAAGGTGATTTTGTAGCGCAGTTGCCAGCAACTGGTACTCTGCATTTCTAAATTCTGCACTCTAACTACTTTTACTTCTTTGTGTCAAACATTTGTTACAGATTATACTGTACTTTTTAAAAATTTTTTAGATCTTAGCTTGACCCCAGATATTTAAGTTCTTGAAAAACATTTTCATTTTATGCCTATGTATGCTTTGACAATTATTTCACACTGATACAGCTATTAAAAAAAATAGAATTAAGTACTTGACAAGGTTTCATTTATTACGACAAATAGGTCAAAATAAAGAAACATGGCCTGTAGTACTAATTATATGAAATTGATAGTGTTTGATTTTTTTTTTGGTTTTTATTATAATATGCTGTAAGTGATCTACATTTTGCAACTGTTACACAAAGAATATCAATGGTAAATGCATAGAAAATATATACAAAAGATAAAGAGTATTAGGCAGCCTGAAGTGATTTGTTTTTAATATGTCTTTTCAGCAAAACATTGGTTGTCTCCAAGTCTGCCAGGACTGGCACTGAAACCTTTGCACCTGGACAGCCATCTCAAAGTGCATCCCACGCTAGTGGCCATGACTGGCAGTTCAATCAGGTTTTTAATATTACTGAAATGCCTTTCTAGTCAAAACTGAGCCCAAAGGGTTTTTAAACATTTGTATTTATGTTTATTTATTATTTTATTAAATATTAGCCATCCTCCGCGGCTTTGGCCATATAATAGAGAAATCGGACAGTGAGGAGGTCCTGGCCCAGCTCTCTACTCCTGATGTCACTTTTTCCCTCCCCTCGACCCGCAACCTCTGTGTTGGATTAGCGCAAATATATCGCTCCTGCAAGGAAACTATGATTCTTAATGCAATGAGAGAAGTCACAAAATCAACCGGAATGTTCAAGCAAATTATAGAAAAAAAAAGATCTAAATCCATTAAGTAGTTCTCTCATTCGCTAACTAAGTGGTGTTAAGGTTACGCCCTGAGGCAGACGTGTGAGTGAGGAAGGCCCCGCAGCCCGATGAGTCTCTCTCAGAATCGTGCTAATAAATCAGTACCACAAGCGAATTATGATACTTAGCGCAATCAGAAAGTCGCAAAAACAACGGAATGTTCAAGCAAATTACAGAAAAAAACCCCAATCTAAATCTGTTAAGTAGTTATCTCGTGAAAATCAGACAGACATACAAAAGGGTCTAAAAAACTATAAGAAATTTCACGCTTGGACCAGAAAATTTTTAAAACTGTTTCTTAGCGAGCACCTATGGGCCAAGGGTAACCTACATTTCAAATTTCAAGTCCCAAGTCCTCATGGTTCTGGAGATTTCATGATGAGTGAGTCAGTGGTATTTGGCTTTTATATATATAGATTTGAATGAGAAAAATAATATGAACTTAGTTAATATCTGTGCTAGGTAATATTAATATTTCAGGGTATTGTACCTTAATTAAGAGTGTCTGAATGCTTGACAACCAGCTTGCATCTTTATACTTTATTTCAGTTTCAATACCATTAAGAATAAAGTAAGGGTCAGCACCCTACCACAGGCTATTGTGTATTTAAAATATAAAGAAAAAAGTGTGCTTACTGGTGGTAGCATTTATTAGAAACAAAGACAGTTCAGGTGTACAGTCTGAAATGACTCTGCCTAACAAAATGAAATCATCTTCGAAACGATATATTATTCATTTATATGCTTTATTATATTTATATGCTTATTTATAAGCATTGTTTTTAATTGTTCATTAAATGATGTTATTTCTCGATTGTATAAAAAAACGTTCTCCCTCGTGTCTGTGTTATTCAGCCTTGACCACTCCCCTCTTGTCCAATCATTACTCCTACTGCTCACATCCTCTCCCACCATCCAACCCGTGACACTATCAGTGGTAACTTGCCCTTCAAAACGGTCGGTCATAATGGCAAGGCAGAAAAGCAATTATCTATTCAAAAGTTTTGAATTTGAGATCACGATAGAAAAAGAGCAACAAGAGCTGATAATGAACGTCAAAAAAAGAAAATGAACAAAAAAAGAGCTGCAAACAATAAAAATCAAGAACAAAGAGAATTATCCAACAAACGAGAAGGAAAAAAATATCCCAAACAATATGCAAACAGGAATGCAAAAAAGCAAAGTTTATAGAATGTAAGTTAGAGGATAAAGTAATTCATAATATTGTTTTTGATGAGGTGTTAATGTAATAAAAAATTTTTATTATGTTAAACTTTTTTACATCCACTTTTTACTTTTACTTTTTACTACATTTTATTATTCATTGGTATTTAAAATAGACAGTTGTAGTGAAATACTTAAGTAACTGATTTTCTATCTATAATTACTAAGGGCCAAACCGCCTTCTTCCCACGTCCTGCACACTCTTCTATATGCCATCTCTTTAAATACAATCGCTTTCTCTAATGGAGGAGCACCCAATGCCCTTTGAGCAGTGAGATGGGTGCCCGACCCTGGGGGTTGGCAAGCAAAGCGAGCAGGGGGCAGAGCCCCCTAGTACTTAGTAATTAAAAAAGTCTCAAGTCATTGCTATAGATGAAATCCAAGGACGTCCTTTATTTACAACAACTGATGGAGGCTCACTATGTGAGCAGCAAGGCTCTTCATAGCAAGTCTGGCTGGTCTTAAGAGAACAGCTCTTTTTATTACTCAGGTTCATTTACATACAGTAGCTAGTAAACATTTCAATCTCACCAACGAGCACTCAGATAAAAGGCACATTCTAGCAATACCCGTCTGCCTTTACATAACATCCAAAAATACCAAAATACTTCATCATTAGCCGTCTTGTCTAAACATTTTGTTTACAGAGTAAGACTTCTTATACATAAACTGTTATCACAGAACAAAGCACAAAGTTATACGTTACATATGATCTAATTTCCTAATATAGTGTTCTGGTACAAATGAAGACAGGATGTCCTGGTTTAAAAAGCACGCAGTTTCAAGCACGCTTTCTTCCCCTTGTATTGTTTATTTCATATTATTTCTCATAACTTCAGTTTAATCCACCGATGGTCCAAAAATGTCACCCTATAATAAAAGTGTTGTCTGTTGATTGTCGACTTATGGTTCTTGTTGCAGTTGTGTTCACAAATTAGTACTTTATGCTAACTGATGCTATAAAGTGGCCAGTTCAAGAACATTTTCAGGAAACACACTAAAAAGTAACCCCTGCATAATCCACATGTATTGTAAAGGTGCTTCTTAATCGTGCTGATTCTGTTTATGGAAAATGCATCTGTGAGTTTGGAAACTTACTGTACCTGTTTTGACACATAACATGAATCCAGTTATTTTCAAGTTATTGCTGTCACATTGTTGAATAATGTCAATGTCTTCATTATATTTAACAATTTCCACAGTTCTCCTGTACCAAAAAATGCATAAGTGTGTTCATTTATAAAATAATAGAAATCTTTTACTGTAAAGATTTATGTTTAATTTTTCTTAAGCTTCTTTTATTAGTGTTCTTCTTCTATTTTGTTAAGGTTCTAGTTCGTCCGTTTGTTGAAGTTACATTTCAACACGCAGTGAAAAATACATCGGCAGCAGAAGGGCCAAATCCAAACTGGAATGAGGAACTGGAACTTCCATTTAGGTAAGACGTTCAATAACTTGGAGTTACATTTTCTAACTCTGTATATACCCTAACGTTCTCTAATCCAGTTTCAGGGTCATGTAGGGCAAAACTGAGCCCAGGACAGGATCCAGGCATGGACAGAACACCATTAATCACACACACACTCACTCACTACCACCCGGGGCTATTTGGAATGACAACACAGTGAGTAACCAGATATGGCGATACCACACATGCACATTACACACAGACAGTGTCTACAATTTAAAAATCATTTCTGTATAAACTGATGTGTCACAGAAATTGCACAGAGGGCATTCGTTGTTTATGTAGTCAGATGATAACAGTACTAGAACCCATTTTCAAACAGTCAGTACTGAATTTACTTGAACAAGAAACACACAGTGTTATCGATAGAAGGTGTAGGACGTTTTAAAGAGTGGTTTGATTTCCGTGGTGCAGACAATGAATACAAAAATTACTCTTACAACATTGTTTTATTTTTCAATGTTTCAATGATATGCAAACATTACGACTGCATTTGTTCTTTTTGGGGAGGAGAAGGGATTTAAAAAGATTTTTCAATGGCGATGACACAAAGTCCTTCACAAAGCTATGGATTCGTGTTACTTTGCAATTGTGTCTTTTCAGGACTAGAGTATTTGATGCAGCTTTAAAAATGATGGCATGTCCGTCTACTTTTCTGTATGAAATAGGAATGTCATCTATGTGAAAAAATTGTACTTTGCATTGCTTAATATGGAATCAGTTACATCTGTCCTGTAAAGAAACCAAAAGGTCTTCTGTCTTTTCATTATACTGGATGTGAATTTCCAACTTTAAAAATAATTTCCCCATCTTTATAAAACTGATTTATATACTTTTATTCACAGTAAAATCAGAACATTGAAATTGATTTTCATTTGTTTAATCTCATTAATAAAAAAAAGAGTAAAATCATGATGATAGAAATAGTTAACATTCATTATGGGATGTGAAATACATTATGGCCAAACATTTATTACATATTTCCTGGCTCTCTTTTGTCATTGATCACAACTCATAAACAGCATGGCTCTTCTTGCATCTTTACTTCCACTGTCCTCATGCCAAACCTCCTACTGCTACTGCTACTACCACACACATTCAGGAGCTGGATACTAAAATGGAGAATGTCATTTTTGTCAAGATGAAAATAGGTGAACGTACAAATCAGTCAGAATAAATGAAATTCATTTTCTCCTTTTCACTTTTTCTGATTATGTAGCATTTTTCTATTTTCTTATATTTTCTTTCAGAGCTCCCAGAGGCAATTATAGCACTTCTAGTCTACGGTCAGTGAAGGATAATCTTTTTGTCAATGTGTTTGACGAACTTGTATTTGACGTTTTAGAGGTGAGCTTAACGAGTTCTTGTTCTGTTTGCTATACCAGTACTGTCTGTTTACTGCAACTGTGTACTTTTTATTGACTCTAATTTAGTTTCCAAATGTGCACATACTCTGTCCTAGAAAAGGGGTTACTTGAGCCAAATGAAGGTTTTCACTTGTTATAGTGAAAATAGTACATAAAAATGAAAATATGTACATGAAAATAAGCCATCAAATTTCAACTTCCCTTTCTTTTTTTTGTTTTCATTATTAAGCATTTCTATAAATAATTTTGAAATAATCACTTACAGTACATGTTGCATACATGCTAGTAAGACTTTTTGTGTACTCTGTTCACGTGGCAGTCTTCTTCATCTTTTCCCCACTTATTTATGGGTTCGATGTGCTTGATGAACCTTCTCCACAAACAGCTCAGTACTGCACCTTCTCGACAGTCAAGCCCTCTTCCTTCAGATCTTTTACTTTATCCATCCTCCTTGACAATAACGAAACCCTTTTAACCTTTTAACACAACTGCTTCAGCTTTCAGTAATTAGTTTTTAATTAGTGTGTATAGTATGGCCTTTCTTTTTCTTTTGTTATGTTTTGCCTACCATTTTCCGATTCTGCTGTTGCCCTGTGAAAGCAGTACAGAGTGGTGGTTTGGGTTTATGAGTGAGGATGAATGAGTGAGTCAATGAGTTCTGCGGCAGCAGTTTTATAAACATTATGCCAAGAAGAGGTGGTGAGACGTTAGTCAAGTACAAGCTGAAGCTGCAGATTTACCCTTCAGTTTACATCCGTATCCTCACCTCTGGGTTGTATAGACTCACATAGAGTAATATGTTTCAGATGGAGAGTAATTTTGAATGGGATAATAATCTTTTTTTTTTCTTGGCACACAACCACAGAGATCTGTTCTGGGCTAATTTACAATGAATTATTTGATTAATCAATAAATCTAATCCCATCACTGGGATGTCAGAAGAAAGCAGAAATACCCTGAGATAACTAAAATGTACTTGGAGAAATGTGAAAACTCCATACAGGTTAGAATACAAATCGAGTTTTCTCCTTTAGTCATAACTCATCGTCTATCTTAGCAAACATACGCAGAAGACTAGAGCTGGTCTCAGACAGGACACCAGTCCATAGCTGAGCACCCACAGCACTGATAGCACGGCAATTTATAGTGACCATTGATTTAGAACACAATACAAGTACAAGTGTATCATGTAAATACAATAAAGAAGACATCAATAACTGGAGATCCACCAGTGACCAAAAGTCACCAAAAGCTGCCAAAACTGCTTGACCAGATATTTTTAAACTAAATTTTTCTTAAGCATATGTAAAAGTTAGCTTTTACTCACATTAATCCTAATTCAAAATGGTTGGTTTTTTTAATGTGATATTCATAATGTGTTTTTACAGGATGACCGAGAACGGGGAACTGGGATTCATACTAGAACTGAAAGACACTGGCTTGGCTCCGTCAGGATTCCTTTCACCACCATTTATTTTCAGTCTCAGGCAAAGTTTGTTCAATGTAGTTTTTCATTAAGTATATTCTGTCATTTTATAATTTTTTTCTTGCGATTTATTGTTCACAAAAAAGATAGGGATAGAGAGAGAGAGAGAGAAAATGTTACCTACTGTGGCACTTTGTGTATTGTGGCATTGGTGAAGAAGGCATTTTAGCACTGCGGCTTTACTATCCGTTTTCATATTAAATGAAAGAATGTAACTTTCTGCCAATACACAGTTGCATGTAATTATGAGAATCAAAAATCCTTGTGAAATATAAAATGAAAACTTTGGTGCTATTGAGTGCTATTGAGAATATACAGTGAGATGAAGCAGTTAGACATGTCTTTAATGTTAAATGCCATCCTAAAGCAATTTACATGTACAATATCATGCAATGAAAGTTGGCACAAAAAAGCACTCTTATCATTTGGTACATGTGCAAGATAGTGGATTTATCAGTTCATTGGCCTATATGTCATTCTGCTTGCCAAATCATAACATAATATTAGCAGAAGAAAGGAATGTCTTTGATTTGAGAATGAATGGATAATAAATACTCAGAATTCCCACTTTTTCTACCTGTTTCAATTCAAACCAATACAGTTTCTTGTAAAATTGTGTTTTGTAGTGACCATCAATGAAAACCAAGCTCAGTCAGTAGTACAACCAATAACTGATCTATGGAAGGAATGTTTTACTTATGGCCAGTAGTATGGCATCTTAAGGAGCTCCAGTATATTCATAATATTAGCCCCTGGTTTAATATTTTATAAAGAATAGTACTGAATTACAGTTAGGTCCATAAATATTTGGACAGAGACAACTTTTTTCTAATTTTGGTTCTGTACATTACCACAATGAATTTTAAATGAAACAACTCAGATGCAGTTGAAGTGCAGACTTTCAGCTTTAATTCAGTGGGGTGAACAAAATGATTGCATAAAAATGTGAGGCAACTAAAACATTTTTTTAACACAATCCCTTCATTTCAGGGGCTCAAAAGTAATTGGACAATTGACTCAAAGGCTATTTCATGGGCAGGTGTGGGCAAGTCTGTCATTATGTCATTATCAATTAAGCAGATAAAAGGCCTGGAGTTGATTTGAGGTGTGGTGCTTGCATGTGGAAGATTTTGCTGTGAACAGAGAACATGCGATCAAAGGAGCACTCCATGCAGGTGAAAGAAGCCATCCGTAACCTGCGAAAACAGAAAAAACCCATCCGAGAAATTGCTACAATATTATGAGTGACAAAACCTACAGTTTGGTACATCCTGAGAAAGAAAGCAAGCACTGAAGAACTCAGCAACGCAAAAAGACCTGGACATCCACGGAAGACAACAGTGGTGGATGATCGCAGAATCATTTCCATGGTGAAGAGAAACCCCTTCACAACAACCAACCAAGTGAACAACACTCTCCAGGTGGCAGGCATATCAATATCCAAGTCTACCATAAAGAGAAGACTGCATGTAAGTAAATACAGAGGGTGCACTGCAAGGTGCAAGCCACTCATAAGCCTCAAGAATAGAAAGGCTAGATTGGACTTTGCTAAAGAACATCTAAAAAAGCCAGCACAGTTCTGGAAAAACATTCTTTGGACAGATGAAACCAAGATCAACTTCTACCTGAATGATGGCAAGAAAAAAGTATGGAGAAGGCGTGGAACAGCTCAACGGTGGTGGCAATATGATGGCTTGGGCGTGCATGGTTGCCAGTGGCACTGGGACACCGGTGTTTATTGATGATGTGACACAGGACAGAAGCAGCTAAATGAATTCTGATGTGTTCAGAGACGTACTGTCTGCTCAAATCCAGCTAAATGCAGTCAAATTGATTGGGTGGCGTTTCATGATACAGATGGACAATGACCCAAAACATACAGCCAAAGCAACCCAGGAGTTTATTAAAGCAAAGAAGTGGAAAATTCTTGAATGGCCAAGTCAGTCACCTGATCTTAACCCAATTGAGCATGCATTTCACTTGTTGAAGACTAAACTTCAGACAGAAAGGCCCACAAACAAACAGCAACGGAAAGCTGCTGCAGTAAAGGCCTAGCAGAGCATTAAAAAGGAGGAAACCCAGCATCTGGTGATGTCCATGAGTTCAAGACTTCAGGCTGTCCTTGCCAGCAAAGGGTTTTAAACTAAGTATTAGAAATTAACATTTTATTTCCAGTTATTTAATTTGTCAAATTACTTTTGAGCCCCTGAAATAAAGGGATTGTGTTAAAAAAAATGCTTTAGTTGCCTCACATTTTTATGCAATCGTCTTGTTCACCCCACTGAATTAAAGCTGAAAGTCTGCACTTCAACTGCATCTGAGTTGTTTCATTTAAAATTCATTGTGGTAATGTACAGAATCAAAATTAGAAAAAAGTTGTCTCTGTTCAAATATTTATGGACCTAACTATAGTTTCATAATACTTCTAATACATCCAATTAACTGTGGCCCATCATCTTAGGAAATTTCCTGGCAAGGCCAAGTAACACATCTAGTATTGTATACAAACAGGCATTCATATACTAACAATAGTTATGTGCTAAACACAATAGGTTTAAGGGGAATAAAGTTTGACATAAAATATAACTTGTAAATACTTTGTAACTTTACAGATATTAGAACTGAAAACCGAATATTTGCACAAATAAAAGTAATTACAATTTCTATCCCACCTAACCAAGTGAAGCAAAACCAATGGGTTAGAATCAAGTTGTCCTATCATTTACATGTGGATTATGCACTTCAGCTTCCTCATCATACTCCACCGTCAACAAGTTTATTCTTTCTCTTATCATTTGAGTTCTCATTCTGCTGAATTGCTATCATTCAGGCTGTACTGAAAAAAAATTAAAGGGCTCTTTTTTGCTCCAATTCAGTGCTAGCTAATCTAGAAAGCATTTACATGTAATGTAAGAGTTAATAGTTGATCAAACAATTTAAGGCCACCATGTACTGAAGTTTTAAGGCCTTATCTCATTCCCTGGGAGTTTTATGTGGGTTGACCCAAGACAATGCAGCCTCTGGACAAGGAGGTGGACTCATTTTCAATATAAAAATTCATTGCCTCTGACTCCGATAGTTTTTAAAGCAGCCTTTAAATGTTCAGTATGCTGCAACAGCAATACATCTAGACTAAGCCCCTGTTGTCAATGTATATCAGAAGTACTGATTTACACAAAAGACAGCAAAGGTCTAAATCAAAGGGTGAGCACAACATCGGGGACTTCCTTTTAAGGTTACAGGGCCAGTAGCTGAGCTCCTTTTATTGCCTCCCGATGTTTCCGCATTCTGCGTTCCTTTGATCTCCGACCTACACAAGAGAGTTAATGGAATCTTCTTCTGAGGGCCTGACCATCACCCACATGTTCATGCTAATTCTTGGGTTTTCTTCCTCACCCTTTATCTTGTCAAATCGTTTTATCCATCCATCTATCCATTTTCCAACCCGCTGAATCCGAACACAGGGTCACGGGGGTCCGCTGGAGCCAACACAGGGCACAAGGCAGGAACCAATCCCGGGCAGGGTGCCAACCCACCACAGGACACGCACAAACACACCCACACACCAAGCACACACTAGGGCCAATTTAGAATCGCCAATCCACCTAACCTGCATGTCTTTGGACTGTGGGAGGAAACCGGAGATTCCTTTATTTCACCTCAGAATCACTGCCTTAATGTGTAAATTTTACAATCATCAACATTACGAATAACTTGATTGATCTCAGAGAATGTTCATTTTTGTTTAATTTAAAAGAACAGCATTGCCCTTTAAGTGATTCGGAAAGATTTTCATCTTTCTTGTTTTCCTACAGATTGATGGGACTTTTAAAATTGACTGTCCTCCTGTTCTCCTTGGTTATGTTAAGTATTATGGGATAGGAAATGATGGAGGTTATGATGCAGTGAGGAATCTAAGTAATGGCTCCTACATTACAATTTTCATTACGGTCGAACCTCAGCTAGCCATAGCTGAAGCAGTGAGGGAAAAGGTAAGCTTTCCAGTTGGAATTCTTTACTTGAGAAAATGATGAATATAAAAAATTTAAGTTGCAGGAGGACATTAATAATAATAATAATAACAGTACATTTATGTAGTGCTTTTCTAACCTACTCAAAGTGCTCTATATAGACAGTGAGAAACTACTTTAACCACTACCAATGTATAGCATCCACCTAGATGATGCAACAACAGCCATTTATGTGTCAGTAACATAAACCAAATATAAACTACTAATTGGTAAAGGGGAGAGAGAGATAGTTAGCCAATTAGAGAGGGGGATGATTAGAAGCCAGAATGTATGTGATTGTGGTGGGCAATTTAGCTAGGACATCGTTAAACACACAAGTGTTTTCAAAAGATGACCAAGGATCTTTCCTGACCACAGAAAGTAAGGACCTCCATTTAATCTCAATGTTTAGTGTTCCCGTCACTGCACTCGGGCATTGGGATCAACACACACAGACCACAATGTAATATCCCCCTGATGGCCTCACTGACACCTATTATAGAAGCAACCCAAGCTTTTCTTAGATGGTCTCCTATCCAAGTACTGGCCAGGACCCAACATGATTAGCTTCAGGTAGAGTACCTGTTAGTGGTATGACTTGTTGTGATCGCAGGCTCCTGAAAGTCAAACAAGGCCTCAAACCACAAGGTAGGCATGTGGTGTTGTGGGTCCACAGCTCTCTCAGAAAAGGCCCGTTTTAAATAAATAATCACCGCGTGCGAGGGGGCATAGTGGTTGTGGCTGTAGCGTCTCAGGGCGATCTGCAGTGTGGGCATTTCTCACCTAAGTGCACAGGTGAGAGACTGCCCACATCCTTGTTCCTGCGGCTGCTAATGGGCTGCAGCAGCTATATCCTCTCGGCATTTATAGAAGTGCGAGTCGGCTAGAAGGGACGAAAAAGAAAAGAAAACAAAAGGGACGAAAGAGAACGAAAGACGGAGGTTGCTGGAGAGCGAGGAGCAGGAGAAGAAAGAGAGACAAAGAGCAAGAGAGCCGGTGTGGGCGAGCGAGCGAGAGAGAGTATACTCACAGGCAGCTGAAGGGAAGCCTGGGTGTTAGGCCGACACCCGGGAGTTGCAATGATGGTCGCTCTCGCTGAGTGAGCATGGAGCGGGAGCGACCAATGAAGAAGAGAGACTGTCCGCGTAAGTCCAGGACGGCAGCAGGAATCAGGAGGTTTGGAGGAGACGTTCTTGTCGTGAGTGTCCTGGTTGGCAAGACTCCAAGTCTCAGGCCTGGGATGAGTGCGTTACCGAAGCCAGGATCGGGAGGCCTCCAGACCTGTGTGTGAGAGAAAAAGGACAGCTGCAGAGACAGAGAGAGAGAGAGAGAGCGCGTCTCGCCTGCTGCAGGGTCCTAACGAGAGAAGCAGGTGAGACACTAGTGTAGAAGAAGCACCAAGCTTATTGTTTTAAGACTGCCTCCAGCAACGTTTTAACCTCAGCTTTTAAAGGATTGTTTTTTCTATTTATTGTTTTACCTCCACTTTTGTTTTTATGGATTATTTATTTATTGAACTTTGAATACACTGCACTCTTTATTTTGAACACCTTTGTTTTTGTTGTTGGATTTTAAATAAAAGCACTTTGCACATTTGCACCAACCTCTTGCTCTAATGTTATTGCCTCATTGTCTAGCTCATCGGTAACAATACCGACGGTGTTGGGTTCAAGGGCTCCTGAACGGTGGATGGAAGCATTGGAGCAGAACCCGCATCGTCACAAGGCATTGAAAAACAAAATAGGGGTAGCTCTGGAATTTAAAATCTGGCTTGTGGCCCACACAAGTCTAGAAATCCAAAAAGGGAGAGGGGGACTGTGAAAACACCCTTGTCTAAATAGCAAATAAAAATACACAGATTCTTTTGAGTACTTTTTGAATAAACAAGGAGTCAATTCAAAATGAAAGAGACAAATACAAAATGTTGCCTCAAAGAGTCAACTTAAAATCCAACTCCATAAACCAATATTCAAAATCCAGAAACAGAAGTCCAATAAAAAATCAAAGAACTAAAAATAAAAACTTCCAATATCCAAAAATTGAAATCCAAAATCCAAGATTGAGATCTGAACAGCACAAGTAAAGAATTAATTCCTCAGCCTTGAGATAAGGACTTTCGGGCCTTCATAAAGGCTAAAAGCAGTCCCCACAGTTGCTGTGTCTTGGGGGTCCCACCATCTTGGCCTCAAGATATATCAGACAAGGATAATAACAGAATTAACATTAACCTGAAAATTGCTCCAGGTTGCTGTACGATAGCTGACCCCACACTCTGACCTCCAAAAGGTCAGTTTCCCCTCAGAAATTTAATGAATTAAATCTAAATCAAAATGATCAACAGATGAGACAATACTGCTAATCTAATAGAGTCATATTACCAAGGGGTCATTATTTGGGGTTTGCCTATGTATTGTGCAGGAGATACTCGCACCCTGACTTTGAAGTCTTGTCAATAGACAGCCCTTCTCCATGTGCCCTAGCCCAGCTTCTCCACATACTGTAGATATGTCACCAACAAATACTGAATAGGCACATCTTTACTGACAACAATAAGCACTTCCAAATGTCAGGAGATCCCATAGCAAGCAGCTCCACAGTCATCACTCTCTAGCTTTTGAAGTTGTTTGTTGTACCCACTCAGGAAGATGGAGTGTCTTGTCCCACACACAACAGTTACAGGTGCATGCAGTCTTTCAGGTTGTCCTTACGTGAGCTTCTGCTTGCCAGAGATCAGTCAGTCTGCTTTACACAAAATTCACCTACCAATCACATTCAACTCAGATTATTTTCCAAACTGATTGGTTATACAAAGTTTTTTAGTTGTAACCTGTCTGTTAATTGCTTATTGATGCAGCTGTTTCTTTTTTGTTTTTTCCGTGAAGTGCAACTGAGTGGCATTTCTTTCTTTCAAAGACCAAGTCATAGGCAGAATAACAAACTGTGCGCAGCACCTTATATGTGTAGCAAATTCATGAATGTTAAAGTATCTAGAGACATAGATTAACAATGTTTAATTTAGAATTATAAATTATAGTGTGTAGCATGCAGGGCTTGCAAATTAGCTGAAATGTAGAAACTTTAATTTAGGACCAAGAATATCAGTATCAGACTTGACTGATCTTTATAAGGAGCAAGCAAAGCACTTAGTACCTTTGTACAGCTTAGTGGTTTTAAAGCGTAAATGTCACTGTTTTATTTTTTTAAAGTTTCATAGTGATGAAGATGAGAAGCTTCTGCAAGCAGCTGAAAAGTTCCACAAACGTGCTTTCCTCAAGTTTCCTACACGCAGATGCCTTACTACTGTAAGCGACATACATGGCAAAACTGTCTTCATCTCAAGATACATAAGGCCTCTGGACCCTCCAGCAGAGCTGCTTGAAACATCTCTCAACAACCCCCAGGCAACTGCTGTAGGTTATCTATTTGTGTTGTACTGTTTTGGTGGTTTTCTATGAATTTCTAGAATAATATGAATAAATAAAAATAAATAAAAAGTACCCTAAGTTCTTGTCAATAAGCCGCGGCTTATCTAAGGAAAAAAGTTGTGAAAATGAAAAAATAGAATATCGGCTTATACATCCATCGCGGGGGTTGCGTTCCAGAGCCACCCGCGAAATAAGAATATCCGCGAAGTAGAAACCATATGTTTATATGGTTATTTTTATATTGTCATGCTTGGGTCACAGATTTGCGCAGAAACACAGGAGGTTGTAGAGAGACAGGAACGTTATTCAAACACTGCAAACAAACATTTGTCTCTTTTTCAAAAGTTTAAACTGTGCTCCATGACAAGACAGAGATGACAGTTCTGTCTCACAATTAAAAGAATGCAAACATATCTTCCTCTTCAAAGGAGTGAAGCAAACAAATCAATATGTCTGTTTGGCTTTTAAGTATGCGAAGCACCGCGGCACAAAGCTGTTGAAGGCGGCAGCTCACACCCCCTCCGTCAGGAGCAGACAAAGAGAGAGAGAGGGAGAGTTTGTTTTTCAGTCAAAAATCAATACGTGCCCTTCGAGCTTTTAAGTATGCGAAGCACTGTGCAGCATGTCTTTTCAGGAATCAGCTTTACAAAAGATAGCAACGTGAAGATAATCTTTCAGCATTTTTAGACGAGCGTCCGTATCGTCTAGGTGTGCAAACAGCCCCCCTGCTCAATCCCCATACGTCAGGATAACAGATAGTCGGCGCAAGAGAGAGAGAACAGTAAGCCGGGTAGCTTCTCAGCCATCTGCCAATAGCGTCCCTTGTATGAAATCAACTGGGCAAACCAACTGAGGAAGCATGTACCAGAAATTAAAAGACCCATTGTCCGCAGAAATCCGCGATATATATTTAAATATGCTTACATATAAAATCACAATTTAAATGACCGCTACACGCGCGTGTTGACTCGGCGACGCCCAGAGCAGAAAGAACGCGCTCCGGCCGCTCCAACCGCGCCATGCGGGGAGTGAGAGAGACGGCAATATCTCACACTCTCTCCCCCCTTAAAGAAATTAAATGGGCGCGAGTGAGACCACTGACCTCCCTCCCTTCTATTAGTTATAGGTTATAGTACGTTCGGCTTATCCATGAGTCCGGCTTATCTATGATACGATTTTATTTTAAAAATTCGTATGATTTTTGGTCTCCGGCTAATACATGAGTCCGGCTTATAGACAAGAACTTAGGGTAAAAGGTTTTGGAACAAAGAAGAGCACACAGAGCCTGAAAAGTCTGGGTTCATTTAGGGCATTTGCTGCCTCTTAATGGCTGTCCAGAAGATACCCTCAGGTTCCTTGCATAGTCAGAATACCCAGGATACACGCAGAGATTGTAATCTTACTCAAGGTAATCCTGAGCAAAGGATGTCACTTAGTTGATACATTTCAGTTTCTCTTCAATGCCCTTATGAACCATTTTTATGCTGTTTATTAGATACAATGTTGTCATCTTCAGGTCTGAGCTTGCACTGCCTCATTATCAGGAACTGATAATATGAAACTCTTACAGCAGTTCTCCTTTAGTTACCTTCAAAATACTCACCATGATATGCAATACACCTTTCCCCGAGCTTCTCACATTCCTGGAAACATTTCCTATAATCGTCATTTGTTACCATGTCTAGAGCCTCCAGCGTTTTTTCCTGGATTTCTTCCTCAGTAGAAAATCCCCTTCCCTAAAATCTCAGATTATAATTTCGCAAACAAAAATAAGTCAAAGGGAGTGAGATCTGGTGAATATATGAGGTATGAAGGAACAACCACATTCTTTTTGGTCAAAAGGAATTTGACTGAAGTTAATGGAGTTAATTTTACCCAAAGTTATTAATGGAATTAATATAAGTTAATGGATCTCAATCATATACTCCCATTAAAAATATGATGGGAATGTATTGGCTTAGTAAGTTTCATTGCCCATGTGGAGTTTGCTCCTTCTCCCCATGTAGGATGGTACCAAGGTGCTCCAGGTTTCCTTCCACATGACCAAAGACTGTGTTTCCAAATAAGTCCCTGTGCGATTAGGAGTGAGTCCCTGTCTTATAAGGATGAGCTTTAATTGACCCAGAATTGGACTAATTGGGTTACAGAATGACATGGTTTTCACTCCAACTGCATCACACTTGACTCTGCTCTGTGGACTTGGTGCACAGTTCTATTTTCTGTACCCTTCTTGCCAACTGGTCTAAGGGGAATGACCAGACAAACCACAATGGAAAAATAAGGCTGCCATATTGATTATTAACAAATATATTGGAGTCTTCCCTGCAGCAAGGATACTGGTGCCCACCTCTGGAGCCTGGTTTGGAAGGAATGGTAGCCAGTGAGACCCTGATGGTTGGGAGACTCAAGGTGAAGTTTGCTGTTTCTAAAGTTATTTTTTCACAGTGGTGGAATGCTGCCATTTTTATGAAGACACTTTAGTAAGTGATGTGGTACCGCTAAATTTTATAAATCAATGCACCTCCACAGCTGGATTACAATTGCTGCATGTAGTCCAAGTATGAAAGCTTCATAGACTGTCATCTGCAGCAAAATTATTGAAGACAAGGAAAAGGAAGACGTTATGGTCTGATTTGCTTAGAACATCAATATCTAATGAATTTGTTTTATTTAGGGAGTCTACTCTGAGGAATACAGGAATGATGTGTCTAATTAAATATTTGTGTTCTTGTGTTAACATGATTAGGTTATTGAAGTCAGGGTAAATTAAAAATTTGATGTATTTAAGGTGAACATGGATTTGCCTTGAGTCATTTAAGTAATTTCATTTTGAATGCCTGCTAGAGTCCTTTCACAGAAAAACAGAGACTCTCTACAGTTCCCTTAAGTGAAAAATCTTGGTGTCTTTTTAACAAGCTGACTTTGACGGAGATGCAATAAATGGTTTTCTGTTATGATGGTGCACCACCAGTTTCTCCATTTCATTTGGACTTTTATTTGATTTTAAATGATTGCACTGATTCCAACTTAGCCTGTTCTATAAATATTGCTCTGTGTGAAAGATCAACTTCAAAAAGCACAAAGTTAGATGATAATAAATGAAGCTCCTTTCAGCCCTGCTTGGTGCTGGACTGGCTTTAGTGCAAGTTTCAGCATTATTGTCTAGAAACAGGCATGGCTGACATTGTCTTCAGCACAGAGGGTGAATCCAGTCACTGAAAGCACACAACTTCTCCAGGATGTATGTACAGAGATACCTAGCGGACTCATCTTTAATATGAACGCCCCAATATCTCATTTACAATATTAATATTAGAACTATCCAAGCCTCTTAAAACTCACAGGTCAACCCCATTAACAAAGTTGTCTCCTGGTATCTCAGGAACCTTGTGGCTCTTTGATTGTAGATGGTTATTAAGCCTGTACATTTTGGTTTGAGCTCTCGGATTATTCCCTGCCAACTATTTGTTTTCCACCAAGGCCAAAGCACAGTGCGCATTGACTTTCCCCACACAACGCGCTGACGTCTGCGTCTTCAGACATGTGGTTGTGTGCCACATTGACTGGACTGCTTATAACATTAGCTGTATTAATGCCTTGTATAGTAGATACAGTTTTACTTAAACTTTTTTTTTCTTCATTATAATTCATTACATTTATATAGCACTTTACTATAGTGAGTGGGGAGCCACTTCAACCATCACTAATGTGCAGCATCCACCTGGATGATGTGACAGCAGCCATTTTGCGCCAGTATGCTCACCATACATTAACTGTTAGGTGGTGAAGGGGTGACAGATAGTTAGCCAGTCAGAGACAGAGGATGATTAGAGGGTCAGAATGACCAAGCTGTAGTGGGCAATTTAGCCTGGACATCAGGATACACCCTACTCTTTAGGAAGGGTGTCCAGGGATCTTTTATGACCATAGAGAGTCAGGAGCCTCGGTTTTTTGTTTAATCCGAAGTACATTTTTACAGCACAGTGTCCCCGTCAATATGCTCAGACATTGGGGTCCACATTCAGATCCCTGCTAGCCTCACCAACACCTTTTCCATTATCAGCAATAGCTTTTCCTAGATGGTTTTCCATCCAAGTACTGGCTGGGCTCAACCATGCTTAGCTTCAGGTGGATGACGTGTTCTGAAGTGCATGTGGTATGGCTTTAAGAACAAAGTAAAAATTTCATAAATATAACCTGATATAGTACTGTGTTTGATTAAATATTCTCTATGTATTTTTTTTCACAGGAATTGGTGGCTTACTTTGTTTCTCTTATCCCATCCTTACCAGACAGCGTGTCTTTTGCTGGAATCTGTGATTTGTGGTGTACCTGTGATGTGAGTGAAAATGTCTGACTCATACATTGAAAAATTACATAACAGATGTTGAAAATACTATACGGTACTATATATATTCAATGTCAATCCATTCTTCCATCTTTTAACTATTTATCCAGTTCAAAATCATGGGGTTCCTGATTTTATCATGGTAGTAGTAAGCACAAGACTAGAACCAACCCTGGGTAGGGTGCCAGTGCATTGCAAGGCACATTAACACCCTCACAAGGGCTCAGTTGAGACTTTCTATTAAATATATCTTTGGGATGTGAAGTCAGGAAAAAAAAATGTTACCCATAAAGACAACATGCAGATATCACATAGGAAATGTCTGAACCAGCATTTGAACTAAGAGCACTAGAGCTTTGAGGTATTGGTAGAATTAGTAATGTCACATGTACAGTGAAATTCTTACTTGCCATGCAACATGTCACCACTCTCCAGTTTGTAGGTGACCCTGTGCCACTTACTCAAATATACTGTAGGTTTGTGGGGGCAGAGCTTATACTGGTATCATCAGACACAAGGAACCAACTCTATTATTAGCAACATACCAGGAGATGTGTGTAGATTTCAAAATAAAAACAAGAACAACCCAGTTTCTAAATAGACTGTGCATTATCATCAAACATCAGAGAGCTTAATCTTAATTGTAGTCCAACAAGAATAGCCAGACATTGTTAGCAAGAAAAATTCAAACATAGCTAAAAGGCTAAGACTGCAAATCGAATCAAGATTTGAAAAGGTATGAGTCGTTACTAGAAAATCAGAATCTAAAACACTAAACCTGCACTTGTTCAGAGTTCAAATCCGTAATCTACGCTGGAATTTATGAGCAAGACTTTATGACATGAGTTGTGGTGCCTTCTGGGAGAAGGTCCCTAGCAACAATGCAGTACTTCCTAGTTATTCATTAAACTTACTAAAGAAATTCTAAAATGGCAGCATGAAGCACTTTTCAAATAAAGAGGTTAAATAAAAGCACACACACAAAAATGAAGCTTGTAAACTTATATTTTAAAACACTAAAGTCCCACAAACAGAAAAACAATATCTAAGGCCAAAAAAATGACTAATGAGAAAACAGAGGTTTTCCAGTTCTTAACAGCAGAAACCGCTACACCATTTATATACAGAATGGCATTATTTTTTTAATCTATTGTTGTCATGCAAAGTATTAAACTGGATACAGATAAATGTTGAGGCACCAACCGGGTCACACTGTTTAATCAACCAACCACAAACAAACTCAAACAGCACTTGATGGTGCATATAAATGAAATGAAGGGATGTTTAGGAGTACCTCAGTGCATTTTGCGTCCAGATTGGAGTTTTATCTCTGTTGAGCATCAGTCTATACAATGAGACACAACCTTCTGTGAATGTCTCAAATATTTAGTCCTATTGAGTGGAAAGGATAGAGTCAGTTACCTAAGCTAAGCGAGTTTCTATCTCATTTGTCTTTCCTCTGTGGTTTCACTTTGGTAACAGAGTTGCTTTCTTTCCGCTTCAGGCTGTAGCCTCGTACTTATTTCATCTTCCGACTTGTTAACCTGGGGCCAACTTGCAGGTTTTTTGACCTTCATGCTGTAGCCCCACACTTCTGGGCTGGACAGACAGAAGCACACACACTTCCACGCAGAGACGTTTATTTATAAAATACACACACCAACATCATGTGAACTTATAGCATACAAACAAGAATTATTTGTGTATATATATATATATTGTGACAGGGGCGCTGTTGTCCCCTTGAACCCTCAGACCATACGTCAGACACCAGGTAAAAGTCCAAATATTTAAATTTTTTATAATAACAATGTGCACAAAGCACCCCCACTCCACAATACTCCAATAAACAATCAATACACAATTCCTCCACTCCCAGCAGCTCAGTCACCCTTCCTCCCAACTCGGCTCCACTTGCTGGGTTTTCCCAGAGTCCTTTATAGTCCTTGACCCAGAAGTGCTTCTTTCTCTCAGTCCACATGATTTCATAACACTTCCGGGTCAGGTGAAAACTTCTTTTCTTCATCCCGGAAGTACTTCGTTAATTCCATTCCCGTGACTAGAAAGTACTTCCGGGCTATAATAAAAATCCTCGTGCCTTCCTGCAGCGTCCCTTGGAGACCCCCATGTTATCCAGCAGGGCTATGATGTATAACTCCACTGTCCATGATGCCCTGCTGGAACTCGGGGCACCTCCATGTTGCAAGAAGGGCTCCACCTGGCGGCGTGGGGGTATTTGCCGGGATGAAATGCCGGCCATATACCACTATTATATATATATATATATATATATATATATATATATATATGTGGGAGTGTTTGTGTGTGTCCTGCAGTGGGTTGGCACACTGCCCGGGATTGGTTCCTGCCTTGTGCCCTGTGTTGGCTGGGATTGGCTCCAGCAGACCCCCGTGACCCTGTGTTCGGATTCAGCGGGTTGGAAAATGGATGGATGGATGGATGGATATATATATATATATAGTATATAATATATAATAATAATAGTATATATATTATATAGGTTCAGTCCCCATAAGAAGATGCAAAAGTGCATACACTTGACAAGCCCCAATACGGGCAAAACACAGTTTGTGTGTTCTTTGCATTATTTGGCTGATACCGTATAACATATCTATGATCTACTTCTCGCAACTGAGAGGATGTGGCGGATGTTTGCCAACTGGCTGAACAACCACAAGCATTACCTGGTAGGTATTCACCCAAATAAACAGAGTCTCAGACCTCTGAATATAATACTCCAATCTTCACCCTGTCAAATAAGTGAACCAGCCGCCATGGCACAACATCACAGGCTTAGCCTCTGGTGCTAACTTCCAAGGTTAGAGCCCTATAAGGGGATGCAGAAGTGCGTACACCTGACGAGCCCCAGTAATGGTGAACCACATGTCGTGTACCCCTCCTATTATTTAATAATAATAATACATTTTATTTATATAGCGCCTTTCCCATGCTCAAGGCACTTATTTAACAGATACTGTTTAACATATCTAAAACACATATAGCATACAAACAAGAAATAATTTTAGAATGATTTTGGGTGATAGATTTTTCCACTACTGTGACTTTTGTTAATTTATAAAAAAAAGTATATAACTGCTTTTCATTTGAAATACTAGGTGCCTACAGGCCAATACAAAATAACATTTGCTTTCACTGATAACAGGCACATTTTGAGTAGCAATACAGCATTGTGCATACTTCATCTACTAGATCCAATTAAAGCATTTTAAGCCACTATTTAAAAAAAGATACACAAGCAGTCCTTACAAAATGCCATAAATGATTAATGTTATTACATAAATGTCTTCATTATACTTACTATCCAGGTCAGAAACAATTTTGCTCCTGGTGATAGTGTACTGATTGACCATGTACTCATTTTTCTGAATAAAAAGAAGCAAATACAATGTGTTTATTGTAATCCAAAGGGAAATGATGATTGGGATTATTAAGAATTACTTAAGGTATTTTCCGTATCCATCTTTCATTCTATTAAAATAATATGGATGCTTACAATTTTTATTTCAACAGCACAACCTTGACCTTATTGGTTTTTAAAACAACGACATTAAAAATCTGCATTTGCTACAGAAAATGACTGAAAAATAATTAATTCTTCAGCTGTTTCCTTTCTCGATAGATAGATAGATAGATAGATAGATAGATAGATAGATAGATAGATAGATAGATAGATAGATAGATAGATAGATAGATAGATAGATAGATAGATAGATAGATAGATAGATAGATAGATAGAAGGGGATATAGGGGACAGATACATGTTCATTGTTATCTCTTTTATGTGATATATATATTAAACTAAATATTGGTTTCAGGAAAATAATTATTTCTGTTTTTAAAGTTGCATATTTGGCCAAATCTAGCTCAGTGGTTTGTGTAGGACATCCTTTTTCTCATCCCATGCCTTTCTTTATAAAATAAGTGCCAGTAACAGATAGGAAAGGTTTATCAAAATGAGAATAAGTAAAGTGGTATAAATAACAGCTGAGGGCAAAATTTTAGAAATAAATGATCCAAGACAGTGGCAGTATGTTGGCACCAGGGACGATGATGTTGTTGGATCTCTGTTTCTTTCGTGGCTGGTATGTCTTTAGTGTGTATTTCATATACATTTTTTGCATACAGTTTCCTCACATAGTCAAGCTTTTGGAGTTGTCTATGGACTGTATATGGCCACAGTGGAAATCAACATTCCTTTAGGAGGTTTGGTGCCTGATCCGGGCTACTGCCTTGTGTCTGTCCAAACTTCTACACGCTCCCCACAACCATAAGTTCAAAAACTCCAGGTCGGAGAGATATAGTGGAACCTAGTAATAACAACCTGTGTGCTTTATTTCTTTTTTTTTAGCAATTTCTGCATTTGTTGGCGGGTGATGAAGAAGAACATGCAGTTTTGCTGTGCAATTACTTTTTGGCAATGGGGAAGAATGCTTGGCTCATAATTGGAAATGCCATTCCAGAAGTGAGTGTTGTACCAGAGATGAAATCTACTTGTGGGCTAGTCTAAATAAAATGGAAACGGTTACAGTGGTTTGTGTATTGTAGGGCTTTTCTTATGGGATGTGACTTAACAGAATGCTATATGTTCACCATAAAAGCAAGTACTGTAAAAACCACCTAAGAAGACTCTAATTAGATGAATTCAAACTGATTACATACATCTTATTTATCTTCAGTATCTTAACTCCTAATGGTCTGAACATTCTAAGATTCAGCTGTGTCTACATATTGTTCCTATAAAAATCACAAAGAGAAGGTGAGATAACACGAAACATGTGGCCTGAAGTCACAGATCCTTTATTCACTTGTAGCACCACCCAAAAAGATACCCAGGGGTCGGCGACATCATAGGGTCAGAGACGTTTTGGTTGGCAATGAGATTTTTCTGTGTTTTTATAATTTACAGGTACTTAAGAAGCATTATAATACAGTATTATATATAAAAAGATGGTTTTCCATTATTGTTGATTATGTTTGTTGAACAGAAAAAAGCTTACATTCACTCTTCAGAGCACATTCTTTCTTCTACCGACATAACACATCTCAACAATAGGACAGAGTGTACAAAAGAATTACTGTCTCATCACTAATGAGGGTTTTGGCATTATACAACTCTGGGGGTGGAGGGGCTATACCTACATTTTCCAGTATGTATGCAGGCTTCTAACATTAACCTAACTAAAGGTATCTATCTAGCGAGACATGTACGTACACACACCATTCATATCACAAATATTTAATCAGTCTGTCTCGACTGGCAAACTTCATCATCTTCTGACAACTGACAGGCAAGTAGATTTAAACACTAAATAAAATGAGAGCCTCGCAACCACCTGCTGCCCAGAAAAATCTATTGGCAATGAACTGTCTAAATTGAAACAGCAACACCTCAGGCTTTGATGTGAAAAAGCACAAGCCACAATAACACGGAAAGAACATGCAGACTATACACACTGCACGTTGCATGTCTGGTAGCAGCACTAACCACCGTGTGGCCAGGTGGTTGCATGTCCGCTGTTCTTTCTGCACTGGGATTCTGCACTTGTTTTTCACAAAGTAGAAGGAGCACACATGGTTGCCCTGGTGGCTTTTTCAAGTTTTACATGGTCCTTCTCAGCAGTGGATGAATATCAAGATGCAGCATAATACAGTCCTTACATCAATCTCCTTTCTTATTTTCAAATTACTGTGCCAGCCATTAACTAAGCAAAAGGTACTGCACTTTTCATACTTATTTGGTGGCATGTAAAGTCCAACCCTGTCCAGCTGGTATATTTGAACATTCTGCAAAACCTTGGGTCCTTCCCTGCCAAAGAAAATAATTGTACCTGCTACAAGAGCTAGTTCACCTGATGTTTCTCTCATCTTTATGACTGTCTGCCAGTGGGCACTGTTTATTACTCAAAATCCACAGCTGTACAGGTGAGACCACATAGGAGCTTCACAACTAAGCTCCATTGGTAACACGGCCACCAGGCATTCCTAGGCAACCAGTACCTAACACTTAGGACTAGCTCTAAAGGGGGAGTTGATCAGCAACTCCTTTTAGTAAAGTTCTCCTCACTCTTGTTTCCACCAGTATGGATCGGGCTTTGTTTGGTGAGAGTAAGAGTTCTGAAAACATAACTATGAGGAACCCTTGGGTACCAAGTCATCATAGAAGAGAGCCACTGATTGATTGTGTTTTGTAGAGATACAGCTATTATCAGTGTGGAATTTGCAGCAGTTTTAAATTATATTTAGGAAAACATTTCATATTGAATCATATATTTTTTCTTATTCATAGGGACCAACTGTTTATGTACTGACGTATGAGCAGAATAAGTTTATTATTTGGAACCCCAGCAGAGGACAGTTTTACAGCCAGTATGAAACCTTCTGCCCACTGCAAAGTGTGGGTTGCCTAGTGAATGCAGACAATGTAAGTATAAAAATCTGAAAGGATCTGTTACAGTATTAGTCAAAAATATATCGGTGCTGGTGGATAAACTCTGAAATATCTTCCTCCAGCATCATCATGCTGTCAAGTAGAAGCAAATACATAAAATAATGATTCTGGGGTTGTGGCAGCTAGACACAGCTCCTGCTCCATCTCCCTATCCCCTGTTCTCCCTAGAGCCCATTCACTTTGATGTTTTGTCCCAAATCCATCCATTTTCCAACCCGCTGAATCCGAACACAGGGTCACAGGGGTCTGCTGGAGCCAATCCCAGCCAACACAGAGCACAAGGCAGGAACCAATCCCAGGCAGGGTGCCAACCCACCGCAGGACACACACAAACACACCCACCCACCAAGCACACACCCGGGCCAATTTAGAATCGCCAATCCACCTAACTTGCATGTCTTTGGACTGTGGGAGGAAACCGGAGCGCCCGGAGGAAACCCATGCAGACACAGGGAGAACATGCAAACTCCATGCAGGGAGGACCCGGGAAGCGAACCCGGGTCTCCTAACTGCGAGGCAGCAGCACTACCACTGTGCCACCGTGCCGCCTGCCCCAACTCTGTTTTTGTTATAAATATTGTTTTAAAAATTTCAATTACCTGACTTCATAGAGATGTCTTCATCAGACTGGATAACCCACTTTACTGTTTTAATTCACCCAAGAAGCTGCACAGTTCATAAGAATCCTGCTTCATGAATGTGCTCCTAAAGACAACCATATTAAAAGTGAATTGACTGCTATTAGGAAAAAAAACAATTGGGCCCTGCAAAATACAGTATCTCGCTATGAGCCACATAAAGATGCTTTGTGTTTGTAACAGCTGCACAAATTCTTCCTGCTTCCCTTTTGAGTAACAAAACTTTGTATTTAACTCTTTGCTGCTGAACTTAATGAGATTTTGACATTCGGTCTAAGTTCTGTTGACAGCTCCAGCACCATTTGGAAAGCCACTAAAGGTTTCATCCATACTTTCACATTTTCCTTTTCATTGCACCTCACTCATTGTAGACCTTACAAAAGAATTCAAATAAAAGCTGACATCACTAGAAAAAAGTTGCCTGCCTGTGGTCAATGAAGAGTATAAAGACCTCATGGTTAATTTGAAAACGGACCTCAATGATTTATTGACTTAGAGAATGGAAGAACAAATTCATCACACTCAAGTGCATATTTGGGGTCCGACCAAAGAGACTGGTTCTACGAAGAGTCAAGATAAGTGACTCTGTTGGCTCATGTCCCCTCACCTCCATTCATACTAATTTTGGAGTTAGTCATAATGATTAATTAATAAGGAATTTTTTAATTACCACTCAGAATTATTTTCCAATTCCTCCAGCTCAATGCCCTCTTCTTTCACATCATTTCTTGATTCTATCCTTTGGCTCTCATATAACAACTGCATTTTATAAGCTCCTGTTTCTCTTTTTGAACTTAAGGGGGCACTGCTTTCTATTAATATTGGAAGAGCAACTGGTTTGGATAAATTACCACCAGAACTGTTTTCTGTGTTTTTCAACATAGCTATGCCTTCCACTGTTTGACATGTTGAGGGAGGGCTTCTGTGTCTTGCCCACCTGAACCCACAAATGAATATGCCTCTCGTTACTCTCCTGCTAAATTAGGGTAAAGATCATTCTACTCTTTTATCCTCTCTGAAGTTTAGATTTTGTTCAAAGACTTTATTCCTCCCTATTGGGTCTCTCTCCTGATCCATTTTGCCTAGCACCTATCTCTACATATTCTGGCACTGCCCCCTGTGTTTTCTTTTTAGTTTCTCTTGTTTTCTCTCTTTGTTTCTTTCAGTAAAAATAACTATGGTGCCCCTGATACTTTTCTTGGACCTGCCTACATTCTCTCTCTTGTCTTACCAGCGTGAATTACTTTGTCTTGGCACTTTCACAGCCAAATTACTTGTGGAAAAAAAAAAAAAAGGGTTCCAAATTTCCTCATGTTCATAATTTTTCAATGTAATTTGCCTTAAATTACTTTTACCTCTAAATAATTTGGGCATCCAATAAGTAAGCTAAGATAATTAAAATCTTGTCATCAGGCACCTGCTTGGGTGCTGTGGTTAGTTTTCTGTTTCCCTTTTGTTGTTGTTACCTACACATCAGCCTAATTTTGCTCTTTGACTATAATTGGTGGGATATAGAGGTTGGGTGTTGTGGTTACACTGTGGGTTACATTGTTATTTTCTTTCTTATTTGACTTAATGTCTTCTTTAGCCAAATAATTTATCAAAATTGGTTGTATTGTTTGCAAAGCTTGTTTCATATGCACTTGGTTTTCCAGCACCACAAGAATATGGAAAAATCCATGATGGTTCATTGAAGTCTATATCTTTTCCAGGAATTTACTTCACTAATGCATTATATAAAAAATGTTTCTTCTGTTAACCCTTTAGGTCTGGTTTAACATACAGCAGTATGACAGCCCAATGAGAATGAACTTTGATGTAAGCAAATCCAAGTTTTGGAAGCCCTTCTTCACAAAGAGTGGATCCCATACAAACCTTTGCAGTATCCAGGTAAAGTCATGGTTTATTAAGACAAAAATGACATGCACAAGTCGCACAAGGATCAGAGCCTTTTGTGGCAGCATTTGGCACAAGATCCTGGCTCATCTTGGGTACACTTCTGCATACACTAGCACTAAGTGATACTGCACCAGTTCACTAACCTGCAGATCTTAGGACTGCAGGACAGGACAAATGACCAGAGGGACAGGAGAATTACATGCAACATTCATACAAACTGTGCCCACAGCAACTGGAACCCACCACCACCTTACCACCCATGACAGATGGCATCTGTCTTTCCTATTGTATGGAACACTGGATTGTCCATGCTGATCGCTGTCATGCTTTTATTATGCTTAAATGAGCTAAATTCCATTTAAATAGTCAAACCTGTTGAACTAGTCCAGTTACTTCCGTGCACACTTGTTGCTTGAAACTTTACTGCCACATTCAAGCAACATGCATGACACAGGAGCTTGTCTTAGATAGGACAAGGGTAAGCACCGAAGAAATTGGAGCTGTCCATTTGAACAGAGCATGTTTGATCCGAAGCCCACACTACACCACACCTAACGGAAGCTATGGAAACACAAATACAAGAAAGCATCACCTCCAAGAATCAAGCCAGCGTTGGTCCAAATGTTTTGATTGCTGTTATTCAGTGAACTGTAATGTGCTCCTAAAATTGAAATGATCAGTCCAATTGCTATATTTGTTTACATGTTGTTTCATCACTCTTGTCATTCAAAAATTGTACATTCGAATACTAAAATTGCAAACTAGGAAGAAGACTACCCAGGAAGCTGCAAATTACTGGTGTGTTAAAAAATATTCTCAAACTTTGTACACCCACACATAAGAAGGGAGGATTGAAAAAAAAAGTCTCATCTGCCACAGCAAAACAAGCTGTTTCAAAAAGTTATTTCCAGATCTTAGAAATAATGCAAAAGAGGAAACTTCATCATTGGTAAAAGTCTGACGTTTCCATAAAGTATTTATACTTTTGCAATGAATTTTGGGCAACAGTCAATATGTCACAGTAAGCTTTATTCTACATAACCTGCTTATGAAATATTATTCTGCCATATATACCATAGATTCTATTTAAACTTATGATTGTAATATTATGCTTATCCGTCTGTGAGAAAGTTTCTTGGTTTCTGCTGGTAGAAAAGCCAAGACACTTCTTTGCAGACATTTCTAGCAAAAGGAAGACACAACATCTATTTAGACCCTGAATGTTTTATTTTACCAAAAACAGTATTATCTTAAAGTTCTAAAAACTCTTACCACACTCTAGCACTTGAAAGCCCTACAACCACGGGACTGTGGCCATTCTGGAGCACAACTGTCAACTTCTGTAACAGAGCACTTTTGAATTGGTGCACCTTGAAAGCTTTTGCTCACGCTGACAGCAGCACTGAGAGAAGCTTCGCTAACAGAGAAACAAAGAGATGCGGTTCAGACATAGACACGGACGCAGCCAGAGCATCCTAACTGCTGCACAAGCATTTACTCTGCTAAATTTCCAGATAGGATTTTCCCAGCACAGCCTGATGTGGATTTAGTCCGGAGTGAATAATTAATACAAGTTAAAGTATAAATTATTTCCATCATTTTTTTTTGTTATCTTGGTGCAATTGTCACTTTGAGGCTGTACTGTACACAGAACTGCACTTCTCAATCTGAACTGTTCATGGTGCAAATTTTCTTGAACTTCGGAAAAAAAAAAAATTAGTTAATTTCCAAACAGACTTCCATAAAAAGAAATCCAAACAGTCCCATGCCTTCCATTGTGTTATGTTAGGAGTGAAGTCTACTCAGTGTTCTCAAAACCCAGTAAAACTGTGCAGCCATAACTTGAGCTGTAGATCTAGGTGAATGTTCCCATTGTTGTGTGTGGCCCCATACTCCACATTGTACAGTCTTCCACGATCACTTGTATGTACATATGCGGACTTTAATGACATGCATTTGCAGGCATCAACAGCTGGCATGGACACCCATTGAAGGTTCCACAATTCAAGAACAGACTACAAATTGGGAAGAAGTTCAGTTTTAGCACTGACAAGCCCAGGTTATGGTTACAATGCTGGGTCAATCACGTCAAGTATATACTTTGACCACAATTTGCCTACAAACTATTAGAGAAAGCAGGGAGGGCATAGGAACATTAAAAAAACTAACGAAGTAGGAAAATAAAAAGACTGTGATTTAAGAGTGAAACTTAATGGAAACTGGATAGACAAGGCTCATTATAAAACTATTTTAATTGTGTACAGCACAACATACCAGACTACAACTTCAACTTGATTTAACACCTTTGAAACAGAAAATGCATTTTTGCTTCAATGTCAAATTTTGGGTGTCACACTTTATCACTTTTAAATTTCTTTTACAGCCTGAAGAATTAATTTATTACCCCACAGATAAGGCAGCAGTTGCTGAGCTACAAGACAGGTGGGCTTCCTCATGTGATTAAATAAATGACATTCTGCACAGTTGGCAGCCATGACTTGAATGTATATTTTACCACCAGCAATTACAAAACTGAGTACACATTGCTTAGCAATAAATGCTTGTTTCCTTACAGAATAGAAAAGCTACTAAAAGAGAGGATCACAGAATGGAGACCACGGCATCCAACCCGCTGGAACAGATACTGTTCGTCGTCTCTAAGACAGTTCTTACCCATGCTAGAGATGTCCAGAGGTAGAGACGTTGGAGATGAGCACAGGCTGGAACTGCAGAACCTGCTTGGTGATTACAGAGTAAGCAGCTAACTTTGAGCCACAAAAGAGGGCTTGTTGTGCAAAAGGGCCATGGAATCAAGTGTCAATCAAGTAGTGAGACTGAAGTTAATGGTGAAACATAAATATGAAGGCATTCATCAAATCAAATAACTTGTAAATCAGTGTAGGTACAATTCAGACAATCAAAGTTTCTACTTTTTAGGTTTTTTAGATATAGCATATACAGGTGCATCTCAATAAATCAGAATATCATCAAAAAGTGAATTTCTTTCAGTAATTCAATTCAAAAAGTGAAACTCACATTATATAGATTCACTACACACTGAGTGATATATTTCAAGCATTTATTTCTTTTCATTTTGCTGATTATGCCTTATAGCTAATGAAAACCCAAAATTCAGTATCTCAGAAAAATTAGAATATTGTAAAAAAGTTCAATATTGTAGACTCATGGTGTCACACTCCACTCAGCTAATTAACCCAAAACACCTACAAAGGTGTCCTGAGCCTTTAAAAGGTTTCTCAGTCTGGTTCAGTAGGCCACACAATCATGGGGAAGACTGCTGACTTGACAGTTGTCCAGAAGAGTGCTGTATCCAAGCAAATTAATGGAAAGTTGAGTGGAAGGAAAAAATGTGGCAGAAAAAAGTGCACAAGAAACAGGGATAAACACAGCCTTGAGAGGATTGTGAAGCACAGCCTATTCAAGAATTTGGGGAAGATTCACAAGGAGTAGACTGCGGCTGGAGTCTTTTCTTCAAGAGCAACCACACACAGACATATCCGGGACATGGGCTACAACTGTCACATTCCTAGTGTCAAGCCACTCCTGAACCAAAGAAAACGTCAGAAAACGTCAGCTCTTACCTGAGCTAAGGGGAAAACGGACTGGAATGTTGCTCAGTGGTTCAAAGTCCTCTTTTCAGATGAAAGTAAATTTAGCATTTCATTTGGAAATCAAGGTCCCAGAGTCCGGAGGAAGAGTGGAGAGGCACAGAATCCAAGTTGCTTGAGGTCCAGTGTGAAGTTTCCACAGTCAGTGATGATCTTTGGAGCCATGTCATCTGCTGGTGTTGATCCACTGTGTTTTATCAAGTCCAAGGTCAGGACACAGTCATCTACCAGTAAATTTTAGAGCACTTCATGCTTCCCTCTGCTCACAAGCTTTATGGAGATGTTGATTCCATTTTCAAGCAGGACTTAGCACCTGTCCTCACTGCCAAAAGTACCAATACTCACTGGGTTTGATTGGCCAGCAAACTCACCTGACCTAAACCCCATAGACAATCTATGGGGTATTGTCAAGAGGAAGATGAGAGACACCAGACCCAACAATGCAGACAAGCTGAAGGCCACCATCAAAGCATACTGGGCTTCCATTTCACCTCAGCAGTGCCACAGGCTGATCGCCTCCATGCCACACTGCATTGATGGAGTAATTTATGCAAAAGAAGCCCCAACCAAGTATTGAGTGCATTACATGGACATACTTTTCAGTAGGCCAACATTTCTGTATTAAAAATCTTTTTTTTTTTTGGTCTTATGTAATATTCTAATTTCCGGAGTTACTGAATTTTGGGTTTTCATTACCTGTAGGCCACAATCAGCAAAATGAAAAGAAATAAACGCTTGAAATCTATCACTCTGAATCTATATAATATATGAGTTTCACTTTTTGAATTACTGAAAGAAATTAACTTTTTGATGATATTCTAATTTATTGAGATGCACCTGTATACTATATGAATATAACCAAACCTGTTTTATGACTCCTTGTTAAGCATGCATGTACAACAGCCCATTAAAAAAATAAATAAATAAATAAAAGCTTCAGATATCAAAATCCATGGGAGATTTGGTTGTCCCAACGACAGAACTGGACAGGTAGATTTTAGGCTTTAGAAAGCTCTTGTAATAAGCCCCTGCTAGTTTAGATGAAGAAACAGAATCTAGCATTTCCTCCTCACTGTAGTCTCCTACCTGTGTACCTCTCTCCTCAAACTTGAGTAATCTGAGAGGACACTTAGTACTGGGATTACTTCAACTGGATGTCTTTAATATGGATGTCCAATAAATTAATTAACAAAAATACTTCCACCGCCCACATGTAAGCTAGGGATTTTCCTCATTGTAATGTGGTGATTTCTACTCTGTGTGTCCTCTATAGACGCACTGTATACTAAGCTTCATTTGATTGCATATAAAATGACACCGTGTCAGAAATACTTGAAAATTTCCCACACAACTTTACATTTGTCCTTTAAAGACTCAAGACCTAACAATGATTTTTTTATTGGCAGAATAAGCTGAAAGCCACTCAACTAGGAATTACACTGTAAAACTGATGAATCTCAATTATATTGCTTTCCAATACTCAAAATAATTTAAATTAATAAATTATGACATACAAATAAATCTTTCAGCTGTAACGCTAGCAGACTAAATAAATGACTTGCTCAATAATGTTCAGTAAGGCTCAAATTCCATCACTTGTATTTTCCAGTTGAACACCAGCAATGCCAACGAGAAAAGCCCAAGACCCTCAGACAGTTGGCCTTGCTGTGCACAACAAATAATGCAAATATGCTTCTGCAAAAATGCTTCTATTACTCTTATGTAACAAGAAATTAACAAAGGGCTTCATTTGGTGTTAATAACATTTAGAATGTATCAGTAAAGTGGTCATTCACCTATGTAATGTGGTCTACTAAAATAACTACACATTGGAACAGTCAGACAGGGAGACCCGTTGCTATTCATATTGCATATTTCAGTAGAAGACCTGTGAATCTTTCTTCTACTAGTGTATCAAAAGCTCTTTAATACAGTATGCCACACTGCACAGTGCTGAATGACCACCTTACTGATGGCTTATAAGCGTAATCGAGACCAAAGGAAGTCTTAATTAAGGTGTTGTTACATTAAGAGTAAATAATAACAAGTACCTGAAGTGTTAAAGAAAATACTGTGCCTGCCTATTCATGAGCTGAAAACATAATGGCTCTCAAAGGACTCTGCTAGAATCACGGTGGTCGACTTGCACTTTCTATTGCTAAAGCTCAGCCACTTAAGTTACTTTAAGAAATTAAATGTACAAAAGGTTTCAAAAACACACAAAAAGGTGTGGGACTTAAATAAATGGGATAAGCGTATCAGCATCATTTTGACAGACAGGCACATTACAGACTTTATTTAAGTAAATGATTGTTGCACAAGTTTTGGCAGTACCCTAACTTTTTTTAAACTAAATTAACAAAGAATGGAAGTAGAATGTTCATTTGATGTATTTAGTTTTGTTCTGGCTTAGACAATTAGTATATTGTATCCATTTAGTAACAGTAATTAACAAAGTTATTTTGCTGATGAGGTTACAGTCTATTTATCTCTGTTCAGAAATGAATAATCAGCTATGTCTGTGGCTTGTGCTACCCATTTCTTGTTAAATAATAGTAAGTTTTAATAATTATTTTCTCTTTGTTTTCCTCCAGATTTGTGGATTTCCTATGCACATGCCGTTCTCTGATATTGAACCCATCATTGAAGCCGTATACAGTACTGGTGTTCACAAAAATGACATTTTTAACTTGGAATTTGCCTTAGCAGTATATATTTGCCCATATCCAAATAATGTCCTCTCAGTCTGGGTATATGTGGCTTCACTGGTCAGTAAAAAATACCTACAGAGTCATATGTCAGAAAGTTCCTATTAATGTTGAAGAGCAGTCTGTGCTCCATACTTTTGTCAAAAAATAACCTGCACGGAAAGTACACTAACTAAAGGGACATGTTGTGTGACGTGTTGTTCACTTGCAGGCCGTTCATCTTACTGCTTGGCACTGCTCAAAGAGGGATGGTGTCTTCATCACACAACCCAATGTCTTACCAGGCCATTTTAATGGCACCAAGTAAAGAAAGAACAGAGTTTTTAAAATGTGGGGAGCGCAACATGACCATGGGGAGAACATTCAAAGCTGTAAATTTAAGGAATCATTAAAAAGAAAAGAGAAAAAAATTTTAAACTGTCTCAGATTGTATCTCACAAGGTCTGAATTTGAGCACTGTTTGTAGCTTGACTAGCAGAGGTCAGCATTTTAACCTGGCCTGAAAGGCACAGTACCATACATTTTGTTAGTTACTACAAATTAAAAGCTTACTTTTTCCAAACCAGTTTAATCACTGGGTGGAGATGAAAGTCTACCCTACAATATCAAGCACAAGGCAGGAACAAACCCCAGACAGCAGCCCAAGTCCATCTACTTGTATAGGCACACACTCACATGAGGCCAATTTTGAAAGACTGACTAACCTAAAACTTATTTTTAGTGAGACAGAACTGGGACATTTACTGCAGCAATTGCAAATAAAATAACCGTAATGTCTTTACATTTTTACTTGTAAGCCCGACGTTTAAACATTTTATACAAAGTCACTTCACATTTACTTTAAGTTCTAGTCAGGAATTTTCACTCAGTGTTTTAAGAATTATTGGAATTACATCATCATATTGTTACATTAACAGTTGTCTAACTTGAAGCCAACTTGTTTAAAATGCTATACAAACAGCTGACTTACAATGAAAAATCATTTAACTCACCTTCAAAAATCAGAATTACTCAAGTGTAAATTCAGTACGGGGTGTAGACATTTCCTTTTTGACCAGCCTGGACAGAATCTTGCAACAGTTTGCACTTCCTGACTGTTACAAAGTTGCCAGCACATTTGGAGCACATCTGCCTCCTTTCCCTGTACTCTAACCTGCCACATACACAAAATAATAAACATATGTAATAAATACACCACTGCTTTTCTAACCACATGCAGCCACTTAAAAAAATTTTAAAAATGTACTGGATGTTTTCTGTAGCCTCCAGCAACAGTAGATAGATAGATAGATAGATAGATAGATACTTTATTAATCCCGATGGGAAATTCACATTCTTCAGCAGCAGCATACTGATACAATAAATAATATTAAATTAAAGAATGATAATAATACAGGTGAAAAAAAAAAACAGACAATAACTATGTATAATGTTAAATATTAACGTTTACCCCCCCTGGTGGAATTAAAGAGTCGCATAGTTTGGGGGAGGAACGATCTCCTCAATCTGTCTGTGGAGCAGGACAGTGACAGCAGTCTGTCGCTGAAGCTGCTCTTCTGTCTGGAGATGACATTATTTAGTGGATGCAGTGGATTCTCCATAATTGATAGGAGCCTGCTGAGCGCCCCTGAACAGTACAAAACAGTAGACTGTTTTGCAAATTTGAATCTCATTCAGACAGTATAAGCAAATCCAACTGCAAAAATATTTGCAACAGGCTGGCCTGACAAACAGTGTAGAGTGGTACAAATACATAAGTTTGTAAGACTGACTGGTTTGATCACATGGAAACAGCATCTGAAAACAACATGTAACATGTACAGAAATGACAGAATTGTCACAAGCTAACACATTTACAGTTTTACTCACCACCTCACACCTCTCCTGCATAAAGATATAAACAATGTAAGAAATATGGTAGCATAAACCAACTAAACTCATCACTTCCAACAAGTAAAACAAATGCTCTTATCAATGGTGCCAGTATCAAAATCCACTGTTTGCTGTTGGCTCTCCAAGTGCAAAATACAGAGGGTATAGAAAAGAATCACCCCCTTTTGAAATAGTCCCATTTTTTTGCTTTACAGCCTTAAATGAAAACACACAAACCAATATTTTTTCCAGCTTTACTTACTCAATGCAATCTATAACATACAATTGAATGGTACCACAGTTACATTTCAGAAGAATTTTAAAAAATAAAAAACAAGAAATACTGACATTAATAAAGGATCACCAAACCCCCCCCAACCCCCCCCCTCTTTCCAGAATTTGTAAACTCAATCAGGTGCAAGTGTCCATCATATCCATTGTAGACCATGGTTACTGGCTTCCTTGTGAATTTCCCCTTGGGATTAATAAAGTATCTATCTATCTATTCCACCTGTGATCAATTATAATCAGTGTGATTAATGAAGCATAAAAACAGCTGTTCCTGGAGAATTCCCTTGCTTGGTAGTGGAACTGACAGCAAACAACTGACTATGGGTGGCAAGCCACTTTGAAAAGATCTCAGGGATAGTTGTGAACAGACATAAGGCAGGAGATGGATACAAAAAAATCTATCAATCCCAAGGAGCACAGTAAAGTCTGGCAAGTGTTTGGTACTACTAGGACCCTCCCTGGATCCGGCCGTCCCTCCAAGCTGGATGGAAGAGCAAGGAGGAACCTGGTAAGACTGGCTACCAAGAGGCCAATGGCCACTTTGAAGGAGTTACACGATTTTATGGAAAAGAATGGTCATTGTGTGCATGTGACAACAATTTCACAAGCACTCCACAATTGTGGCTTGTTCTGATGGGTCACAAGGAAAAAGCCACTTCTCAAGAAAGGTCACATTAAGGCTCGTTTGAGCTTTACCAGAATGCACCTTGAAGTTTCTGATGCCAAGTGGAAAAAGGTCTTATGGTCAGATGAGACCAAAATCGAACTATATGGCCTCGATACCAAACGGTACAGCTGGCAGAAATCCAATGCAGCTCACCATCCGCAACACACCATACCTACAGTAAAGCATGGAGGTGGCAGCATCATGTTGTGGGGGTGTTTCTCTGCCGCAGGGCCTGGGGCTCTCATTAGGGTAGAAGGAAAAATGAATGGGGCAAAATACCATCAAATTCTTGCGGAAAACCTGCTACCCTCTGCCAGAAAGTTGAAGATAGGCAGAATGTTCACCTTTCAACACAACAACGACCCGAAGCACACAGCAAAATTAATTACAAAGTGGCTGAAGGAGAAAAAAAGTGAATGTCCTTGTGTGGCCCTGTCAGAGCCAAGACCTAAATCTCATTGAAAATCTGTAGAAAGATTTGAAGATAGCAGTCCATCAATGCTCACCATCCAATTTGACCAAACTTGAACAGTTCTGTAAAGAAGAGTGGGCAAATACTGCTCAATCTAGACGTGCAAAGCTGATAGAGAAGTATCCCAACAGACTCAAGGCTGTCATTAAAGCAAAAGGTGGTTCAACAAAATATTGACATTGGGGGGTGATCCTTTATTAATCTCAGTATGTCTTGTTTTTGACTTTTTATAAATTTTCTGAACTGTAGTTGTGATATCTTTCACTTGGATGTTATAGGTTGCATTGAGTAAGTAAAGCTGGGAAGAAACATTTTTTGTGCGTTTTCATTTAAGGCTGTAAAGCAAAAAAAAAATGGGAATATTTCAAAGGAGGTGATTCTTTTCTATACCCACTGTATGGCATAAAACAGAATGACAAGTTATGCATACAAAAAAGAGCACACAGGCGATAGTCAAAACAATGGGTTTACTAAATATGCATCCAAATAACTGACAAACAGTGCCCTCCATAATGTCTGTGCAAAGACACATTTTTCCTTGAATTACCCCTCTGCTCCACAATTTTAAATTATAAATCAAAGCAATTGAGATGTGATTACAGTGCACATTGCACACTTAAATTTAAGGGTATTTGCATACATTTTGGTCACACCATATACAGTAGAAATGACACTTTTTCCACATGGTCTCCCCCATTTCAGGCCACGACAATATTTGGGATACAGCAATGGCAACTACAGTAAAGCAGTCTTGTATAGTACTTTGTTGCATACCCCAAGCATGCAAGGACTGCTTTTAATCTCCGATTCACAGACATCATTAGGTGCCCAGTATCTTCTCTGGTGTTGCTCTGCCAACTCTCTAATGCAACCATTTTCAGCTCCCATTTGTTTCAGGGGCTTGTCCTCTTATGTTTTCTCTTCAGCATATGGAAGGCATACACAGAATTAAAATCAGGTGAATAGCTAGGCCATTCAGTAATTGTCCATTTTGTAGCTTTGAAAAACTCCTTAACATTATGTTTAAGATCATTACCTTGTTGTAGGATGAAGTGCCGTCCAATGAGTTTGGAGGTTTCTACTGGAACTTGAACAGATGTCTCCATACATCTCAGAATTCATTGATGACTAACTCTTGACAGCAGTTGCACAATGAAGAGAAGTGCACCAGTCATACACACCCAGGCCCTAACACCCACACTGTGATGTTTAAGAGATGAGGTGGTAAGCTTTGGATCTTGGGCAGTTCTTGCTATCACTCTGACAGATTAATCTTTGTCTCAACTGTCCACAAGAGCTTTTTCTGGAATTCCTTAGGCTCTTTAAAGTACTTTTTCACAAACTGTAATCGGGCATTTCATGTTTTGTGGAAAACTAGTGTGTCCTCTCTATCTCTGTTCATGAAGTCTTCTGCATATAAGCACTGACTGAGGGGCAAATCAAGGAAAAATGTATCAAAATCTTTGTCCCAAACATTATGGAGGGTGTTGTATGTAATGCAACAATGACATCATTATTCCAGACTATTTTGGTAACACTAGATCCTGAACATGACTCAAAACCGCTTCTCAAAAGCAGGCTTGTATCAACATAACTCTAACACTTTAAGAAATACTTTATCATGTGTAGGTCATTTGAGGCTTCCTCTAGGCAACATAAAACTTCTGTTTCCATCTTGCTCGACAGCCCCATTTTACATGCATTTTCTAAAAAAAACATTGAGAGGAAGAAAGCACAAATGGAAAAGAGTAGACAATGAGATAAAAATATGCCACACAAGAAAAGTCTGTAGACCAGTAATCATGCTGAAAACCTCCTGTCAAATGTCTGAGAGTCCAGAAGTGCTGACAGAGCTCCCACTACAGTGACTACACCTTAGCAAGCACATTCTTCCTATCTGCACAAAAGCTGGAAGCATGTTACCTATGAATAACTTTTCTAAACCCAAACGGAAATGAATCCAGTAAAATAAAGATCGAATGGGTTTGGGAAAGTGTATGAAGAGTGTGTTCTAAGATGGGTTGTCACACATTCAGGCCAAGTTACTAACAAGCAACAAACTGCTCCCAAAAAAAGACAAATGCTCTCTGATCCAGACTTTCACAAAATTATTGGAGATAAAATAGTTTATTTCAACACTGCATGATTAAGACCCAATTATAAAACAAGGCAAATAAAACTACATTTTAACAAGGTCCAATTTATACTTGTATACTATTGCCATATTAATTTACAGTCACCAATTAACTTAGCCTGCATACCTTTGTGATGCTGGGGAAAAACAAAATGCCTGAATAAAAATTCACACAAGCACAAAGGGAATATGCAAACTTCACAGGGCTAGTGACCATGTGTGGGAGTCATGCCTAGGATGCCTTTCCTAAGATGCTGGATCCAACAGGCAGCAGTGCAAACCCCACTTTTTGTAATGTAATTAAAATCTTTACAATTTTATGGAACTGGTTTAGTTTTTATTTGAATAAGAGAAAACATGCTACAAGATTTACTGAAAAAATGCATATATTTGTACCACACACATTCAGTAGTTGTACTTTTTGTAGACTCCATTCATCAGTTGCAAAATCTGTAACAGCTCGTATTTAGCAAGACCACAATCATTACCCCTGTATCTAAGGTTTCTAGGCCAAGCTGTTTAAATGATTACAGACCAGTGGCACTTACATCTATTCCAATGAAATGCTTTGAACACTTGGTGAAAAACATTTTAATGACAGATTCACCAAGTCTTTTCAAGACAACAATCAATTTGCTTATTGTGCAAACAGAAGTGTGAAAGATGCTCTGCTTGTTATCTTACATCAAATCTATACCTTTCTTGCTCAGCCTGGTTCATATGTCAGAGCACTATTTTTGGATTTTTCTTCAGCGTTCAATACTATACAGCCTCATATACTGATTGGGAAATTAAACAGTATGAATGTAAACTCATTTATCACACTATGGATTCAGAACTTTCTTTTAAATCGTTCACAGACAGTTAAAGTTCAGGACACTTTTTCAAAAGCTCTTCATTCAAACACAGGAAGTCCACAAGGGTGTGTCTTATCACCATTACTGTTTACTCTGTACACAAGTGACCTGAGACAGAACAATGACCACTGCTTCATTATTAAGTATGCGGATGACACCATGATCATAGGATGCATATCTGGGGAGGATGAAAGCCACTATCTAAATCAAGTGGACTGTATGGTAAACTGGTGCAATAAAAACTCTCTCACTCTGAATGTACAAAAGACCAAAGAAATGATATTTGATTTTAAGAGACAGAAATCTGTATGTTCACCTATTGTAGTTCTGGGAGAGGAGGTAGAAATAGTGAATGAATATAAATACTTAGGAACTTACCTAGATAACAATCTTAACTGGAATACAAATACAAAAAAATTATTTTCTAAATGCAACCAGCGCTTATTTCTCCTCCATAAACTCAAACTATTTAAAGTAGACAAGGACCTCATGTTGTCCTTCTATCGTAGTATGATCCAGTCCGTGATCACTTTCAGTTTCATTGCCTGGTTTAATAGTCTGACAAACCAAAACTCAAAAAAGCTCCAGCAGATTACGAAGTATGCAGCTAAAGTTATTGGGGCTGATGTAGATGATTTGACTAGTGTGTGTCAGAGGGCAATGCTAAAGAAACTAGAAATCATCTCAACTGATGACAGACATCCATTACATGTAGAACTAAACTTCAGTAAATCAGGAAGGATAGTTGCTTTGAAAACCCACACAAATCACTCCAGAAACTCCTTTCTTCCTAGTGCCATACGACTTTTCAATAAGAAATATCTGAGATAATGTTTAAGGTTTTGATATATATCCTGTTACCTTTTTTTTTTTTGGTATAAATATGTTTTATCTAACTGCCTTACCTTAACCTTTCTTATTTCTATTTGTCTGCTTTATTTCATTCTGTCTGTTACCTGTTATTAAATGCAACTGAGAAGGCAAATTTCATGTTTTCCTGTGTAAACATGACTAAATAAAGAAACCTAACCTAATCTAACAGCTGGTTACCTACAGTAGACACTAGTCACTTAATTTGTTATTTGCCATTTCCCCCAGTCCAGTACAACAATTACTGTGGTATATCTAACATCTCAAAGTATAGTGCTCTAAAAATATGGAAAAACTGTCTAAAATATTGTGGAAGTCTGTCATTTCTAAATGTCAAAAATAAACTTTATATCTGAATGAACTAGATATTGTTTTTGCTTTCTGCAGGTTAGCAAAGAACAACACGCATACAAATTTGAAAAATCGGGTACATTAACACTTTTAATTATAAAGAAAAGAAGACATGCACCAAGAGAGAGTAAAGCTTTGTTTATTTATATGCAAAACATTCTGATCATATCAACAAAAGATGTGTGGATTTAGCCTTCTTTGTCTAGCTGTTAAGACATCCCAATTTACCTACATTTAAATATATAAATTTTGCACCATCAGTGCTGCCCAGCAGAACACATTTTTCAAGATGTTGTTTATTAAAACATGCCACTTTTATAACAGAATTTCCTTCCAATTTTCTTTCAATAAAAACTTCAAGTTACTCTAAGAACATTTTTCACTATTCCCAGTACTAGAATGATGTATTTGCTGGTGATTTTAAATGAAATTACAGGATTCATTTGAAATTATATCTGCAAGGCTGATTCAAGTCAATAATCAAAGAATTGTGGAATAAATGTGTATTACACTGTGAGATTTACAGTAAAGTTATGACACTTAAAAGAACCAAACTCTTATGTCCTTATGCATATAGCATGGGCTGAATAGACGTTCAACAAAAAACATTTTAAAAACAAAAAAAAATAACAAAAATACAATTGGTTGTTAAATAAAGTGCATGTAGGAAAGCCTGTCCAGCTATTAGAAGCATACAGAGAAGGACCTGCAGGAATGTATTTATTCCCCAGAACGGCAGCAGGCTCGGAAACCGCACTGCAGGTTCTGACATCCACTGGCAGTATCAGCATGTGGACCTGTGTAAAGAAACACAAAGTGGAATGGTGGTTATATTATGATAGACTGTTTAACATTTAACAATATATTTATTTAAGTTTTGTAAGCAACCAATGATATGACATGAGGATGAAGCTGAGCAGAACAGTTCTTTGGTATAAGCAATGTGTCCTTTACCTCCTTAAAAAAAACGTAATACCACAATTAACATTTGATACATTTTCCTTCTTGGCAAACACACACATTCAAGATGGAAGGGACATGGGACGCCCGCCTTACTGCGCAGCTCTGCTTTACATTTGTTAATTTTCATATTAATGGTGAAGCAGTAGGTTGGATATTAACCCATTATTATAGGAACCTGAAGTTGAATCTGATGTAAACATTTATTATCAAAGCATAATGGACTCCCAGCACCATTGGTAGATCACAAGAAGAGTAGCAGCTAACTAAAATGTCATTTAATGTGTACATGCACTCAGAATAAGGCATTTTTGTATTTGAGTTTGCCATAGAGAAGGAAGACTTTTATATTAATAAGATTAACCAAAATACATGTCACCCTGTGCAAATCTGCACAATCAACAATATTTTAAAATGCACATACTGCATTCACAAAAGAAATAAATAACAATGCAAGTATAACACGAGACCCCATATAGTGTCCTATAATGATAAAATAGAGCAAATTATATTACTAATAATCTAATCTATTCATTCACAGAATAGTTTGTTTAAAACGTTTAGTACTAGGATGTTGTACCGTGTTAGCCATTATGAATGTAGTGAGAAGTCAGGATCTTGCCTGAATAAGGGGCCTGAGTTGCCTCGAAAGCTTGCATATTGTAATCTTTTTAGTTAACCAATAAAATGTGTCATTTTGCTTGACTTTACAGCTTTTAGAGATTTGTATTCTTGAATTAATAGGACTTAAAATAAAACATAACCCACATTTAGGACATTATAATAAATTGAATATCTAGTTTCACACACGTTTATATTATATACAGTTCATTATCTGGACAGTGGAAAAATTGCTGTCAATGAAAGATGTGGCCATACTTAAAGCTCATGTCCTTTGTTTAATTTCAATGCCAGTATACCAGTCAAGAGCCACACAAATAATAACTCAGTCATTATCCAAACACTGATGGACTGTAAGCGCTGCTACCTCGCAGTTAGAAGACCTGGGTTCGCTTCCCGGGTCCTCCCTGCATGGAGTTTGCATGTTCTCCCCGTGTCTGCGTGGGTTTCCTCCAGGTGCTCCGGTTTCCTCCCACAGTCCAAAGACATGCAGGTTAGGTGCATTGGCGATTCTAAATTGTCCGTAGTGTGCGCTTGGTGTGTGTGTGTGTGTGTGCGCGCACGTGTGTGCCCTGCGATGGGCTGGCGCCCTGCCCGGGGTTTGTTTTCCTGCCTGGATGGATGATGTACTGTAGGACTGCCTATAAAGGCTGTCAAAGTTAAAATATTAATGCATGCAATTTCAAAAGTATAATACTTCATTTTTCTTTAACCGTACTGGTGATGTGACTCTCCTGTCTGTCTAAAATGGCTTTCCAGCTATTTTTCAAGATTGCCTTTAAATTGCAGAGTTTTTAAAAAAACATAGGTAACTGAAAATGTTCAAGTGTTATATAAAAGTAGTCAAATATCGGTGTTGACATGCACAAGAGCAGCAGTTCTCAACTGTGTGCAACATTAACAGCTGTTAGGTGGTGCACGAGAAAACAAAAGTGAACTGTTTACTTGCTTCCTAATATATCCCACCCTTGACAGATGCCATTGTAACGAGATAATCAATGTTATTCATTTCATATGGTATTGGCTTTAAAGTCGCGGCTGATTGGTGTATATAGGAATTGTACTTTTTTTAACACCTTCATTAAACATAATGTCCAACATTTATATATGAACCTCTAGGACAGGGGTCTCAGACCCACTTCGTAGGCTAGATTTACAGCTTTTCTGCACAAATCAATTTCTTAATAAGACCACAATTCTTGCTGTTAATGAAACATTATTTATGCCAATGCCAAGGATTGTGAGCCCTCTAATTTTGACACATCAGAATTTTTTTTATTGGAATATAAATACAGTATTATACAGTATATATCTAAATATATATACAGTGTATGTATTTATTTTTATATACAGTATATACATATTATTCAGGTTGTTCTCTTGCCTTCTTCATGTATAAGGCTTTTAATTAGAAAAATATGAACCTGTTTCTGACAAGAGTGAAGGTTTATTTTGCACTTTAGCGTTTACATTCTGCTTAACAATGCCCATTTCTCTCTATTATAAAAAAAAAATCCTGGAGAGAAACAGTAGGGCGTCGAGACATGATCTTCACATTAAGATCACGGAAGACAGTTAAAAGACCCGCGAGGACCTTAAACATGAGACATTGTGCCAAGAGATTGACCCAGGACCGTCTCGCGATGATGTAGAACATGAGATTCTTGCAAGACACGCCCTACTTAGGATCAATATCAAATAAGACAACAGGGCAGCAAAACATTCAGTCACGTGAAGGATTTGAACACACACAGATCCAGGGTCTCAGCGCATATAAAGCGTATAAGGACAATACGTTATAAATGAAACATCAACGACTAAGCAAAGAAGAAAGCAATGCGGAGAAAAGAGACTCAAAAGTGTTGGAGAGAAAAAAAGAGCAAAAAAGAAAAAATAATCTAGGTGCAAATTCAGAAAATAAGGAAAGTAATTATCAGCCCGTAACAAGTGGAATTGAAACAAAGCATGTCCAGTCGGGCTCAGAATTAAAAGACAGAGTAAAAGACGAAGTAGAACTTCATAAACACATTCACAAACGTTGGCAGTATACAGATGCAGAGCAGATTATGAAAGTAGTGGAATTCGAAAGGCTCAAAAAAAAAAAAAAAGTTTGTGCGATACAAATGTGGAGAAAGTTAAAGAATATGAAAGTAGGAAAATTAGAAAATATTTTAAAAAAAAGTAAAGATCGCAGTAGCGCAAACAAATTATTACTCGAAAAAGGGAAAATAATCACCACGGACCAGGTGTCTGGAAAAAAAAGCAGGACAAAGCAAGGCCAGAAATAAAAGAGTAGAAAACAAAGTAAAAACGTCATAAAGAGGTTGCAAAACAAAGGGGCCAAACACATGCAGAGCAGGTTAGAGATAATGAAAACTGGAATTCAAAAGACTCAAAAAACAATGTAGGCACGAAACACATTCAGAGCAAGATACAGAAAATGAAAGCAGAAAAAAACATCACATTAGCGCAAAAAAAGAGAAATTATTACTCGGAGAAATAACTAAAAGACGAATAGAGATCGAATATATGGACACAGGTGATATGTCAGAAGTATGTAAATATTGTAAGGCTTTGAAGTTTAAGTCAGAGAATTTCAAAAACGTGTTTTACCTCACATGCATTTATTGGTTACTTTGCAAAAAAAATTACTAACTGCTGACGATGTAGATCGCTTTGTCTGTGCTGAAATTCCAAACAGAGAAACCTATCCTGAATTATGGTACAAAGTCATTAAACACATGTCTCACTGACCTCATTTAAAAGATTCAGCATATTGGGACTCGAAAGATTCCAAATATTGTTTTTACATAAGTTCTGAAATAAAAGTGAAACTAATTAAATAGCAAACAATTCAAAGAAAAAAAAATCTTAAAAGTGTGTATCTGGAAAAATAAACATGGGGGTTGGCGAGTGAAGCAAGCAGGGGGCAAAGCCCCCTAGTATTAGAAATTATTGTAATAGTAATTGATGATAATATCCAAGTATCAATGGTATATCCTTTTTGTGTTTGTTGATTAATCCATGGAAACAACCTGGAGTTGCACGTAAGTGTATGATAAGGTGCAATATAAATAGTTATTATTATTATTGCACATATTTTATTGAAGTATGACACAAATACACACAGGTGAAAGCGGCACCATGGTTAGCTGTTGGTTCCCTTTGCCTGCCACTGTTAGTACCAAGTTAACGGAAAATGAAAGTAATTAAGGGCTCTTGAATCTTAAAAAGCAACTTAATTCAAAGCTACTGTTTCCCTCCTGTATCTGAGTTTGAGAAATCTGCTCTATTAAAGGAGTAATTTCAATCAGAAGCTGCCATCAATGAAATGAGAATTAAATTGAAGGGCTTGAAGCCAACAACTTCCATTGTTACCAGGATTCAGGTTAGAATACAGTACATAATATTTAATAAAATAAAGAGGTTTAACAACTACAGTTATGCATTGCCATAATGCAATGCACATACACTCTGTAATCTTTTAAACAAATTTTAAGAAAACTGTGTTGTACACGATGCCTTACCTTTTTGCATGCTAAATTTATAAGGATGCATCCAAGATCAATACATTATATATAGTCAGAACAGTGTTACATGTGGTGATTGGTTATAAACTGGTGTTCTCCAGCTTTGACTTTCATAATAAAACTTTTTTTTATAGATATACTATTAATAATAAACAATTTCATTGTGAGTGACAGCAAAGCATAAAGTTGTAATACTTATATAAATATGTTTTCTGCAATGAAGAAATATTACACAAAGAGTACATTAGAGAATAAAACTGATTAGTCTCCAAGAACAAACCATCAAACTCCTTAAGGTTTCTGGATAAACTGCTAATTTTGGTAAATGAAATTCCAAGACTCATAATTACCAGGTGTATTGTGCAAACATTATTTAGAAGACTCAGTAAAATAAACAAATAGACACTTAAACACACAGTGCTTACTATAATGTAATTTGGTAGCTCTGCTATTGCTAAAACCCATCCATGTTAATTTGCTTACCTTTGCTTACCTTTATTCTTTAATGCTTTAATCGCCACATGCTGCTAAACAAACTTTTCAGCTATAAAGTTAGGTAAAATTTTAATCTGAAAATGAATTGTAAGTAAACCACTAAAATAAAATGAACAGCTTATAATCAAATTAAGTCAAAGCATGCACATGCCATCACCATACTATCATTCTCTGATTATCAGATACATAGTTAAGTCGATGTCCATGTAAAATTATTAAATGTATACTGCATCTTTAATATTCTCCTTTATTTCTAAAAGCATACAAATTAAACCTAGACAAACTGAACTTTATGCAGACTGGCTGTGGAACTTAAAAAAGAAGGAATACATAAATTATCACACATTTCTTCTCTTATTATAGCTTAAGGAGGAATGTGACATTCACCTCCTATACTCTTGCTCTCACTTATTTGCACTTTGACCTGTAGCACAAAAATGAGCGAGACATGATATGCTTATAATCTTGCTCTGTATGACCCAAAGCAGTACGAGAAGAAACAAGACATGCCGCTCTCATACCATTACTCTGTCTTACTCATTGTGGCATGCAGTGGGGCAAGAAAAGGGAACATATGCCTCCCAAGCTCTTGCGCCAATTCACCTATAGGACTAAGAGAAAAGCAAACATGCCATCCACCCCAACAACACTGGTCTGTCTCAGTCATTGCAGGTACAATGTCACGCCTATGTTTTATTTTGCGAATGGTAATTCTTGTAAAACAGCATTCTGTTTCAGCTCAAATGTATTGGACATACACAAGGTGCAACATCTGCTGCTGTTCTAGTTATGTGTACAGAATGCGAGTTACCAGCAAAAAATTACTGTACTGTTTTATTTAAAGCAACGACTGTAACCATATATTGTACATATTAGCTGGTATTGGCAAAACCTACTTTACTGTGCTCAAGGGGAAATAAAATGGTTGTCTATGAATATATCCCTCAAACTATGGGTTCTAAGGTACCTTACAAATCAAATGTAATTTCCTGGTATGATTTATTCCATAAAACACATCTTTGGGATATTAAATAGAATGTCAATCAATGTATCAAACCATTTATCCTTTCAGGACATTATTAGTATGTGTTGTGATATACTGAAAAGAAAACTGACACAATGACCAAACATGGATATAAAAGCCAGTAATATTAAAAGCAAAATCTTATTATTGGTTAGTGCCAAACTAACTATAATACTTTGTTGGATTTTACCCACAAGTCTTTACTCATTCAAACTTATCACTTGTCGTTACCATTAATGTTGTCACAATAATAAAAGTGCTCATCATTCAAAGAAGGGCACGCTGAAACCAACTCCTGCAATCCACCACCAGTAATGAACAAGCAGCCAGAGAGGTTGAGATGTTCCAAGTTGGGTAATCCACCCCGCAAGGACAAAGATCTGAAAAAGTAAGGGAAAAAGAAACAAATTCAGAAAATACTTATGAAAAAATCTGAAAGAGAAGACTTTTTATGGAAAGATCCACTTCCATTTGTTTTACCCACTGAACTCTCTGCAACAGGTTAGTTCATCACATCAAACAAAAAACTAAATTGGAAAAAACATTAGCTAATAAAAATATTTACATTAAAATATTCAAATTTGCTTAAATAGATAAACCATTACTTCCTTCAAATATAAAGGTGTAGAGTAACTTTGGGTTATGGTTGGTTTATAAATACATACATACAGACTTATTCATGCTCGATGCTTCAATTTTTAAAATGTCAAAACCTAATTTTAACAAAAAGCCTTGTATTTCTCCACATGACCTATCAGTAGAATCTTATTTTAAGTTATCTAAGTGATGCACATTCAATGTAAAATCTACATCATGGATAAGGCAATAAGCCACTTGTACTATTAGTGAGCAACCAATACATTTTGCTTTAAAAGGCTGGAAGACAGGCTTCAGTAACAGCAAAAACAATAATCCAAACAAAACATTCAGGGGTGTATGGGTGCCAAATGTAAATACTTTAAATAAAAGCTTTGAGGGGCAAAGCTTGCAATAAATAATATATTGACAATGCTTAAACACATGGCACATATAATAAGCTTGAATCTAATTATTTCTATCTGTAACTCCCATGAGGAACCCCAACAAATTTGCTTATGTATGCTCAAATTCATTTTTTTTCCATAGTTATTCTTCTTCTTGCTCACAGAAATTAGAAAATGTTCCTTCCAATTTCTCTTATATATAAATTAGGCAGCATGAGTCTTGGTTGAATGGATTAAAGCTTCAAAATGTTCACATTAAAAATTTGAATATAAAATGTACAGATGTTAGATCATTTCTTGTTTTAATCAGAAGAAATCGGACACAAAATGTTTTCTAATATATTGGACAATGGAAATTATTTTATTTTATACACGGAAGCATAAAAGGTTATTTTAAATATGGATTCAGCAATTCATGCAATTGTATCAATTTTCCCTCACCTCTGTCACCCTGTTTTGGTAATGTCATTTATCAGTGGTAACATTTGTTATTGTAAAATTTTATATTCCATCATTAGCTGCTTAAAAAATTATTACTAAAGAGCAATATTTAATGGATCAGCCAAATTAATTCAAACATTATGAATTCATGGTGCTTTCACTTTCAAAATCTGTCCCTGCTTTAATTATTTTTTATTTATTTTTTAAAAAAATGTGTGTCTCAACTTTAAAACATCCTGTGTAAACTCAAGCTGGTCACTTTTACATTAATCCTTTATTTCAGAACACCTGTTAAATAGCCCTTGCTTTGATGTTTTCAAGGTTTCTTATGCGAATGATCACATTTGGAATATCTGGGATATCTCGTTAATGCCCATCCCCTTGCTTGTACAAAGCATTAAATGCGTGGTGAAAATTCAGCATATTCAACTGCATTCACGATATTCTTGGTGTTGTCCATTGTCACAGGAATAGTGCCATTTGATCTCTTAATTTTTCACTCCACTTTGGGTTTCCAATTACCCAGTTGCTGGTAATGCAGTGCACCATGATTGTGATGCAGCTCTTTGTTGCAAGGGAGGACTGCCCTTCTGTAGATAAAGCAATGAATTTGCATTGTTCAAATCCTCCAGAAGTTCGGCCTTTACTTTGTTATAAAATTTAGGCAACACACTTTCTGTCTGGGTTCCAACAATCTGAGCAAATGCTTGAATCCATTCTTTTCTACAACTGAAAACAGTGCATATAAAGTTACCAGTTGCTGGGGCTCTTTTGTGCTCCACCAAGATCAATGTAGGGAGGAGTCTTCTGATATGTACTTGCATATTTGAAGTGTTGCTTGTTGCTGGAGGAAGTTTTATTAGACAATTCCAACAAATTGTGTGTGCTCTGTCAACGAAACATCTGCCATGCCTATACTACACTGGATAACCAAAATGGTCCCAGCACTTGTCTGCAATCGCAGGGTTATTGTCCATCTTGAGCTCACTGAACAAGACTAACTTTTACCTCAGGTGTGATTGATTACTCAATCATGACTGAAGCAAAACGGTCACGCAGTTGGTTGATAGGTGTTATGTGTAATACAGTCAAGCCTTTAACATTTTCGTGTTTGACTTTCACATCCTTAAGTACTTTTATTTTTTTTATTTTTTTTTTGGCATTTGGACCTTGTACTGACCCCTTAGAGAAGGGATGGATTTCTGGACAAGTCCGGCTTGTGAAATATCATAGATTCCATGGCTTGAGTTATATTTTTGGCAGAGAAACTGAACTGGATACAATACCAATCTTGTTCGCCCTACTGTTATAGAGGAAAGAACTCCCCATGCATTTGTTAAATATTGTAATTGTTTAGTTAAAAAAAAAAAAAAAAATGTCTAGTGTTAACAAAATCGACTTGCTGGCTAGATACATTAAGGTTGCCAATGAATTAAACATCAAGTCACCTGTGCTATGCTCCCATACATTGAAAACTTAAGGGTCTATCAGCACAGAACACAAAGCAGGGGATGCCGACTGATTATTTCAAGCTGGTGCATCCTGCACGATCTCCCAACGCCATTCATCAGCGGTGCAGCACAGGGGGTGTTGAGACTTCACCAGTTTCAGGGTCTTCCGACAAAAGTGAGTGAGATTTTTAGCTCCAAAACTCACATAATTCTAGGGAATGACTAGCGAGATAAATGTTTTTTTTTGCATCTTACCAGTTGTATTTTTCTGTACTGCATTTTATGGGTTATTTCATGATTGTTATGTTATGAAAAGTGCATATTATCAAAAATGAGTTTTGTTATAAGGAATTCCATAAAGAAAAGTGTATTTTGGAAAATCTCTAGCAAAATATTACAGTTTTTGGTTGTCCCTGGGACATTTCCTAGTAACGTAACCCCTGCAAAAGTTGTAGACTGATTGCATTTACAAAAATGTACAGCTTGCAGTAACTTTAAATAGAATGATAATTGTTATTTACATGTTATAGTGTTAATTGTGAAATGAAATATGACTTTTATTACATTAGCAAAGTAATGAGAGCTCAACAGGCTGTACCTAAAAAGGTGTTTAGCGGTGTCGCACTTCTGTCTTTTGGAACCGCAACCATGGACGTTTGAATCATGATTTCGGTCATGGCTTCAAAACCGTTGCATGCCTTCTCTTAATCCTCCTTAAAAAAGCTACTTTTTAAAAAGTGTGTACCAATGTTTTGATCAACATCAACAAAATCACAATTTTTTTCCACTCCTAACCATACTTGGAGAAATAGAGGAAGCTGGTTAAATATTATTTTATTTTTTTTAACGAATCAAGTTTCTCACATTATCACAGACAATAAACTCACTTTACAGAGAGATGTTCAGTTTAAGACATGTGTAATGTGACTGAATTTTGTAACATTGTACTTTTACTATGCCTCTATCGCCATGTGGAAAATACTAACATGCCATCTACAGCAATAAAAAGCCTAGCATGTCACATAAACTGAATAATAGGAGGAAGCGGTGTATTTTAATTTGGACACGGCTATAACTTGCATTTTTCAGGATGATTTGTGCAATGTTAGAAACAAAAACTGAACACACATACACCCAAGTGATTCATTTTTAACTGTGCCCTGGGTTCAGCCGCACTGTTGTACAGAAATAACTTGCACCTTCCATCTATACCAGAGAAATGCATTTTTATTTCAAAACTGCTCTGGAACTATTAAACTGTAATTTCGCATTTTGTCTTTTCCAATAATTTATAACACACTTATCCTAAACAAACATAAGGAAATGTTTACATTTTTGCATGGCATTAACACAAATGACAGTGTCTCAAATATGATATCTTCAAATTGTTAATCACAAATTTAAAAAGAAGAAAAAAATGTAAAGAACTTACCTTAGTCCATGATCTGTGATCTGATAACATCCAGACAAACTAAGAAATGTAAGAGTCCTTGAACATTTAAGTGAATCTGTCCTTGTTTCTTCTCCAGAAAAAACAAAATATTTTTCTTCCGAGTGTTTGGTCTTTGTATTGCAAAAAGAGTAGGGCTCCTGAAATGTGTCATGAGCCCTAAGCACATTTTCACTACAACAGGAGGAATGGCCACAGTGTCCTGGTGCAGCCAAAGACCCATTTTGCTGCCAAGCAATATTAGTCCTGTAGGCATGGTTACTTGTGCGACAGCAACTGCATATGATGCTAGATGACTTTTCAGGTTGTGAAGCATCCAGAAGTGTAGGAGTTTCTGCATTCCTAAGTCTCCACTCAGCAGCATCTTCAATGTCAACCAAATCTGCTGAATTTAAAACCCAAACTCGTGAAGGAACACTCATTACACCTCCAGGTTTCCCTTTAAAAATGAGAGCTTGTTGACCACATATCTGTAAACAACACTCATTTCTTGGTTGTAGGCTGACTGGTTGATGACACTTTGACACCTTTGCTGAGATGCTTTCATTATCTTTTAATGTGTTCTCTGTACCGCCTGAGGATGTTAAGTCACCAAGTGCTATAGATAATTTCTCCAACGTCAGATCAGTGATCTTCTCACAGCCAGACAGGTCCAGATGTTCAAGTGTATGACAACTTCCCACACTTAACCATCTATAAAAAATGCAGAACGAAATGAAAACAACTGCAAGCATTTTCAATAAAACTAATCAAAATTAAAATGAAAACCCACTTTAAATACTATATCCTCCATAATTTTGTGTATATATAACAAAATACTAACTAAAATAGTTATAATTACCCATCAAATGCTGAATCTGTAATATCTGTTTGTGTGAGATCCAAGTATGTCAGATTAGGACACAGTTCAAGCATTTGTCTGACCTGGGAGGACAGTAAAAAGGCAAATTTGTTAAGATTTTTAATCACAACATTAAACAGAAAATCTTGCTCAGGGTTTTTAAAATTCATACCATTTTGCTTGACACAACTGAGCTGTATGCCAGGACAAGTGACTTGACTGAAGGTCCAACAAAAGGAAGTAAATTCTGAATCATCCCATAAAGAAGCTTCTTTTCCCTTCGTACTATATTAATTGCCCAAGAATCATCTACAGTTTCTTCTGAAAAACAAAGATTTTTAAGTGCACAAAATTTTTTGTACAATCTTTTAACCAATTGTATAATTTACTTTGGTCAGAGAATTGCCTTTTGTTTACAAAATTGTTAAATTCACATTCTATATGAGAATATACATTTTATCTAGGACATTTGGACCAAAAATATATAGTATGTACATACAACATGTAGAGTTATAAATAGGTATCAAAAAAAGCATATAATAGTTATTTGTTTGGATCCATCAACTTATTTTATCATTTTTAAATTATATCAACCAATTGTTTTGAATGGACTGGGTATTGGACATTGTTCTACTAAATGTACGTATACACTAAACCACCTTTGAAATCTTAAAGCACCCCAGCATATTAAAGAGAAGAACTTCCAACATTTTTCCATCTTAGGTATTATGGCAATGCTGCTTAAATTACAGTACATTTCTAGATTCACAACACAACTCTTAAGACTTATGTCACCAATAAAAATGTCTTGCTCGGGATCCTTCACTCGATGAAAAAAAAAAAAAAAAAAAAAATCAAAAAATGTGACAGAAAATGCAAAAATCAGGCTGAATTATTAATAAAAAATTGTATTCTATGGCCATCTTAACGTTCTGTTGCATTCATAGATGCATATTGTCAGTACAGTGTGGACTTCTATTATTTAATTCTTTACCATGTTGATTACCAAATATAATTGAAAACAATTAAGTATTTGTTGTACTCAGACCACTAGTTAAGAGTTTGAAAGAAGGAAAACAAATAAAAAGTATATGTATTACCATTAAAACTTAATTTTAAAAATTTTCCTTTTGTGTCATTAATTAACTGATACAACATGTGTTGGAGACAATATCCCAGGTGAGTGAAAATTTCCAAAACAACTAGATATCCTTGGTAACTTCTGCTTATTAATATGTAGTTTGTAAAATTCTAGCTCATTAACTCATTCAGAACAGAACTGGCAATCATGCTTTGCAAGGCTACTTCAACTGCAGGATTAAAATATTGTACTTAATTCAGGTTAAGCAATGGAAAATTTGTTTCTGCCTGTGTTTTGACAGTGTTCCTTGAAAAAAATAATTGATAATTCAGAAATATTCATGGAGGGAAATATTGTGGAGAGAAATTGAAGAACCAGAAGATTCTCAGGCTAATGTCCTTGTGTTGAACATTATGCAAAACTGATTCAGGCATTTCTAAAATCTCTAGATGAAAAGATTTTTTTATCCAGGAATGGAAACAGCCTTTTTAATCCATTTGGAAGCAGGAGGATTTCACTTGAGAAGCTGAAGCTCACAAATCACTCCTTAAAAATTATCAGTCTTGTCAGAAACAAATACATCAGGAAATCCTGTTGCATTCTGGATTTCTCCCTACGTTGATACAACTGTAGTGAAAGTGCAAATTTCTTCTCCGTTAGATTTCATGCTAACAGGGCCAATTCAAAGAGGAAAGCATCAGCGGTTTCATACTGTATATGTTTGCAACAGAATTCCCCAACAGTTCTGGCCTAGCAACTGTAAATTAAACTAATGTAGATGAAATGCCACACAAAAAATACACATATGCCACTTCTTTGCAGTCATTTAAAAATACACAAAAGAGGGGCTTATAGCTCATAATCTCTCACCAACATTCTTCCCTTACTAAGCCATCACACAACAACAGTTTGTAATGTTCTGTTGACATTTCCTCCAGCAGAGTTTTGAAGCGACAATAAGTATTATTGTACAGTGACGTTTGGTCATGGGGCAGTCCTCTTGGAAGGCACAAGTATAGTGTAACAGTATTTACAAGTATGCCAAGAAACAGTGCCTGTACTCCAAGTTAAAACTGAAAGGGAAGTGCTCAGTAAACTAACATTGGGAGACCACACAGCAGACAGTATCTGGGTATTACAATTAAATCTATAATGCTTTAACTGTAAAAATGCACGCCACAACTTTTCTACATTATACTAAAAGTAGGCCTTACAAATCAAGCGTGGCATCAAGTCATTCTAACAGAATCAAAACCATGATCAGAATAAGACTCAAGCTTTGTGCATAATAATGTGTAAAGTTGAGCTGTAGCGGAAGCAATTTATTTCCTGTCTTTTATGCACAGCTATGACAAAATATGAATGACCAATCATAATAATATATTTTATTTATAGGCACCTTTCAAGGCACACAAGAACACATTGATAACAGTCACAATATAAAATCAGTAGAATATTACAGTACAATAAAACCAGAATACAATAATAAAATTGAACTGAAATTTATCAGCTAAAATTATCAGACAGAATAACCCAAGTTAAGACATTACAAATATCTTGTGGAACAGAGCTCCAGAGGCACAGGGCTGTTCAGCTTAAATCTCTAAGCCCCACTTGGTACTCAAGCGAGCAGAAGGTATAGGAAGATTATAGAGGAAGAAGATCTAAGGATACACGAGAAGGAATGGAGATGTGAAGAAGATCAGAAAGATAAGTAGGTGCCAGATTATGGAAGGTCTTGTAAGTAATAAGCAGAAACTTAAAATCAAATGTGTTATTTAATAGGGAACCAGTGAAGCTGCTAAAGGACAGGAGTAATGTGTTCTAAGGGGTTCAGGTAATAATATGAGCTGCAGCATTCTGAACCAACTGAAGTTTGTAAAGGAGTTTGTGACGAAGACCAGAAAGGATAGAATTACAATAATCAATACGAGATGTAACAAGAGCATAAACAAGAATAGCAATGCTTGTAGCTGAAAGAGATGGGCGTAAACGGCTGATAATACGTAGATGGAAATATGCAGACTAAGTGAAATTATTAATATGCGCCTCAAATTTTAAGGTACTATCGAAAATAACACCTAAACTCTTAGCCAGGGAGGAAGAAGAAATTAGAAAATTATCAATTGTCAATGAAAGATTACGACGTTTGTCCAAAACAGATTTGGTTCCTACCAGAAAAAATTCTGTTTAATCACTATTTAATTTAAGAAAATTAGCAGACAGCCATGATTTAACCTCCTGCAGACAGTCAGAGAGGAAAGAAGATAGAAGAGTGACATAGGGTTTAGTAGACAGATAGAGCTGGGTGTCGTCGGAATAGCAATGAAAATGATTATCAGATTAAGTTGCGAAAAATAACTGGGATGCTGCCAGGTCTCAGTTAAACAAAAAAAAATCTAATTTACGGTCAGTTAACAGATCGTAGAGTATAGGCCCCTTACCGGTGTGAGAACGGACACTGAATAGCCCAATCACCAGTTTGATTTTCCCAGGTGCTGTTATAGCCCACCCCACTAGGTTAGCTAGAACACATAAGTCAACAGTCTGTCCAGATGTCCATGAGGTTCAAGGAAAAGTAGACCAAAAAGACAGTAGTGACTTATGGTCATAATAGCTGAAGTTCCGCTGAGACCCAAAGTGAATGTATTTCCGATGAGAAAGACTGATAATATCCTGGTGATGGCACAATGCCGAAGGTGGTTCAGACGGGTGACACTGAAGTCAAAAAACCTCTGCTGCTGCATACTTGTAAATCAGTATCACTGATATCACTGGATAAAACTTGAAAAGGGAGAATCCAGGCAAACACACACCAAAGAAACCGCTTTTCAATCCGTACCATGGATAAACTTCCAGCCGGAGAAAGCAGATTGCCAGCAACCAAGTAAACACTGGATTTATCAGATATCGTTAAAACACCCAAACAAAACTCCAGTAGATAACGACAAAAAATATTGCGCTTACCGTCACTTAGACAAAGGCAGCAAATTAGCTAATAAAACGTAACTAACAGAAACTTAACTACAAAATAAAACTAAGTCACCAGCAGAGCAGCGGCAACCAGGAGTGCCAACGTTCGCTCACCCAGAAGTATGGACAACTATACATCATTAGAATGGGCTGAAACTAAGCCATCCAATGGTAATGAGCCTTTCACTGTATGTAGCTTGGCATAGATGAGATTTTTGATAAAAGCAGATTCACTCAGTTGTGACATGCTACTTGCCTCAGAATGTATGTATTTGAAAGGCCACACACTTGGGTATGTAAAAATACCACTACTGCTTTTGACATACTTGTAGGTTTGTTGCAACATATACAAGCAATTACGAAATAAGGCTGTGCCCTGCACCTTGTGCATAAGTGGCTATGGGTCACTGTCCACCTGTATTGTAAAGCTCTGTCCTATCAGTTTTGCAGCATTTATCTGAATCTTAGCAGATAGGACAGCCCTGTACACTTCAGAATTTATTCTGCTGCTTCTGTCAGAGTTATATCATCATTAATCACTAGTGTCCCAGTTCCTCTGGCAGCCATACATGTCCATGCCTCAACAATGTCTCTGCAATGTCTCTGCAATGTTACACAGATGATGGCATGCTTCGGGTTATGAGACATTCCTTCCTTTTCCATACTCCTCACATCACTGTAATATATGTTGATCTCAGTTTTTATCTGTCCAAAGAATACTGTTCAAAAACTAGGCAGACATTTTTAGATGATTTCTGGCAAAGTCTAAGACTTGAGAGATTACAGCAACAGCTTCCAAACGCAACTTCCACACTTGAAATCAACTTCATACCTTTTACCTGCTAAACTGTTAATGAAATAATGACAGAACTGCCTACACCTGGCCATGGAACAATTTTTCAGTCAATTATCCAATTACTTTCTGTGATAAGGAGTGCACGACATATAAGAGGTGCTGTAATTCCTAAACCATTTACCCAGTTTGGATGTAAATTCTCTCCTATTAAAGCAGTCTGCACATTCATCCTGCATTCATTATATAGCTTCACCTGCAATTTTATTGGTAAATAAGCTAAAAGAATGATAACTTTATTAATGTCAAAATACTTATGGACCTAACTGTACTTTTATAGGTGGTGGTAATATATTTGCAGCGTGCAGTCATTCTATGTGTATATGTGTGTTAATGAAGCAACTGCTGGGTGGAGTGTTTTAAAGTGCTGTTTTATATTAGTCACCTTACAGATGGTTATAGTCTGAGAACAGGCTTAGCCAATGTGCATCTACTTATATAGTTGACTGTTTTGGCAGTAGGCCAATGGTTTGACTTGCATGGACCTCCTGTTGTCTTAAACTTTGCTAAATACAAGTGCATTCAATCAAAAACTTTTCGAATTATTAATTCTGTTTAACATATCTTATGGACTAACCTGATTCATCAATATCAGCGTCTTCATCCCATTCTTGATAGGCTTTACACTCATCTTTTCGATTCATAACCCACACATCATCTGGTTCCAGATCCAACTCTCCAGGAGGCCCACTGTAAAAATCACCTGATAGACCATAGAAGGAATTGGTAAATTTCTAATGAATCATTCACTAGCTAAATGTAATTAAATTAGATTATGAAACCTTGTAAGATTAAACACAGCAAAAACTAGACAGGCCAGTTTTATAACTTCACAGAACAGGAATGCACAGTAGTAACAAAACACATATACATGGTAACTTTGAAATTTCTAGCTCAAAATAAATATATTAAAAGTGGGATATCTTCACAGTAGAAGTACAGTAACAAGAATACAACTAATGAGGTGGGGTTAAATGTAGTTGCACACAGTAATGATATTACAGCCTTACTAGAAACCAAACCAAATACAAGGGATCGGGATCAGTGCAAAAAAAAAAAAAAAAAGGAAAGTAGCTATCTATGTGACGGAGAAAAGGAATGGACATGCTCCAAAAGGGTGATCAGCCACAAACATAATACAAATATTTGGATTGGATTAGAAAACACAGAGCCCCAGACTTTGGGAGTTAAATTCTTCCCCCCCCCCCATCAGAAAACAGTTTTAACATTCACCTTTTTACCATTATTTTAAAAAATTCTGTAAAATAGATGTATGGTGATGTATTTAAGGGTTTAACTAATTTAAAAGTTGGATGCATTTATAACTTTTTTAGTTACTTCAAAGAGTGTTATGGCATATTTGTTAAACACTTTAATAATACATAGCTATATCTAAAAACAGATTTTTTTTAACAGAAAGTAAACACTGAGAATACGTTTGTTCTAGGGGTTAAATGATATGCAGTGGCCAAACATGAATCTCCATGCTCAGCTGTGGTTGGATTTGATTGTTCTGCTTCATGGTGCTCCTACTGTGATAATCCATTTCTGTCTTCCCAAATCAAAGTCTTCCAGTACTCACACTGGCTCCAAGAGAACAGATCCCTGTCACTTCCACATGTCACAACAAAACTGGTACAATTCTATAATCTGCACCGACAACCTGCACCCGTGCAAGTAGTCTGAACAACATGTCTGTCTCTATCTCAAGTGTTGTCTAGTGCTGTTCAGAAGAGAGAGGGTATGGACACATGCATAACACCATACAGGACTTGACCCCGCCCTCAATTTATTATACTCTAAACTGCACGCGTGGAATTCTAATCCCCACAACAGTAACATTTCTGCCAAGCAGTATCTAAACATGAGCATCATTCCAGCTCGCATTGTGGTGTGCCTTAATTTCAAATTCTTCATCTCTTCTTTTTCTAATTGAACATGTCAGCTGCTATACTTAACACAAGCTCACTCATAGTCCAAACAAACATATGCAGCGTTTGTTTTGATTAAAAGAACAAAGTAAAAATGTCTGAATTAAGTAGCTTTTCTTGACATTTGTCTCATTGCACAGGACAACTCCTCAGACTATATTTTCTTAATTTATTACTACACTTTAATGTAAAAGCTAATATTCCAATCTTATCTCTTTCTCTGGTAAAGTCTACCGTATTGCTCTCTGTTTACAGCAAATTTGCAGCAAAAAATATGCGCCTAGCTCAACTACCATAATACCTGATGTAAAGGGGCAACACAAGTAAATTACCGCAATATTTAGAAAAGCAGATACTGAAAAATTACAATCATAATCAGCAATTTTTCTGGCTGATCCAGTAATATTCAGTAACAAAAATTCTCAATTTCCCCATGGGGTTAATACAGTAAATTTTATCTAATCTATGAATCCCTGATTGAGTCTTCTGTAGTAATAATTGGCCAGAGGCCAATAGATCAAGGCATCACTAGAGATATGATTATATGATACAGTTAAAAGATGCCTGCATTTCACAGGCCATCACTGTTTGAGTTGTAAATTTTATACCAACATTGATAAACTTCTCATTCATGTAAATGATCACAGCATAAATATCATACCAAAAATTTTATAAAGTCAACAGGAATATCAACAAGATTTCCTTAACAAAAATTGGAATGCAACCTGTTTTAACCTTCTATGCTGGATTCATTCTGCATTGTTGGATGTTCAACTACTGCAGAAATCTGCAAGGACAATTTTCCATAACCTTGCCATGTTGAGTTTAATTAATATTGTTAATGATGAAATTATTAATATGGTTGATTAAGAGAACTAATCAGTGTCAGAAATAGCCTAATAAAGCATTAAAAAAGCTGGACAGTCTTGTCTTTCTGATTCATTTATGCTAGAACAAAATGAGTTAAATAAAATCATCAGCAAGAAACAAATGAAATGCTACTGATGATCTTAATGTACGGTATAATATTTACCTCTAGCCCAACGGACAGGATGCAGATGTCTCCACAGTGAGCCCGTTTTAGCAATTACTGACCAGTCACTGCAAACCTGACTACAGTGACATAAATCATCAGGATTCAGATAACTGAAAATCTTCAGAAGTGTTTCTGGTGGTAAGCTTGAAATTCCAACAGGTCTTTTCCTCTTTTCAAAACCTTGGAGAGTAACCAAATTAAATAAATGACTTAGTCCAGTGTAAAAAAGTCTTTCAACAATCATAGAAAAATGCACTTTCTTAATTGAAATACATTCTAACAGCATAAAACTATAACCATATTTACATGTACAACACCAAATATGGTCGTTTACATTATTTACATCTTTAATAGTTACAAAATAAACCTTGTTGCAAGCCTGTATTGGATATATAGAAGCAAACACACAATACCCCTTCACCTACTATTAAGTGCTCCATGTCCCTCTCTACCATAAAACCAAGTCTCCAATACAACATAAATAAAATTATATAATAAAATGATTAAAGAGATATAGGTCTTCCTTGCAAAAAACAAAAGTACACAGAACTGAATCTGGCTTTCTTAATCACTCAAAAAATGACTAGCGCAATTGGAATACCTTCAAAATGAGGGGAGGAAGAAATTGTGTCTTTTCATAAAATGTAACCATTTTCAGTTTTAGAGGATAATCTCCCATCATTACTTGTGTGTGTGTTTTTCCCCCTAGTACTCTGGCCCAAGTATGATGCTGCCACATAAAATGCTGAGAAGATAAAGACAGTACCACAAAAGTCTCCTGCTAAAGGTGACCCATTCACAGACTGTAAAATGTCCTTCTGAGGATGTGGGGGCAAAGGGCTGGGTAGTATTTTGGCCTTGAAAACCCAAAATGTTTGTTTTCTCCAACATCCTGCCATTTAGATCCCTAGCCATCCGAGTATGATTTGTTATTAAGATTGACATTATGATTCTCCAATGTTATTAACATTTTTGTTTTCGCGTACTTTTGAAACTCTGCTTAATACTGTAAAGTACTTTAAGCTACATTCATGTATGAAAATTTACTATATAAATAATGTTGTTGCTACACACAACAGTAAGTTTTTTTTTTGGTTGAAAAGTAAAAAGACTATATTCATTTTTATATTTTCTAGTCCATGTATTCTGTTGGGGATGTCAACTGACTCACTGTAACCAAACAATGATCAGATAAGGAATACATGGATTAGAAGCTGCAAATGCCAATGTTGCCTAGAACCTCATGATTCTATGCAAGTATAATTCAGGCTGCCACAAGGCAAATATAACGTGACTTAAATTGTCTTAATTTTTGACTCACATGATTTTTTTCTTACCTATGTAGCCACTTGCTACTTTTAAAAGAAAATCACTTTTGCTCATTATGAAAAATGTTATGTAGAAATTAATTATGTTTATATAAATCCAATACAACACATGTTAGGGATTAAAGTTTGCCAATGTTGCAACTCTGAGGGATACTGTCATTGGATCAGCAACGAGGAAGCACCAAAAGGGCCAGTCATGGTTTTCATACCAATTACACCTTGAGTTGGAGCAGTGAAGCCATTCCCATGTACAATTTCAAAAGTTCCGATATCTTTTTTGGCTCTTTAATTAGCATTCAATGAGGAAAATATACATCAACAATATACAGTGGGCCTCAGTATGTCTTGTTTTTGATTTTTAATAATTTTTCTGAACTGTAGTTGTGATATCTTTCACTTGGATGTTATATGTTGCATTGAGTAAGTAAAGTTGGAAAGAAATATTTTTTGTGTGTGTTGTCATTTAAGGCTGTAAAGCAAAAAAAAAAAAAAAAAGGAATACAGTGGAACCTCAGTTCACGAACATCTCGGTACACGTACAAATCGGTTTACGACCAAAAAGTTTGCCAAATTTTTGCCTCGGTTCACAACCACACACTCGGTATACGAACATGCCAGTTTCCCTTTCGGTTTGTACATGTTCAGTCTCTCCCTGTGCATTTCCTGTGCAGCGAGCAAAAGAGAGCGCGACATACACACACACACAGCACGAGAGAGAGACGCAGACACACAGGCAGCGCGAGACAGAGAGAGACTCAGACACACAGGCAGCACGAGAGAGAGAGACGCAGACACATAAGGTAGGAAGGCAGTTAAAGAATGCACTGGGCTTTATTTTGTTTTCACTTCTCTTTACAGCGATCGGTTCGTAGCGTGCATTGTTGCAATGTTACTTTTCTTGGTGGTTTATTAAATTACGGATTTTTTCAAATGTTCATTTTTTTCCCTGTGTTTAAAACTCATTAAAAAAAAAAAGTGTTTTTAGCCAGTGGTTGGTAGCGCTATAGCGCGAACTATTGCAGTGTTAGTTTTCTCTGTTGTTCAAGGTTTTCTCAGTGTTATTCAATGTTTTTACATTTAGTTTACTATTATGCTGTGCATTCTATGGTTTGATTAACTATATTTGTGCTTAAAAACTTAAAAAATATATATATATTTACATACAGTTCGTATGGTCTGGAACGGATTAATTATATTTACATACAATCCTATGGGGGGAATTGCTTCGGTTCACGACCATATTGGTTTACGACCAGAGTTTTGGAATGAAATGGTCGTGAATCAAATTTTGATTGTTGGAGGTATTGCTGAAAATTTCATCCTTCTGACAGGTTCCTCCATCTTAACAAAGAAATTCTTAAGCTCGGTGAGAGCTGACCAATGCCCTTCTTCACTGGTTACTCAGTTTGGCCGGAAGGCCAACTCTAGAAAGAGTCCTCATGGTTCCAGACATCTTCCATTTCACCATTATTGAGGGACTGTGCTCCTAGGAACACTCAAAGCTTCAGAAAGTGTCTTATACCTTTGTTCTGATCTATACCTCTCCACAAAAGGTCTACTGAGAGCTTCTTGGGCTTCATGTTTTGGTTTCTTTTTTGAAATGCAGCACAAATTGTGGGATTTCACATACACAGGTGTGTGCCTATGTCCAATCAATTCAGTTTGCCACAGGTAGACTTCAATCAAGTACTAGACACATCACGGATATCTGAAGTAAATTTGGAGTGCCACAGCAACGTGTCTGAATAGTTATATGAATGAGAGATTTCAGTTTTTTGATTATTAAATTTACAAACTTTTCTGAAGGGATATTTTCACTTTGTCTCTGTGGGTTACTAAGTATATAGCGACAGGTAAAAATGGCAAATTTATTGAGTTTTAGATTTCATTTTAAATGGATAAAATGTGCAGAACATGAAGAGGTCTAAACACTTTCTGAACTCACTACAGCTTTAAGCACAGGCAACAATTTTCTGCTGCACTGGTATAGAGAAGAGAGTAAACAATGTTACAAAAAACAACCTTTATTACGGGTTTATTTTTAAAATTTTCAGGATGCAAGTCAAAACTTTCTAAATTTTTTTACCACATCTGAAACCACAAAAAATGAAACTTAAAATTATTCAATTCACAACATTTTCTGCAAGTAACTGACCGCTACAAAATTTGAAGCAGGACTCCACTCCCACGCCTTTAGCATAACAAAATAAATTGTTCTACGGAAAGGAATTTTAAAATAAATGACTGCTTGTACAAACTCAGCTTTTACCAGTTGCAGCTGCTCAACTTCAAACTAATATGGTTTAATGCCATTTCTACTAAGGAACCTCAAATTCCCTTCAAAAAGCAATTTTTATACAAGAATTCCTTAAACAAAAAAAAACCTAAAAAAACAGAGGCAAAAAAGTTTAAAAGAATAAAAATGGAGAGCATGATTGTAAATGCCCATGACAAACTGCAATGCTTACCCTCATCTATCTTCTCATCCATGCAATGTTTGAAAGCCTTCTCCAACTCCTCAGTCTGACTCCAAATGTTCAGACCTTTCAGCCACCCCACAGCATCCCAGCACTTATGAGAGGAGTGCTGAGCAATCACTTTTTTCCTAATATCCTTCAGCTCCTCATAAGTGAAGTATTCCATCAGCATAGGCTGAAAAACCTTTCAAACATATTGAGAGTATAATTAAGCTTTCAAATAGTATAAAATACACAATATAATTTCAATATAATTTGTACAATACCTCTTCCTCCTCTTTCATATGGGGAAGGAAATCTTGTGTGAATGCTTCCAATTTCTCTTTCAGCTGCTGTGCATAATTAAGCTGCTCATACTCATTCTGCAAAGCAAAAATTTTATATCAATATGCCAAGTATGCAAATATTAAACAAACAGATGATAGGCAATTATAGAAATTACTTAAAAAATCCATACATAAAAATATAAAATAAGCAAAACAAGGTGATATGGAAGATGAGAACAGTTTTGCCTCAAGTCGAGCACTATAGATTTGGTTTAAATACCAGCAATTCATACGATCTCTTATGTCCTTAGCAGATTAATTTATGTACAAATACAGGCTGCAATAGTATTACCTTACTACTTATCAATTAGGGATGCACGATAATATCGGATTTATATCTGTATCGGCAGATAGTGGGTTAAAATAATTTTATCGGCATCGGACCGATGACTAAATTGGACCGATAATTCGAACCGATATTGATGACACATTCACTGTGTTCCGGATGTGCCAGACGTTTAGGCGATGCTGGGCTACTGTGCGAAAATGTCTGTGGTGTGAAAGTTTTTCAAAGTGAGTGAGAGTGACATAAAATATGCCATTTGCAACACTTGTTCAACTAATGTTTTGCGCGGAGGGACCAAAGTGCGAAATTTCAATACCACCAACTTAATTACACACTTGAAGACACGCCATCCTGACAAATATACAGAATTCCTCAGAGCAAAAGAGGAGAATCCTGCGCCACTGCGCACAAAATCAAAAACTGCAGTTGCTCAACGTGTTGATCAGTTACTTGAAAAATCAAAGAAATTTGATAAAGATTACCCTAAAGCTCAATTACTGCAAAAGTAATGGAATTTATTGCTTTGGACGATCAGCCATTTTCTGTTGTAGAAGATATGGGATTTCGAAGGCTGCTTGAGCATCTTAAGCCCCGTCACCAGATACCCAGTCACCGTTATTTTTCTGACATAGCGCTTCCAGAGTTACATAAGATTGTGGAAAGTCATGTGCACAAACTCCTTGCTGAAGATGTCACAGCCATAAGCTTTACCACTCATATATGGACATCTGATATGAGTGATATTAGTATGCTTAGTTTAACTGCTCAGTGGATCGACTGCAAGTTTGAATTGCAGAAAGCAATCTTGCACGTCCAAGAATGCTCCGGATCACACACAGGTGCTGCACTCTCTGTGGCGTTTAAAAGAATGTTTGAAACATGGAAAATACCCAAAGAGAATGTTCATGTAGTATTACGAGACAATGCACGCAGCATTGCAAAGGCTATGGAGGAATGCGGGATCCCAAGTTTGCCATGTATGGCTCATACTTTACAGCTTGCCGTGAACTATCCCAGCGCAGCGTCTCAGATACAATAGCGATCGGCAGAAAAATAGTCGGCCACTTTAAGCATTCACAATTAGGCAACTCGCGTCTCAAAACTATACAAACTGAACTTGGTATGTAGCAGAAAATGCTTCAGCAAGACTTTTCGACTAGATGGAACAGCACATTCTATATGCTGCAAAGCTTGCTGGAACAGAAAAGAGCCATTGGGGCTTATGCCTTCAATTTTGAGTTACCTGCAACTAGCGCTTAATCAGTGGGGTTTGATCGAGAACATAATCACACTCCTTGCTCCATTTAAACAACTGACAAAAGAAAATTGCCAGTCTGAAGCCTTGACTTCTAACGTTATTCCCTCAGTTAATGCTTTAAAACGACTGTTGACTAAAAGCGCTCATACTGACTTCGGAGTCAAAACCAGTAAAAGCGCTCTCTTGGAGGCTGTAAACAATCGTTTCATTGAGATTTACACAGAATCCATGTACTGTGTTGCCACTATTGTAGACCCGAGATACAAAGACCGCTACTTCGATGCAGATGTAAAATCACAGGCACTCAAAATGTAGCAAGCTCAGACGGAACCTGCATCGAACGAAATGCAAACGACTGAATCACAGATAGATGGTCCACAACACGAAAGGGCCAAGGGAAATGACAAGGTGGCATGCACGCTTTTCGAAATGTACAACGAAATTCTTGAAGAAAACACATTGATACCTCAGGAAAACAGCAAGATGACAACAGAGGTGAGTTTAAAAAAAAAAAAAAAAAAAAGCTCTGTGGCGATCTTTACAACATTGTTTTAAGTAAATAACTAGGGCTGTCGGATCGAATATCACTATTCTAACATAATTCGAATGTATAAAAAATCTTGGAAGACAAGAAAGAAAAACGGCAATCGAATGTAAAAGAGCAGTTGTTGGTTTTACCTGGCACTAATTTTGGCTTCATGTTACTTAAGACGTGCTGGACACTATTGTGGGATTTTACAGATCTGTTTTTGCACGTAACATTTTAGGATCAGCCTATACGTGTTTCTAAATTGTTAACCCATATTGTTATTAGTCATTAGTTAAACGGTCAGCATCTTCTGTGTTAAACACACCCATTTAAAAAAAAAATAAAATTATATATATATATATATATATATATATAATATATATATATATATATATATATATATATATATATATATAGCATTTTTATTGTAGGTAGATCATTTCGACCTGGTCATTTTAAAAGTAGCTCGCAAGCCGATAAAGTGTGGGCACCCCTGATCTACAGTGAAAAGCAAAAATAATATGTTTCAAAAAACAGCAAATACAATACAGTCATGCATTTAATTCAAATGCCATTTACTTATTTTTATTGTAAGGATTCTAATCTTAATCTGACAGCCCTGGTAAAAGCCAAAATGCAGATATATCTTTTACATATGAAAGATGACAGAGAATATAATACTGTATACAGTATGTATGCATGCTACTCGGCAGGTGCAGGGATTTCTTTCTGAAGCACCAATCCCGAGGAATGAAAATCCACTGAAATACTGGAACAACAACTGGAGTCGGTTTCCTACCATTGCCAAAGAAGCATGCAAGTTCCTGTCAGCCCCATGTACTAGCGTGGACAGCGAGAGATTATTCAGTTTGGCTTCTAATTTGATCAACGAAAAGAGAAACAGAATTTCCTGCGACAAGGCAGAGATGCTCTTGTTCGTTAAGAAAAACCTCCCCATCATGCTTAAAAAATAGAAAAGAATGATAAGCCTCCAGAAAAAAAAGTTATTTATTTCTTTACTGTTGAACGCTTTTCTGTTTTTTAAAATTATAGATTGGTTAGATTTATTCCATCAAAAAGAAAGAAAAAAAGTTATGTGATATTTAATACTGCAGACTGTAAAACAAAGGATCAGATAGCCAGCCAAATGTGGTTGAGCAGAAGCCATTTTAATGATTGTAAATAATCTGCAAAAGTTGTTATTCTTCAGTGGTACTGCTTATTTCATTGTCATTGTACATTTTACCATTTTTTTTCAGTTTTCATTTTTGATTATTGTTGAATTTGTTGTATTTGTTCCATCAAAAAGAAAGAGAAGAGAGTTATTTAAAGCAACAATCTGCAAAACTGTTTCCCATATAACCAACAGGTAGCCAGCCAAATGTGGCAGATATCATTTGTTTTTAATGATTGAATGTGGTGTGCAAAATTGTTATACAAATAAATGTTCACTTTGTCTGTAATTCTTGTTCAGACAGATCAAGTCTCATTTTTCTCTGTATCTTATAAATATGCATATCGGCATCGGCAGATAAGTATATAGATATTATCGGATATCGGCATCAGCCCAAAATTCCCATATCGGTGCATCCCTACTTATCATTAATCTTTCCTCTCCACACTGCACAATTGCATCTCGTACAGTACTAGTATTTTAAGATTTTGACCTGAAAGAACTGCTTTGTTAGATATCTTTATTGTCACATACACCGCAAGAGCATAATGAAATTCTTGTGACAGAGCAGTGATGTATAAATAGAATAAATAAGAGTAGCAGAAGACAAATAAATGAATAAGCAGCATAAATACAGTAAATAAGAGTTTAAAAAAGTAGCATACAGCACAGTTTCACATAAACCAGCAAGTGGGTACAGTACACAGTGTGAGGTAAGTAGGATCAGGTTACTGGCTGTTCAGTGATCTTATGGCCTAGGGGAAAAAAAAAAAACACAACTGTCCCTGAAAGCAGGTGGAGCGAATGGTAAGGCTCCAGTAGCTTCCCAGAAGGCAGAAGTGAAAACTGGAGATACTGTAAGTTGTATGGCTTACATCAGAGATGATGAATTCAGCTCTCCTGAGACATCTGGTTAAGTAGGTGTTATGAAGCTGTGGAAGGTCAGCCCTAATGATTTCAAGAGTTGTACAAACAGTTAGTGCTGGGCAGTATACCAGTTCTTACCGAAAACAGTTTATTTTTGTTATGATATGTGTTTTTCTTATACCACAACACCGGTTTAAATTGCCTAAACAACATTCGGAATGTGGCGCAGCGGGAAATTGTTTAAAGGGGACCTTTTTCACTGCTACACATCTAAACACGTGCAAAGGAATACATGCGGTTGTGGAGGTATTGCGCCGTGAAAATGAACAGAGAACATTCTGAAACTGAAGCTGTAGCAGACGATAAAGTTGAACATGATGACACATAAGAACTTTTGCTGGAAAAAGGAGCCATGTCTGTTGTCTGGAGATACGTTGGATTTAAAAGGTCGGATGTGGACCATTATGTTCAAATGTGTGAATACTGTTTCTATACTACTGGATAATACTGCAAGCCAAGTTGTACTTGTTTTATTTTTATCAATACTGTGTAATGTACTTGGGTGTGAAGACATGTTGACTTTTTTCTCAACATTTCCACTTTAATCTCGATGCTTATGATGAGAAAAAAGTCGACACGTTGACTTTATTCTCACCGTTTGTCGACATTAAGGTCGACATGTCAACTTTATTCTTGTAATTTGTTATTAAAGTAGAACATCGTAAATTAATCTTCAAATGAATAATTTACTAGATTTTCTCAAACCCTGTCATAAGTTATGTAGCACATTAAATGCTGTGTGTTAAGTGTTCCCGGAGCCATGTTAATCGCTACTGCTTCTTAAATTGACTTCCTCTTGCACTAAGAGGAGGCGCTGACAGCACACAGAATACATTAATTTCATGATATCCTGCTCCCTGAACATTTAAAATGCTAAGATAAATACTTGATATAAATTTTCATGATGAAATGCATTAAAGTATGTATTAATCATGTAGGGGCACGGTGGCGTGCAATGGGGTCCCAGGTGTTCCTTGCTTTGAATTTGCATGTTTTTCTGGTGGGTTTACTCGGCGTGCTTCAGTTTCCTTTCAAATTCATGTAGGATGTGGGGTTTTGTTATGCTATATTAACCCTGCTAGTGTATGTATTGCTCGTAGTCATCCTGCGATGTGCTGGCGCCCCGTTCAGGATTTGCTCCTGTCTCGCACACAATGCTTGCTGGGATGGGCGCAACCCTAAATGGACGGCATAATTAAACATGTATAACGAAGATTTTTTTTTTTTTTTTTAAGTTCTGAACACTCCGTGGTTTAAGTCTAACTAGTTTTAATTTCACAAAGATGTTTATCATGTGGTGATTGGTTATGTAGAGAAAGAAAAAGGAAGGATAGGAACTGGGGGTTTGGTACGTCAGACAGACAGCACACATGCAATAAAGAAAGCCCACTCAGAAGAACATCCATTGAATTCTGTGTTCGTGTCTCCAAACACCAGATCACAAACCCAACATTTTACACAATATTTCAGTTAAACCTGTGTGATACCCATTCATACATCCAGTTTTTTGGAACCTCGTCACAACTGCCATAAAGTTCTCTACACTGAACGTAGACCTGGGGACCCCTTACTGCGAGGGAGAAGCACTACCGCCACACTACCGTGCATGTTTAATACCTGCTTTAATGCTTTCCATCCTGAAAATATCAAGTATTTATCTTAGCATTCTAAATGATCAGAGAGCAGGAATATCATGAAGTGAATGTATTCTGTGTGGCGATCGCTGCTTGCTCCTCCTCGTAATGTAGAGGACATCATTTTAAGAAGCACGTACAGCGCGTACCCAACAACTGGGTCGGAGAACACTTAACACAAAGCATTTAATATGCTACATTAACTTATGACGGGGTTTGAGAAAATCTAGTAAATTAAACATTGATTTTAGGATGAAGTTTAGTTTACGACATTCTACCATAATTCTATAAAATAAACTATGAGAATAAAGTGGAAATGTCGAGAATAAAGTCAAAATGTCGACTTTATTCTCGACATATACTTTTTTTTCTTCACTGTGGCCCTAATACGCTTCCGTAGGGCTATACCACAAATAGCATTATAAATGCAAGTTGCAGTTTTATTATTTCTGTATATAGCTTAGCTTGATGCAAGGTCCATATTAATGCAGTTTGCATTAGTGTAGTGGTAAAAGTTCGCTAATGTTTTGGTTTCCACCCAACAGCTCTTTGGTTTTCTCAGGAAAAAGAAACTTTGCCGAGTCTTTTTGATTATGCAGTTGGTGATCTGGATACCCACAAACCTGAAGCTGCTAACTGTTGGGCAGCGTTAATGAAGCTGAAAACCAGTGCTTGACCAATTGTTGTTTTTTTTTCTTTTTTAAGACGACTAACAATACTGATGTGTGCAGCCAAGATGGCCCAATACGAATACATAATTTGCTAAAATTGCTAGTGTATTTAAATATTACTTATCTGTTAGATAGATTGATAGATATAGAACCCACTGTTCAGTCATACATACATTATATATATATATATATATATATATATATATATATATATATATATATATATATATATATATAAACAAACCTTAAGGACATTTATATGGCAAACATCAATGACAATGAAGACATTAAGTGTATGATGTTTTCACACAAACATGCTTTATTTAATTCTTTAGAAATGTTAAATAACCATTACTAATTTTAAACTGCACTGAAAAGATTTTAATGGTCTTAATAAAAAAAAACAACCTACAACTAATTAGTACATTTGCTTAAGCCACTTTTATTTTCATTTTCACCTTCTTTTTCTCCATCTTCCTCGTTCTGAAAGGAGGGGATATCATTTGTTTACACATGGGACAGGTCAAAACTTAATATTTCTAGTCAACCAATGGCAGATTTTAAATGAAGGAAGTTGAGTATTTAAAAGATTGAAAGATTATTTTACAAACTAAAAATGTATAAACTGCTGGATGTATCAGAAAAAAATATGTTCATTAAAAAAAGCTGACTGAATTATTAACAGTTTACACATTTAAAAACTATTTTTATTAAAATAGAAAAACAAAGTTTTTTCAAATATGTAAACTATCAAAATGCATGGGGCCATCCATTAATAATTTTTTAATGAGGAAAAAATACTCTTTCGTATAAAATGTACTTGCAAGATTTGATCGTAGGCAAGAAATAATCAATTCTTGAGTAACCATGATGGACTGGTGAGAAGAAGGAGTGCAATCTTAAATTTGGATTTAAAAATATCCATGGGTCTGATAAATTATGATTGATTACAAACTGGTAGGGATGCACCGATACCGAAACGGGTATCTGGTATCGGCCTCGATACCACATTTTCTAAAGTACTCGTACTCGTTAAAAGTCCCCCGATACCACGGTCTGAGAAATGTCTATGTTTGAGTGGCGTGTAAGGGGTTAATCACAGGCGCCGAGTGCCCGCCCCCAGGCCCCGGCTGCAGCTCAGAGCGGGGAGAAGGCAAGGTGAGGCGAGACATGTCAGCCGTGTGGAACTATTTCAAAGTGAAAGACGACGACAAAACAAAGGCGGACTGCAAATTGTGCTCAGCAAAACTGTCCAGAGGAGGCTCAAAAGGTAGCGCATTTAACACAAGTAATTTAATCAAGCCCCTAAAATCCCAACACGACAACGAGTACAAAGAGTTTACCCACGCTTCTAAACCAACACAACCCACGCTGCAGCAAACTCTTGCAAGACGAGAGAAAATGTCCAGGGACAATCCACGTGCTGTGAAAATAACACAGGCAATTATCGAGTACATTGCATTGAGTGACCAGCCACTCTCGGAGGTAGAAAATGTGGGATTCCTGCGTCTCCTCCATGTTCTGGAGCCCAGATATGATATCCCAAGCCGCCGCTACATGACTGACACGGAGCTGCCTAAACTACACGACTCCGTGAAAAAACATATCCACAGCCTACTGCAAGCCTCCTCTGCGTTTAGTTTCACCACGGATATTTGGACAAGCAGTGTTAGCCCTGTGTCGCTAATTAGCCTAACCTCCCAGTGGATAGACGAGAGTTTCTTGTTTTCTTTGTTAAATTATATGACTAAAGCTGTTACCTGTAAATTTAAATCATGTTTTTATTAAGTACTCGGTATCGGCAAGTACTCGGTATCGGCGAGTACTGAAATGCAAGTACTCGTACTCGTTTTCCAAAAAAGTGGTATCGGTGCATCCCTACAAACTGGGTATTGTTTTTGCAGTGTTAGATGTTATCACCACTATAGCTGAAGACCTATCCAGGTCTGGATTTAAAACACAATTAAAGTCTCCAGCCATTATAATTTTATGAGTGTTCACATTAAGAATAAATGCAAGTACGTTTTGGATAACGTCTCTATCACCCACACTGGGTGAGCAGATATTTATCAAAATCAATATACAATTAAATAAATCGCCCATCACCATTACATATCACCCTTCACTACATCTGATGCTACAAATGAAATTGTCCTATTTGTTAAGATTCCCACACCTCTAGTTTTCTCTGTATAGCTGGAGTTGGCATATTTGGCCAGTCCAATCTCTTTGCAAACGAAAATGATCCTTGCTTATCAGGAGAGTCTCCAGTAAAAATACTCTCGGTGTTTATACCTGTTAAGTGAGAGAAAACTTACTTTCTCTTAAATTAGTGATTGAGACTTCTGACTCTTTAGCTCACAAAGTTCACTGTTTGGTCATAAAGACATTGCTTCTGAACTTCTGTTAACATTGTATAGTCTTAAATTAAGGTTGTACATTATTACTCAAGATAGCTTTAACCTTAATTTCCAGTTTTGTCAGGATTTACAAATCATCTCTTTAAACTAGCATCTGATTGATTTGCACAGCAGCATCTCCACTGTTCATTTTGAAATTAGTGCTTTGTTAAGAAAAGAGCAATAGGGTTCACTTTATTTAAACTTAGAAATCCATAATCATTAGTACTCCCCCACAGAAAAGCAAAGCACCGCCATAAGATTTGGTCTGCATGACGGTTCTGTTACAAGTGTATTCCGAGCTGTTTTTCTAAATAATTTTCCAGTTATGTAAAAGTCTAATTTCAAACCTTATTCTGTCCGATTTACTCTTAAACGTAAGACCCCTAACTGTTGTTTAATGCTATGATGTTCTAATTAAACCAAATGGAAAATAACTCTGCTTGAGGTTTTGATTGCTGTTATTTTTAAATAACAGTTGTATGAGTACTGGTATAATTCTAGCCACTGCAGAAGCCTTTACTATTACAGTAAAGTATAAAATAACAAGTACAAGCATAGACGTAATGGCCAGCATCGTTAACCGAAGTTTGAAAATTTACCTGTTTTTCATTTGAATATTCAAACCCTATATATATATATTTTTTTAAACTAATCTGACAGCCTTAGTGGACAATATTAACTTTCTGATAATGAACAAATTCCTGTGCAGTCCAGCCACAAGTTTGTTTATATTCTGTTTCTATCATTATATTTAATGATAACTTTTTTGATAATCACTTTGTCAAATTACAAGCTAAATGCTGAATATCAGTAAACAAGGTTCTATTGATTACAGATGGTGAAATATTGAGATGCTGCTCCTGAGCCATAAGTCACAGCTTTTATGATAATTGTTCTATGCTAAATTGTTCATTCTTCTATGCCAATTAAAAAAGTAACAAAAATGTCATCCTTATATTAGAATATAAAACAATTATTATTTTGATGGTATATCTAGTTTTGACAGCATTTTGCACAGCTAATGCAGGATCAGGAAGAAACATAATACCAAGGGCTTGAAATTCACTTTTGAAACTGGTGGATTTCAGACTCGGTTTGAGTATCAAAAGTATGTATGTTAGCAGGTAGGGTTTGTTATGAGGTCCAAAAACACACAATGAAACACACTTAAATATTAATATTTTACTCATTTTTTAAAAATGAGACTTGTTCTCTCTTGTTTTACAGTATTTTATAAAAATTGTCAGCAAGTCTTTCAAATAATGTATTCCTGCTATTTCACCTTAAAACAAGTTTTTAACTTTGCTTGTAGAGATTTACTCTCATATTTATCCAAAAAGAGAGACTAGCCAAGGAAAAATTGCATTCTGCATTCTCATCTAATAAAAAAATCTAGAGATCATAAAGTATTATTTTCCATACTATACTGCATATGTAGTTTCCTGTAAAGTATAATTTCTGTAGCTTTAAGACAGCTGAGCACTCACTTAAGGCTGTAATTGAAACACTTAATTTAAAAAATTTAAGATACCTAGTTAAAATATAGTGAACATATTCTTGGCTTAGGTGGCAGAGCAGCACACACTGATTAGGACTGCCATTTTACAGATCCTAGATTCAAATTCAGCACCTTATTGTCTATGTGGAGTTTGCATATTCTTCCTGAGATGCTTTGCTTTTCTTCTGGGTTTTCCCACCACACTCTCAAAGCTGTGAAAGTTTAGTTAAATGATCCTAGTGTTGGTATGGCTGTGGGTGCATGCTTGAGTGGACATTGATGGACCAATACCCTGAAAATGGTGAATTGTGGCGTCACAGGGAAAAGCATCCTACAAGCTTCTCATTTTTCATCTTTTCATAGAGTCATAGCAGAAGTAGCCAATTTTCTTGAACTTTACCCCCGAGTTTTTTTTTTTTTATCTTTTTGTGTGTGTGTCCATGATTTTACATTTTAGATTCAGTCTGAAACGCAGTCAGTCCACCAAAAAACATTTTAAAGAAATTATAATTTCAACTGTCACAAATTGGCAGTGGTCAGTTTGTTAAATAAAATGGCAAAGCTAAACATGAATTTGTTCAACAATTCAAGTCAGTTTCCAGAATTACTGTATTGACTTACACACAAGAGCATACATCAGCCTATTTTTACCCTTCAATTTAACAAAATTTAGTTGAGCTACTTCTAAAGCGCAGCTTAAACACAAGGCATCACACACTGCCCACATTTTCGAATCTGGCTGCACATTTGCGCAGTTCTGCTGAACTTCCAATCAGATTGCCAAATGACGCAGCTTCATGTGCTGGTCAAGAGGAACTACTGTGGGAAAATGACACCCTAAAAGTGCAATTTGTTATTATTACATTTAATTAATTAGGCACAAATATAAAGTAGTAATTCAAAAAACACATTGTGTATTCTTGCAACAAGCAAGAGAGATTTCTTATGTCTGTGAAATTAGTGCATTAAAAATATGAATTAATGGGAATTATTACATTTGTGCAGCATATCCACAATTTGGCTTCACTTTTCAAGCCTTGATTATGCAGACAATGTGACACAGACAAAAAAAATGTGTTTTTCACTACAGCTGTGTGTAAATGTAAAGCACATCTGGTTTGTAAGGTGTAACATTCAAAGACATACACAAAGAAACACCTGTTTGTTTAAAATCTCCAAATAAATTCACAGGCTGCCAGGTATCTTAGGGCAGCATATCTACATAAAATGTGATCAACTTCCTCTACAGTAACATATGAGGACTCTTTTGAAAGCTGACAGGCTGAGGGTTTACTATAGCTACCTTATTGGATAAAGACCTACCCATCACTTTGATATGTAAGCAGGCTGAGGTGATATGTATTTAACAAAGAAACTGCACGATCAAGCAAATGCTATTAATTGCAGAAGTCCAAATTCCGTAAAAACCAAGACTCCACTCTTTTGAAAGCTGCGGATTTCAGGAATCATACCAGATAAACTGCATATCACATTAATATAAAAACACATGAAAATGTCTTATGTTCAGAAAGCAAGTACTTTATCAAGTAATCACTACTACATAAAGAGACAAACTGCACAACTATTTGAAAGTTAAGCTTCTGCTCATTTTTAAAGGATAAATGTCTGACTTACAAAACAAAGACTATTTTAGTTTTTGAATGATAACCTCCTGAATGACTAAAATAAGCTACGCAGTGGCCATTTTGACAGACTGTGAAGGCAATGGGGGTACGCTAAAAATCATGCAATATGACATTTAAACTTGAAAGTTGTGCACTTCAAGTGTAACAGTGGTACACGGATATATCATTGCCCTGGTATGACCGGTCAGGCCTAGGGATATTCTAATCAGTTTTTCTTTTAAAAAGAAAAAAAATACAGATCACCGATTTCATAGTACTTGATCAGCCAATTCAGATTTTTTTTCTTTATCCCTTTAAAAAACATCCTATGTAATCAGACACACAAAAATCTTATGTCCTTTATTAAAGTGCATTTTCATAATAAAACTATTGACCACAAGGGTTAACTGTTCATTTTTTTATAAACGGTCCTTAAAAACTACTTTAATAAAATATGTTCAACAATATGTATCCATAATACACACGACATGAAAAGTAAATAAAATGCTTCTCATAATTACAAGCTGCCATATAGTTGAATTTTTTGGTCATTCATTGAATTTCAATGGATTAAATTTAAAGAAAAACTGGAAAAACTGAGGTGTTCTAAAATGTTTGACAGGTACTGTGTATGTGTATCAATTAATTGATATTGGAAATTAAGGAATGCTTAAATGTAAGTATGCATGTACTTATTGGTTTCAATCATTTTAAATCATTAATTGAACTACAGCTTTTCTGCTTTTAAAATATGCATGTACTATATTTATACAGATGTTTTTTCTTCAATGTATCAGCTAGACATTCATAATTATTGAGATGTAATTATAAATATGGATTACCATTTTAATTATGCAGTACTTGTTTCTTACCATAACGTATGCTGTAAGACACACAGTACAAATCTTTAAAAAAAAAATTAAAAGCCACAAGTATACAAATGTTTATAAGTTGTTTATCAAGAACATATAAACCTGTTAAGCACGTCAGTCTTGTAAGTAAAAGGCACATTTTGCTGTTAAGCTAACGAGCCTATTGTTTACTAAGCAGCAATTTCATATTCATCTTTATCTTTTCTTTTTCCAATTAAAAAATGTAAACTATTACACCTTAAACAAGCTCACTATCTAAACTCAAACAGTGTCCATTTTCATTTATAAGACACAATAAAATGCTCTGAATTCATTAAAGCAGCTTTTCTTGCTGTTTGCTAGTTGCACAGGATAACTTTAATGTAAAGGCTAATATGCCAAGTGGTGGTAACTCTCTGGTAAAACAAGTCTCAACTTGCTGGTTTACACTGCAGGAAGCTTGCTGCAACAAGGTGAATAATACCATGTGTAAAGAAGCACACCATCTAAATTATCACAAATCTTAGAAAAGCAGGGACTCAAAAGACAATTTCTTGTGCTCAGCCAATTTATCAATCAGAGTCTTCCTTTTAGTAAAAACCTTCCAGTTTAGATTGGCAGCTGATCAATCGGAGCATTCCAAGTCAGACCCAAATGATGACAATCAACAGAGCTCTACTGAGGAGGCAGAAAGCATATTACAACTTAACTAGCCGAAGCCCGCCGTGTGGCGGTGTAAGAATAGGAACGGAAAACGGTGAGAAATGAATTCAGAAATCAAGAAGAAATAAATACTTCTTGAAAGACATAGTTATGAATGGGTGTTTTGGTGGAGACGACAGATAATGAGTCAAAAGATCTACTCGTACTACAATATCAGGTCTGTGCTCTGGTCTTTGGGTATCCGACAGTGCATGTAGAATTTCCGGCCAAGCAGGTTTACATGTGAAAGTGATAAATAAATCAGGCTTTCCAAATTTACGTACAGTGGAACCTCGGGTCACGAACATCTCGGACCACGTACAAATCGGGTTACGACCAAAACGTTTGCCAAACATTTGCATCTGTTCACGACCACACACTCTGGTGACGAACAAGCCAGTTTCCCTTCCAGTTTGTACGCGCCAATGATTTCCGCACGTGTTCAGTCTCTCCCTGTGCATTCCCTGTGCAGCCAGTGAGTGAGAGAGAGAGAGAGAGAGACACTTTTGGCTAACACTTGGTGGGGAAGAAGGAAGCAGTCACTCCAGCTGAGCAATCAAGGAGCTGGAGTGACCAGAAGAAGTAAGTAGACATTTAGTTTACTATTACACTGTGCATTCTATGGTATAATTAATTATTTTTGTGCTTAAAAATCTTTAAAAAATATATATATTTACATACCGCTCATACGGTCCAGAACAGATTAATTGTATTTACATACAGTCCTATGGGGGAAATTACTTCGGGTCACAACCAAATCGGGTTGCGACCAGAGTTTTGGAACGAATTACAGTCGTGACCCGAGGCTCCACTGCACTATGGCCATGGCATCCTGATAGTTTGCCACTGGAGTGCAAAATACTAAATGTATTCCTCATTGCTAATCTGTACACGTAAAATTGGCAATGAGTAAGCCTTATTCACTTGGCGGTTCTTTTATCGGGAACATGTTGTAAATCTTTGTGCCAGCCAATGTCTCCGTAAGTGACTAAAAGTGGGTAAACCATATGATTGCAATTCATATTGAGCGTGGAAATCTGTTTACAGGAGTTGCCTATGGGATAGATGCAAATGTCCCTTTCGGCAGGTGGTTCGCCATCTTCTCCGATGAAAATCACCACAAAATCGGTGTGACATGTCAGGGCATTCTATCATCGTAAATCCTGCCTAGGGTTTTCCTTGAAAACCATGCTGTTGGATTGGACTGAGCGATTTCATGCATATGTTTGAATGATTTAGCGAAGGGGTTGATGGTTCTGAGCATGGAATCTAGCTGGAGAAGTAAATTTTTACTGCATGCAGAGTTTGCTTTATTTTGTAAGCATACTTCAGTAGCTTGCGCTGTGTCAAAAATATACAACTGTCCATATCCTGGAGAGGTAGAAGTGTTAGCGTGTAGTGGAGAGATTTGGTGATAAATTTGCCCGTGTATTTTAAAACAGTATGGTCCGTGGAAAGGAGGTTCAGTTATCTGTGCACCCATGGAAGCAAACGCTACAGAAGAGTTATATTCTCAAATGTGTTCACGGTAATGTTTAGCTTCTGATGTTTGCTGTGTAAGAAGCGGTTTTAAAGACACAGGTGGCTCCTACAAAGGTGGTAAAGCTACTTTACCGTTGTGGCAGCACCTCGAGTACTTGTTGGATGTATTACACTCAGCAGGCCAGTATAGTGCATGACAGCGTTTGCACTGCTGGTCTGGAGTCCCAATGTTTTACTCTTGGACGGGAAGACAGAAATTAGGTGAAGTACCACCTATGGTAACGGGAAGAGGATTATGTGTATGTCTGCTGAGACTGAGCTGGTTTGGAAACGTTGCTTTGCAGATGTCGCATTGCAAGAGTTGTGAATAAGTTTTGTTGTGTTTAGTCAGACAATCCTGTGTAGTGAACTTCTTATTGCATTTCTGGCACTCATATAGTTGTTGGGAAGAATGCCTTTTCTTGTGTTTAGCAAGTGAGGTTCGCGTTTGAAAAGTTTTGTTGCAGGAATCACACTGGAAGAATGGGGGGGGGGGGGGGGGGGGAAGGGTTTGGAGGAGGACGAATAGGAATCGAGAAATGCCGTGTTGGCGGGACCGATTTTGAAGAGGAGCCACAGGCAGCGTGGGGAAGGGTTTGGAAGAGGACGAATAGGAATCGACAAATGCCATGTCAGCTGTGTGTGGGCGGGACCAGTTTTGAAGTGGAAGCAGGACGAACCAGAACAGAAATATATATAAGAGATGATATGTAAAGCATTTTACAAGCCTTACTTTATTTGCCCTATAACCAGGAAAACAGTTTTTCCCACCTAGACGGACGTTTTCTAAAAACATGCACGTGTATTCATACAAGGTACAAATAACTTAAAAGTCTGCACAGACAGACAGACAGACAGACAGACAGACACTTTATTAATCCCAATGGGAAATTCACATTCTCCAGCAGCAGCATAATGATACAATAAATAATACTAAATTAAAGAATGATAATAATGCAGGTGAAAAACAGACAATAACTTTGTATAATGTTAAATGTTAACGTTTACACCCCTGGGTGGAATTGAAGAGTCGCATAGTTTGGGGGAGGAACGATCTCCTCAATCTGTCAGTGGAGCATGACATTGACAGCAGTCTGTCGCTGAAGCTGCTCTTCTGTCTGGAGATGATACTATTTAGTGGATGCAGTGGATTCTCCATAACTGATAGGAGCCTGCTGAGCGCCCTTCGCTCTGCCACAGATGTTAAACTGTCCAGCTCCATGCCAACAATAGAGCCTGCCTTCCTCACCAGTTTGTCCAGGCGTGAGGCGTCTTTCCTCTTTATGCTGCCTCCCCAGCACACCACCGTGTAGAAGAGGGCGCTTGCCACAACTGTCTGATAGAACATCTGCAGCATCTTATTGCAGATGTTGAAGGACACCAGCCTTCTAAGGAAGTATAGTCGGCTCTGTCCTTTCTTGCACAGCGCATCAGTATTGGCAGTCCAGTCTAATTTATCATCCAGCTGCACTCCCAGATATTTATAGGTCTGCACCATCTGCACACAGTCACCTTTGATATATATACCTATATATTTATATAATCTTCATATATTTTATGCACACACACACACAAAACAAGGCTGTCAGATCGAATATACATTACTGCGTTATTTCTGATTTCATTTCCAAGCCTACTCATTTTTCAATGGTCAGATTGTATGTTACAAGTAAAACTGACAGCCATCTGCTTTCAAAACTCAAACCTTCAAAACGAAGTTTGGGACAGATTTTCCTACCCTACTGTACTTTTATGTATATAATTGCCATGATGATTTTTAAACAATCCTCTGGAACCCTAAAACTCACGGTCTCACTAACTGCTGTTATGCAAGAACCATTAAATAGATTATTTTTCCCAAATTATTCAGCCCTAATTGCGATTTTTCTGACAAATATTGAGATTGCAATTTGATTTGCGATATAATTTTTTAAAAGTCAAGCTTCAGTTTAATATTCACTGTCCAATAGATTTAAAACATGGAGCATTACCACATGAAATACAAGCAAAATATTAGCTGTATTATATTCTATTGCAAGGATGACATTTATTACATTTTAATAGGCATAGATCTAGGAATAATTATAACCAACAATGTGACTTGTGGCTCAGGAGCAGTATCTAAATATTGCACAATCTGTAATCAATAGAACATTATTTAGTGACATCGAGTATTTAGCTTATAAATTGGCAAACCACAGAATTACCAAAAAATTGATAAATATAAAGCAAATTAAATTTAAATGTTACAGAAAATATCTAAATATTGTACATTCAAATAAAACATTAATTTGCAGATTACCATTATTTACCATATTAAGTTTTTTTTAGCAAATGCTGAACAACAGAAACCTTACATAATACTTGCTTTCCTGATATCTCTACTACTTCTGAATACTTATTGTGTCAAGAACACAGGCATTTCAACCTTTCTTGGTTGCAAACATGAATACTTCAGTTTCTCTGATGGCGAACCCATGGCTAGTATGCACATGAATTTGCAAGCCAGTTTGCTCTGCATCAGAAAGTTAATATTGTGTACTACAGCTGTGAAATTAGACAAAAAAAAAAACTTTTTTTAGGTTAACGATATGGGGTGTAACATATACATTTGTACTTGATTTATTTATACTTTACTATAGAAGTAACGGCTGCAGCTAGAATAAAGCACAAACACCAACTTAAAAAACAAAATTCTAGAGGTTCTCGGGCAATTGTAAACATAATCAAAATCCCAAGCAGCTGCACCCTGTAATAGAAAAGCATCAGCACCACCATCTTGTTTTCAGTCTACTACAGACGACTAGATGAGCAAGTTTAAACTGCATAGCTTATTTGGAGTGAAAGCACAATTTTATCCGTCAGCACAGCTTGTGTGCCTCGTAATGATTTACGCTCTTTTTTGGCTACTTTCATGGCATGCTGTCCTGACATGGATCATGACAAATAATGATCAAAATAAAACAGCAGGCAGATCGAAGGAAAACTTGTTTTATTACTTTGGAAGTGCCCACTACACGGTGGGGAGTGGTAGAGTACATTGAATACCATGAAATTCAGAAAAAATGCCAGTCAGCACCGTCAGACTCACTCAGAATCGCATGATAATCACGGTATTAAGTCATGGTCATACAATCTGTCTACTTGTGGCAGACCCATATCACTCAGACAAAACTTTAAGGAAGACCACTGCATTACTGTGGGTGGGCACTAGTTAACAAGAATTTTATCTTTAAACAGTGAATCCTGTTGCACTTTTTTTTTTTTTTTTAACATAGCACTAATTTCAAAATAAACAGAAGAGATCCTGACATGATAATCAATTAAGTGCCAGTTTAAAGAGATGATTTTTCATGAGAGATCAGTGCCACTTTGAACAGCAGATGAACTCACATCAACAGAGCAAACCTCTCGCTTACACGCCACAAACAGAGTTAACTGAAGAACAGTGTTAAGCCACCAAAATGGCCACCAAAATAATAAATCCAATGAATAAACACATTGCAGGCTTTACAATATTAATCGAATGCTACAGGCTATATTATACTGGACATCAGAATATTGCATCACTAAGTAAGACAGCATGTATGTATAAGGCAGAAGGGATAAAGCAGCAGCTGCACAACACACAGAAAATAAAAAACTTGCCCCACATGGAGCTTGCTCGGTATAGCTTGGTTAGGACTGTCCGCAGTCAGATCATCTACGAACTTGACTCATGTTTTGCAGTCCGACACTATTATGCACCTTTGCTCATACCGTTTGACAACTGAATTCTTTTGCCAATATGGGGATCTTGTGGTAAATAATAAGGTGGTCATTTAATTAAGGAGCAGAGGTAACGTCCAGCATTTTTCAATATCGATAATGTAAGTTTTTGAAATTGAAGTTCTATGCTTTGTAATTATTAACAGGATACAATGGTGACATTGGACGTATGAGCAATGCCCTGATTGAAGGTAACCAGTTTGGGTATGATATGTGATACTCGCTAGAAGGGCATCTATCAATTAAAAAAATATATATTTGGTTCTTTAAGGATTTAAAAATATGTACAGTATGCACATTTTATACATTTGAGTATTTTTTCTCATTAAAAAATTATTAATGGATGACCCTAGCAGTCTGGACCGGCATGATGCCCTGAGGCCCGACCGCAGCGACAGGTCTGACTTGTGGATCAAAGAGCACAGCAGCAAGTCAGGGGACAGAAAAAAAAAAACATTTTGAAGGGGTCTAGCTATAAGTTTTACTAATGAAGAAAACAAGTTCACCATTTAAAATTATAAAAAGCAAGTGCAATAACATATCTGCAAAATACTGTAGCTTTGCATAGCGCATGGACTAACATGATGCCAGAATTAGTGTGGGTAAAATTAAACAACTGCTCTTTTACATTCAAGTTTCAGCTTTTGCCTTCAAATAAGACCTTTTTTTAAAGTAAATCTGAATTACATTCGAATAGCAAAGTTTGATCTAACAACCCTATAGGTCAGACAATCTGCATAACATATAACCTAAATCACTGCATTTCAAGCTGCGATTTTGATTTGAAATTAATTAATCATTTAGCTCTACTGTTAAGTATCCACCACAGGAGGCATACACTGGCATCCTTTTCCTCAATAAAGACAATGAAAAACAAAGTAAAATCAGAAGTGTGGTTATTGTAAGAATTCTCCATTTTAAACTGGCTTAAACAATATTTTCAATGCACTCACTATTTCAGATGTTATTAGCTTCTTAGTTAACTTGACATACACTTCTAAAACACAAGAGACTAAAAGTAAATATTTTCAGGTCACCTGTATTACATTTTTGATTCAGTTGTAAATGGAGGGTCAAAAAAAAAAAAGAGACTGTTTAGTTTAGTCCTGTATATCAGGGTTTCTTAAAAGTTTTTTTTCTGGTGACCTAATCTTGCTCTTCTTAGTGACTTTGAGATTTAGTCCATGATGGACATCAGAACCGCTTTGGAGAATCACTTCCTGACAGTTACACCAGGGGGGTGGGCAGAATTGGTCTGTGTGTGTGTGTGTGTGACGGGGAGATTCACTTGTTTCATTTCTACACAAACTACAGACTCACAAAGCCCAAATTTATATACAAATGAGACTGGTAGATAATATCTTCTAGCACCAAGTAGCAAAAAAGAAGCTTACAGTGCACAGCATAAATGAGTATACTGCAAAAGATTTTTCAGAAAATCATCTGCCCCTCTTTAGAAATAATACTTTCTATGGGATCCTGTACCGTATACAATCTAGCAAATAGGGTTTATTGAATAAATAATGAACAACATGTAAGGATGATTCCTACCTAATATGCTTTCTGGGTGAAGAACAGTGCCAAACATAGGAGCTATAGGACCTCACAATACAGCAGAATTTTTCTTTTTGACTTTTAAAATTTGACTTTTTGTTTACTACAGCTTTAAATATGCAATCAGTATAATGCATTTACTTGAAAATAGTTTGAATTTTTCAATTTAAATAATTAAAAGGCATATACTTGTTTTCAGTTTTTTGTGGCGACCCTATGTCCTGCTTTGGTATGCAGCTTTAGAGGATTTTCTGGTGTCATTTCAAAAAGAGGCCTCCAAGTTTTATACAAAGTAGGTTAGGGCTTTACCAAGTCTAACTCCATAACCAAGTCCAACTCCGGCACTGGTAAAGAATGATGACTGTCCCATAGATCAAGAGAGTTTTATCCAATAACATTTAATTACTTCCTATTGTCCAAAAACATGTAATTATTTTGAACTGCAACCCTGGTCCCAGTATTAGCAAGTGGAGATAAACATGAGTGAAAGACTGACATCTTGGCTTTCTGCGACTTGGTCAATATTGGCTGAATGGATACAACAAGTTGACTTTAAGCTCATAGCTATCATTAGACGCCCTCACGTATAAAAACACAAAAAGGTATAAAGAAGCCTGCAAGACATCCTTGTAAAGAAAAAAGGAATTGAGGACGCAAGTTGAATGATAAAGACAGGACAGAATCAGATGAGAGCCAGTGAGGACAGAAAGCAGCAAAGTGACCCCCAGTTGAGAACAGGAGCAATTGTGAGCGGATCTCACGGACGTTGACGGAAGTGGTGGAAAATGGAGACAGGCTCACCACATCGCAGTGTATGCTGAGGGAAGGTGGCCAAGATGGGAGTTGTGTGGGAAACACTCTTGCTAGGGTCTCTGCTGCGAATATACAGTACCTGGGCATGATGTGACAGTACTGCACTGCAAAGGATGATTCTGACTCTGGCTTGATCCATCATTTAAATTGATTAATTTATTTATTTGGATTTTTAACTTGTTTTATTAGATTATATCTCTCTCTATTATAAAAAAAAAAATCTTGGTGGAAGGGAGACGAGACGTGATCTTCTTGGAAGACACTTAAAAGACCCACGAGATGAAAGAGATTCGCCACAGAGCATCTCGCGGGGACCTTAAACATAAGACTTGGTGCCAAGAGATTACAATTTGATGTCCCGTGAGAGACACTTTAACGTCATGCAAGACAAGGCAGTGAGACAACATTTAAAACAAATTCACGGACATCTAACCAAGCAGTTGTTGGAATGCTTTTGGTAGTCAGACATCATGTGCTCCCAGCTCTTAAAACAACGACATGCAGAACACGCAGCTTGCCCGCAGCAGCAGTTGGAAGCCAGCAGATGATCCGACTGCAACTCCTTAGCGTGCGTTCAGCCGCACCCCCCTTCACAACGCCAGCAGCAGAGACATGAAATGGCAAAAGGACAGCTGCTGTACAGGCTTTTAAATGATCGATGCACAGCGCGACAAACATTACAGGCACTTCGCCAGCAGCAGCAAGACAACATGATCCGACTGCATCTCCTTAGCGTGCATTCAGCCGCCCCCCTTCACAATGAGAACAGAGTTATACATCATGGGAGAAAGAGATTTAACCACGCCCGGGGCCGGAAATAAAGGACAAGTATTGTTTTTACACAAGTTTTAAAGTAAAAGTGAAAATAATGCATATGTAACAATTCCCATTGTATATCCGGTAAACCAAACCCGGGAGTGGGCAGGGGCGGAGCCCCCTAGAATATATATATTATACATATATATTGAATAACTGCACTACATTTCATTTATTTATTTGGACACTGATTTTATTGTTTGAAATAAAATGCAATTGCACATTTGCACTAGACTTATCTTTTGTGTCCTCATTACCCTACCCATCATTCATGACTATGGATGACCTGGGCTCAAGAAAATGCCAAGGCTGTGGGTAACCATGGAAATCACACAGATCTCAACTGACTTACTTTCCTACTAAAAAAGTCCAAAGTGTACTGTGCAGTAGAATGGGCTAGTACAAAATAAACAGTTATGTTTTCTGGGAACTCGACAGACTACTGTTTCATTTTATACTAATAAATCAGATTAGAGGACTATAAGCTTGGACTGAACCATCAGCTTTGCATTTTATGTGACTTTTCATCAGTTTGGTCTCGCTGCCTGCACATCTTTTATGGAAAGCAACTATGTGTGCACAACATTGTTGCCTAAGTGGTATAAACGAGGAGAGGGGAATTGGACATTCAACCCAACAAAGCATAAAACATCAAGTCCGGCTGCGTAGCACATTAGGGATGCGAGGAGTTGCGAAGCGTGGATCTCACCTTGATGTTCTTCAGGCCTTTGTCAAGCAAGCTGAGCATTTCGGACATTTTATTGTCAGAGTGAACGTTACAGATGTTCCGGCAACGCTGCTGAAGTAATCCGATAATGTATTCGTTTTCGATCTGTTCGTGCATCTTGAACTCCTGGAAGGTGGCACACAGTGAACACAACAGAGAACGAAAATCACTGTTGCTGGCAAAATCCGTCTTGGAGAGCTATGGAAGGAAAGAAAAAAAAATTATCAATGTATGGAAAATCACATTCTTCAACTACAAGAACTTGCATAACAAGAATCCTTAAATTAACGGCAAAGACGTGTGAAGGCCGGCGGCAGTGCGGGCAATTGCTGCACCGTGTGCCCGGTGTAATGGGCGGCTTATTACAAGGATCTGCTTAAACCTTTACAGCACGTAAAAACAATGCCAAGTCATGAGAAAATGTGATAATTATCGGTTATGTTGCGGCACCAACAAAGTGTTATGAACAAGGAACAAGTTCCGCCACGAAGATGCTAATTACAAACAATTTGCTTTATGAAATTAGGCCTTTAATAGTAAGCTTTCGTTGACTGGTAGTAAAACACGAAAGATGCCGCGCGTCAACGTAATGCTAAAGTATTGTTTATTTGAGGTCATTCTAAGTTATCATCTTAATATTGGAAACAATCTGATGTTTCGCCAATTTTGATTCTCTGGAAGACAACTTGGCATGATCCAGGAAGCCATTACATTGAACATACTGCTCACGTTTTCGTTACACGGTAAGGCAGACGTAATCATTATTTGCGTGTAATGAAACTACGAAAGCCCAAGTGTAAAAATGCACAGTCCAAAAACATGGACGGGCGATAAGGTCACGTAATAATATTCGTGAAATATGAATGCGCCACTGGACCCGTAAACAAACGCAGACCTGCCCACCTCTGCGCCATCCGTTTTACATCAGCCACAAGGGCAAAATATGCCATTCTTACCCTCTCACAGTAGAGCCCCACCAACTGCTTCATCCGCCAGTGCGGGCCTGTAAAGACATCGACTTCTTCAGGGAACGGGGCCATTTTTTCACTTGCCCATGGACAATTAAGCAGAATCACAGGCGAAGCCCAGAGGGTCGGTGCGCGCCACACTCAGAACCGCGTTCTCGGAGAGCAGTCAGGCGACGTGACGTAACGTTCACATAGGCGCAATAATAATAGAAGATGCGCAGACGCATGACGTCATGGAGTTGGCTTGTGAACATACTATGGAATGCCGTTTGGGTCGAAAAGATCGAATTTTGCCTACTGAATGTCATCATTGTCGCTTGCTGTGACGCTGTGTTGTATTAAGCAAGTTCATAACATTATCGAATGAGCGCATAATACTACGTGTGTGTCTGATCTTCTGAAATATAAATAGATAATTAAAACATTAAAGCTTTACCACAGGGTTCAATTATAATCTGTGGCTATTGTAAATTATGTATGTGCCATATTTTTCCAAAAATTATTTTAGTTAATCTGCAGCAATTTTTTCAGTTTAAAATATAAATGAAAAGAACACGAATGACAATACGATACCCACTGATTGTTCACTTTAAATTCAGCAACTCATGTCTAATATTCTGCATTGTCCTAAAAGTTAAAGTGTAGGCCTATCATTATAGGTTAAAACGTACGTGGGCAGTGATGTTGTATTAGGGTAAAGCAAAGGACATGATATGGTAGTTCATTTACCACAAGCCTGAAAATCGGAATTGTGGATGGGCCTGTGATATAGCTCAGGTCACGGCTCAGAATAAAAACCCGGTTTTTAAATAAATAATCTTCGCACTCGCAGTTTAAAAAGGGGGTGTGGTAGTGTGACCGGAGCGGTTCCCGGACACTTCGTGATACGGACGTTTGTTTGCTTATGTGCACAGGTGATGAGTCGTCCGCATCCGTAATTGAAGCCGGGAACGGGAACTGCTAATCGGCATACCTCAGCAACGTCCCCAGGATAAGCAGGAGAAGCGCCAGGTGGAAATGGGAAGAAGAAGAAGAGGCAGTGGACCAGCTGAGGAAGAGAAAGGTCAGCACGGTCAGGGTTCCAGCGACTGATCGGCGCTCGTGGGACAGGATTGTGCCCACTGAGTTAATAGAAGAGTGGGTACGATCGGGGACAAGTCCGCCCTAGTGATCCGAGGGACGAATTCGAGTGCGAGAAGGAAGACGGGAGGACAACCGACCCCGGGCGGTCAGGTAAACGCCGGCGGAGGCAGCCAGGACGGGGTCGGTAGTATAACAACAACAACAACAACATTTATTTATATAGCACATTTTCATACAAAAAGTAGCTCAAAGTGCTTTACATAATGAAGAAAAGAAAAATAAAAGACAAAATACAAAATTAAAATAAGATAACATTAGTTAACATAGAAAAGGAGTAAGGTCCGATGGCCAGGATGGACAGAAAAAACAAAAAAAAAACTCCAGATGGATGGAGAAAAAAATAAAATCTGCAGGGGTTCCAGGCCACGAGACCGCCCAGTCCCCCCTGGGCATTCTACCTAACATAAATGAAATAGTCCTCTTTGTAGTTAGGGTTCTCACGGAGTCACTTGATGCTGATGGTCATACAGACTTCTGGCTTTTAATCCATCCATTGTTGGAACATCATGGAGCTTTGGGTAGATGGTGGTGGAAAAGGACACCGGAAAAGGAAACAGAAGAGCGAGTAGGGGTTAGTACAGATTTTGAATGAATAGTTATTATAATGAATTGGATATACAGAGTATCAGGATTAAATTACAGTGAAGTTATGAGAAGGCCATGTTAAAATAATGTGTTTTCAGCAGTTTTTTAAAGTGCTCCACTGTATTAGCCTGGCGAATTCCTACTGGCAGGCTATTCCAGATTTTAGGTGCATAACAGCAGAAGGCCGCCTCACCACTTCTTTTAAGTTTTGCTCTTGGAATTCTAAGGAGACACTCAGTTGAGGATCTGAGGTTACGATTTGGAATATAAGGTGTCAGACATTCCGATATATAAAATGGAGCGAGATTAAGCGAGATATAAGGACCGCGGTGGCTGAAGTCTCTCCTGCTGAGCATACCTTGGAAGAGCTGGAGAGACTGGGAAGAAGTTGAGCTTGGCTGTTGTGACTCCAATGTCGTCAGCAGGATTTTAATCTCGTTTTTAGCCTAGTTTTAAACGTCTGTGGTTTTTACCTCTTTAATGGATTATTTATTATGAATTTTTGGATTGCACTATTTATTTGGACACTGTTGATTTTGTTGTTATTAATAAAAGCACTTTTGCACCTTTTTTGCACCATCCCCTTGCTTCATGATATCTTCACTGTCCAGCTCATCTGATGACATTACCGACACTGTCCGGTTCAAGCGCTCCCAAAACGGAGATGGGAGCGTACAGTAGAACCCACATCGTCACAGGTCCCTGTAAACAAAATTAGTACATGGTGTAGTGTTATAAATCCCTGAATGCCCATTAGTTTGGACAGTATATTGTAGCAGAGCAGTGTCCCCCCGCCAAAAAAAAACACCATGTCAAAAATACATACACAGACTAAACATGCAAAATGCACACAAGATAAAAAATAATAATAAATATCTTAAAGAGGTGCTTTGAGGCAAATACACAATTCAAAATATATGAATGTAAGCAGGGTCTGATTATGGAGGGTTGGGGGACCTAGACAAAATACTCGGAGTGTTACACATTTCAACTTCAAGGCCTCAGTGACACACAGAGCAAATGACTACTACAGACTCCACTTTAAAATGAAGGGTAAAAATCTGAAGAACAGAAAAAAGTACAGCCTTACACTCTAAAGTTATGAGAAAGTATTCTGTATCAAAGCTTCTATGTTTATTAGCTTATCTTGTATACATGCTTGAAGCACGTACACAAGAACATCGCAATGCTGGCAGAAGGAAGGGCCCACAGTCTCTGATATACGTACTACAAGTTCAATTGGATACACTATCAACAGGATTATGGTGTAGGTAAAATGCAGAGCTAATACTAAAAGTGCCAGAGAGCTGGCTGAATCGTGACTATGAAATGAAAATGCCATTAACAGACACTTGGACATGAATCCAGCATATGCAGGCTTAAAATGAAGACTTTATAACCAACACCCTCAGAACCACACCTACTAATCCCCCCACCTAACCCCGTATACCTCATTTGCTAAAAATTGCCTTTGATTCTTGTATGTCTAATCATTTCCTCTGATGATGAGTCCTGGTAGGGGTTGAAAGATTAGGAATAAAAAACTGTTTTTTATTTTAACTGTTTTAAAATATGGGACTCATCTTCTCCCTTTGTGGATTTCTACCTATAAATATGCAAACCATATCACAGACATTCGCTGAAAACAGAAAAGTCTGTTGGTCCAGATGACATGCCTGTGGAAGAATGGAGGTGTGTAGGTGAGATGACAGTGGAGTTTTTAACCAGATTGTTTAATGGAATCTTGGAAAGTGAGAGGATGCCTGAGGAGTGGAGAAGGAGTGTACTAGTGCCTATATTTAAGAATAAAGGGGATGTGCAGGACTGTAGATACTACAGGGGGATAAAATTGATGAGCCACAGCGTGAAGTTATGGGAAAAGGTAGTGGAAGCTAGGTTAAGAAGTGAGGTGATAATTAGTGAGCAGCAGTATGGTTTCATGCCAAGAAAGAGCACCACAGATGCGATGTTTGCTCTAAGGGTGTTGATGGAGAAGTATAGAGAAGGCCAGAAAGAGTTGCATTGTGTCTTTGTGGACCTGGAGAAAGCATATGACAGGGTGCCTTGAGAGGAGCTGTGGTATTGTATGAGGAAGTCGGGAGTGGCAGAGAAGTACGTAAGAGTTGTACAGGATATGTACAAAGAAAGTGTGACCGTGGTGAGGTCTGCGGTAGGAGTGACGGATGCATTCAAGTTGGAGGTGGGATTACATCAGGGATCAGCTCTGAGCCCTTTCTTAATTGCAACGGTGATGGACAGGTTGACAGATGAGATTAGACAGGAGTCCCCATTTTGACTATGATGTTTGCTGATGACATTGTGATCTGTAGTGATAGTAGGGAGCAGGTTGAGGAGACCCTGGAGAGGTGGAGATATGCTCTGGAGAGGAGAGGAGTGAAGGTCAGTAGGAACAAGAAAGAATACATGTGTGTAAATGAGAGGGAGGTCAGTGGAATGGTGAAGATGCAAGGAATAGAGTTGGCAAATGTGGATGAGTTTAAATACTTGGGATCAACAGTACAGAGTAATGGGGATTGTGGAAGAGAGGTGAAGAAGAGAGTGCAGCCAGGGTGGAATGGGTGGAGGAGAGTGTCAGGAGTGATTTGTGACAGATGGGTATCAGCAAGAGTGAAAGGGAAAGTCTAAAGGATGGTAGTGAGACCAGCTATGTTATATGGGTTAGATACGGTGGCACTGACCAGAAAGCTATAGACACAGCTGGAGGTGGCAGAGATAAAGATGCTAAGATTTACATTGGGTGTGATGAGGATGGATAGGATTAGAAATGAGTACATTAGAGGGTCAGCTCAAGTTGGACGGTTGGGAGACAAAGTCAGAGAGGCGAGATGCTGGGTATATTGGGAGAAGGATGCTAAGGATAGAGCTGCCAGGGATGAGCAAAAGAGGAAGGCCTAAGCGAAGGTTTATGGATGTGGTGAGAGAGGACATGCAGGTAATGGGTGTAACAAAACAAGATGCAGAGGGCAGAAAGATATGGAAGAAGATGAACAACTGTGGCAACCCCTAACGGGAGCAGCCGAAAGAAGAAGATTTTACAATGAGTATTGTCACAGAGCAGCTTTATGGATTTCTGGTCCTTAAATTCTGCCAAAGATAAAGTCAGAGGGCCATCTCTGTTGCAAAGAAGGTGATGACTGAATTACAGTTGTAGACTACACTTCTTAAATACACAGTTAATTACAGGAGTAGGTGACTAGTGAACAGTTCTCATGTCCTTGTAAGTTACTGATAAACAAGCCCCTGAAGTCAGGATGTTTTCTTGTTCTCCTGGCTCTTGTCTTGTCAGCATCAGTTCTTAGAGATCATGATCACAGGTTCCCTGTGAAGGATAGTTATGTCTGCCGCTTGTATGTGCAATCTATTTCTTTCGGTCACTACCCACACCTCACAACCATAGATGAGGGTAGTAATGTAGATCAACTGGTAAATCGAAAGCTTTCCCTTTCGGCTCAGCTCCCTTTTCACCATGACTGACTGGTACAACATCCACATGACTGCAGATGCTGATCTAATTCACCTCTCGCTCTCCTGCTCCCTTTATCCCTTACCTGTGAACAAGATTCCAAGATACTTAAACTTTTCCACTTGAGGGATCATCTCATTCCCAACTTGGAGATGGCAATCTGCCCTTTTCCACCTGAGAACATGACCTGGGGCTTGGAAGTGCTGACTTGCTATCCCTTCAGTTTCACTCTTGGTTGCAAACCACCCCAGTACATATCTAAGGTCAAAATCTGATGAAGCCAGCAGGACCACATCATCCTCAAAAAGAAGAGATGCAGTCCTGTGGTCACCAAATAGGACAAACGTAAATATATGGAACAAAGTGGAGGTGAATACACCTAGGTTCTTCTCTGATTTGGCAATCTCATATTCCAAATTTTCAGAATTTGGCCCAGTGCATTGTAGACCGCCCAACTGCTTTCTTTCCATGAAAGTGTAGAGGAATCATGATGCTTGAGGATATCTTTGATGATTCTACTCTTTGGACATTTCAGTCATCCCTTCTAGCTTTTTTTCTACCTAAAATGAGATCAGTCCTGAAGTCCTTTAGCATCTATGTCTCCTTTGCTTTCCCTTCTCACTCACTTTGTAATTTCTCACTTGTTTAATCTCCCACAAAAAAACTTTCTTTGTCATTATATTCAATTATTCCTAAGGTATTCACATCAATCTTTTCCCATTATCGAAGTGTGACAACAAGATCTGAGCTGAGTTGAAAAATGCCAAATGAACCACCAGCTCTCCATAATGTGTTTTCCTTTAAACCTGTGTACATGTATCATAAAGAATCTATTGTATGTTCTGTGGTATATGGCCGGCCAGTCATCCTGGCCAATACCCCCAGGCCGCCAGATGGAGCTCTCCCAGCAGCATGGAAGTTCCCCGAATTCCAACAAGGCCTCATAGACCTTGTAGTTTTTATAACCAGCCCTGCTGGATACCATGGGGACCACCAAGGGACGCTGTAGGGAGGCTCAGGGAATACTACGTGCCCTATAACCCAGAAGTGCGTCCTGGTCACATGGACAAAAGGAACGACATACTTCCGGGATGAAGAAGAGGATTTTTATCTGACCCAGAAGTGATAAGGAATCACATGGACTGAGGGATTGAACACATTTCCGGGTCAGGGAATATAAAAGGACCTTGGGTAATCCCAGATGACGAGCTGAGTTGGGAGGTAGGATGGCTAAGCGTCTGGGAGTGGAGGATTGGTTATTGTTTATTGTGTATTGTATGATGATAGTGGAGTGGAGGGTGTTTTGTGCACTTATTTATAATAATAAATTAAATATTTGGACTTTTATCTGGTGTCTGACATCTGGTCTGAGGGTTCAAGGGGTCGACGGAGCCTCTATCTGTCACAGTTCATACATTGTATTGGAGTGAATGAGAAAGAAGAGAAGGACAAAAAGGCACAAATCTGTTTAAGATCACAAAACATATAACATATACTGTATAACATATAATTATATACCAAGTATCTGTCAGGCCTAGCTTCTAACTGCAAAACTGGCTGGAATGAAAACCTGCCCAAGAATGGAGTTGAGTACTGTTGAACTAGCCTCTTGTTCCACTGACCATATACAGGTAACTACGGACACTGACTGTAGTAGCCCACAAGAGGTCACTATTTAACCATGGAAATAACAGCTAAAAACCAGCAGAGCCACATTAGTGAGAATTTCTCTGTCTCTTCATTGATGTAGGTGACCAATCCCAGTGGAAACCATCCTCTGAATTAATAAGAACATAGGAAAAGGCTTCAAATATAGGGCTTCAAAGTGCTGCTCTCAAAAGTATTTACTTATTGCATCCATCAATCCTGTTCTAGCTACATTTCCTGTAATTATTGTAAAACATAGTCGTAAATGGGTGTCTCAGCTGTCCATGAGACCAACTTCATCAAATCCTATCATGTGAAGCCTGAAAACAAAGAGAACTGATTTAGGATCATTTATGTTAGGCAGAATGTCGTACTTTGGCCTTGGAACCACTGAAGATTTTGTTTTTTCTCCAGCCTAAGTAGAGTTTTTTTGCTTTTTTCTGACCTCACAGCCATCTAACATTACCTTTTGTTTTTTGTTATCTATTCTTTAATATTATTACCTAATCTTGATTGTTTTTTCGTGTCTTATAAAGCACTTTGAACTACATAGTGTGTGTGAAAATGTACCGTACTATATCAATAAATGTTGTTGTTATAAATCAAATACTATTTTGGCCCACTGTGTTCTTGTTCTAGAAAACATCAGCATCAGAGCTGGCATGCACCCTGCTTACTCCATTCATGATTTGAATGTGCTGAATCACACAATGAGCACTGGCATTGCTCGGAGGTACCATTTTTATTGTGTGAATTGAGTGTCATTCAGTATGTGCATAGGGGTGTACTGGGCTGAAAAATAATTCCCTTTTTGTTTTTAGTCATTATTCTGAGAATACACTGAGATAATTGTTAACAGATTCTCTAACCACATAAAATGTCCAATGCCCTTCAATAACAATAATTTGTAAGGGTAACTTATCAGCACAGGTGCCGAATGAACTAGGACTGACAATGAATGTCATGGTTACTTTTGCAGCATAAAATTGTTATATCAGTTTCAGATGTGGAATTTTCTTCTGTTGTTACTTTTAGTACGTTCTGTGTTATCATACTGATAAAGAGCTCTGAAAGAGGAATGCATGCTGTAACTCCAGTGAATAAAACTGCAATTATGAAATATGCCACAAGCAAAGTAACTGTTACCCCATCTGGAGTAGAGTATATTCTTATTTCTTAAGTCTGCTAGGGTAGACTCTAGGCACCTTGCAGTCCTATGGTGAATGGATGGCAAAGTATTCAATTCAGTATAATGCTCCTTGCAGAATACAGGCTGAGTGCTGGGATAGACTGCAGGTCTCTGTGATCTTCAGTTGAGGAAAAACAGAGTGTAAACTGTGTAATTTAAGGATAATTATAAGTGGTGGTATAGCAATTAGTGGTACTGACTTCCTGAAATCCCTGCTCTAGGCATTGTCTGTGTGAGGTTTGGATTAAATTCATGTGTCAGTGAAGGGTTTTTTTTTTTCTTTGGGCTTGTTTCTTTGGTATTGCATTGAATGTTTAGGGAATGGAACACATGAATAGAATGTCCTGGTTGGTATCTACAAAAAGTAAAGGCTAAAAAAGTTGAAATAGAATGTTGTGAATGTAAACAGTAAAGAATATGCTCAACAAATTGAAATAATTTCTGATGACATAAAAAGATTAGGTACACTGCTGTGTCATGTAAGGGAATGTACAGGGTATGCATATGATGTTATAGTTTGACTGGTGGCTAAGGAGATGCTAATAAAGCACAGAATAGGGACAAGAACCAGAAGGGCAGAAGGAGAGAGAAGGGAACCCTACTTTGGGAGAGGAGCAATAAGCTGTACAGTGGATGTCCCGGGAATGCAATTAGTGATCTTTGATTTATTAATGTGAGAAGACTTTTCCAGAAGGTTGGCTAAGACTATAAGGGGCTTTATTTATACCCTCTTCAGATTTTTTTCCTTCCTAATTAAACATTCTGTAATAAATAAAGAGCAGTATGTAAATAATTTATCATTGTTGACTTGAATAACCAAATATCTAAAAGCAGACCAAAAGTTTAAATTTACTATGATTCTCCTTCAACCCATAATTAATCTAGATATGAACCATGCCAAATATTCAAGTTATCACCTACAAAGAGTGATTATTAATATGCTGTTGTCACTCTAAGAAGGCAACAGAGATAAAAATGAGAGCCATGCAGATTGGATCACCTACAGTCAAGTAGAACTCGAATAATTCACATAATTCACAAATTAGGACGGAAAAGGCAGTTAAGAGATATTTCAGACCAGGTAATCCATTTGGGCAAAAAGTCCATGAAGTAAGAACACAAATGATCTCAAGTCCTAAAATACTGAAGCATTAGGGTGGATCATAATACTGAACACTATGGCAGTTGTCAAGACTAAGTATGACTGCTGGCATTGTGGTATCTCTTTCACAAGAAGTGATTTATCTCTGATTTAGCTGATGACTCATTCATTTTTTCCTGCAGGACTAGTTGTAGCCATCTTTTAGTTTGCAAAGCATAGTCAAGGCTTACAGAGAAGATGTCTTTTAGTAGATAAAACAGGGATATCCGTACTCACATAACACCAAATTATAGTACTCTCCCGACATATACTGTATTACACAATGTTCCTAGCGAAAAGTAAAAGAGTTTAATCCAATTTCTTCACATGCACACTGAAATCATTTTGCTAAAATAATTATTTAGGCATAGATATAATTTAAACAATTTAAATAGAAATACTAATTATTAGACATAAAAATGTAAGGAAGAAGTCAGACACACAGCCTTGCTAAGAACACACCTGGCAACATGACAGTCCCAGTATACTTTCCTTCTCCTTGGTCCTTATCTAGTCAGCATTGACTATTACTTGTGTTGGCTGTTGTTATTCCCTTGAAATATTTGCCCTCTCCAATGTCATTCTCAGCATGTGTTTTCCTCTTTAACATTAAATATTGAGCAAAAGAACCTTGGAAAAACATTGACCATGAATACAAAAGATATAAATAAACCCAATGATGCTTTTCAGTTAGTCTTGTACATGAAAGTAAATGCATTAGGTATTTTACATTAATCTGGCATATGACAGTATTTTGGAGAAATCACTCAAGATCTGCTGGCTGAAACTACAGAATCAACATGTCTGCCTTAAGCACTTTCTTTAATAGCTGCCAAGCCTTTGTAGTGCACTTTTAAAATGTATTAGTTAATGTAAGTGTATATAATATTTAGCTTTTAAATGAGAACACAAATTTAGCTAGATGACATGGAGTCACAGTGGTTAGTTCTGCACCAAAGCTACACAAGACTAGGTTTAAACTTCAGTCTTTTCACTGTCTGTGTGGACTTTTCCCCAGATTTTCCTGTTTTTTTTCCATTATCACAATCATGTGCAGATAAGGAAGTCAAAACTGCCTTAGGAATAGTAAGTGCGTGCCTTGTGATGGACTGGCATCTGACACAAGCTGTTTCTTGCCATGTGAATGATGTTGCCAAGATAGACTCTAGATTCTATAATTTATCATTTGGGTCATTTTTGTATTTGTTGGAGTCACTGAGCCCAAAACCTTTAACACAATTAACTCCACAACACACTGGATGTAAAATACTTATTTTTATACAATAACAGTACCTTCTTACAGGTTCTTCCCAGGTTCTTCTTTAGGGCGGAGTGGTGGCTCTGCGGCTAAGGAGCTGCGCTGGTATCCCGAAGGTTGCCGGTTCGAATCCCCGTCACTGCCAAAAAGGCCACTGCTCTGCTGGGCCCTTGAGCAAGGCCCTTAACCTGTAATTGCTCCAGGGGCGCTGTACAATGGCTGACCCTGCGCTCTGACCCCAAGGGGTATGCGAAAACTACCAAATTCCTAATACAAGAAATTGTATAAGGCGAAATAAAGAACAAAAAAAAAAAAAAAAAATCACAATTCACAATTCTTTTCTTTTTTGTGTTCTTTCTCCTCCTCTCCTTACAGGTTAGACTCTTCCACCCAACTCCGACTCCCCTGGGAAGGTAGAGTAGCTCCTTTTCAGTCTCGACCTGTATGCCACGTGGAAGCACTTCCGGGTCAGGCAGAATGTCTCAATGACTGGGGGAGCCTGCTCCCAGCAGCTTCCTTCAGTGGTACCCAAGGTCCCCAACAGGACTGCCCACTACAAATACAACTCCTATTGTAGCCCTGTGGGTGTCTAAAAGGGAGCCCTACTAGTGGAACGCTGTCACCCATCATATTGAAGGAACACATGGCCCTGGGAAGAAGTCTCTCTCCTTCCACCATGACAACCTCCTAACTGGGAAAGGTATCACCTCCACATCTTTCCATTATAATGGCATCCTGGCCAGGTAAGGAACCATGCATCAGAGCCCTGATGCCAAATATCCCATGTCATCTATGAGAATCAATATATCTTCAAGTCGATGCAATAGTTTCTTTGATCAAAGCACAGAAATAGGGTTGTACTACCTTTATCATATTTAGTTAACTGCTTAAATGTATTGAAATGCAATGAAATGTTTTGCAAAATTTGATCTTTCATTTCAAAAGAAATTATCAAAGTGGAGCATATGATTATAATCAAAGTGGAGCATATGATATTATTTATCTTGACTGTCAGAAAGCATTTGATAAGGTGCAACATGAGAGGATGGGCATCAAACTAAAAGAAGTGGGAGGTCAGGGTGATGTTTTTAGATGGTTGCAGAATTGGCTCAATCACAGGAAGCAGATGGTGATGGTGTGAGGAACCTCATCAGAACTGGCCGATGTTAAGAGTGATGTTCCACAGTGGTCAGTGCTAGGGCCGCTGATATTTTTAATATATATAAATTATTTAGATTGGAATATAAGTAACAAGCTGATTAAGTTTGCAGATGATACCAAGATAGATGGATTAGCAGGTAATTTGGAATCCGTTATATCATTACAGAGAGATTTGGAGCACATGCAGGCTTGGGCAGACTTGAGGCAGATTAATTTTAATGTCAGTAAATGTAAAGTATAACACATAGGAAGTAAAAATGTTAGGTTTGAATACACAATGGGCGACCGGAAAATCGAGAGTACACCTTATGAGAAGGATTTAGGAGTCATAGTGGACTCTAAGCTATCAACTTCCCGACAGTTAAGAAGGCTAACAGAATGTTAGGTTATATAGCACGATGTGTGGAGTGCAAGTCACAGGAGGTTCTGCTCAACCTTTATAATGCACTGGTGAGGCCTCATCTTGAGTACTGTGTGCAGTTTTGGTCTCCAGGCTACAAAAAGGACATTGCAGCACTAGAAAAGGTCCAGAGAAGAGCGACTAGGCTGATTCCAGGGCTACAGGGGTTGAATTATGAGGAAAGATTAAAAGAGCTCTTTGGTTTAAGCAAAAGAAGATTAAGAGGTAACATGACTGAAGTGTTTAAAATTATGAATGGAATTAGTACAGTGGATCGAGACTGTTATTTTAAAATGAGTTCATCAAGAACACGGGGACACAGTTGGAAACTTGTTAAGGGTAAATTTTGCACAAACATTTGGAATTTTCTCTTTACACAAAGAACAATAGACACTTGGAATAAGCTACCAAGTAGTGTGGTAGACAGTAAGACTTTAGGGACTTTCAAAACTCGACTTGATGTTTTTTTGGAAGAAATAAGTGGATAGGACTGGCAATCTTTGTTGGGCTGAATGGCCTGTTCTTGTCCAGATTGTTCTAATCCACATTACTAACCGAGAATGGTAAACCAGATGGACGCAGGGACATCCGGCCATGGGCTGTGGACGCAAAAGACGTACTGCGCAGGCGCCCCAAGAAATGAGGTGCCGCGACCACAGAAAAAAGGAGTCAGACACCGGCGACGCACACAGCGCCGCACGAAACCCATTGCACTCAAAACGGGACACACACACAAAGAGAAGGATTCCACAAGCCCCTAGCACATAAAAAAAAAGAAGCCGCTCGCGCCCCACAAATCCCACCCCCCCCCCTCCAAGACACACACAAAGAGGAGGATTCAACAAGCCACTAGCACACAAAAAAAAGAAGCCGCTCGCGCCCCACAAATCCCCCCCCCCCCCTCCAAGCAACCCCCCCCCCCTACAAGCAACGGACGGGACACACACAAAGAGGAGGATTCAACAAGCCCCTAGCACACAAAAAAAAGAAGCCGCTCGCGCCCCACAAATCCCACCACCCCCTCCAAGCAACACCCCCCCCCCCCCCCCTCAGATGCCGGCGACGCACACAACGCCGCATGAATCCCATTGCACACGAAACGGGACGCACACAAAGAGGAGGATTCAACAAGCCCCTAGCACACAAAAAAAAAGAGTCCGTGAGCGCCACACAAAGCCCATTGGACACGAAACGGGACAGACTACGGACATAGCACACGAAACGTTCACAAAAACGACGATTCAGACCCACGACCACACTAACATCAATAAGAAATGACACCCAAAGCCCCATTTCTGAAGGAATCGTCCGTATTAAACATACGTCATCTCAACACCTTCACACTAAGGAGCATAGGTGGATCTCATTACAATGAAGCACAATTAACCGTTCAACCGCAGAAAAAGCTCCATATTAACAGTGAGTGCGATCCTCCTTATTACTTATCCATATTTCTCACGATGAAGAACAAACAAGTCATGAATTCACGATCACGGGTACAAAACGATACGGCTCGGATAACGGGACCAAACACACGAACCCGCATGAAAAAACAAAATACACCTCGCGTCTCAGACATACAAAAACGGCAGCGAAGAGACAACATAAATAAACGCAGACGTCTACAACGCGCATCTGAAATGCCGGAAAACAAGCAGGCAAGGCTCCAAAAAGAGAAAGCTCGACTGACCGACATACAAAAACAGGCAAGGCTCGATACAAACAATGCACGACGTAGACTACAACGGACTTCTCACACAGCACAGCCGATTCGATTACAGCTCCAAAACAGCACGTCCCAAATACTGGACATGCAACGACGCGCCTCTCAAACGGCACAAGCAAAAGATACACGTCACGGACATCAACGCCAGACACCTGCTAAATGCTTGCGCCACTTAGCTCACAACGCGTTCAATAATGAGTCCACTATTCAGGAAAATTCATTGGGATTAATGAATGTCATTTGATGTACCTGAAAGTAAAAACTTTATGAACTGCATTAGATCCTACAAATCGGTATCCACTATGAACATGAACAGTAGCAATGCCCGTGACATCCGTCTTGCAAAACTGTTAATTATTGATGAATGTACAATGGCATCCAGTCACTTACTCAACACCATTCATAAACTTCTACAAACGTTGATGAATAATAATATTCCCTTTGGAGGAAAGGTACTTTTATTAGGAGGAGATTTTAGACAGTGCTTAGCTATTGTTCCACATGCCATGCGCTCAGCTATTGTTCAGTCCACCTTAAAATACGCAGACAATTGGCATTGCTTTCAAACGATACAGTTAATACAAAACATGCGATGTCCAGATCCACATTATAACAATTGGTTATTACAACTGGGAGATGGTACACTCACCAATACAGATGGACTTCACCCAGATATTATTACAATTCCTCAATCCTTTATCTGCGACAACTTAGTTACAGAGATATTTGGAACAGCAATCTCATTAGACCAAATACCCCTTTTAACACAACGCACTATATTATGTCCAAAAAATATTAATGTGGATCACATAAATAACCAGGTCATTGCATTACTTCCTAGAGAGGCACGACTCTTTCTAAGCTCTGACAAAGTTGACTCTGATGACGACAATGACCATCTTAATTTCCCCTTAGAATATTTAAACACTATTAACCCAGCCGGATTACCACAACACAATCTTAGCCTTAAAAACGGAACAATAATCATGCTATTGAATTGACCTTACAAGTTCTGACCTGGAATTACCTTTTACATTGAAACGCCGACAGTTCCCCATTAAACCTGCATTTGCCATTACCATCAACAAATCACAAGGACAAACCATGGACAAGGTTGGCATCTACCTCTGAACCCGTTTTTGGACATGGACAACTTTATGTTGCCTTCTCACGTGTTCGACGTTCATCTGACGTTAAAGTTAAAATTATAAATGCTCCATGCCAAGGAAGACTCATTCAAGGACAAGACACCATCTTTACTACTAATGTTGTGTACAAAGAAATATTCCAATAAACCATTACACTGTGCCAAGCACTTTATTGTTTGCTTTCTATATGCATCATCCACACCTTCACACTATTCTATATCTCATTCATACATCTCACTCTTTGTCATGCCCCAACACCAGGGATTGGCGAGCGAAGCGAGCAGGGGGTGGAGCCCCCTAGTGTTCTAATAACACATTAGTGGTGTAAATCTGGGTTATGGAAGACATTTTCGGCAAACATAAGTTTAGCAGTGCCATACTGCAGTATAGTTTAGAAGTGACTGATTATTAGGTTGACATTCTAATTTTAGAGGACAAGAATATTCAAAAAAATAATGCATCAAGCCAATAAAAACGTTTTTGATACTTTGAAGTTACCTGATAATGTCTGATCTTTAATTATTCATGTCCTGATGACCAATAACAGGCAGGATAACTTGGTCTGGCAGGTAAATACAGTACACAGTTGGTATATTGATGTTTTAAAACTGTTTTCTCTACTGCTGTGTACAGTATACTCAAACCATTTATTACATTGTGTTTTTGAAATCCTTGTTCAGGAACTGCCTATCTGTGTTAGCAGTAGTTATAGTGGTAGCAGTAGTATTGTCCTGCATACAAAGTACAGTACAGTACAGTACAGTGAAAATATTGCATGGCCAACCATGTAACACATCACCTTGTCTCTGAAGCTATTAAACACAAGAAAACATTTAAATACATAACTTAATTTTACTTAATAGAAACCAGACATCAGCTTAACTTACGCCTTTTCCATACCACTTTTTCAATCATGCTTTCAGTTCCTGAAACAATCTTGGAAAAAAAAAACTCCAGTATTGATGTCTAATCTGAGAGAATTTTCTTATTTTCTTTGTATCTGCTTGGGTTTTCTTTCAGAATTTAGTGCTTGCATTCGAACGAAATGTCTGTTAAGTTTGTAAGAGGCTTTAAACAATGCCCAGTGTACTGTATATCAGTGTGCCTAGTAATGAATTGGCTCCCCATTTAGGGTTGGTTCCCACATATCACCCAGTGCTGCTGGGAACAGACACTGGCTCCTTGCAACCCTAAACTGAATAAGTAGGTTAGAAAATGGATGAAGGAAAGATCATGTACTTCTCAAGTTTAGTCTGTTCTGGGTCTTGGTGGCTCTAAGCTACACTTCATTCTTACTACAGAACATTCTCATTACCATTCTTCTTTATCAGAAATTCAAACATTTGTACATTTTATTTGCTGTAGAAATCTCAGTTTTTGGCATGTAAATCAGAGTGGATAAATTGCTTTCTTATCTTTTAACTCTTTGGAGCAATGAATCAATCTTTATTTCATAGAAAGACCAATAACAATATGAAATATCCTAAGGTAATATAGGATTTGAGATACTTTATTCACTCAGTTGCTTTATAATAAAAACACACAAGACTAAAAGTAAAGGCTTATCTTTCAAGTCAAGTTTTTTATGCAGGTCCTTTAGATTAAACAATTTATGAATGAATTCTACCAACCCTTCTGTAAATATGAGAATAAACCTATATAGGAAACAGAAAATCTGAGGCAATGCTAATGGTTGCATTCTTATGGGAAATCTTCTAATTTTATTATGTTTTCCTCACTTTAAGTTCCCAATAAAAGAAAACTTATTATGTCCAAATCTTTTTGAAGAATTTCATCCCAAAGGGCTATCAACAGAAGAAATGTGTACATGGGCAAGAAACGATGAAGTCAAACAAATTAATGTGAAAATTGTCGATCGGTTACATGGCAAATTGGTTAAATGCTTATCAATAGAATATGCTGAAATAGTTGGTGGTGATCATGAGGAAGATGAATACTTACAGTATCCCATAGAATATCTACAATCGTTAACACCTTACGGTCTTCCACCGCCCAAATTATTGTTGAAAGAAGGATGTATTCAAGAAAGGTAATGTAGTACATCTTTCCCAAATAACATTAGACACCAAATGAGGTCTTGATATGCCATTCGTATTAAAACGTTAACAGTTTCCTGTTAGAATAGCTTTTGCAAAGACAATTAACAAATCACAGGGACAAACATTTGAAAAAGTCAGTTTATTTATTAGAGAGAAAGAAAAAAAATGTAATCACGGGCAGTTATACTTTGCGTTGTCACAATGTAAGTCCAAACACAGAATCAAAACTCAATGTGATATTGATGAAAATTTAATTCAAAAAATTGTTTTTACTTAAGTTTTACAGTAAAAGTGTAAGTTTAAAAAGTATTTGCATGTTAATTTTAAATCCAAAGAGTACAAAATCTTATAACGCAACAAATAACTCTAACGCAACATGAAATATAATTTACTTTCAAATTATTACGATTTACTGTTTTTTAATATGGTTAATTACTCGCTGTAATGTAAAATAGTTACCATAGTTCTATTATGCATATGTAACAATTCCCATGAAAATAACAATCTGTTTAAATTGTACATCCACATCCCCATACGCGAGCGGCAGAACCGCAAAGTGTCTAGCGCTACCTGGGGGTTGGGGAGCGAAGTGAGCAGGGTGAAAAGCCCCCCTTGTTTATTATAATTTTCAAATTTCAGATAATTGTTAGATGGCTCGATTCAGAATCCTGCAGTAAACATCATAAATACCTGTCCATGGAAAGATTTCAATATATACATATATTGGTAATTTAATATTTAACAAATATTTTTGTATTGGCATAAGAAAAAAATGTTTTCCCACTTTTACTAAGCAATTTTACAATGATTGTTTATGAGTATTGTTAGTTGTATTTACATTACTGTATGTGCTGCATCATACTCAACGATGTGCCATCTACTGAACAAACAAGTCAGTACCTTTTGTTAGATCCTAAGAACATCTCATTAGGTACTTCCCAAGAAAAAACACACACTACATATAACTGTCATACATTTGTTTGAGTTATGTGCATTATATGTTATAATGCGGGTTTTAATAATAATTATTTTATTTATAGGCAACTTTCAAGGCACACAAGGACATTAATAACAACAGTCACAATATAAAATTAATAAAATATTATAGTACAATAAAACCAGAATTTTGAATTGTTATTTTTTAAGTGTGTATGTTATTTTTGTTTATTTCGTATGTAATTTTGTAATTGTGTATTAGCCCATTAAATGTACAGTGATCCCCCGCTGTATCGCAGTTCAGCTATCATGCCCCCGCTATATCAAGGAAAAATTCAATAAGTACATCCTACCTGTAGTGTACTTTGCAGCCAATTCATAACAAAGCATACAGTTTTCAGCAGACAAAGAGTTTCACGTTACAGCACCCAGATGATTTCTTACAAAGCCCATTACTGGCCCGCGTACTTTGCTTGTGGTCCAATTGTTATGAGCAAACTTTTTGTGAACTTTTCATTTTGTTTTAAGCCCTATGATGGCTCCCAAGTGTCCTGCATCTTCTAAGCCTTCTGGTAGTAGTGAGCCTAAGTGCCAGAGGAAGACCTTGACCATTCAGGAGAGGGTATAACTCCTGGATATGCTTCAGGAAGGAAAGCGTTACGCAGACGTCGCTCACCATTACAAGTTTACATGTGTTTAAAGTGTGTGGGAGGGGTATTTTAAGGCTTAAACTATTAAAAAAATGTTTATTTATATGGTCTTTCTATATCGTGGATTTTCACCTATCACTCATGGGTCTGGAATGTAACTTCCATGATAGACTGGTATCACTGTAGTTGTGTTCTTTGTTCTTTGCAGGTGGTGCCTCAGGGGTAGGGGCCACCTTGATCTCACCACTCCTGAGCTCTCCCTTGGGTAATTTAAATTGGCTGAGAAGGCTCAAGAGGTGGGAATATTTGTTTTTTGGCATTTTTAGTGACTATCGCGATTTCATTTTGGACTTTCTGTTTTCTGTGGCTTTTGCTTCAGTTTTAATTATTCTGACTTCTGGGCTGTGGATTTAGACTTTTTTGTTTAGGGTTGCCTTTAAGTTGTACTCACACTACCAATTTGTTCCATGCCCACGCACGTTTGTCCACATATAACAACTTTAAAGTCTAATTCGTTTGAGTAGTGTGATTGCTCTGTGTTGGACCAACCATACCATGCCCTGAGGTGGGACCGGGCATGGTTCATTAGGATTCGGGAACAGTGTGATCACTAAATGTGCCTGAGCACAGATCACAGACATGACATCAATGATGCATTGTCATTTAATTTGATACCATTTGAGTTAAAAACAGGTTTTTATTCTCACTTTACAGATGAATGTGAATTGCAGTTGGCATGAAAAGCTGTAAATTCCTCACTAACATCATTAGTCTCCATAAAATATTTTGTACATGCAGCACAATTAACAGCAAAATGCACTCAATAAAACTTTAAGAGGGTAGAGTTTTATCCCGCTCTATGTGACTCCAAAAAAAAAAAACACAAAATAAGGAAAATCTTTATGACATGCATGCAGTCACTCCATGTTCGGTTCGTGTTTTGGCTTTACAAAGTCTCATGGTGATGATGAAATGTGCCAAGGCCCAGAACATTGAAGTGCAGTGTGAGTGCATGCCGGTGGGGGAGTAGGGAGGGAGAACAATAGTGCTCAGGCACGGTATGGAACAAACATGTCTAGTGTGAGTACATCCTTAGGCAACTCCTGCATACCTCTTTTTGTTCTTTAAACCTTTCTTTGCATTTTCTACTTTTTCTGTTGTTGTTGGCAATAAATCATTCATTTATAAAGATTTTTGCTTGCCATTTTAATATGAGCTGAGGTTTTATGACCATTCCTCCTTTTGTAGGGCTTTTGTTATATTTTGTTTTGCTAGATCCCCATTTTAGGGCCTTCCCCATCTGAAGCCAGCAGGTACTATCTGGGGCCAGTCTGGGTTAAGGTCAGACTCTGCTGGATTGACCAGCAAAGATCCCGGCCTGCTTTATAGAAGCTTTTGGAGGCCTCATGCCTATTTTTGTCTTGAAGGAAACTCAATTTCATAATAATTACAAGCACGTTATTTAAAGAAAATTCTGGGAACAGCATTGTGCAAGTCTTAAGCTTACACAAAGAAAGAACCTCAAAGGGGAATTTCAAAGCTGAGTTTGCATAGAAGAGAACAAACCACAAAGAGGAGAGGAAAAGCAGACATCTGTTCAGAGAACTGGAATACACAGGTTCAAGGCTAAACCTTGCTTTGCATTTCCCATCAATAATACTTTTTCATCCATCCATCCATTTTCCAACCCGCTGAATCCGAACACAGGGTCACGGGGGTCTGCTGGAGCCAATCCCAGCCAACACAGGACACAAGGCAGGAAACAATCCTGGGCAGGGTGCCAACCCATCCATCCATCCATCCATTTTCCAACCCGCTGAATCCGAACACAGGGTCACGGGGGTCTGCTGGAGCCAATCCCAGCCAACACAGGGCACAAGGCAGGAAACAATCCTGGGCAGGGTGCCAACCCACCGCAGAATACTTTTTCATAATTGTGTCATATTTCAGAGTTCTCTTACACTTCTCACCACCCTAGAAATATTAAGAATAAGCAAATAGTCTCTTTCTCACATCATATAGAGAGAACATAGAGAATTTACAGGAGAGAGAGCAACCATAATTAGAGGAAATGCTTATTATTTATTACCTCTGTTATTTCCAGATGCGACTGCTTCAGTGTGTTCATCATAACTGCTGAAGTTAATAAAATTACAGATTCAGGTTCATACTAAAATCTCAATAAGTTATACTAATAGCTGGTGGCTTGTTAAGAGAAAGGAATCAAGCAGGTGTTTTTCCAGTGATAGAAACTAAAGTCACAGGTTTAGTGAAAATGATGTAAAAGATAATTTGTGTCAGGAAAAAGATATCTTACCTAAGTGGTGAGCCACTAAAGAGATGCAGGCTGAAGCCTAGACTACTGACACCATCATTGGACTTCCCTGCTCCGTATTTAAACCTGGACATTGATGATTCAGGAGACTTAAGGATGACTGCTTGAAGAAAGTGAAATAGCTTCATGCATTAGCAAAAAATGGATGAATCAGCACTTAGAGAGTGAATGGTAAGTGGAAGGTGAAAGACAAAAGCTTTTTTTGTGTTTTGTGTATGTCACTCTTTGGCAACTTTCATGTTGTGTTGAAAACAAAGCTGTGTTTTGTACTTTGTGGCTTGAAAGCATTTGGCTTTCAATGATTCTGTGATGTTATTGAGAAGAGTTAGCCATTACTTTATATTCATATCATATCATTTCTGTCATTTCTTAGCCAGGTTTCATGATAAGGATAATTAACATTAATATCTTTATGATTATCCTTCCTCCCCTGGCTGGGGTGGAAATTCATGTTTTATGTCTTTCTTTGATTCTTTACTTATGCTAATATTACTTTGTTGATTAAGTGCATTAATTCTTTGCTTATGCATGTAATCGGCCTGTATTATGTTCCATGTGCTTTGTGGGTGGTTCCCCAAGAGGAGGGCCCCCCTGCCAATCACTGACAGGAACTTCCCTTTGCCCTATAAATCCGGAGGGTCTCCTACGGTTTCTGGCAGTTCATTTTGAATGTGCCTGGGAGCAGAGATTTTATTTGTGTTTTGCTGTGCTTACTGTGATTACTTGTTTTGACTTATTGCAATGTTTTTGACTTCACCTTTTGATTGTGTTTTTGAAACATTGTTTTTCTTGGTTTGCCTTGCTTGCAAATCATATATGACTTGTGTTCCTCAGAGCTTCATAGTAAAAACAAACATTTTATTGATAATAAATCTTTTACTTTATAAAGACTCAGAGTTTGCCCTCACTACTAGCCAGGGTTTGATGTTGAAATCCCCCTCTAGTGGGCATTTTTGGAAGTGCTTTTAGGACTACGTACTTTGGGACTCCTAGTCCACAACATGTTCAGAGTTTTCACTGCAAACATATTACATTGTTCAGATGGTTAATTGTTCCAATTTTTAGAATTAAAGTGGGATTTGTTTCTCTGGACCTCTGGATCACTGTAAAAATGGAATGGCTGGGATGTGGGATACTACATATTTAAATAAAATTCAGCCAAATAAAAAGTTAAAAAGCAAGCAATGTTGAATATAAAGTGAAATAAGTGTAAAATTACAATGAAAAATACAACAACCTCTTAGTCCTTCACACAGGAGATCTGAAATAATAATAATAATAATAATTATCTACATTATTATTACATATTCTTCCCCACAAATTGAAAAACTTTTATAGGTCTCCCAGGACAGTAAAGAAAAAACTTAATGAAGAAAGCATTATAAGTCTTTGAACTAATCATGGGAGGCTACTTAAATAAGAGTGGTTATTAGAACAATGAAACAACGATCTCCATGAAAATAAAACTGTTTCTAAAACGCCTTACACAAAACAAAGAGCTTGATGAATTGGAATCATTAAACACACATTTCAGGTAAGGATGATTTCAGTGCATGTGGTGAAATGAATATGTTTTGAGACTTAAAGTTTTTTGGGAAAATGTCTCATTTGGAATTTATATTTTCAGTTTCTTTAGTAGTAGACATCAATGATCCATTTACGCACTTTTTCTTTCATGGATTTGGTACGAATCAAAATGGTGCCTTAAAGCTGCAGAAAATGAAATAGTTTCCATAAGTTTGCTTTCCACATAGAGAAACAAAATAGAATCATTTTCTCTTACAAGTTAATAAAAAGCTATAAATTAAAAGTGAATGTGAGTGGTACAAAAAAAAACAAAAAAACATGGAATTTGGTAATCTATAGCCGGGTGACAAGACTGTGAATATATCTGTTATAATATCATATATGAAAAGTGATAGTCACTCACTATTAAAGATTTGAGAAATTATGACAATGCCAGTTCTGGAAACCTGTAAACTTATTTGTATTGAACTGCAGATGTACTTTGATATATTGAGTCTTTTTCTGAAATTTCTTAAAACACATCTTCTTTCAGCTACAGTACCTTAATAAAGTTCCTGCTCTTCTTTGCACTGTGTTACCTAAGAATGTTAGTCAAGCAGCCATCAGCAATTCTTAAACCCGCTTAATTCTATTTATAGTCATGGATGGTCCATGCCTATCCCAGCAGCACCGAGTGCAAGGCAGTGAACAGACCTAGACAACCTATTGTGGAGCCCTACCTGAGAAGGTATTCATTTAAAATAGACCGATTTTTCTACATTTACTTAAAATGAAACTGCTTTAATGTGATTTTTTAAAAATTTTGTGTTTTACATTAAAATTGCAGAGCTTTGTGACTACTATAATTTTTGTATTTTCCTAGCCATCCAGAATGTGTCTGTGCCATGTGCAAATTTAAAATTATTTTTCAGTTGTTTTAAATAATCTATGTATTTTTGGAACTTGCAATCTCGTGTCAGAGCTCATCCCTGAAGCTTGCCACATAGTGCAGTGATCAGCCATGGATGAGTGCTTTCCCGTCAAACTTGAACACTCACCCATAATCACTCATTTGAGACAAATAAGTCCATTGTATTTTATTTGACATGTAGACTGTTTTAACATTCATAATCACACTAAACAATGTTGCTGTGTGCACATTAAGTTGCAAAATATTTTTTTTTAATACAATGATTCTCTGATTGGAATAAAAAGCAAGTTCTCCACACATTATCTCCCACACTATGCAACTCTTCAGTTCCACCGGGGGGGTAAACGTTAACATTATACAAAGTTACTGTCTGTTATACCTGCATTTTTATCACTCTTTAATTTAATATTATTTTTTTATCAGTATGCTGCTGCTGGAGTATGTGAATTTCCCCTTGGGGATTAATAAAGTATCTATCTATCTGTCTATCTATCTACCGTATCTATTTATCATTATGCTTATTGACTGCCAGCAGAGGGCAGCAGTACACAACAACAATCAATAGCAGTAATCAGTTACCCTCCAAAAAGGAAATGATCACAGTAAACCTGGAATATCCATCCATCCATTTTCCAAACCTGCTTATCCTGATCAGGGTCGCAGCAAAGCTGGAGCCTGTCCCAAAACTTCAAAATCATGGAGATCTATCTACTCATGGAAAGATAATGAAGAAGACATTTAGGATCAACTTTGATAAGATATTTCAGTGCTGCAATCTACTGTACTTTTATTGAGTTATATTTGTAAGAGAATTAATCACATTTAGTAAAACATTAAGCTATTTTTATATAATGATGCATATATATACTTTCCAATAAGCAACTACTCTGCATTTTTAAACTCAACGCTAACATGACTGTGGGCACTGATTAAATATTCTGAATATTCTAAAATTTTAATTTATTTTAATACTGTTTTGTCATTTCACTTTAATACTTTTAATACATTTTTTTGTCTGTTACATACTGTATGTTCCCACCACTTTAATGATATTTAACATTTTGGGGAAACACGGGCTATCAAAATTGGAGCAAATAGTCAATTACGGTGCAGGCAAATATGTCACAAATTATACACACACCAGAGTAGTTTGGAGACCACCATCAGCCTGAATGCATATCTATGGGAGGAAAGCACAAGGCTGAGAAGAAGCCCATACAAATTCAGTTAGTCCTTGCAAGGTCTCGCCAAAAGGTATCTTAGCCCAGGCACATTTCCAGGAGTGTCTCAAAACACTTTTTCAGAATATCTTTATTGTCATTGTAACAAATACAACAAAATTAGGTTAAGTCCCTGTGGTGTCAAAATATAAATAAAATATAATTAAAAAAAGGATAAGAAAGGATAAGAAGAAATAAGGTAGAACACAAACATTCAACATAAGACCTTAATTGCACATGAACACTATTATTGCACAAGATGCCATCTATTGCACTGCTGCATTGGATCTGATTAGGTGGCATTCAGTACCCAAATAGCAACAGGGTAGAAACTGTTATTCAGTCTGTTAGTCTTTCTTTTGATGCTCCTATATCTCTTGCCTGATGGCAACAGTTGGAACATGTCATGAGCGGGGTTTGAGGAGTCTTTCAAGATGTTTTCCACTTTCTTGAGGCAGCGAGAGCTGTGCAGTTCATCCAGAGAGGGTAAAGAGCAGCTGATGATCTGCTGGGCAGTCTTTACGATCCGCTGAAGTGTTTTCCTCTGTGCTGTTGTGCAGCTGGAAAACCACACGCAGAGGCAGTATCACAGGATACTCTCAAAAGAACAGCGATAGAAGGGCACCAGCAGTTTTTGGGGGATGTTATTTTTCCTGAGGACTCTCAGGAAATAAAGTCTCTGCTGAGCCTTCTTCGCCAGCTCAGCTGTGTTCACACCCAAGGACAGGTCTTCTGTGATGTGGACTCCCAGGAAACAGAAGTCTGACACCCTCTCCACACAGTCCTCTCTGATGTAAAGTGGTTTGATGTCCATTTTCTTTTTCCTGAAGTCCACAACAAGCTCCTTGGTCTTACTTGTGGTCAGGAGCAGGTTGTTGTCAGTGCACCATACTGTCAGCCACTCCACTTCGTCCCTGTAGGCGGATTCATCCTCCCCAGAGATGAGCCCCACCACAGTAGTGTTGTCTGCAAATTTGACGATGGTGTTGCTGTGGTGGGAGGGGGCGCAATCATGTGTGTACAGCGTGAAGAGCAGGGGGCTCAGCACACACCCCTGAGGAGAGCCAGTGCTGATGCTGATGGAGAAGTGAGGGCCCACCCTAACCCTTTATGTGTGGTCTGTCAGGAAGTCTTTAATCCATATACAGGTGGAACACGGAAGTCCCAGGGCTAGCAGCTTGCACACCAATCTGTGAGGGAGGATAGTGTTAAAAGCAGAGCTAAAATCAATAAAGAGGAGACGTGTGTAGCTCCCCTGGTGCTCCAGATTGTACAGGCAGGGCTGGATTTATATGAAAAGAGGCCCTAGGCTATTCCACTTATGAGGCCGTTTCACCTTCCATTTTTAAGTTTCTAAATTACATGAGATAATAAAATTTTGCTAACAATTTGAATGTAGGCCCCTCTTGATCTTGAGGCCCTAGGCTGAAGCCTAGTTAGCCTATAGGAAAATCCGGCCCTGTGTACAGGGGTAGCATGAAGAGCAGCAGCAACAGCGTCCTCAGTAGACCTGTTAGCCTTGTAAGACAAATTGGTGTACATCAAAGGTGGGAGAGATGAAGGACATGATATGACTCTGGACCAGTCTCTCAAAACACTTCATCAACACCGGGGTGAGCTTCTATACCAGTCACCACCTCACCAGGCCACATTACATTTTTGATGAGTTTTATTCAGTTTTTTTTTTTTGTTGTTTTTGTTTTTGTACTGATATAAAAGCATTCCTGGCCTTATTGTATCTGTGTAGGCAGCCATCATTCATGCATTAGTAGTCAAACATAAAATGTGGTACATCATTTTTCAATGATTGTCATTAATGCCTTTGAAATAAAGCTACCAATAGCTGTACTTGCTTTAAACCTTCTTAAAGAAAAAGTTATATTTTATTTCTGTTGCTTAGCTCTAACTATTCATATGTAGTCATGTGCACATACAGTACTGTACATTAGGAATTATCTTTTCTTTACATTCTTAACAGCTAGCAAGACATAGGAATGTTGGCATTGAAGAGAATGGAAAGCAGTCCTGGTGCCCCTAGTGAATAGGAGGTGCCATAAGATGATACAGGATACCTCCATGCAGTAGTTGGTCCAAATTAGCAATGCCACAACTGAAATAAATATAGAAAGTCCAAAATGTTCAAAATATGGACAGAACTACAGAACTCAAAAAAATCAAATCCACTTGATTCAAGAAACAAAAATAATACAATAAATCTCTAAAGTTGAGAACAAGTAATACAAAATGGTCAAATGGACGCAGGCCTCTGGAATGTGATTATAGTCAGACTAGTACCTTCACTGGTTAACCTCAGACACAGGGTTCACCCCAGGCAACCTGCACCCAAACTCAAGAGGCAAGCTTCAAGGCCTACTCCGGCCCAAAAATGTGGAACATGCCTTTAGCAGTGCAAAAATACTTTTTAATGTTCCAGATATACAAAAATCCACTTCAATGGTGAGGAAACCACACACACTTCATGCTTAAAGAAACAACAGAAGAAGAATCTTTATAAATGAATGATTTATTTCTTTAAAAATAATTAAATAAGAGACAAAGAAAAAGAAAAGGCAAAGAATAAGTCAAAAGGATACAATACAATAAAATACAATACAGTTTATTTTTGTATAGCCCAAAATCACACAAGGAGTGCCGCAAAAGGCTTTAACAGGCCTTGTCTTTTGACAGCCCCCAGCCTTGACTCTCTAAGAAGACAAGAAAAAACTCCACAAATAAAACCTTTGTAGAAAAAAATGGAAGAAATTTCAGGAAAGGTAATTCAGAGAGGGACTCCTTTCCAGGTAAGAATAATAATAATAATAATAATAATTCTTTACATTTACATAGTGCATTTCTCACTACTCAGGTAGGTTGGGAGTGCAGTGGGTGTCGAACAATGGAGTAAATACAAAAACACAGAACAGAACACAAGTAATCCTCAACACAATACAGTAGTTCAATAGTAATAATACAAGAATAGAGTAAAATGAAAGAGTAGATTATATCACATAATAGGATTCCAAATTTTTAGGATCTGCCAAAAAAAGGAAATCCAAGGCAAACATGTCCAAATCCACAATTCAAACAGTAAAATCCGATAACCACAAGCAAAATTCAATAAATCAGGAAAATCCAAATAAAATAATACCCACAAGAAAGATGTCCACCCCTTGAACTCCAATGGTATACTACTGGGACCATCTCCTCAATGTCGATATGGAGGCTGAGGGTGGTCCTAAAGTAGTGACATTATGATGGAACTACCATTTGGGGTTCCACCCACAAAACACAAACTTTACTACACAATGCTTGAATACTAACCAATAGATAAACATAACAATATTAACAAATCACCAAAGAAAAACAGCAAATAAACATAGTCCAAACATGTTTTCATTATTAGAACAAAACACTCATGCCTTTCACCTCTCCTAAGATGCTTACAGATAAAAGAATTCCACAGAACTAGAAAATCATAAAAGAAAAACAGAAAATAAACATAGTCCAAACATGCTTTCAACATCATTATTAGAACAAAACACTCATGCCTTTCACCTCTGCTAAGATGCTTGCAGATAAAAGAATTCCACAGAACTAGAAAATCATAAAAGAGAAACAGCAAATAAACATAGTCTAAACATGTTTTCAGATTTTCTACAGCAGCATCATTATTAGAACAAAACACTCATGCCTTTCACCTCTGCTAAGATGCTTGCAGATGAAAGAATTCCACACAACTTTTAGCTTCATTATTAGTGCACTCTGAATAATGCATGTCAGTAAAAGAGAATGCACACATGATGTGACATTCAGGTGTATATGAAGACTTAGTTACCAGGTTTAAAAACTGGAGCATTTTTTACATTTTCTATTCACTTAATTGAAGACTTTGTTTATTGTATATTGTGTAACATCCACCTATTTATTTTCCTAACTTGCTTATTCAGGGTAGGGTTGTCTGGCAGCTGGAGCCACTGTAACAGCAGTCATATTGAAATAAATGATAATAGGACATGCCTACAGATACTAGTAGTGTACATAAAATGTCTTTAATACCATTTTACAATATCATGTAGGCAGAACTGTTTTAATGCCAACTCAAGTGATGAAAAGATCAATGTGCTGTTGTTAGTTGGTACTGGATATGGAGTGCCTGATACTAATTGTAGATCAAATTTCTTTAACATAAAATGGAGAATTAAAATAGGTGCTGATGTCTCAAGCTAAAATTGTTGGCTATCATCTGAACATGATATATGGTGGCACTTCACTGGTAAATTACAGTGTCAGAGAAATATTAAATTATTATAATCCTTAGATCTTACAGCCATGATCTTGTTTTTAGTCTGTAATGAAGAAGCAGAACGTGGCAAAAGGGTTGTGGTACCCTCACGGCATAACCCCATATAATGAGGTTGTCAAAGTCAAGGTAATGAAAAGTAAGAACAGTCTGAGTCATTAACAGAATGATAAAATGGTATAATACTGGTGTCTGCAGAGGAGCTCTGTCACTCTCAGTTGTGGGTTTGCTGATGAACGCCAATTTCTGGTTTGGAGTGTGTCTATGTGGAGCACAGGGTGGAAGAGATAGGGCTTTTGAAACTTGAGGGAATGATGTCAGTGCTGCCAGTGGTCTTCAGGTCTATGGATAGAAAGGCAGAAGGTGTTAGTGATAGCATCTGCCCATGTCTCAGAGAGTCAGTGCTTACCTTGTTGGAGCGAAGAAGGTGTCCACAGTGGTAGAAATTTAATCGAAATAAATACCCCAAAAAACTAAGCAGGAGGAAGCTTGTCATCCATCTTTATTTCTTTTCCCAAAAAGGGATATCCCTGCAGCTAACGGAACAGTAGGAGGAATTGTCCCTGAGCCGAGAGCCTTATTTATACCCACTTAGCTCACATATCAGATTTGCATATATCAGTTATAATACAAAAGGATACATCTTATTGGCTACAAAAACAAGGGACCTTGATCACACAGTGTAATGCTTTATTGATTTATTAAACCATACAACTCATGCACTGGCCATTGTGCTCCATGCTTCCCATTCGTACCTCTAATTAGTTAAAGCCTCACCCCTTACTCCCACCACACTCATCCTCCTGTATACATACAGCTTATTAGCTGATCATTCATTATCTCCTATCTTGAGCAGCACATCCTGCACAGCCAAGCTCATTCAGACAGCCTGCAACCTGTCATTTAATCCCAAGTGATTGCTGAGATGTTATAACATACAACATTTGTCTTTTCTTTCAAATTTCTAAGTGCATCTGTCTTATAAGTGTAATGGCAATACCATGTGCACGCTCAGCCACTGTTGCATAAAATGTCATCAAGCCATCTTTCATGCATTTCTAAATAAGTTAAATTGCTTTTATTGTTTTACATTTACGGCCAAGAACATTATGTTGCCTGCTTTGATTTCAAGGAACAGGAAAAGTGAGCTGCTGCGGCTAAGGTTCGCACAAGACACCATGCAGCCACAGAGATGACCGTGGGATCTGGTGGTGGCAGAAGGATACTGTTAGACTGTAATGAGTCTTTCGTTCTGGAACAGTAAGAGATAGTACTTAACTTGAAGGGAGGTCAACAAATAAATAATGTCAATACCATATTCCATAAAAAGGAATATAATTATTAATGAATTAATAAATAAATACACATCTAACATTGTACCTTTCTTATATGGTAAAACTTGCCCCTCCAACATCGTCTACATATGACCTCATCTCATACCTTGTCCTGCAGCAACGTTTACTTGCTTCAGTGTGCATGACTGCAGGTGTTTCACTGTTCTTTAGTCAAGAGTGACTGTCAAAGGAGGCAAAAAAGAACAAGCTGAAGTAACTGCTCTGAAGGTAAAATTGAAAAATGTCTCTCGGTTTTAGGACAGACAAGTTTACAAATTCATCAGTGCTTTTCAACAGGAGATTTTGAAATTTCAAAAATGTGTACAGAGAGTTGTGTTCAAGATACTGTGTCTCAACAAATATTTAAATGCCCTGAGAAATTTCCTTGACGGCTAAGTGTGCCATGTTTCAAGAAAATCAGCCCACTGGCAAGGACAGAAAAACAGTCATGGCTATCTCAGTAGGTGCTTTTTTGTGTTATATACAAACATACCTAAATGATACAGGAAGAAATTCATTTAATAGTAAGCAACTAATTACAAACTCTAATATCAAAACTAGTCATCACTGAATGATAGTGAAGACAACAGAGATAATTACTGGGGTGCCTCTCCCTTCACTACAGGACATATTTTACAAATGCAGTGTCCGCAAGGCCTGTAGCATTGTGCAGGACCCCTTACACCTCTCACATGGACTTTTCACACTTCTGCCATCCAAGAGAAGATACTGCAGCATCAAAGCCAGATCTGCCAGGCTGCAGGACAGTTTTTACCCCCAAGCTGTTAGACTCCTTAACACCATGCTGCACCCTGGGATCTTCCACACGGCCTCAACCACCTCTAAAAACAGAACTTTTGTACATGCAAGCCACTTTCCTGCAAAGACGAGTGTGCATGTAGAGAAGAACTGAAAATCTCCTACTGATCTTTAAGTATTTTGACACTCTTGATATCCTTCTGCTGTGAAACATTCTGACCTGTCATTGTTTACACATGTCGTAAACAACTATTATCATACACTGATCATTTCTGTATTATCTATATCTATTATTTATTTATTATATTACATATCTATTGACTATATTTATGTATCTAGATTGCAAATACCATACATTGCATCAATGTTCATATTGCTGACTACACGTCAATATTGCTGCGACTTCTTTGTCTTGTCTTTGCACAATGTCTTGTCTTGTTTGTGTTTTTATTTTAAATTTTAATTTTAATTCTATTTTTAATTTATTATTTGCACATCATGTTTGTGCACTGTGGACCCGGAGCTTCGCAATTTCGTCTATCTGTATACTTGTATATGGTTGAGATGACAATAAAGTTCACTATGACTTTGACTTTGACTGACTCTGTAACTTCCAAAAAAAAAAGTGTTTTTCTTTATGTGAAGTGTTGAGCTACTCATCATGTGTTTTATTTGAGGCAATCTTTCATGGAGAGGATGGCTATTATAAGATATTTTGCCAATAAAGTACATTACCTTAGACAAGAGCTTCACTATCACAAGACATTATATTGTTTAGATATTGTCTGTTTTGAATAGAATTGATGCGATTGGTGATTAAATGTCATACAATGGTTTACAACTAGCAATCATTGTAAGCAATAGTATTAAGAGTGAGAAGTATGATGAGGAATTAGTCACATTTGATAGTGGGGGAAAATGAAGATTTTTCCAAGACTAATTAATACTTCTAAATTATCCTGCTTGATACACAGAACTGCTTTTAGCAAATGCTGGTTGCTTGGTCATGCTCTGAAATTTCTGAGGCAGGCTGACATGAGTTGGATTACAGAGGGATCACTGGTGTACTTGTGTGATTGTCCAAATCACAATTCAGCATCCACAGGCCTTGGAAGGTTTGAATAGTATTGTTTGTGCCCTGTTTCTGTAAGGAGTTAACTTTGTTAAAGTGATATAGTGGACAAACTGAAATCAAACACAGTTTAATTATGGAAAGCAGCACAAGAGAGTTTACATGGACTATTCATGGTGCTATTTCTATCACCTACTGTTTCACCTTACCTATGTCACTGCCAGTTTCTCTCACTTTTCATGTCTACCTCATGCAACATGACTTCCATGTTCTGGCTCTTCTTTGTTTATTTCACAAATGCTGTCTAGAAAACGCTGATGATCACATTGAAAGGCACACCCATCTCAGTATTGGACTACCAAACTAAAAGTGTGCTTGTTCTTGTTAAAGGTAGAGGATGGCAGGTGGTGGAAAATCATTGGCGCTCAGGACTTTCTCACTTTCAAATCTCTATTTTTCATATCTTCACAGACAGATGTATATCTTTTCTGGTTATCAGTTTTCACACACATAAAGTTGTATCACAATAATGTTTTATACCTGAGCAATGATGTAGTAATATTACTTATTATGGTAGGCTTTAAGGTATTCAGGCTGTCTGAAATATATTGCTGCTTCAGCTACTATTAAAGTCTAGTAAATTCTATTAATGCTTCAGGAAATTCAAATCTTTAAATACACAAATGTAAATCTAATAAACACATTAGTCTTGTGTTCATTTATTATTCTTTATTTTCTATTTAGCATTATTCAGGGAAACTTATGATACCCCTTTTCCCTATATTTATAGTTAGTGTTACTTCTGCTAAGTTGCATTATGAAACTAATGAAAGTCACAAATAATTATGCAACATTTGAAGTTCCATAGGAAATTAACAATGAGTAAGATAGACATTTTTATTAAACTACAATTGTTAGCAAAAGTGAATGAACACTAGTATAATCCACAATAGTGAAATGTTGTATTTATAGAAGCAAATAAAGTACTTATTTTTCTTTTTAGTTCTTTAATTTGTATGTCACTGTAATTTGTAACCATAATTGTTATATATTTTATGGCCATTAGCTGTTCTCTGGATGAGACCCCAAGCCAGAATAACACTCACCCACCAAAATACAGAAACAAAGGAGCTTATTTTAAGGGGAAAAAAGTTTTCATGGATGTACAAGGGCACAGGTTTACACAAAAAAGTGGAAATGAGAAATGCTCAGTTAACTGCCTATTACAATACGTAGTAGTTTGCATCCTGTATACATTCCAGCTCCTTCCCTCATCTACAATCGACCTATTTCCCAAATGAGCCATTGACTCCATTTTGCTCACCATTCCAAGCTCATCCAGCTGAGAGACCAGAGGTCTTTTCAGAAGCATACCCTAGAAGACTTCCAGAGCACTGGCCATCAAGCTTAGTAGTCCCTCATGTTGTTCAGAACTCCTTTGAATGGCCAGGTACCCACAACTGTGGCTGGGACACAGCTGCAGCCTCATGCTGCTTCCGAGAGGTCCAGAGGATTGACTACTGGCTCAGGAATCTACTTCAGCAGCCTTCAATGTCTTGTCCTGGGTGTGACCTCTTCCAACCCCTAAATGGACTCCATTTGAGATAAGATGGCTCTCCAGCATCTCATCTGGGCCATGGTCCATGCCAAGTACCAGATAGCTCATTGACATCCCATCCTACAAAATCTTCAGGTCAGGATGACTATTTGAAAGGCCAGTTGCCATCCTATCAGTGCATTTTCTGTTAGCTCCAAATACAGTAGTCCTGTATCATTGATAAGAAAAGGGAAGGCAGACTTGGCAGCTCCCATACTGCCTGGTGTTCAATATAGGCCGTGGGATCTTAATTATTCTAAAGAGAAAACCTCTTCTGCCATGTACAGATGTGACAAATGTTTCCTAGTTTTCATCCTTTCTCCTATAACTACAATCTATAACTTAGTGTAAACAGAGAATCTACTTCCATAACCCCACCCAGCAGATGTTAAAGTACAGTGGCACTTGTATGATCACTCCAGTCACCAGTGTGGTTTCCTTTTTTATAATGCAATGCCTGCTACAGTATACTCATCCCCAGCATTATGCCTTTCGCTTTGCCAGCTAGACAGCCTGTTAGTATATGTAGACAGTAACCATTTTTAGGAACACTATCCTATTAACCCGGTAGTCTTCTCCTCCATAAAACTTGTTTTATGCCTCCATCTCACTATATACAGCATGCAGATATAATATAGTCAAGAGGTCTAGTTGCTATTAAGCCAAACATCAGAATGTGGAAGACGTATGATCCAGGCAACTCTAGTATGATTGAAGGCGTTAAACATGGTAATCTAGCATCTCAGATGAAGCATCCCTCATACAATGTAGTGTAACATTTACTGAAAAAGAGCAATAAACAAAATCATCAAGTGAGCAGCAGTTCTGTTTTTTAATGGAGATGACAGAGGGGAAGGCCATACCCATTTACGCTAAACAAATCCACAAATATTGAAATAACATGTCTTTACAACAGTGGTATGCAGAAGGGTATCTCTGATCACACAACTCATTGGTGCAGAAGTGCAGGGGCCACAATAGTACAATAGACCATGCTTTGTTCTACTCCTGCCCATTAAGACCAGGAAGATGACCCCACAGTAGAAACATCTGGATTTTTGCTGCAATATACAGATGGCAGGATCAGAATTTAGTTTAAGTAAAATGAATCCATGGGTACATACTGATATGTGTCTTAAGTACATGCGGCATGCAGTAATATAATGATGTGGAGAATGTTTCCATGGTACAAATTAGTCTTTTTAAATCCAAATATGTGCCATTTTGAATGTCACAACACACCTAAACATTGTTGTTGACCTGTGTATCCCTTTATGGGCACATTCTACCCTTTTCAACTGCATACTTCCTGTAGGTTCATGTGCCATGCCACATAGCATACATCATTTCAAGCTAGTTCAATAAACATGACAGTGACGTTGATTTACTTAAAATGCCTGCACAGTCCTCACATCTCAATCAAGAACAGCATCCTTAAGATTAGGTGGAAATGGAAGCTGGCAGGATGAATGTGTTCTCAAAAATTGGCAGGAGCTTCACCATACTACTTACTCAGCAAAATGTTTCCAGCACCTTGTTGAATCCATACTCTGTAGAGTTCAGGCTGTACTTGACACAAATAAGGGCCTACCAGGAACAAGACAGGTGAACCAGAAAAGTGGCCACTAGGTTTTACGTGCACACATAAATACACATTTCCATCCATTCATCTGTCCATATTGCGATAACAGGGGTTAGACTCTATCCTAGCACCATTATATACGGTACAAGGCAGGGACCAAAACAAAGTGCCATGGTAACTAGTGTTGTGCAATACATTGGCACTAAATTGCACCAAACTACCAAATTTTTAAAACAATACTATACCAGTTTTATTCTAAAATCAGTATTGGAAATTAATGGTTGCGTACCTGCACCTTGTGCTCTGCCCTGACACCACCGCTTTGAAGCAATGCTTGCATATTTGTGTGCTCAGAACTCTCAAAGGGGAATTCCGTTTTGTATGTCAGTGCGCTTGAATCTCCCAAAGAGAATAGTGTGGCAATCGTGCTGCCTCAGATACTTGGAGATTGAAGTGCGGAGGAGAAGCTGGGAGTCAGGGTTGTTGTGCAATGAAATGGCAGGTTTTGTTAAATGTGAGTTGGTTTGGTATCATTTGAGGTGCAAAAGTTTGTACTGGCACCAAAATCAAAATTTTAGTATCAACACTAGTGCCAACACATACAACAGTCATAGATTCTGACATTTGGCCTATACAGAATTACAAGTGAATCTAACCGGCACTGCTTTGGGATTTGGAAGAAAAACTGGTTAACACACACAATATAGGGTTAGTTATAAACTCCACACAGAGAGTCATTCAAACTCAAGGCCCTTGAGTGTACACATAATTTACATGAATATCAAATATTTAACCAGGCAGTTTTGATGATTCAGGATAAGAAACAACCCAGGATGGCACTCTAGTCCATCATAAGGTACACATGTTCATCACCACTCTCTCTCAAACTAGATGAGCGTATAGTTTCTAATTAACAAACATGTATCACTTCGTTATTAATCATCTAACAAAAAGATAGATACATTTTAAATCTCCACAAAAATTGTAAATATCATTTGAGACATGGTGGTCGTAATTTTTTATTTTGATATATTATAAGCTGTGTAATATCATTAAAGAAAAGTTTTCATGGACAACCTTGGTGTAAGCATGGTGTGCTGGCCCGTCTGATTATTAGCCAAGGGTAATTTTTCAGTCCTCATGCATCAGTTTCATAATTGCTATTGGCAAAACAACATTGTGAGATGAGACCTTGGCAAGCCTTACTAGCAAGATAAGGGAGCTGAAGCAATTTCCTTTCAATCATGGTTGGATTCTAGTTCATCACAGAGCACAGTTGTGCCCACATTCATATTCACTGTGATTGAACTAATTTACATTCATCCATCGACGTCATTGGATACAGGGAGAAGATCTGAACTGCTGCAGGAAGTCAGGATAACATGAGGCTTTCATACAGTTCATACTCCAGCCTGGAATATAACCAGCATTCCAGCAATGTGAAATGCCACACTACCCACTGTGCTATTCTGATGGCAGAGTTTGAAAATGGGTGCGGTATGTGCTATTAAAATAGTAATGTGTGTTTGTTTTTCTGAACAAGGCATCTGCATATTTTTAAAACTCTTGTGTTGGAGCAGAGCCTGAAACGTTCATCCCAGTTGCTCTCACCTTCCTGCATACCATTTCTTCCATGACAACTCAGAGTTTTCTCCTCTCAGTACTGGACATACTATTTTTTTAAGACTGAAACTGTTAATAGCAGCATTTATATTATAACGTACAAATGAACGACAACCATTATATACAGAGGGTAGCTGCAACCATGAGAAGAGCGACTAGGCTGATTCCAAGGCTACAGGAGTTGAATTATGAGGAACGATTAAAAGAGCTGAGCCTATACAGTTTAAGCAAAAGAAGATTGAAGTGTTTAAAATTACACAGTACAGTGGATCGAGACTGTTATTTTAAAATGAGTTCATCAAGAACACAGGGACATAGTTGGCAACTTGTTAAGGGTAAATTTTGCACAAACATTAGGAAGTTTTTCCTTACACAAAAAATGATAGACACTTGGAATAAGCTACCAAGTAGTGTGGTAGACAGTAAGACCTTAGGGACTTTCAAAACTTGACTTGATGTTTTTTGAAAGAAAAAGTGGATAGGACTGGCGAGCTTTGTTGGGCTGAATGGCCTGTTCTCGTCTAGTGTGCTCTACTGTTCTAATGTTCATGCCCAAGAGGAAAGAGGCATGGAAAGATGGTTGTGCACATTTTAGATAGTATAGCTCCTTTACCAAAAGCATAAATTACAAATATCAGTCTGAAAATGTATGACTTATGATCATAAATAATTACGGTAGCAAGGTTATGCCAATTAACACATCAGAACAGAGCAATCAACAGAGATATTTTATTACAACAAAATATCTTGGTGTCATACCCAAAGTTAAAAGATTAGCAAAAAGAAACTGCAAAAATTCCCTACCTAACATGACTATGATCATTTATAAAACAACACAAAAGAAGAACAGCACACAATACCCCCAATAAGTAAATAATAAAAGGGGTGACACATTGAGTGCACATCCCAAAAACAAGCGGGACTGGATAACTGGCTACTCTGAACTTGTCTCATATGTGTGAGTGTGGGTGTGTGCTTGACTGTGCCCAGATGGGCACCACACTGGGTGCTGGCTCTGCCTCGTGCCCGATACTGTTGAGATACTGTATATGATCAGATGGAGTGGAAAAAGCAGGAAAGAGCCCGAAGACTTATGAGAAACATAAGATGCAAGCACATTACAATTGAAGCCAAAACGTGTGATGTAGACTTTGAAATACTGACTGAATTTGTCCATGTTACAGCCTTGGAGGGAGGTGTATCATCCTGTTGATGTTTATTTTTAAACTGTTTCACTCTGATATCAGGACTCTTAATGGTGAGTAATTCTGAGCAAACTTCTAATAACATGTTCTTTTACAGACCGCTGTATTGAAATGGTAATGCCTTCAAATGAACATCTGGACAGGTCTGATCACCCTACAAGCTTATTATTGATAGCAGCAATTCTCCAGTATCCAAGCTAGATGTTTTTATGTGCATTTGGGGGTTTGTTGTTTATTATATTTTATAAATATTATATATATTTCCTCTCTTAAGCTTCTGTAAAGTTGTAATTTTCCCATGAGGATAAATGAAGTATCTATTACAGTGGGGTGAATGATGAAGCGGCGCAAATTTGAATGATTGTAGCACAAACTGGAGAAATCCCCATAAAATTCTAACAAAAGAAATCAAAAATTTAAACAAAACACATACTCAATGGCGCTATATAGCTGGGGCAGTTGTCCATTTTAAACTGGTCAGTCTAGTGACTCTCTCTCTCTCTCTCTCTCTCTCTCTAGTGATATCAGGTCCAAAATGAGATGCCACCTTCCAGAAGCATCTCCCTTTTACACTGAGTAGACAAGAAGGGGAGGGGCTTCCTTGACTTTTTCAAGGCTGTGAGGTAAAAAGTAGACAAGACTGCTAGTGTCAGGAAGATGATCCTCTGGTACGCATGTGTGACATGTCATGTGTGATGCTATCTGTCTACTCTGATCCTACACAATCCTGCACTGGGAAGATCAGGTACAAAAAATAGATAGATAGGATGATTAAATATAACTTCACAATCTGGATAAATACATTGATGTTCCATCCTTCTAAGTGTTCAGAGTAAAAGACACAGGGAACAGTTGGGAAACAAACATAATGTATATTAAACTAATTGACCAGTATAACTTTTTTCTGGTGAAACTACTGGCAAGTCAAAGTACTTCTTGTGAAATTTGTAACATTTGCCAAAGGTAATCACTAAAAGAAGCAGTTGTCTCAATTAATGGCTTTTTTAAAAACTGGCCCATGACAAGCTACAGTACTTTTGAAAAAATGAAAATCAAAGGCATTACCATACAATAAGAAAGCTACAGAAAGTGACTCCTGAAAAAAAAAAACAATGAAGTATAATAATTTTGCTCACTTGCATCCAAAGATTTTTATCACATAAAGGATTTTTGGCTGATGAACAATAGCTGGTTTACCACTGTTGGCCTTTTGTTAGCAGTGCCAACTTCCCACCTCTCAGAGGGACCAAGTCAGAGATGTGACTTACAGCTCTGTGGACTCTGGCAGACTAGAGCAATGAAGAAAGAAAGAAAAACAAAGAAGACAAAACAGTAGTCTGCAGGATTGAAAGCATGTCTATTTAAGGAACACAGTCACCTGCTACCAGAAAAACAAACTGACGATATGCTGAGCTATGAAACATTACACAGTGCCAAAAGGCAAGCCTGGAAACACACAATAACTTGGGCTGTTACAAATGACAGTAATCAATCATTTCATAATGTTTTATTGTCAATAGCAGTTAACAAAAGCATAGTCAGCAACTAACAGACACACTATTTTTCACTACTGCTGATTTCTGCTTGGGAAAATATCCATGATGGACTGCATCATGAGACAGAATTTGATTTGGCTCAAGAATCTCATGGAGGGGCATTTCTAAAGTAAAAATTTCACTTTAACTTGTGAGAAATATGTATCACTCACACTGGTGCACTGCTGATGCATACGTCAGGAGTCCCAACTTTGGATCTCAGGCAGTCAATGTCTAGTGCAATGTACAGGGTTTATCCTGTGTGTATGGAGTTTTCAAACAAATTCTAAACATATAGATAGACAGAATCAGGTGCACTAATTCAGGTGAAAATGATAGATAGATAGATAGATAGATAGATAGATAGATAGATAGATAGATAGATAGATAGATAGATAGATAGATAGATAGATAGATAGATAGATAGATAGATAGATAGATAGATAGATAGATAGATAGATAGATAGATAGATAGATAGATAGATAGATAGATAGATAGATAGAAATTTATCTTGAAGGAACTTGCAGGGTTACAGTAGCAGACAAAAAGGCACATATAACAAGAATTATAGCCTTAGATTAGCTAAAAAGGTACAAAATGACATGAAGTACTGTATCTGTAAGTACATTAACAAAGTATAAGAATTTACTAAGTGCAAAATAATTAGAATTGCACATACTTAGAAGTTACAGTTTTACAATACTAGATGATATTGGCTTAGCATAATGCACAAAACGTCATTGTCTGTTAAGATATGGGGTAGTTTTAGTCATTTTGGGGCCTAAGGCAAACACAGACATGGGGCCCTCCACAAACCCTGCAATCACAATTTTTCAGTCCTTAATTATTCAAGAAAGACCAGTTGGTAATTTGATGTAGAATGATGTCGATTTACCTGGAATTGCATAGGTAACAAATCACAAAACACACTCAGTTTTGCAAATGCACCAACTGTAAAATCTTAGTTTCATTAACTATATGACCTCTGTGCGATAACACTGTACTTTGTCTATTCAGTGAGTACAGATGGAAGATCTGTCATTGGTTGCCATCATTTCCCTTGGTTTTCCAGCAGACTCTCTGATAAAAGTTGTTAATAGTCTTCTTATAGTCTTGACCTGCTTATCTTTTCTCCATTCCTCATCTGCACGTGATAGTTACCGCTTGTTAATCTGTGCCCCTCTTGATTTTTTGTAAAAATTCTGTCCTTGACCTGAACTGGTCCCCTCTTCACTGAGCAGTGCTCTTTATCCGACAGCTGTTTTGGCTAGAGCACTGGGTCATCTTCAAGTTGGTCAGTAAGGTGACTGCTACTTACTATCTGTTTATTATTATCAATACTGTTATCTTCCTCAGTTCTGTTACCACATCCAGTGGAAGTCGAAGGATCCTGGAAGGTTGTCTTGCATGTAGCAGCAGCATCACTTCAGCAACCTGGGATGGCACTGCTGGGAGCTCCTATTCGCTTGCAATCTAGCGGTGGGGTCTGAGACATTCTTTAGTAGGCATTTTGCATAGCATATATATTTTTTGAAAGTCAAAATTAATAGGCGAAAAGTATATAAAAACAAAACAAACATTTCTAACCATAAGTTTGAGGTGTTTTATGGGGCCCTTGGTAGCTGGGGGGCCCAAGGCAATTGCCTACCTTTCCTAATGGTATCTACTAGAGCAGTTCAGTACTATGCAGCACACAGGGAACAAGACCACCAGAAAAGTGAGGTGACCCATTATACATCCTGATGGCTGAGGGTGGAAATGACCTCATATATGGTTCCTGGGACCAATGCAGTTGTCTTAGTCTGTTACTGAATGCACTCCTCTATTTAGTCAAAATCTCATATATGGGGTGAGAGTCATTGTCCAGGATAGACTGCAGCTTCCTCAATGATGACTACTGTACCACTTCCACCAGTGAGTCCAAACTGATTTCCAAGCTAGAACCAACCTCTCTGATCAGTTTATTTAGTCTGTTGCCATCACCTGCACTAATGCTGTTTCCCCAGAAGACTACAGACTGATAGAAATTATGTAAGAGTGGCTTGCATACATCAAATGACCTTGGCCTCATCAGGAAATAGAGATGACCTTATTTTTTTCTGTCTACAACCTCCATGTTGGTACTCCACTCAAGCCTGTTGTTCAGATCCACCGTCAAGATGTTCCTGAAGTATAATCTCATTTTTCTTTTTGATGTTGAAGTGTAGGTGGTTCGATTTACACCATTCAACAAAGAACTCCACAGGTTTCTTGCATTGATTTTCCTGTCCATTGCTGATGCGCCCAACTATGGCAGTAGCATCAGAACATTTCTGTAGTTGATTTGATTCAGTAATGTATTGAAAGTCTAAAGGTGTACAGGGTAAACACAAAAGCAGCCAGTACCATTCCCTGTGAGACCCCAATGTGTCTTATGACCATGTCAGATACACAGTTTTTAAGCCTTACAAACTGTGGTCTGAAACTTAAGTAGTCCGTTATCCAGGACACAAAGAGAGAATCAGCCCTCATTGACTGGATCTTCTCACCCAGTAGTTTGGGCTGTATGGAGTTGAATACTCTAGAGAAGTCAAAAAACAATATTCTCATCATGCTACCCTGCTTCTCCAGATGGGGGTAGGCTATATTCAGCAAATATATGATAACATTGTCCGCTTCTGTGTGATCCTGATAGGCAAACTGCAGAGGGCCCAGTGCTGTGTTACAATGGTATCCTTTCCAAGGTCTTCATAATGTGTGAAGTCAAAGCCACTGATTGATAGTCAGTTAAGACTTTTGATCTATATAATCTTGGGGACAGGTGTCACACTAGATGTTTTCCATAGAGCTTTGTAGGATCAGCCTCAGTCGGTGGATACTGACGGACTGAGAGATGGACCTCACAGACTGCCCAGACACATGAGTGTGTAAACCATGAGCAGAAAGGCCACAGTCAAATCTGTTCATTTAATTGATTTAAGTCATTAGCCCACTGTGCACTTACCAGAGCTGGTCTAAAATCAAAATGTTTAAAGCCAGTGATATTTTTCATTCCTTTCCACACTTTTTTAGTTTCAACTTGGCCCTAAGCTCTCTCCTGTAGTTTTCTATAGCCTCCTCAGTATTTTCCTTGAGTTCTCTTTCTACCCTCTTCATACTTCCCCAAAATCCCTTCCCCATCACCATCATTATCAGCTCCTAAGGCTCTTTTTTGTTGGTTAAGTTGAGCCTTCAGTTCAAATGTGACTAATGCTTTGTTGATAGGGTATCAGCAAACAGTCCTTGATGGAATAACAGCACCTACACCAACATGAAAGTACTCAATAATGCAGTCAGTAAGTCCATCAATATCCTCATCATACCATACATACTATAAAACTCCTTCTCGCCTATAATTTCAAACCCACTCCTTCAAACCAGACCCTCAAATAGTCAAGTGCTTCAAGTGAACACTTCCCCCATTGGGGAAAACTGGGTAATGCAGAACAATGAGCCTATTTTAGGGTGATAATATATATTGGCCTAGAGAGTGCGCTTTGTGGTGGACTGATGTCTTATACAGTGTTTTTGTTTCTATTTTTACACCCAACACCACCATAACTGTGAGCTCTGCGAGTAGGTTAGAAGATGGATGGAGGAAAAGGTGTCTATGTTTGAACTGTACTTCTATTCCCTTGCCATTTTTGTTTTTGTCATTTTTGCCATTTACTCTGAGTTTCATTTGTGTTTACCCCAGTCCTAATTAATTAAGGTAATCAGAGGTTTCCTTAATTAGATCATCAATTACTTGATAGTTCTCTTTAGAATACCTGCTACCACATCTAACTTGCTGTGGCACTAATATGCTGGCATGACTTTTGTTCTTTGTCTCTCTTTTGAGTATGTTTTGAGGTCTTGGAGCATTACGTTTTGCAATGTTTTAATTTTTGTTACTTTATATTTAGGATTTCATGATAAGAAAAAGCACCAATGATTGCAATGTTTGCTCTTAGGGTGTTGATGAAGAAGTATAGGGAAGGCCAGAAGGAGTTGCATTGCATCTTTGTGGACCTGGAGAAAGCATATGACAGGGTGCCTCGAGAGGAGTTGTGGTATTGTATGAGGAAGTCATGAGTTGCAGAGAAGTATGTAAGAGTTGTATGGTATATGTACGAGGGAAGTGTGACAGTGGTGAGGTACACTGTAGAAGTGACAGATGCATTCATCGTGGAGGTAGGATTACATCAGGGATCAACTCTGAGCCTTTACTTAATTGCAATGGTGATGGACAGGTTGACAGATTAGACAGGAGTCCCCGTTGACTATGATGTTTGCTGATGACATTGTGATCTGTAGCAATAGTAGGGAGCAGGTTCAGGAGACCTTGGAGAGGTGGAGATATGTTCTAGAGAGGAGAGGAATGAAGGTCAGTAAGAACAAGACAGAATACATGTGTGTGAATGTGAGGGAGGTCAGTGGAATGGTGAGGATGCAAGGAGTACAGTTTGCGAAGTTGGATGAGTTTACTTGGGATCAACAGTACAGAGTAACAAGGATTGTGGAAGAGAGGTGAAAAAGAGAGTGCAGGCAGGGTGGAATGGGTGTAGAAGAGTGTCAGGAGTGATTTGTGACAGATGGGTTTGAAAAGAGTGAAAGGGAAGGTCTACAGGATGGTAGTGAGACCAACTATGTTTTATGGGTTGGAGACAGTGGCACTTACCCAAAACACAGGAGGCAGAGCTGGAGGTGGCAGAAATAAAGATGCTAAGATTTGCATTGGGTGTGACGTGGATGGACAGGACTAGAAAAAAATATATAGGAGGGTCAGCACAGGTTGGACAGATTGCGTTGGTTTGGACATGTGCAGAGGAGAGATGCTGGGTATACTGGGAAAAGGATGCTAAGGATAGAGCTGCCAGACAAAAGAAAAAGAGGAAGGCCTAAGAGAAGGTTTATGGATGTGGTGAGAGAGGACATGCAGGTGATGGGTGTAACAGAACAAGATGTAAAGGACAGAAAGATATGGAAGAAGATGATCCACTGTGGACACCCCTAATGGGAGCAGTCGATAGAAGAAGAAGATATTTAGGATTTAGAATTTTGGATTTTTTCATTTTGGCTTGTGTTAACTCTTTTGCCAATTATTCCAATTATTTTTTTTGTTTGTTTTTTGAGTTTAAAATTTTGCATTTTTATTTTTTTTTACTTACATACAGCTGGAATATATACCGGTAGTTGCAAACTGGCTCATTAGGTGGTTTCCTTTTCCATTAGATGTTTCAGCACTGTCACAATTTTTTCTGAAGTGTGTGCTGGCCAGGTTCTTCTGGTTTGACTTGGACTACTGCTCCTCTCTCTTCTTCATTGTAATGCTCTCCCTGCTTCTTAGCCCACTGTGTTGCACAGTTTAATGCATTGCTGTCCTCTAATGCCCATGGTCCTCTATGTTCTCCATAGTGAATGCCCAGGAAAATCGTTGACTCCAACTTCTATTGTTCAGCATATTACTTTCCATCTATTTTCTACCCACTCATCAGAAAGTGTAAAATATTTACTGAGTTTTCTCTATACGATCCTTCCATGTCACTGTCAATTCTGGCATAATGCTTTATTGACTATATCCCATGCAAAGGTGAATCGAGAATAGATATCCATCCTCACTTCCCAGTCTATGCTATAGCTAATAGGCCACTGTTGCAGGTATTAAAGGCCTTTTCTCCAGTCTTAATAAACTGGATAAGCCTCAGTTTGTCTATGGATTTTCTTGCATCTCTATTCTGTATTGTCTCCTCCAGAAACCTTGTCAATGATGCTAGCATCCTATCATGCTTCTATCAATATCTCCCCTCTACCAATGCAGTTCTTAATGAAGACAGGATATTTTGCAAGACGGCTGACTTTCCATACAGTGTACAGCTTGAGTGTCTCTTCATTTTCCATATTACAAGATTTGTGGAGTTTGGGAGAATATAACAAATGCTACTCAGTAGGAACCTTAATCTGCTCCCCTCCACTAACCACGTCTTGGTTGTGTGTAATTCTCCTTTCTTTGGCTTCTTCCCACTGTGTCCATATCTGCTGCTGCTTTTTTCCCCACTGTTTCTGCCATCCACTCCAACTTTATCTTGTGCCAGATCTCTGTCTGCATCATCTCTCTACTCTCTTTTTGTCTTTTTACCAGCTTGAATGCAGGACATGCTCTAATGGCTACCCCCTTAGTGGGCCCTAGTAATGTGATGGTGAACTTTTTAAATTCCTTAATAGTAAACAAAATTGAACAATTCAAAGTTTGTTTGTTTGTTTTTTTTTTACTTTTACAGTTCACGTACGTTTGTGACAGTCCATCATCATTATATGCTGCATAACACTGCAATCTTTTCCTGAAAGGTCAGGGGATAAATAAGCCACACTTTGATTTTCAGGACCCAGCTTCCCTGTTCACAGATGTGAAGAGATAAGATTGTCAACGGAACTCCTGAGTTGAACTGCCTTGCACCTAATGCTGACTGGTTAAGCTTTGGTCTCCTCTGACTGCGAACATAACTAGGTTCATTTACAATTGTGATGAGTAAATTACAGATAGATAAGACATAGAATACTTCATGTTATTCAAATCAGATTAGAACCCTGCTTTCCCTACCAAATTAAAAGCTGGAAAAGTGAAAGATGTAATATGAAGTAATCACTCAGAGATACTCAGATATTCAAAAAGTTAGAAATAGTTCAGTATGCACAGTTAATTGAGGTCTAGACATGATCTTTTCAGGATAAAAGGTGTATAATGTCAGCTACTCAATCAAACCTCAATTAAGAATATCACATAGACTTACGCCTTGACTTGACCATTTCTAGGGCTATTGCATTAAACCTTTGACTATTTACATGCTAGTTTTGGTTAAAGTTGGATAACAATCTCATAGTATTGCAATTAAATATAATTATATACTGTGGAAGATTGTGGGTTCGCTTTAATGAATTATTATTATTATTATTATTATTGCAAAAAAAAATGGATTGTAAGATATATGTGTAAAATTGTAAACATCTTTATAGCTTGTGACCTCAAATGGATGTGTGGCCTAACCAGCACTGTTAGCCTATTCTGTATGACCTATAGAATAAATGGGATCAGAAGATGTGTGGATGAATGTATCACAGATCAATCCACTTAGCACATTTACAGATGTGCTCAGTACACCTGTTAAAATAATGACAATGGGGCGCTGTGTCAGAAGAGGAGATAATATCAAACATTCTGTTAAAAGCAGTCTGTCAAAAAAGACCATGCCTTAAGAATGAAAAGTTATTTGATACTCAGGAACCTTTTTTTCAAAATTCTAAAGAAAAATACTTAAGTAGGTTCATGCATTCCTTTTTATTAACAGCACAGGTTCCCTAGAAATAGTAAAATGAGACAAGACATAACACTTGTGCAAAGAAGGATGTGCTGTACAGGTCGAGATGTGTATTGCTGTAGGATAATAATTAATGGCATTGTAATTTGATTGTATGTTACCTATGACAGCAATCTTAATTGTGACAATTGTGTAAGAAGCTTTATGTTGGAGATTGTCAGATATAAGTTAAGTACACCTGGGGTAATTTAAAAATCTTAATCTAGCATTATAACCATAAGTTATATTGTTGTTAAATTGTTCAAATTCTGTAATTCTGTCATAAAACCATCAAATTCTTAAATGGTCTTTTACAGCAGAATAGCTTTATTTCCAATGCAACATCAGGTGATGTAACATAATAAAATGTTTGTGCAAAGCTCATCATTCATGTTACTGCTTTGTTTTCTGAACGGTCAAAATTTGTTCAAGGAAAGCTTTTATTCCCTTAATATGGACTGCTGATTTAACCAACATTTGACTGCACCAATTGCAATTCCACCAGGGCTGTGGAGTCAAAGTCATGGAGTCGTGGAGTCAGAATCAGAAGCAATTTTTTGGGTTACAGGAGTCTCAAGACAGTGACAGACACCCTTTAATGAAATCTTCAGTTTTATGACAATTTGTCACATGGAATAACCTTCATTTTGCCAAAAAAAAACTGACATGTTTCTCGAGAAAGCTGATTCATTTTGGCTATTTTTGAACTTAGAACTGAACTTTAGGAATGCCAGTATCGCATAACACAAGTGAACAGTATAACAGGTTTCAGTAATGCTAATGCATTTGGGTTTCTCTAATAATCATTTAACACTAAAACATGATTTATTAACGATAAGCTAAAGCAGTTGACAATTAGAACACTGAAGGAATTGCTGCTAAAAATGAGGATTTGCAGCCATATGTGAAAAATAAATTAAAAATCAGTCATTCCAAGCAGTAATAGCCATTGTACACATTAATAATGCATTGGCTTTATTTTAAAATCAATTTAATTGTATCTTTATAAAAAATTGTACAAATTATATAAAAAACATGCAAATTTCTGTGACCCCAAACTTTTGACCACAACTGTATATTGGCTTAAAATTACAAAAAGAGTAGTTGAGTCGGAATCGGAGGTACCACAAATTGAGGAGTCGGAGTCGAAAGGTTTGTGTACCAACTCCACTGTTCTGCATCCCACTATCCCATTAACATTTATGCTTATTTATTTCTTGGCATTTTTAAATCAGGCAAGTTCACAAATGCCAGTAGGTTCTACATATTTTTGTACATCTACAGCTATGGTAGGTCAACTTACTCTGTTAATGGTGAAAAATTAATTGGGAGCCTGATATAGTTGCTGCATAAAGAGAACATTCTCAGCATTTTGGTATTTTTCTTCCAATTCAACTGAACTAATGGGCATCACATTAAAAAGGAAATAAATAAATAACATATTTTTTGCCATGTTGTTGCCCTCTCAAAATCACTCATGTTACTTGTTGCTATGTGAGGAGCTGTGTTACAGGTTTAGTTTTCGCTCTATTGTTTGCTAGAATTCTGAAATGTAAGAGAGCTATACAGAAGCTTTTGATAAGGTCCTAGATGAAACACTACTGATAAAACTATAAAAGAGGAGGAATTTAAAATGCAACTTGAAAAAGAGTGTGAAACTGGCTTAAGAACCATAAGAACCATTAACAAAGTGTTATGCTAATCAGAATGTTTTCAGAATTATCAGATGTTAAAAGCTGTGTCTCCATGTATAATTGCTAAGGCTGTTGGCCTTATTAATATATTGTATATAGGAGGAAGAGACAAAAAGAGCTAAAGAAAGTGCTGTTTGTGAAAAACAGAGTTGTGGTTTGTGGGAAATGATTACTGTGGACATGTTTCACACAAATAAAAAGCCCATTGTGCTTTGTGAACTCGTGTCTAAGCCTGCAGTGTTGGGAGTTTGGGCACCTGCAGCTGCCCCCTGGGGACCACTATATATATATATATATATATATATATATATATATATATATATATATATATATATATATATATACAGTGGTGTGAAAAACTATTTGCCCCCTTCCTGATTTCTTATTCTTTTGCATGTTTGTCACACAAAATGTTTCTGATCATCAAACACATTTAACCATTAGTCAAATATAACACAAGTAAACACAAAATGCAGTTTTTAAATGATGGTTTTTATTATTTAGGGAGAAAAAAAATCCAAACTTACATGGCCCTGTGTGAAAAAGTAATTGCCCCCTTGTTAAAAAAAAACCTAACTGTGGTGTATCACACCTGAGTTCAATTTCCGTAGCCACCCCCAGGCCTGATTACTGCCACACCTGTTTCAATCAAGAAATCACTTAAATAGGAGCTGCCTGACACAGAGAAGTAGACCAAAAGCACCTCAAAAGCTAGACATCATGCCAAGATCCAAAGAAATTCAGGAACAAATGAGAACAGAAGTAATTGAGATCTATCAGTCTGGTAAAGGTTATAAAGCTATTTCTAAAGCTTTGGGACTCCAGCGAACCACAGTGAGAGCCATTATCCACAAATGGCAAAAACATGGAACAGTGGTGAACCTTCCCAGGAGTGGCCGGCCGACCAAAATTACCCCAAGAGCGCAGAGACGACTCATCCGAGAAGTCACAAAAGACCCCAGGACAACGTCTAAAGAACTGCAGGCCTCACTTGCCTCAATTAAGGTCAGTGTTCACGACTCCACCATAAGAAAGAGACCGGGCAAAAATGGCCTGCATGGCAGATGTCCAAGACGCAAACCACTGTTAAGCGAAAAGAACATTAGGGCTCGTCTCAATTTTGCTAAGAAACATCTCAATGATTGCCAAGACTTTTGGGAAAATACCTTGTGGACTGATGAGACAAAAGTTGAACTTTTTGGAAGGCAAATGTCCCGTTACATCTGGCGTAAAAGGAACACAGCATTTCAGAAAAAGAACATCATACCAACAGTAAAATATGGTGGTGGTAGTGTGATGGTCTGGGGTTGTTTTGCTGCTTCAGGACCTGGAAGGCTTGCTGTGATAGATGGAACCATGAATTCTACTGTCTACCAAAAAATCCTGAAGGAGAATGTCCGGCCATCTGTTCGTCAACTCAAGCTGAAGCGATCTTGGGTGCTGCAACAGAACAATGACCCAAAACACACCAGCAAATCCACCTCTGAATGGCTGAAGAAAAACAAAATGAAGACTTTGGAGTGGCCTAGTCAAAGTCCTGACCTGAATCCAATTGAGATGCTATGGCATGACCTTAAAAAGGCGGTTCATGCTAGAAAACCCTCAAATAAAGCTGAATTACAACAATTTTGCAAAGATGAGTGGGCCAAAATTCCTCCAGAGCTCTGTAATAGACTCATTGCAAGTTATCGCAAAAGCTTGATTGCAGTTATTGCTGCTAAGGGTGGCCCAACCAGTTATTAGGTTCAGGGGGCAATTACTTTTTCACACAGGGCCATGTAGGTTTGGATTTTTTTTCTCCCTAAATAATAAAAACCACCATTTACAAACTGCATTTTGTGTTTACTTGTGTTATATTTGACTAATGGTTAAATGTGTTTGATGATCAGAAACATTTTGTGTGACAAACATGCAAAAGAATAAGAAATCAGGAAGGGGGCAAATAGTTTTTCACACCACTGTATATATATATATATATATATATATATATATATATATATATATATATATATATATATATATATATATATATTACCCTAAGTTCTTGTCTATAAGCCGCGGCTTATCTAAGGAAAAAAGTTGTGAAAATGAAAAAATAGAATATCGGCTTATACATAAGTCCGGCTTATACAGTAATCCCTCCTCCATCGCGGGGGTTGTGTTCCAGAGTCACCCACGAAATAAGAAAATCCGCGAAGTAGAAACCATATGTTTATATGGTTATTTTTATATTGTCATGCTTGGGTCACAGATTTGCGCAGAAACACAGGAGGTTGTAGAGAGACAGGAACGTTATTCAAACACTGCAAACAAACATTTGTCTCTTTTTCAAAAGTTTAAACTGTGCTCCATGACAAGACAGAGATGACAGTTCTGTCTCACAATTAAAAGAATGCAAACATATCTTCCTCTTCAAAGGAGTGCGTGTCAGGAGCACAGAATGTCACATAGATAGAGAAAACAATCTCTAGCAAACAAATCAATGGTGCTGTTTGGCTTTTACGTATGCGAAGCACCGCGGCACAAAGCTGTTGAAGGCGGCAGCTCACACCCCCTCCGTCAGGAGCAGGGAGAGAGAGAGAGAGAGAGAGAGAGAGAGAGAGAGAGAGAGAGAGAGAGACAGAGTTTGTTTTTCAGTCAAAAATCAATACGTGCCCTTCGAGCTTTTAAGTATGCGAAGCACTGTGCAGCATGTCGTTTCAGGAAGCAGCTGCACAAAAGATAGCAACGTGAAGATAATCTTTCAGCATTTTTAGACGAGCATCCGTATCGTCTAGGTGTGCGAACAGCCCCCCTGCTCAATCCCCATACGTCAGGATCACAGATAGTCAGTGCAAGAGAGAGAGAAAAGTAAGCAATCTAGCTTCTCAGCCATCTGCCAATAGCGTCCCTTGTATGAAATCAACTGGGCAAACCAACTGAGGAAGCATGTACCAGAAATTAAAAGACCCATCGTCCGCAGAAATCCGCGAACCAGCAAAAAATCCGCGATATATATTTAAATATGCTTACATATAAAATCACAATTTAAATGACCGCTACGCGCGCGTGTTGACTCGGCGACGCCCAGAGCAGAAAGAACGCGCTCCGGCCGCTCCAACCGCGCCATGCGGGGAGTGAGAGAGACGCCAATATCTCACACTCTCTCCCCCCTTAAAGAAATTAAATGGGCGCGAGTGAGACCACTGACCTCCCTCCCTTCTATTAGTTATAGGTTATAGTACGTTCGGCTTATCCATGAGTCCAGCTTATCTATGATAAGATTTTATTTTAAAAATTCGTATGATTTTTGGTCTCCGGCTTATACACGAGTCCGGCTTATAGACAAGAACCTAGGGTAGATAGATAGATAGATAGATAGATAGATAGATAGATAGATAGATAGATAGATAGATAGATAGATAGATAGATAGATAGATAGATAGATAGATAGATAGATAGATAGATAGATAGATAGATAGATAGATAATTTATTAATCCCAAGGGGAAATTCACATTCTCAAGCAGCAGCATACTGATACAAAAAAACAATATTAAATTAAAGATTGATAATAATGCAGGTAAAAACAGACAATAACTTTTTATAATGTTAACGTTTACCCCCTTGGGTGGAATTGAAGAGTCGCATAGTTTGGGGGAGGAACGATCTCCTCAATCTGTCAGTGGAGCAGGACAGTGACAGCAGTCTGTCGCTGAAGCTGCTCTTCTGTCTGGAGATGACACTGTTTAGTGGATGCAGTGGATTCTCCATAATTGATAGGAGCCTGCTTAGCGCCCGTCGCTCTGCCACAGATGTTAAAGTGTCCAGCTCCATGCCCACAATAGAGCCTGCCTTCCTCACCAGTTTGTCCAGGCGTGAGGCGTCTTTGTTCTTAATGCTGCCACCACAGCACACCACCGCATAAAAGAGGGCGCTCGCCATAACCGTCTGATAGAACATCTGCAGCATCTTATTATATATATATATATATATATATATATATATATATACAGTTAGGTCCATAAATATTTGGACAGAGACAACTTTTTTCTAATTTTGGTTCTATACATTACCACAATGAATTTTAAATGAAACAACTCAGATGCAGTTGGAGTGCAGACTTTCAGCTTTAATTCAGTGGGGTGAACAAAACGATTGCATAAAAATGTGAGGCAACTAAAGCATTTTTTTAACACAATCCCTTCATTTCAGGGGCTCAAAAGTAATTGGACAATTGACTCAAAGGCTATTTCATGGCCTATTTCATGACACTCTTTTGAAAGTTAATAAGGAGCCGTATTCTGTCAAGGCATGGGAAGGACCTATCATCTGCTGTCGGATCCACTTTTAAAGAGACTGGTATTATAATTATACATCCTTTTCTTTATCTGGACATTATATGTTTATGCCTTAATTAGAGTTATAGACGTGAGTGTGGAAGTGTGGAAGTAATTAAAGTAGGGTTTGGTATTTTTTATTTTTTTTTACTACCTTAAAGTAGACTGTTTAACATCATACTCTTGGTTTATTGCTATTTCTACTATTACATCACTATTACATTTATACTATTACATTATACTATTACAATAGGATTTACTATGTTTAACCTAGACTACTTTTTAAAATCATTCCCAGGGTTCATTCTTTTATTATCTTAATATCTTAAAATTGCTGAAGATTATTTTAAGCTTAAAGACTGTTAATGATTATATTTTCGGCAGATAGTATTTTGAATTCAGCTGCAATAGATATCTCTTTGTTTTAATTCTCTAACGCCACTGTGGGGTGGGGTTTGTTTTGTTTTGGACGTGCTCTGTCTCTTTGTATGTCAGAGGACCGGGACATCGCGAAGTGGGATCAAGCCTCATGTGGGGAGGCAAAATTGGGGGGGGGGGGATAAAGGGGGGAGAGAAGGAGAGCAGGCTATATCTAATCTATTCTTCTAATCCTTATAACTATAAATATCAATGCAACAACAGGCTAAAATGCAATAACTCATGGGGAATTTTGAAATTAAGATTAAAACTTCCTTACTACCAGTTAAGACTATAAAATGACATTAAAAACTCAGAATCAATGTCTCCATGATGGGACAGTTAACTTTGTGAGCTGGAATGTTAAAGGCCTGAATCATGAATTAAAGAGAAAGAAAGTATGCTCTTACCTAACAGGCTTAAACGCTAAAATAGTATTTTTACAGGAGACCCACTTACTAAGCAAGGATCAGTTCAGACTACAAAAAGACTGGACTGGCCAAATGTTCCATTCTAGCTTTATAAAGAAAACTAGAGGGGTGGGAATTCTCATACACCAAACAGTTCCATTTGTAGCATCAAATGTAGTATCGGACCCCGAAGGGAGATATGTGATGGTCATGGGCAACTTATTTAACAGCAAAATGATTTTGATAAATGTTTATGCACCCAATGTCGAAGATAAGAAATTCATGCAAAATCTATTTGCATCCATTCCCAATGTGAACACTCATAAAATTATAATGGCTGGGGACTTTAATTGTGTTTTAAATCCACTCTTAGATAGGACTCCTGTGACAGGGGAGACGACATCTAACACTGCAAAGACAATTACACAGTTTTTAACTGACCACAACTTATCAGACCCCTGGAGGTTTCTTAACCCAAACTCAAGATCATATTCGTTCTACTCACCAGTGCATCATAGCTACTCAAGAATTGATTATTTTTTTATAGATAATAATTTCCTGCCTATGATTAAATCGTGCAAATATGACACAATTGTTATCTCCGACCATGCCCCTCTAGTCTTGGAGCTAAAATCATTAAGCCCCTCACACTCACCTCGTAGATGGCGTCTTAACCCTCTTCTATTAGCAGACGAGAACTGCACAGAATTTATATCCAAACAAATCAGCTTCTTCCTAGAGACAAACACGCCCACAGAGGTTTGTGCAGGAACACTCTGGGAAACTCTAAAGGCCTTCTTAAGAGGACAGATTATTTCATATCTTTCCCACAGAAATAAATTAGAAACCAATAAAGTGTCAGAGCTAAGAAGTGAAATTACTAGAATAGATGAAGAACAAGCCAGGCGCCCAAGTGAAGCTCTTCACAGGAAAAGGCAGGCCCTGCATACAGAACTCAACATCTTAACAACTAAAGAAACTGAACAACTTATTTATAAGTCAAGAAATCATTATTATGAACACGGAGAAAAAGCTAATAAGCTTTTAGCTCAAAAATTCACAAACAAGAAGTTTGCAATGCAATACCAGTAATCACCAACACGAATGGAGAAGAAATCATTGACCATAAAAATATAATGCACGCATTTACAGATTATTATAAGTCCTTATATTCCACTGAGTTCAAAGAAGACAACACACAATCTAATGCATTTCTGGATACATTACAGACACCACAAATAGATGCTTTAAGTGCTGAGGAACTGGATAAACCTCTGATGCTAACAGAATTACTAGATGCTATAAAGTCACTTCAAAGCGGGAAATCAGCAGGCCCTGATGGTTACCCTGTAGAATTTTATAAGAAATTCTCTACTTTGCTAGCTCCCCTCTTATTGGTAACATTTACAGAAGCTAGAGACAACCAAATACTACCTCAAACATTTCGTCAAGCATTAATCATCGTCTTTCCTAAACAAAATAAGGACTTGTTACAATGTGCATCATACAGACCAGTTTCACTCCTGAATAATGATGTTAAGATACTCTCAAAAATTCTAGCTAGAAGGATGGAGAAAGTGCTGCCCTCGGTAATATCACAGGATCAAACTGGATTTATTAAAGGCCGACACCTATCTTCCAATCTCTAACGCTTGTTTAATGTTATATATTCACCAGCAAAATCAAACACCCCAGAGATATTACTAACATTAGACACAGAAAAAGCATTTGATATGATTGAATGGAACTACCTTTTCACTGCATTGGAGAAATTTGGGTTTGGCCCGATTATTTGTGCATGGATCAAACTACCGTATACCAATCCAGAAGCTTCAGTTTGTATTAACAACATTTGTTCAGACTACTTTAAGCTAGAACATGGTACCAGACAAGGATGTCCCTTGTCACTACTGTTGTTTGCAATCGCCATTGAACCACTGGCGGTTCACTGTCGAAATTCTTATCAGATAAAGGGGATTATCAGAGAAGGACTGGAACAGAAAATTTCTCTATATGCAGATGATATGGTTTTATATATATCAGACCCAGAAAACACTGTGCCTGCAGTTTTAACAGCACTCACAGAATTTCAAAAGATATCTGGTCTTAGAATTAATCTGAACAAAAGTATACGCATATGATATTAGATTGGACACCCTACCTTTTACCATAGCAGATCAGTTTAAATACCTAGGGGTAAATATCACAAGTAAAATAAAGCTCTTTATCAACAAAATTTTGCTGTCTGTATGGAAATAAATTAATCAAGACTTGCATAGATGGTCAAACCTTCATCTCACTCTAGCCGGAAGAATTAACGTTGTTAAGATGAATATACTTCCTAAACTTTTTTTACTTCAAAACATTCCAATATATATCAATAAATCGTTTTTTAAGCAATTAGATTCAACAATAACCTCATTCATTTGGAACTCAAAACACCCACGTATCCGAAGAGCGACCCTACAAAGACCTCAGGCAGAAGGTGGCATGGCTTTACCTAATTTTCAGTTTTATTACTGGGCAGCAAACATACAAGCCATAAAAACCTGGACACAAAAAAATGAACATACACAAGCCTGGTCCGCAATAGAAGTAAAATACTGTAGTACTTCTTTATACTCCCTGCTCTGCGCTCCAATAAATGCAAGTTATCGCAAATATACTAATAACCCAATTGTGCTTTACTCACTCAGAAAATGGAACCAACTTAGAAAGCATTTTAAGATGGAAAATCTTTTATCCGTGGCACCTCTGCAAGAGAACCACCTCTTTCAACCCTCGCAAACATATCCGGTTTTTAAGACCTGGAAAAGTTTTGGGATTAAAATGCTCAGAGATCTTTATATAGACAACATATTTGCATCTTTTGAACAATTACGTTCCAAATTCAACCTCCCAGCTACACATTTCTTTCACTATCTTCAAATTAGAAATTTTGTTAAACAGAAACTGCCCAATTTTCCTCACCTCGTACCCTCCACCATGCTGGAAAAAATACTGCTACATTTCAAGGAATTAAACACCATTTCCGCATTATATAAAATCTTATTAGAGTCCCTACCTTTCAAAGACCCAAGAGGACATTGGGAAGAAGATCTCTTAATCAATATATCAGAAAAGGAGTGGAAGGTAGCAAAGCAGAGAATTCACTCCAGCTCCATATGCGCAAAGCATACAATTATTCAACTAAAAATTATATAACGAGCTCATCTGTCTCGCTTAAAACTGTCCAAAATGTTTCCAGGACAAGATCCAACCTGCGAATGCTGCAACCAAGCTCCTGCCTCACTGGGTCACATGTTCTGGGCCTGCACCAAACTAACATCATTTTGGACCAAAATTTTTAAGTGCCTTTCAGACAGCCTTGGGGTCACAATCCCTCCTAACCCATTAACAGCTGTGTTTGGTGTTCTTCCAGATGGACTTGAAGTGGAGAAGGACAAGCAAACGGTGATTGCATTCACTACATTTTTGCCACGCAGACTTATTCTGTTAAATTGGAAGAATCCTAAGTCTCCACTGATAAGTGTTTTATATTATTTGAAATTGGAAAAAATCAAATTCTCAGTTCTCAAAACCTGGCAGGATCTAATCAATAATAATTTAGAATAAGAGAAATAACTATTACTGCATTTACTTCCCTTCCCCATTTTTTATTTACCTATATATATTTCTTGCTTTCTTTTGTTTATTGTTGCCTTATTAAAAAGCCCTAAGCAATTCTCCTTTGGCTAAGCTCTCCTTCTCAGGGGTGGTGTTTGATTTGTCTTCAATTTTTTTTTGTTATAAATTGATCTATTTGTATGGAATGATTACAATAAAATTAATAAATAAAATTTAAAAAAAAATAAAATTCATTGTGGTAATGTACAGAACCAAAATTAGAAAAAAGTTGTCTCTGTCCAAATATTTATGGACCTAACTGTATATATATACCAAAGTGGATAATCTAGAATTCAGACATGTGCAAATTTGCGGAACATGATTTATAAGCAAATGTAAAGTATTACAAATCGGAAGTAAAAATGTTAATTCTGAAGGGACAATGGGAGACCATTTGAAATCGGCACTTAAAGTGTTTGTTTTGTCACACTCTAGAAAGAAGGGGTGTTCATTTCACACTGCTGATTTTACACTTTAAGTATTGTAGTGGTTTCATTGATGTACAGAAGCCACTGAGGAGGGGGGGATGTTATGCTACACAGCATGATGTGTGGAGTTGTGACAGTGCGGGTTAGCTCCATGCTCCCACTTCCATTTTGGGAGCCTCTTGAACACAACACTGTTGACAGTCATGACTGGAAGTAGTCGACAAATGAGGACACTCACACAGCCAAGCAAGGGGGTGTAAAAGTGCTCAATGCTTTTATTAAAAAAAATCAAAAATCTCAGTGTCCAAGGAGTACAGCGCTGAAAATATCAAATAAATAATAAAATAAAATAAAGATGATGTGGAGGTTAAAAATTCATCTAAAAAAAATTTAAACGAGGTTAAAAAATAAAAGTGCACAAAACTGTCAGTTAAAATCCACAAGCCTCCCTTTAAAACTGATGCCTCCCCAGCTTATCCTATCCTATCTTGCAGCTCAGAGAGAGACGTCAACCAACAGGTGCAGTAACCCATTTCATGCGGCCAAATGTCCCCGGGCAACCACCGAGCACTACTCTGCCCAAACAGCTGCCGGTCGTGGCTCCACTCGGCCTGAGTGCTCTGTACTACCACCACTGCCATTGGCTCCACCTGGTGAGATCATCTCTAGAGTGTAATGGTCGCTTCTGCTACTTGGTTGTTCAGTAAGAGCGACCCACAGTCCCCTCTTGACCAATAGCCACATGCTCCTCCTTGGGGCTCCACTCCCATCCACCTGCTTCTGTTCTCTACATCAGTTCATTTTCTCTCTATCTCTCTCTCTCCTGCCTGCTTCTTCTCCCGTACTTTAACCTCTGCTTCCTTTCTTTGCCTCCATTCATCAGGGAATTTTTCCTTCTCCTTCCTCTGATCTAATTTTTTCCAGATGATTTTTTTCCCTCTCACTGTCCAGTGCAGGCTCTTTTTTATCTCTGCTTGATTGGGTGCAGGTGTAAACCGCCGCTCCATACAAGGCAATGTGACACCCCGTGTAGTGGGAATTGGGAGACACCAGCCTACACTCTAGGTGTCTAGTATGTGGGACCGAGCGTGATGGTGTAAGACAGGGAGACACAGACACAATAGGGTTGGGTTTTTGCAAAAATAAAGCAAGGTTTTATTTACAGGTGCACTTCAAGAAAAACAAAAATAACGTCCTGCAAAAAATATATATCAATACACAGTCCAATACCGCAAAGGACACACAAAACATTTATAAAATGGAGCCCAAAAATTATGACTATTTATAGCATTTACAGAGCTGACTGAAAGTCCCAAACAAAAAGAAAAATGCACACAAATTAATGAAACTCATATATACACAAAAATAAAGCTGTCTTCCTCCACAGAAATCCCAGTCAGGAAGCTGCTCCTCCAAACAGTGTATAATACGGGTTTACTAAGAAAAATATTCAAAATTCAGAAAAAGAAAAAGTGTATATACAAAATTAAACAGTTCACCATTAACCACAACCAAATAAATACCTCCACCAAAGCTAATCCAGAGATATTTATACGAGGAAAAAATATATATTTACAGTAATCAAGACACAAGCCATAGTGCTTGGTAAACTCAAGACAATGTTCTACCAAGTACCTCTCTCTCTGCACGATCTAGCCAGAAGACCCCATCTAGAGGCCGGAAATTCCCTTTTGTATTCGGTGTCATCGTGCCAGCCAATTAAGCCATTGAAAGTCATCCCTCCACAGGCAAGTGATGACGTGGGCATGTCTACGTAGAGTGGCGTCTCTTGCCCCGCACAATTTACTATAAAAGTGCACATGCGCATAGCTGTTCCGGCCTTTGAGATACAACTGCGCTTCTCTCCTCAAACTGAAAGTAAGCATTTTTTTTTTCTTCCCTTCCCCGAGCTACTGCCCAGACAACTGCCGATACGGGATCCCTTTTCTAAACCGTGGCAAACCAATACTAAGGTGCTTCACACTTTCTCTTACTCTTCTAGCGTTACATATCGCAGGAGGCACGCGCACGAGTGGAAGACACACAACGCCATCCCAGCCGGTTAATGGCAGAGCTTCCTTTTCACTCTACACGAGACCCGCCGCGATGCTCCCCAGAAGGCGCTCATATCATCAGTGAAGATGTCCCTCTGTGCTTTGTAAATGGACAAAAAGGCTAGCTTTTATTTTTTATACTTTTTGTCCTTTTTTCCTAACAAATGCCTCTGTCATTACCCTGCAGAGGATACAAAACTAATTTTTGTTTTCTAATGCCAGTAAGGCACATTACCACAGGCAATAAATAAAGCACCTGACTGACGCTCCCATTTGGACATGTATTCACACCCAGCCAGGCATCTCAAACATCCCTGCAGTGAAGCGCAGCCACACCCTGCACCCAATCCCGAGCCTGCATGTTCCAAGACTGTATTATATATTTAACCTGCGCCCAAGCCGTGGATATCATTTTATCACAAGAGTGCAAATCAAAAGAGGTTTACTTAAGCTATATATCACACTACTGAGGCCTTGTCTGAGGTATTTTGTGTAATTGTGGTCTCCATATTACAATAAGAAGTATCTTGCCTGAAGAAGGGGCCTGAGCTGCCTCGAAAGCTTGCATATTGTAATCTTTTTAGTTAGTCAATAAAAGGTGTCATTTTGCTTGACTTCTCATTGCATCCATAATGCTTAACATGGTACAACACCCCACTACTTTGTCTGAGAACAAACTTAAACAATTACTGCTTTCTTTGTACTATGAATGTTAATTTTGAAGCTAAGAGATCAAAAAAACTTTTTGGCAATACATTTGCAGGGTTCTTCTGAATAGTCTCTTAGCCTCATCATGCTATGCAGTTTTTTATTTAATCCATCGAGTTCAGGCTTAGGGTATAATATGTGTATAAGTAAACAAACATTTTGACCTTTACAAGTTATACAATACGCTGTCACAGATGGCCGGGATCCTTACCCGTCCGGGACACCTCTGCATTGGAAGGATCGGGGGAGCAAGCCTGGTCATGGCATTACCTCCCCTGGGACTCTAGATGGCAGCCCCCATGCATTGCAGCGGTGCTACCAGGGGGTGATGCAGCTGCTGATGAGCCTTGGAAAGCAGCTGTTCCACCACACCCAGAGGTGCTGCCAGAATTAGGTCAACAAGCACCTGGAGCACTTCTGGGTTCCTTATATCCATGGTTTTCAAACTTTTTTGAACAAGTACCACTCTGCGAGGACCAGTAAACTGAAGTACTACTGTCAATGAATCGTTAATTTACGCCCGTGTTGTTTTGAACAAAAAGTCACTATAATGACTATAATGACTATAATAATGACGTTAAAGTGATATTAAACTAATTAAAGAATCGTTTTAAAAAAGTGCGATAAACAGGTAAAACAACTGAAAAGTCATATGCGCGGTTATTTGACAGCAGATTCTCGCTCACGAGAAGAATTTTAATAACTTTGTTCACATGCAAAATACATTATCACTTGTAAGGTTACTCACTCTTACAGCCACGCTTAGTGCAAAACGTGCGCTTTTTTTTGCCATCAGGTTCTGGATCCATGGAGAAAGTGTGCTTACCGAGACCACCAGATTGTATTCCAAATACAAACAATTGCTTGGTTTCGTCTTTATGCTTATCATGGAAGAAAAGGCCTTTTCGCATAGATACGTCGAGCCGAAGGGTAGCAGAGCTGTAATAGCCGTTAGCACCGAGTTCATCATGCTCTTTCCTCACTTGACTCCAGAATTCTGTCACTGATTTTTCTTTGAATATTTCTTGGAAATGCTGATTATCTGTCATATCTATCCATATCTCTTGCTGCTGGATGGAAAGATGGCGGAGTGGTGGATCTGAGGCTAAGGATCTGCGCTGGTATCCCGAAGGTTGCCGGTTCGAATCCCCGTCAGTGCCAAAAGAGATCCTACTCTGCTGGGGCCCTTGAGCAAGGCCCTTAACCTGTAATTGCTCCAGGGGGCGCTGTACAATGGCTGACCCTGCGCTCTGACCCCAAGGGGTATGCGAAAAAAACTAACAAACACTGTTGTAAGTTGCTCTGGATAAGAGCGTCTGCTAAATGATGTAAATGTAAATATAAATAATGTTCTCCATATTAAACGGCGATGTAATCCAGTGCTTTCCAACATCGCTTCTTGACGTCAAGAATGGAAAATATGATACAAATTCCGAATGGAGCTTCTTCAGATGGTTAGTAATAACTTTCTGTATTTCCCTTGTATTGACGGCAGCATTCATTGCTAGAAATTCGAGAGAATCGGAAACATTTCCAAGTTTCCATTTGCGACCCGATTCATCCAGAAATAGAGTTTCTTATGAAAAGCTGAAACTTTCTCTTCCATTGTAAAAATGTTGTGTCCATAACCCTGGAGAGACACGTTCGGTTCGTTTAATTTTTTAAACACGTCTGCAAGGTAACCAAGGCGGCAAACCCATGACACATCTTCAAACTTCTCTGCAAGAGATGACGAATCTTTCAGGAAGAGATACACCTCATCACAGAGCTCAAAAATCCTCATCAGAACTTTTCCTCTTGAAAGCCATCGAACTTCTATATGGAAAAGCAACGTCTTATGGTCAGAACCTATTTCTTGGCACAATTGATGGAACAACCGCGCATTCAAAGGGCGGCTCTTGATGTAATTAATCATTTTTACAGCATCATTCAAGGTCTTCTGCAAAATCTCACTCATTCTCTTCGATGCCAGCGCATGTCTATGCAGGATACAATGAGAAGAAACTATCGAATTATTTTGTTGCCTTGCTCTCGCAATGAAACCAGCTGTTCTTCCTGTCATTGCTGCTGCTCCATCTGAACAAATTGCAATGCACCAAAGCCAAAGAATATCATGTTCGTGAAAGAAATCATTGATATGTTTGAAAATTTCCTCACCAGTTGTTCTCTCAGGTAAAGATCGACAAAACAAAATATGTTCGATAATATCTTCAGAATCTGGAACACGAACAAAAACTTTCATCCAACTGCATCGAAAACTCCTTAGCTGCAATTATCTTCTCAACCACCTGTTAAGGATGGCTTCATACACTGGTTCGACAGTACCTCATTGCAGATAACGCACACAGGCTGCTGATGAGTGTCGCTTTCAATGTAATAAAACCCCCATTGCAAATAGTCTTCGCTGTACTTGCGATTTGGTTGGGCTGTTTTTATTTTCTTTTTTGGTGGTTCTTTCGTTGTATCTCGTCGCTCAGCATTCGGCGGAAATATTGTTTCAGTAGCACCAGAAACTTTGCTGTTCGAACCGCCTCTTTGTGATTCTTGCACAGATGTTGCCACTTTTCTGATAACGAATTTGTCCATCTTGAAAGAACTGCACAGGACACAACACGGTAAAATGGGTAAACAGCGGGTAAATCACTTTGCACGCAGATAGGAAACGCACCACCTACCTTGAGACAAACCATAAATCGAACTGAAGAAATGAGACTGCTGAGAAGCCAGATGTCAATTCCCCCCAAATTCTTTTGTTTTTTCAAGAAACAGACATGAAAAGGTCATTTCGCAATCCACTTTGAGAAAGGGTAGACTTGAGATAAGACCTGCGAGGGTTTAAGCTTGGGTGCTGGGGGCATAATAATCCATTTGCTCCAACTTCTGGTGATTCACCGGCTGGACGAAATTTGTTGTCTATTTCTGTGCTATTCCAGTTTCGGACCAAAGACGTGAGTAGGTAACGAGTTTTCGGGAAATGGGTGCCCGCGCTAATAAAAGCCGGCTTGGAGTCTTCCACGCATTTACAGTAGTATACTTATATATGATTATATGCAACATATTGGCATTCTAGCAACATCAATTCGTGGAAAATAAAGGACCACACGAGTACCACTTGGCATGACTTGAAGTACCACCAGTGGTACACGTACCACAGTTTGAAAACCGTGGCCGAGACTACTCGGGCAACCAGAGTCAGGAGGAGGGAGACAAAGCTTGCTGAGGAGGAGAAGAGAAGGAGTTTATTGTGCAGTGCCAAAATTAATTGTGTTTCACATTCAAAGTTCCTGTTTGCTGTTAATGTTTCACATTAAGCCGAGCCTTTAGTCATATCTCCTACTACCAGTCTCTTATTTACTGAGGTTGTTCAGACATTTCCCATTGAATGTTTGAGCAAATTCCTTTTAATGGGTCTGAATCACTGTACCTTTAATAAAACCATATAACACAGGGAAATTTGTACATATCTAATATTTTAGATCAAAAGTTTACTTTCCAAACACATTACCCGAAAAAAATAAAACAGTACATTTCTGCCTGCTTAAAACACCCATCACACTACAAAACTATTCCAGCGGTTTTCAATCGTAGTCTTCATTTACTTAGTCTGTGCGTGTCAGTGGGAAGTTGCTGTGCACTTCTGTGACCACCAATTTTAAAGTGTAACATTGCTGGTGACTCACTCAGACTGGTCTATGACTCGCTTAAAAAAAAAATCAAATGGGTTTAACTTTGTCTGAAGTTACAAGGTGGGCTTGTGTGTGTGTGTGTGTGTGAGAGAGAGAGCTGACAGCCAAAGACCGCTCACTCAATAGTACAGTGCAGACAATGCAGCTGCAATGAAACAAAAAAAACGGGTACTGTGGACCACAAAAACAGACAAAAAGGCTAGACTTTCTGATGTCTTCTGTTTGTCATACCACAGTAGAATGAAAAAAGATGGACTGGGACTGCAGCCGAACCCATGATATCTGGAAAACATTAGTACAGCCAATGGCACTGTCAGGTAGTTGTCAATTGAGTGCTAAAATGCATCAAATTTGCAATACTTTGGAAATTTGAAACTGAACTAGAAAGTAATGACGCAGTGACGTGTAATCTGACATCCCCTGATAATCCTAGAAGTGGTGTTACTGCATTAAGGGCCAGTGGGGCACAGCCACCACTGATATTGTGCAAAATAAATAATACACTTCCTTCTGTAAATAAAATTATTATTGAAATGTTTATAAGGTCCCTCAGCTTTGTCTTCTTAAGAAATATTTTTCCAATTATTTATTTTATGGGGCGGCATGGTGGCGCAGTGGGTAGCGCTGCTGCCTCACAGTTGGGAGACCTGGGGACCTGGGTTCGCTTCCCAGGTCCTCCCTGCGTGGAGTTTGCATGTTCTCCCCGTGTCTGCGTGGGTTTCCTCCGGGCGCTCCGGTTTCCTCCCACAGTCCAAAGACATGCAGGTTAGGTGGATTGGCGATTCTAAATTGGCCCTAGTGTGTGCTTGGTGTGTGGGTGTGTTTGTGTGTGTCCTGCGGTGGGTTGGCACCCTGCCCAGGATTGGTTCCCTGCCTTGTGCCCTGTGTTGGCTGGGATTGGCTCCAGCAGACCCCCGTGACCCTGTGTTTGGATTCAGCGGGTTGGATAATGGATGGATGGATGGATGGATTTATTTTATGCTTAATTTAACTGTTTCTTGTCTTCCTGCTGAAGGCTGTAATCCTGTTTTCAGATGATGGTCTGGATCAATTGACCCTGCAGTGTTCTGTATATCCTTGAATGTGTGTGTGTGTGTGTGTGTGTGTGTGTGGGAGTTCCCTAGTTGATTTTGTTCTGTGTCTTCTTTGTATATTGTAAATTATTATTTTTCTGATGTTTATTGTATCAGTGTATTTTTGTTATTAATAGGCTGTTTATTGATTTACTATGTATGTATTATGTGTTCAGCTTTGTTCCATGTATTATGTGGCTGGAACCCCAAGAGACGGGGCCGCCCTGATATTACTGCTGAAGGACCACCCTCAGCCTATATATTTGAAGATGGGAAGCAGGTCCTTTAATGGTTCATTGATTGTTGTTCTGCAGTGCATTATGTTAAAACCCTGTAAGACCCGGTGTCTCAAAATTACAACATTACATTTAACTCTCCCAAAAACACATTTAGTTTTTCACTTTTTTTTTGAAAGACCACATTTGCATGGTCAATGGGCACTATTGTTCAGCCTTGCAATGTCATTGGATATTTATATACAGTCATATGAAAAAGTTTGGGAACCCCTCTCAGCCTGCATAATAATTTACTCTACTTTCAACAAAAAAAAGATAACAGTGGTATGTCTTTCATTTGCTAGGAACATCTGAGTACTGGGGTGTTTTCCGAACAAAGATTTTTAGTGAAGCAGTATTTAGTTATATGAAATTAAATCAAATGTGAAAAACTGGCTGTGCAACAATTTGGATGCCCTTGTAATTTTGCTGATTTAAATGCATGTAACTGCTCAATACTGATTACTTACAACACCAAATTGGTTGGATTAGCTCGTTAAGCCTTGAACTTCATAGACAGGTGTGTCCAATCATGAGAAAAGGTATTTAAAGTGGTCAATTGCAAGTTGTGCTTCCCTTTGACTCTCCTCTGAAGAGTGACAGCATGGGATCCTCAAAGCAACTCTCAAAAGATCTGAAAACAAAGATTGTTCAGTATCATGGTTTAGGGGAAGGCTACAAAAAGCTATCTCAGAGGTTTAAACTGTCAGTTTCAACTGTAAGGAATGTAATCAGGAAATGGAAGGCCACAGGCACAGTTGCTATTAAACCCAGGTCTGGCAGGCCAAGAAAAATAAAGGAGCGGCATATGCGCAGGATTGTGAGAATGGTTACAGACAACCCACAGATCACCTCCAAAGACCTGCAAGAACATCTTGCTGCAGATGGTGTATCTGTACAACGTTTTACAATTCAGCGCAATTTGCACAAAGAACATCTGTATGGCAGGATGATGAGAAAGAAGCCCTTTCTGCACTCACGCCACAAACAGAGTCGCTTGTTGTATGCAAATGCTCATTTAGACAAGCCAGATTAATTTTGGAACAAAGTGCTTTGGACTGATGAGACAAAAATTGAGTTATTTGGTCATAACAAAAAGCACTTTGCATGGCGGAAGAAGAACACCACATTCCAAGAAAAACACCTGCTACCTACTGTCAAATTTGGTGGAGGTTCCATCATGCTGTGGGGCTGTGTGGCTAGTTCAGGGACTGGGTCCCTTGTTAAAGTCGAGGGTCAGATGAATTCAACCCAATATCAACAAATTCTTCAGGATAATGTTCAAGCATCAGTCACAAAGTTGAAGTTACGCAAGGGTTGACAATGACCCAAAACACAGTTCGAAATCTACAAAGGCTTGTGTAGCCTCATGCAGAGGGAGAAGTACAATGTTCTGGAATGGCTGTCACAGTTCCCTTACTTGAATATCATCAAAAGTCTATGGGATGATTTGAAACAGGCTGTCCATGCTCGTCAGCCATCAAATTTAACTGAACTGGAGAGATTCTTATGCTTAAATAAAGTATTAATATATATAGAAATACAATATATTTGATTGTTACATTACACAATGTTTAAATGTGTGTTATTTGTCAAGATTTATAGTTCAGACAAGATTTGGGTAATTCTGAAGCTATGAATTATTTCTGGTTGCTGTATTTCGAGCTCTTTCAGTACCAGTATTTGAAACTGTGCCTGTATGTTATCAGTAAAAATAGAGCTAATTGGGATTTTCTTTTTTTTCTTTGTTTACCCATATATCTGCTTGTTGCACAAGACAGACAATGGTTTTGGAAAGCTTTGGGAGGGCAATGCAGGTGCAAATGTTCTGTAAAGTGGGGATGTAACTACTTTGGGGAGTGCATGCATGGTACATTGTTCAGGGAATGGTGTGAATGTTCTGGAATGTGGGGATGTAAGTGGTCTGAAATTTTTCACACTTGATCATACTCTAGGGACTGTAAAGCTCTCAATTTTCTAAAGAAAGAGGTGCTGAACAGGAGACAGTTTCAGGCACAGCTAGCATCCTCTCTGATCCTGGTAAGAATCAATTTCTACTGTTTACCATATTTAATATTTCACTGAATATCATGTTTTAATGTATGTTTGACATTATAATTAATTATTTTCTTATCTAATTCAGACAAACACAGCTGCCATCACAGCAAGGAGAGGGTGACCATCTTTGGCCAGTTGGAATCCATTGTCACAAGTGATACCTTTGACATCCATGACAGTGACACCACAGAGACCGGTGACTGCCCAGAAGATACCAGCCATGTGTGAAGGGGGGGGGGGGGGGGGAGAGTACCACTGCAAGTGAATACTGAACAGTGGCTCTTAGACAGTTTTCATTTAGTTTTGCACATAATACTTTCATTCCATTTCTTAAATAAATTATTATTCATAAAAATATGGCTGCTGTGTGATTATTATTCATAATATTTACTGTTAAAGTCATTTGAAAGCAAACCACACTTGGCTGGACACTTGCTTGTTCTGTATATTTGTTCTGACAACATGAGTCAGAATGGCCAAGTTCTGCTTCCAACATTTCCCTCAAAACTTACTTAAACATTATTTCTCTTTTATAAAAAAAAACTTGCAACGAGGTGATCTTCTGAAGAGAGACACTTTCACTTCCAGCGACACGGTCAAATCACGGTCAAGTCATGTCATACTGACATCCATTGAAAGAATGACACGGTGACATAGGCAAGGAAAGTAATAATCAGCCCAGAACAAGTGGAATTGAAAACCTTGCAGGTCCAAACGGGGTCAGAAATAAAAGACAAAGAGTAAAAGACACAGTAGAACTTCATAAAGACGTTAAAAATGTTGGCACCATACACATGCAGAGCAGGTTCAAAGATATCCATCTATCCATTATCCAACCCGCTATATCCTAACACAAGAACACTACTATTTGTCTCTCTTATCTCCTCTGTTCATTATCCCTCACACAACCCCACCCACGTAGCACACATTCTTAACAATGTATGATTTCCAGAGAAACGACTAAACAGAATGTGAAACACTTGACTTGAAACCAAAGAAGAAGAAAGAGAATAAACATACTCATTAAAATTCCCAGGGAGCTATATAACCATGGAATCTTTTAAGTTGAACAAATAAAAAATATTGTTTGCAAATAAAATTTTCCAGACTTTTTTGGATTACATACGTCTCATCAACCTTAATCTTACTCAGTAATCTACAGCATATCTAGAAACAAAGAGCTATTTGAACAATGATTTTCTATAGTTTGAGAACCTTCTTTCTTTTAGTGTAAAATGTGGTCAGTTTGTATGATTTTCATAGCAAAAATGTGCACTGGTGCTAGAAACATCCTTTACAGTTTCTGAAGAACAATGCTTATTCCAAATTCTGTGTCAATCATCTTAAGGGTATGACCTTCCCTAAAACTGTTGCCACAAACTTGGAAGCACACCATTGGAAGCATACAATCGTCTAAAATGTTTTTGTATTCTGTAGCACTAACAGCTTCCTTCACTGGAACTATGTGGCCTAGCCCAAACCATGAAAAAAAGTTCCAGACCATTATCCCTCTTCCACCAAACTGTATAATAGACACACTACACAGTCTGGGAGGAAGCATTCTCATGGCATCTGCCAAACCCATAGTCATCAGTTAAACTATCAGACAGTGAAGTGTGTTTAATCTCTCCAAAGAACACATTTCCACTTCTCTGAAGTCCGATGGTGAGATGCTTTACACCACTCCAGCTGGTGCTTGGTATTGTACATAGTGATCTTAGGCTTTTGTCCAGTTGCTTGGCCATGAACATCCATTTCATGAAGCTCCCAACATGCAGTTCTTGTGCTGATGTTGCTCCCAAAGGCAATTTGGAATTCTATTGTGGGTGATGCAAAAGGGGATAGGCAATTTCTATGCTCTATGCAACTCAGTACTTGCTTTCCCATTCATTTTTTTCAGATTACATCATCTACTACTGTTGTTGTTCCAAGACACTTCCATTTTACAATAAAAGCACTTTTATTGGGGCAGATCTAAAAGAGCAGAAATTTCACATACTGTACTAACTTGTGTCAAAGATGGAATCCTATGACGGTGCCATGTTTAAAGTCACTGAGCTCTTCAATATGACCCACTATACAGCCAATGTTTATCAATGGTGATTGCCTGGCTATGTCATTGATTTTATGTACATGTTAACAATGGGTGTGGCTGAAACACATGAACTTAATGATACTTTTGGCCATATAGTGTATGTGGCTATAGTTTACATGCACAGTGCCCTGTGACGGACTGGACTACCATACAGGCAGTCCCCGGGTTACGTACGAGATAGGGACTGTAGGTTTGTTCTTAAGTTGAATTTGTATGTAAGTCGGCACAGGTACATTATTTTAATAAATGCTATTGTTGACCGACTGTAACCAAGTGCTCTGCCAATGAATGATGGAGTTTCACCTCTCTCTGACCTTTATATTATTTCTACTTTATTTTCCATGGTGATGGTTTTTCTCTTCTTTACTGTATCACCAGCACTTGCATCAGATTTGTGTTTCAGAGACATTGTTTAAGGGTGAAGACAAAAGGTTTAGATGAGCTCTTCTGTACAGCACTGTACACGCTATCACGGTATGAAGGCACCCCTCGTCAGCATGTCTGGTTTACTGACAAGAGACAACTTACTGCTATGTGCGTAACAGTACAAGCAGGCTTGCTATTGGAAATGAATGGGGGCAGCGAGGGGTGGTTCACCACCCATCCACCACACAGTCACCTCCACTTGCATACAGTATGCTGCCTGCAGTGTCCAAATGCAGGATGAGTCCAAAGGCGGGTAGTGAATTGCCTACCACCGCCCCCATTCAACAGGAAGCCACGTGAGGCTGACTACAATGCTGCCCCCTGCTGCCCCATTCACCCTCAATGGCCTCCGTTCAGTCACAACTGGGTCACCACTTGCAGCATCACCAGCTGCCCACCGAGAACAAATGGGGCAGCTGTTTGAGGGACAATGCAAGGCTGTGTGGTGGCCAGGCAGTGAAACACCCCATTAAGCCTCCGTCCTGCACACAAGCAGTAGCTGTGGCCCCAGTGACTACGGACCCCGGGTCACTGCTTGCCACGCACCAAGCTGCCCACTGAGAATGAATGGGGTGCGGCCCCCACCGCCCCATATGCTGAAAAGGCCAGTATTAACTTAAAAGCCAAATAGCATTATGTGTTATTGTAATGACTTGTGATGGTTATATGAAGTATTCAGATATAAAAATTAAGCATGTAATGATTTGAATATACCAAGTTTAAAAAACAATTAACATCAAATAGAAGTGGTGTCTGTTGCCCCTGGGTCCTGGACAAGAGCTGACATTTCTGGAGAGCATTGCATTGCTGTCCCATAGAGTGACAGCAGTGGTTACATACAAGGCAGAACTAGGGGGATAAGTTTAAAAAAGGCAAGGTGCAGAGAGGCAGGTCCATGTCTCAGTCTTCCTAAATGTACTGTTTGTTAACTTGGAATGCAGGAGTTCATTAAGACTATAGTACCTTAACTATGCATGTTACTGTATATCCAAATCTGAGACCATGGTCCTCAGCCGGAAAAGGATGGAGTGCCCTTTCAGGGTTGGTAGCAAGATCCTGCCCCAAGTGGAGGAGCTCAAGTATCTCAGGATCTTGTTCACGAGTGAGGGAAGAATGGAGCGTGAGATCGACAGGCGGATTGGTGCGGCATCCGCAGTAATGCGGGCTCTGCATCGGTCTGTCGTGGTGAAATTTACCAGTCGATCTACGTTCCTACCCTCACCTATGGTCATGAGCTATGGGTAGTGACCCAAAGAACGAGATCGCGAATACAAGCAGCTGATATGAGTTTCCTCCGCAGGGTGTCTGGGCTCTCCCTTAAAGATAGGGTGAGAAGCCCAGTCATCCGGGAGGGGCTCAGAGTAGAGCCGCTGCTCCTCCGCATCAAGAGGAGTCAGATGAGGTGGCTCGGGCATCTGATCAGGATGCCCCCTGGACGCCTCCCTGGTGAGGTGTTCCGGGCACGTCCAACCGGAAGGAGGCCCGAGGGAACACCCAGGACATGCTGGAGGGACTATGTCTCTCGGCTGGCCTGGGAACGTCTTGAGATTCCCCCGGAAGAGCTAGAAGAAGTGGCCAGGGAGAGGGAAGCCTGGGCATCTCTGCTCAAGTTGCTGCCCCCACGACCCAACCTCGGATAAGCGGAAGAGGTTGGTTGGATGGATGGATGGATGGATGGATGGAACTATGCATGTGCCATGACACTGTAGCTTATATAAGAAGGCATTTTGGAGGTTGGCAGCAGTCACTGCAGTCAAAATAGAAATAAACAAATCAAGCTCAAGTTCAAATAATGTTTTTTTTTTTTGTTTGAGAGAAAACTGGACAGCTACCTTTTCTAATAGTCAAAGATCCCAACAACAGCTGACCAAAGCCTGTTTTTGATCCTGGTTTCTGCCCAGTGCATTATAATAGCAATCATTGTATTTTGTTTCTGTGTTTATATTGGGTATGGTGTAGTTCCACATACTTTTTCCATCCATTTTCCAACCCGCTGAATCTGAACACAGGGTCACGGGGGTCTGCTGGAGCCAATCCCAGCCAACACAGGGCACAAGGCAGGGAACCAATCCTGGGCAGGGTGCCAACCCACCACAGGACACACACAAACACACCCACACACCAAGCACACACTAGGGACAATGTAGAATCGCCAATCCACCTAACCTGCATGTCTTCGGACTGTGGGAGGAAACCGGAGCGCCCGGAGGAAACCCATGCAGACATGGGGAGAACATGCAAACTCCATGCAGGGAGGACCCGGGAAGCGAACCCAGGTCCCCAGGTCTCCCAACTGCGAGGCAGCAGCGCTACCCACTGCGCCACCGTGCCGCCCTCCACATACTTTTTACATAAGGAATTTTGATTTACCAACTATGCATTATATGAATCCGTTTAGCTTCCTTCTAAGCTTTTCTGGGATGATGAAATATGTCTGATGGACAAAAGTTGTGTTTGATAGATAAAATGCCACTGTGAAGGAAATGGTTTTATATTTCAGTGCATCCAGAAAGTATTCACAGCACATCACTTTTTCCACCTTTTATGTTACAGCCTTATTCCAAAATGGATTAAATTCATTTTTTTCCCTCAGAATTCTGCACACAACACCCCATAATGACAACGTGAAAAAAGTTTACTTGAGGTTTTTGCAAATTTATTAAAAATAAAAAAACTGAGAAATCACCTGTACATAAGTATTCACAGCCTTTGCTCAATATTTTGTCGATGCACCTTTGGCAGCAATTACAGCCTCAGGTCTTGTTGAATATGATGCCACAAGCTTGGCACACCTATCCTTGGCAAGTTTTGCCCATTCCTCTTTGCAGCACCTCTCAAGCTCCATTCAGGTTGGATGGGAAGCGTCGGTGCACAGCCATTTTAAGATCTCTCCAGAGATGTTCAATCGGATTCAAGTCTGGGCTCTGGCTGGGCCACTCAAGGACATTCACAGAGTTGTCCTGAAGCCACTCTTTTGATATCTTGGCTGTGTGCTTAGGGTTGTTGTCCTGCTGAAAGATGAACCGTCGCCCCAGTCTGAGGTCAAGAGCGCTCTGGAGCAGGTTTTCATCTAGGATGTCTCTGTACATTGCTGCAGTCATCTTTCCCTTTATCCTGACTAATCTCCCAGTTCCTGCCGCTGAAAAACATCCCCACAGCATGATGCTGCCACCACCATGCTCCACTGTAGGGATGGTGCCAGGTTTCCTCCAAACGTGACGCCTGGCATTCACACCAAAGAGTTCAATCTTTGTCTCATCAGACCAGAGAATTTTTCTTTCTCATGGTCTGAGAGTCCCTTCAGGTGCCTTTTGGCAAACTCCAGGTGGGCTGCCATGTGCCTTTTACTAAGGAGTGGTTTCCGTCTGGCCACTCTACCATACAGGCCTGACTGGTGGATTGCTGCAGAGATGGTTGTCCTTCTGGAAGGTTCTCCTCTCTCCACAGAGGACCTCTGGAGCTCTGACAGAGTGACCATCGGGTTCTTGGTCACCTCCCTGACTAAGGCCCTTCTCCCCTGATCGCTCAGTTTAGATGGCCCAGCCAGCTCTAGGAAGAGTCCTGGTGGTTTCGAACTTCTTCCACTTACGGATGATGGAGGCCACTGTGCTCATTGGGACCTTCAAAAGCAGCAGAAATTTTTTCTGTAACCTTCCCCAGGATATGTGCCTCGAGACAATCCTGTCTCGGAGTTCTACAGACAATTCCTTTGACTTCATGCTTGGTTTGTGCTCTGACATGAACTGTCAACTGTGGGACCTTATATAGACAGGTGTGTGCCTTTCCAAATCATGTCCCAATCAACTGAATTTACCACAGGTGGACTCCAATTAAGCTGCAGAAACATTTCAAGGATGATCAGGGGAAACAGGATGCACCTGAGCTCAATTTCGAGCTTCATGGCAAAGGCTGTGAATACTTATGTACATGTGCTTTCTCCATTTTTTTATTTTTAATAAATTTGCAAAAATCTCAAGTAAACGTTTTTCACATTGTCATTATGGGGTGTTGTGTGTAGAATTCTGAGGAAAAAAATGAATTTAATCCATTTTGGAATAAGGCTGTAACATAATAAAATGTGGAAAAAGTGATGTGCTGTGAATACTTTCCGGATGCACTGTATATATTCTTCTTCTTCTTCTTTCGGCTGCTCCCGTTAGGGGTTGCCACAGCAGAATCATCTTCGTCCATATCTTTCCGTCCTCTGCATCTTACTCTGTTACACTCATCACCTGCATGTCCTCTCTCACCACATCAATACGGTTTGCATATTTGTAGCTCGAAATCCACAAAGGAAGAAAGTGAATCATGTATTTTAAAATATTTTTTTATTCCTAAGCTTTCGACTCCCATCAGGAATCATCATCAGAGGAAAATGATTGGGCATACAGGAATCCAAGGTAATAATAGCAAATAAGGAGGGGAGGGTAGCTGGTTGTTGTGGGGGGTGGAATTAATGAGGTGGGGTTTGGAGGGTGTTGTTCACAACGTCTTATTCATTATGTGCAGGTTCTTCTTTTCAAGCCTGCATATGCTGGATTCATGTCCAAATGTCTGTTAATGGCATTTTCATTGGATAGCCACAATTCAGCCAGTTCTCTGGCACTTTTAGTATTAGCTCTGAATTTTACTTGCTCTGATTCCCATTTAAATTTGTGTCCAGTTAAAATTGTACGTGCGTAAGTGAGCCAGTTCTCTATTACAGTGCTTCCCAAACTCGGTCCTGGGGACCCACAGTGGCTGCAGGTTTTTGTTCCAATCAGATTCATAAATAACTGAAAACAACTGATAACACTCATTTAATTAGCTGGTATTTTTTTCTCTTCTCTAATTCTACATTCAGAAAAGCACAGCAGCATGATTCTCACATTTATAAGACATTTAGAAATATTTCTGCTTTTGCTTTAGATTTAAATGCTGAACTCTCTTTTGTTGATTTCATTATATTTGCTCTTTCTCTGTGCAGTTTTTCCCCCTTCATTGTATCTTCCATCCATCCATTTTCCAACCCGCTGAATCCGAACACAGGGTCACGGGGGTCTGCTGGAGCCAATCCCAGCCAACCACAGGGCACAAGGCAGGGAAACCAATCCTGGGCAGGGTGCCAACCCACCGCAGTCATTGTATCTTATTAATGACAAATAAAAACTAGCAGAGCAGACACCCAGGCAAACAGCACTGAGTCATGAAAGGTTGCAACTACTTTAGCGTCAGACCCACTAAGTAGTAAATAATAGATTAATTAAACAATTAGAACACCTGGAAAAGTAGAATGAACATCAAGGTGAAAATATTGATTGAAAAATACGTTATTCCCATATAACTGCTTGGTACATTTTTTTTTTTACCAAACTTAGTTTTCTAATTTCTATATTGCTCCCAAAACACAGAACGTGGGGAAATAACAGTTCACTTAACTAGCGCATTTGTCCAATTTAAAAAACAGAAGATGGTTGGAACAAAAACCTGCAGCCACAGTGGGTCCCCAGGACTGAGTTTAGGAAGCACTGCTCTGTTAAATGGGAGAAGCCCTACTGGTGTTTGTGGATTAAGATTGTCATAAGAAACAACATAGGAAATGATCAATCGCCAGTGACTCACTAGTATTAACTGGCTTGGATTCATTTGGCTCTGCTTCATTGACAACATGTGAAGCACAGTCAGAAAAACTGGTTTAAATTAATGCATTTATGGGTTGCTTTAAAAAAGTTAATCATAAATTTTTTTAATCCATCAATTGCACACATTGACAGTGATTAACCAGTAGTTCTACTTGATGACATTTTTGACTTGAAAAATGGTTTTGAGACATTTTCATTCACCGATGGACCTTTGTACCCTTTTCTCCATTGCAAGTGGCAGCAAATGACTATTTTTAAAATGTATAAATAAAGCTTCACTTTACAACACAATTTTATGTGGAAAATTAATATATACCATGATTGTGAAGAAATTACATCTTGCATGAAGAAGGGGGTCTGAGTTGCCTCGAAAGCTTGCATATTGTAATTTTTTTTAGTTAGCCAATAAAAGGTGTCATGTTACTTGACTTCTCACTACAGCCATAATGGCTAACACGGTAGAACATCCTAGTACTACTTGAAAAATACCAGTTATTCTTTAACTGAAGGAAAAATGAATTCTGCTCTGTTATCAGTTGAGTTTTCAGACCAATGTTAGGCTCTAATGAGCTAAAGATTAATCTGAGGGGTCAAACAGCAAGACAATGATCTGCAACCAACATAAATATGCATGACAATGGATTAAGAAGAAAGAATGGCTTACTCAAAATCAGATCTAAACCTTACTGTGTTGTTCTGGCAGAATTTATAATAAATACATCATGGTGAAGACTGACAAATATCACTTAGCCTAAAGCAGTTGTGCCAGGAGGAGTGGGACAAAATTTATGCACTGTGCTGTGAGAGTCTAATCAATAATTGCACAGAAGGTGTATTTGCAATTACTGTTGATAATGGTGGTATGACCTCACATTGAGTACAAGAGGCGACTGCACTTTAGACAGGGAGTAGACAGCTTTCTGAAAGAAAGAATGAAAAGAAAAGCCAAGCAAAATGACACCTTTTATTGGCTAACTAAAAAGATTACAATATGCAAGCTTTCGAGGCAACTCAGGCCCCTTCTTCAGGCATGTTTGCTACAAGTTTATACCAAAGCTTGGCTGCAATGCTGTGTCATAGCAACACTATACCTATGGCATGCCTTATGGCACCATCGACATATAATGCCCCGGTACCAAAACATACATAAAGTGAACAAATGTTAATATAACATGAAAAATGCCAAAAAGTGCAAAGTCATGTTCATACATTCCCAGGTACAGTATGTACTGAGCAAGAACAAAACAAGGCAAGAAGTTCTGCAAGACAAACTCAAGTGAAAGGCATATTCTGTTCCTTTTCACCTTGTACACTACAGATTTTAGCAACAACACCAAGGGTTCCCTTCTGCAGAAATTCTCATATGACTCTGCAATGGTGGGAAATATCAGGCATGGTGATGAGAAGGAATATAGGAAAGTAGTGGACTGTTTTGTTGGCAGGTGTGAGCTCAATCAACTGGAGGTCAACACCAGTAAAACTAAAGAACTGGTGGTGGATTTAAGAAGGTTCACAGTCTCCAGTTACTCTACTGTCTAGTAGGAGCGTGGATGTGGAGATTGTTCAAGAATACAAGTATCTAGGGACGTATATGAACAGTAAGCTCGATTGGTTCAGGAACTCACTGGCCATATATAGGAAGGGTCAAAGTAGGCTGTATTTCTTTTAGGGTCTGCAACACTATTCTGTGGATGTTTTATGAGTGTGTGGATGCCAGTGCTATTTGTTTCGCTGTGGTGTACTGGGGAGGCAACATGAAAGTGGCAGAAAAACAAATTAATTCAGAAGGCTAGCTCTGTGGTAGGAGGGAAACTGGGCAGCTTGGAGACTGTAGCAGATAGGACAAAGTTGTCTAGACTTCAGTCTATTATTGAAAATGCTAATCACACAATTCATAGTGTTGTGGCTAGACAGAGGAGCATTTTCAACAGTAGACTGACTAGCATAAAGTGATCCTCTGAGCATTACAGGAAATCCTTCCTCCCCACAGCCATCAGACTCTATAACTCCTCTTCCAGTGAATCATATAAGCTGTTCCCTTTATCTCTAATGGATATCCCAGTACATATTCAACTACATAGATGTGCAATAACCTATCTGTTCATTTCATGTGAGTAACATTTTGTTCTCAGCATGTGCAATGTTTCACTTAATGTGCAATATTATTATGAGAAATACTTCAAGCTCAGTGTGCTATTGCTGTTTAGTATACTAGGGATTTTGTAAGATATTCACATGCATTGTATTTATTGTATTTCATTCACTATATACCTGTAGGGCTTAGTGAATGAGGTCTTATCATACTTTATTTTGATATTTATATTCTTTTTTTTATTTTACATGCTTATTTTTTTATACTTGCTCTTAGTGTTACTTGTGCCTTTGTCTATTGTACAGTTGTAAGATAAATAATTTCCCGGGCAATTAATCAAGTTTTTATGATTTTGATTCTAATCTATAAGGCAACAGAACCACCACACATCTCCTTTAAAGCTACATTTACTTATACATCTGGATGAAGGGAACCAACATTTATGATTTTGCTTTACTTCATCTTCCCAGCCAGATTGAAATTAACACTTCCCTTTTTCGGTATGAATTCATCAGAACTGTATATAAAGTGAACAATATGATATTGCATAACTGGGGAAATTTTTGTTGCATTTTTTATTGCTCTGAAACTGTACATAATTGGGTATGTCCATCAGGGAAGTCCCGTTTTCTCTAGAAAGCATCTGCTGTCAACAATAGATTGCACACTGTTTTCTTCGCTTGGCATCTTAACATTCAGTATGGTTCATTGAAATGACATCTCTATATACATTTAAAATCCAAAGTCTGTCTGTCTGCTTTTCACGAGAGAACTACTTAACGGATTTAGATTGGGTTTTTTTCTATAATTTGCTCGAACATTCCGATTGATTTTGCGACCTCTCTCATCACGTTAAGTATTATAGTTCACTTGCGGGTACCGATTTATTTGCGCAAATCCGAGAGAGACAAGGCCCTCCTCACTCAGAACGTATCTTACATTCTCTTTGCTAGCAAACAAGAGAATTACTTAACAGATTTAGATCTGGCTTTTTTTCTAGAATTTGCCTGAACATTCCGGTTGATATTGTGACTTCTCTCATCAAGCTAAGAATCGTAGTTCGCTTGCAGAAGCGATATATTCGCGCTAATCCAAAACAGAGGATGTGGGCCGAGGGGAGGAGGAAGCATGATGTCAGGAGTAGGGAGCCAGGCAGGGCCCTCCTCGCTGTCCTGTTTCACTTCTACGTGGGCAAAGCCGCGGGGGTCGGCTAGTGTACAATTATATTTGCAAGAACTGCACCGTCTTTTAAAATGTCTTAAGTTTTATTTAATTTTGCTCAATCAGAAAACCTGCCCCTTTACATTTTCCCAATTATGGAAAAACAACATCACATTACTATGCAATAATTGCAAAAAAAAACAACTCACCTGTGACCAATTAAGGCTGCTGAAGTAGTGATGATGGGGCAAACAGGGTTTATCAGCTTTCTTGTTTGTACTCAGCGCTTTGACTGTACATCAGAGCGTAGAAGTATGCAGTTATAGGATGGCAGATCAACTATTTTTCCCTACTAATTGTGAATGCAGCCCCAAAATAGTTAAATGAATATAATTCTGATAGCATTCCTTTCATTACCTCATTGACACTGTGAACACCTCAGTTTAAGACAGAGTGTTTTTAAGTAATCAACAAAAGTTGTGACACCCGTGTAACTTGTTTGCTTCAACTAGTAAGGCTTAATTTACTTTAATTGCTGCACATCTGTAGGTTGTAACCGATTAGTTGTTCCCTGAAGAAGGCCCATCTGCAATATTCTGACATTTCCTGTTTTTCAGTTTTTGCTAACCTAAACTTTAAATTTAAACCTCTGTCAGTTTATTGCTTAACTTTTCACTATTTTAGGTCATTCATTGCATTTCAACTGATTAAATTTAAAGAAAAACTGGAAACACAGAGGTGTCCTAAAACTTTCGATCGATAGTGCATGTGAGCTTTGAAGACAGTCCTAACTGATTTTACAGCAGTTCCCTTTTCCATTATAGAATGTAAAAAAAACTATGAGGTATGACTAGCTAATTGAGGTGCTGCATTTCAAATTAATTCGTCAAGACTTGAGATCAAAGTCAGCAAGAATCAATGAACCAGTGAAATGCTTGATTGATTTATGTTGTGATATGATTTTTGGTTACAATCAGAGATGCATAAACTGTAAATACTTTATCCCTACATACTTTTACAATTCTGGTTTTAGAAAAAAAGTCAAAGTTGCTGTAAATGAGTTTTTAGTCAGTTGTTCTTACTAACTTATGTATGCTACATATTGTAACAAGAAAAAAAGGACAAGATAAAAGATTTGGGTCTGGGATGGAATCTCCGTTTAATTGGAGGCTTACTTAAATCTTTAATTATACAAAGGACCATCTTGGTCTGAAGTTTAGAAGACAATGAGCCAATATTTTGCTTCTGAGGACACTGAAGCTGCTCCTTCAGAGATAGATTCACGAATAATTGCCAACCTCTGATTTTTTTCACGTTTACCTGTATATAGCAATCTGGACAGAAGGGGTGGGACTTCCTGAGGCAGAACAGACGTGATGTCAGAGGTCCTTGGTGGTTTCTTTCTCCATTCTTGAGCCAAAGAAGTAAAAAGCATCTGTAACTGTGTTGCACCCAACCTGTTACCTGCATGGGCATGACAACCTATATTTAGCACTGGCACTTCGTAATCTTTAGTGCTGATATACAACTACAAGATGTGTACACTCAATCAAAGGTACCTACAAATGTCTAGGTTTTGTTTTCAATTTAACTCTATGCAAGTAATAAAACTTATCAATTATTGCTGTTCTTTGCTTTATTCTCCTTATCTCTAAGATGAGTGTAATATGTTAACGGGTATTGTATAAGAGAGTAAGAGAGTGTGCCTAAACACAATATTACTGGGATAGGCATCAGTTTCCTGTGATCTCGATTAAGTGGGTTTACTTATATATAACTCAGTCTAATATAGATTTGTGAATAAAACTGAATTAATTACATCAAATAATTTTTATTTGCTTGTTAATGAGTTTAAATTATTTAATAATTGCATTTGAGATTTTACAAGTAAAGGAAGAAAGGACTGAAATATTTTCTGATGCAAGTGCTTGTAGCAAGTAATGAAAATAAGTAGTCAATATATCACTGATACTGTATATGATGTGCTTGTAACTTTATCTCTACTTACATATACTATCCATTTGCAACATACATACTATACAATACGTGTATATAACTTGCATTAGGAGAAAATTACTTCACTTAAAGTCAAGATTACATCTTGCCTGAAGAAGGGGCCTGAGTTGCTTCCAAAGCTTGCATATTGTAATCTTTTTAGTTAGCACAATAAAAGGTGTCATTTTGCTAGACTTCTCACTACACTTAAAGTCACAAAGCCTTAATGAAAAAACATATTATTATAGCTGTTGTCGAGCGAAAAAAGTGAGTTTTGGATAAGGACATAGTGTTGGATAAATAATAAGAGAATGAGTGTAAGAACCATAAATGCTTTTAAAAGAAAATATTACATTAATATGAATAAGAAACAGAATACAGAGCACTTACATTAAATGCTAATGCAACTCCATATATCTGTCTATTGTAATAGACTGCAGTCCCACCGGTTTTTTAAGAAGTCCCTGTAATTACTATCACATTCTGGTTAGTTAGGAATGGGATAGGAAAAAAGATATTTGTATTATAAGTATTTGTTATTTCACTGTTTTCATACCAAAAGAGAAGTTAATGTGCAGTAGTGAAATTTTTCTTCAGCCAGGATAATTTGTAAACAAAAATAAATGTAAAGAATTATTATTATTTATTATTATTAAAATCCAGATAAAGTATAACACAGTGGCATGACCACAACCTGCTTCAAGACTTGATGGCTGGAGCTGAGCACCTGCCACCTGTAATCGGTCCTTCCTGCTAGGCCTTTAGCTAACCACTTGAAGTTAGCTGAATGAGCCAGTGTCTGGGGTACATTGGCTTCACATATCCACAGACGCAGAAGCATGAACTTAGCGCTGGCTTCCCTGCTGAAAAAGCTGATTAATAGGACTGCACAGCAATGTATCACCCTGAAAAGCTGTGTTAAGGTGCAAACCAAGATGAGCAGGCAGGACAGAAGCTATGGCAAATAGGCAAACAATAAACTGTATTTAATTTACCTTGTGACCTGTACGGTCCCAAACACAAGAAACAACTAGACCAAGCACACTCCCATACTCAGATATATTGATTTATTGTAAACCATATACTTTACACAGATTCTAAATCCATGAACGAGGTGGCACAGCATCCTTTTTATGCTAGACTCAGGAGTACCTCCCATGCCACAACAATGTTCCCAAGAACCACTCCTGGATCTGGTAGATGTCTTTCCTAAGAGTGGGAAGCCTCTACCTGGTAGCTCCCCCTGGCAGCACCCATGGAACCCAGCAGGACTGCCCACTGGATCAACAGTTCCCATACACCTCTGTGGGTGACTGAATGGGAGCAACATAGGGGAATGCTACCACCCACCATACTTGGGGAATATATGGCCTCTTACAGACCATGAACTATGAAAGTTTCCTGCTCAGAAAAGGTAGCTGCATTCAACCTGAATGGGATGCCAGTCTCATTCCCAAATCTGTCCGTTGTCCTACACAACCCCCATAATCCATCAGGCTAGTCAAAAAAAAAACATTATGGTTAAAGGAAAGAATGCAGGCACAAAAATCATTCAAAGGTATTTAAAAAGATGCAACACCAAAATAAAACAAGGCCAAAATGAAAACAGAGCTTCAGAAAATATGTGAACCATCAAGAAAGCTTGAAAAGAGGGATATGATGCTAGATTGAGAAGTATGCCGTTGCCACAGTCCATCTTTTATCCGCCATGTTCTCTCATCACAGGACTACTGTACTGCCTGATTAATGTTGCTTAGCAACAAACACTGGCAGGTTTGGCCAAACACAAAATGTAGGCAAAAGGAGGGGGCCAGGAGATGGGCCCAAGACCAGTACCGACAGCCAGTGGAACTCAGCATGCACGGCAACAGGAGAGTGATCTCATTGGTTTGTGTCTAGGAGAAAGAATGTGGTTGTTAACTATAGATTTAAATTTAAAAAAAAACAAAAGCATGTTTCTTCTTTCAGAATGCAGTGATATAAAAATGATAAATAATTAATTAGCAAATTAAAGTCATAGTAGTGGAAGCTCTGAATAGCAGCTCAAGTCAAATGTATACCATATTATAAAATTATATCTGGAACAGTAGAAAGCTGCAAAACTATGGAAAAAGGCAACAGTTATTCCAGAAAAAAACAGTGGTCTTCATGCAATTGGTAATAAAATCATTCAAAAAACTAAAGGAGACATTCAGAATGATAAATATGGGAATAAATCAATACATTTAATTTTCCTTATCAGACCAAAAACTGCTATCACTTAGCTTTCCGTATACACTTATATGGTATTAAGACACATGCTAAGCTATTATTTTATGAACTCTGTTCATGTGTTTAATTCTTAATGTTTTACAAAAATATTGATTCAAGGTTTTGAGATTTTTAGATGATTGACTTTTTAACAGGATGGATACAAGGAGTGAAAGAGAAAGGATTTCTATTTCACAGTAAGTGTGCAAGGATGCACCCATTCATCACTCAGTGCATATATGCTCTGCATATAAATGGAAATCTAAAAGTTTGTAATTGTGCAGATCTTAATGAGAAGAAACTGAATCATGGCACAGGAACTGAGGGTTTCAGTAGCTAGTGTGTTAAGTTTTTACTGCAACCGTATTATTCACATATTAAAGAATTAATGTATTGCATGGTAGCAGATTGATAAGCTTGCCTGATGGACCCAATATCACAAATTTAAATTTGGGTGCCCAGATATTGTCTGCGTAATGTCTGCACATAATCCCCAGTCTATGTAAGTTTTAGTTCCTCATCTTCAAAGACATATATGTTAGGATGACTGGCGATTCATTCTATGAATGTATGCCCTATGATAGACTGGCATGTTAAAGAGGTTGTCATTTTGTTTCCTAATATTAATGTTTAAAAATACCAGTAGCCCACCAGGAGATGCCCATGTGCTGACATAAAGAAAATCATACCATGACAATTCAGAGTCGCAAGTCATTCCACCATGAATTTAAGTTCATGTGAACTGAAACTTGAAAAACAAGTCACCCTGGCTTCATGAAACTGTGAAACAGCAGTGGTAAACAATAATTTTTCTTTGTCTGTTTAATTTTTTTTTTTACCATTAACTAATGCATTCATATTGTGTCTTCTGGGTGTCCACTATTTGAAAGAAGCATTCCATGCAGTTACAGCTGAGATGCTTTGAATTAGTAATTATAAAAAGATATTTAAACAATGTTCAAGATTGTAACCAATAAGCCAAAGTAATGACTCTAAAGGTGGAAAGGCATCACTGCTAGTTTCTGTAATCACATTGCTGAAATTACAGAGAAAGCCTAAGTCCGGGGTGATTACGATTATTATTTTAAAGATAGCATTTCTAGAATTGTGCACTCATTAGATCACCACTGTAGTGGACTGAGATTCTGAGATTTAAATCCTAACCTGACAACACTTTGTGATGACTGAGAATGTCCTCCCTAAACGTATATATGTGTTTTTTTTCTAGGAATTCAGTTTTTTGCCCAGCATCTCAGAACACTGGGGAGAGTAACTGACTAAAACTGGACCAGTATACTTGAATGTTACCTGTGAAGGACTGTGTTTGATCCAGAAACCCAGTTGTGCAGTTTCACACAACACTAAAAACCTGGATGAATGGATGCAGAACTTTAATCTAGTTGTTGTGTAAATTATTCAGTAATCCCATCTATTTCAGACTGAAGCACTATGGCACAAAATTTAAATATGGTTGCACCTACAGGGGTAAAAATAGTATAATGTCTATCCTTTTCCTTACTGTAGTCATATTCCATCATTTGCCATTTTTTGCTTCTCCAAACTTTCAGGTGATAGTGGGTACATCACAAGAGAAAAGGTAAAATGAAAGGCAATCCTGCACATGATAGATGATAGAATGGCCATTGGTTCATTACGAGGAACATGGTGCTGTTTGGACTCGTTGGGCAGCACACTGCAGTACAGCCCCACAAAGGTTTGCCACATTGTGTTATGCCTTGTGCAGTACTCCACAACACAGAGCAGAAACATGGACTGCCACTGCTACCTGAGACATGCCAAGATGAGCTTGCCAATGACCCATCTCCTGTCTGTCTTGACAACTTCAAAATGGCAAATCAAAGACATTTGAATTTTGTATGTGAGATTATTATGTATTGCAGCCCTGACATTTACATGTCAAAATGACTGTTTTTTAACAGCTTCAGTAAGAATGTTCCTAATATCTTACAGATTTGCGCATACAGCCTGTATCAATTCACACTGGGGTACTGGTGGTGGTCTGAGCACTGTATGATGGTATATTGCTATTGCTTTCTCCACTTAACTACTGTCACTTGATCCCACTCTTTTTTTCTTTTATTTGTGATTTTATTTACTTTTTCTGGTTCTCTACTTCAGCCAATAAGTTCACATTCACTGAAGTTCACAAGTTCTATAAGTTCAAGTTCACATTCACTGAAGTTTTATTTTTCATGTTCTCCTATGGTTTGTAGTGAAGTTGTCAATGAGGAATATGGCCAAATTTTTATAGTGATTAGATTATGCATATTCAAAAAAGGCATATTTAAAGTCACAAATGGTTATGGGCGAGTGCCAACGGGAAGTGAAAAAGTGTCTCTCCTTTGTCAAAAGGTACACTTACAGCACTGCCTATGCTCTCAGTTTCAGATCTTGCAGAGGAAATTCAAGTAAATAACACATGGAATCGAGTATAAACTTGGTCTGAATTGCAGTCATTAGAGAAAACTGAAATGGAGAAGGAATTTGTGCAGCAAAACATTTAAGCACAATCCCTGAAAAAGTCACCAAGTCAATTGTTGGGTCCTGTACTCTGCAGTTGTTTATCCTCCATCCACATCATATCCTTTGGACTACTGCCTTAAGGTGGCTTTCATGAATGATCTAATGTGAGATGCCAGATTTCCCTCTTGTGTTGTTTATAAACTATAATTTTAACCAGCTGCACATATGACCTGTGACTCTATCGCATGGCTATAGTAAAAACCAGCTGCACCACTTCCTTCCAGCGGACAGACAATAGTCAAGAGAGTTTTGATTGTCTGTTTGTATAACATCTGTACATGGTGTATGGCTCAAGATTTAGAGGCCTCCCTCATCGTATGTACATCATTATAGCTTTCCTTCATATCCATCCAATGGTAAAATATAAATCATTTTTATGATCTTCCATATTACTATTGCGGCACGGTGGCGCAGTGGTAGCGCTGCTGCCTCGCAGTTAGGAGACCCGGGTTCGCTTCCCGGGTCCTACCTGCGTGGAGATTGCATGTTCTCCCCGTGTCTGCGTGGGTTTCCTCCCACAGTCCAAAGACATGCTGGTTAGGTGGATTGGTGATTCTAAATTGGCCCTAGTGTGTGCTTGGTGTGTGGGTGTGTTTGTGTGTGTCCTGTGGTGGGTTGGCACCCTGCCCAGGATTGGTTCCCTGCCTTGTGCCCTGTGTTGGCTGGGATTGGCTCCAGCAGACCCCCGTGACCCTGTGTTCGGATTCAGCGGGTTGGAAAATGGATGGATGGATATTACTATTGTTCATGATGTCATTAAGGATTGTTTTAACATAATATTAGCATATTATTTTTAACCATTTTTTTATTTTGAAGAAAATGAAGTGTGTAACAGCACGGTGATACTGTATGAATATTACATTAAGCTATGCAATAATGAAACTGATTATTTAGACATTGTTCTATGTTGTAAATATTTTTGATGTCTGATGCTTGTGTGGGGCACACAATGGTGGCTTGTATGTAAGGAAGAGAAGATTGTGCATCATGATCTTTGGCAGGACCAAAAACATTCATGTACCCTAGAGTGTAGTGATAGAGATAGACTTACCTGAGATCTGTATTCTGCAACCTTCTGACTGACAGTTGTGGAATATTATTAAAATACTCCCTCTTTGTAGTTTAGCTCCTGCAATGCAAAAAATGCTATAAGGAGTTTGTGCAGAGAAAATGGTCATCTCTAAATGTACAGTTTATCAGTGTGCACATCACTGTACCCGACTATCTGCACCACCGAACCACCAGGTTGAAATCAATTTTCATGCAAAATCTTTAACAGAAACAATCCTAGGACAATTTCTGAAAATAATGTGTAATATGAGTGACATGTTTGGGTTTTGGCTTTCATAACCAAACATTCAGACTTAATAGTCCCAAGGTACTATAACTAAAAGGAATTTTACATTCCATAACCTTATCGCCCGCACCTGGCCCATGAAATACTACACAAAACATATCACAGGCATGCAAGCTAAGTACCAAAATTTCTAAATAAATTACCTGCAAAAAAGATTGTGCATAATAAATATCTCAAGTGGGCCTCTGGTGAGGACAGCAAAAGTGCCATTATCAGGTTATGGCAAAAAATAACCATGGCCAAGAGTTCCATGAGGAAAAAAAAACCTATGATAGAGATGCTCAATGATAGAGGATTGACTAAACATTTTTGTGGATGGTATCTCTGGAATTACCCATCAAAACATAACTTCAGAATAGAAAACCTTGATTTAAATGAGTATATCCTCAATTCTGCCATATCAGGAAAAGATAGTTGAGGTGAGGTGGTTTCCCCTTACCTTTCTCAGTAGATGAAGTTTAACATTCTAGCCAGAACAGAGTGGAGAGCCGTAAGGACAGCCAGAGAAAAGTGGCAGTGTTTCTTGATAAGAAGCCAGCAAAGAGTGTCATCAAAATAGTGCAAGGGTGTCGTGCAAGTACAAGAAGCAGCAAAGATAAGAGAAAAGTGGAAGGAGTACATCAAAAAAACATGATGATAAACAAGAAAAACCAAGAAGAACTGAGATAGAAGAGAATAAAAATAAACTGTAGACAAAAATCCTGCTATTCAACAACAACAACAACATTTATTTAGATAGCACATTTTCATACAAAACGTAGCTCAAAGTGCTTTACATAATGAAGAAAAGAAAAATAAAAGACAAAATAAGAAATTAAAATAAGGCAACATTAGTTAACATAGAAAAGGAGTAAGGTCTGATGGCCAGGGTGGACAGAAAAAACAAAACAAAAAAAAAACTCCAGAAAGCTGGAGAAAAAAACAAAATCTGCAGGGGTTCCAGGCCACGAGACCGCTCAGTCCCCCCTGGGCATTCTACCTAACATAAATGAAATAGTCCTCTTTGTAGTTAGGGTTCTCACGGAGTCACTTGATGCTGATGGTCATACAGACTTCTGGCTTTTAATCCATCCATCATTTTTGGAACATCATGGTACTTTGAGTAGATGTGCCACCACCAAAAGGACACCGGAAAAGGAAACAGAAGAGAGAGTAGGGGTTAGTACAGATTTTAGAGCCACCATGAATAGTTATTATAATGAATTGGATATACAGAGTATCAGGATTAAATTACAGTGAAGTTATGAAAAGGCCATGTTAAAGTAATGTGTTTTCAGCAGTTTTTTAAAGTGCTCCACTGTATTAGCCTGGCGAATTCCTAATTCCAGATTTTAGGTGCATAACAGCAGAAGGCCACCTCACCACTTCTTTTAAGCTTTGCTCTTGGAATTCTAAGTAGACACTCAGTTGAGGATCTGAGGTTGCGATTTGGAATATAAGACGTCAGACATTCCGATATATAGGATGGGGCGAGATTATTTAAGGCTTTATAAACCATAAGCAGAATTTTAAAGTCAATCCTGAATGACACAGGTAACCAGTGTAGTGACATCAAACTGGAGAGATGTGCTTGGATTTTCTTTTCCTAGTTAGGATTGTAGCAGCTGCATTCTGCACTAGTTGCAATTGATTTATGTCTTTTTTGGGTAGTCCTGAGAGGAGTGCGTTACAGTAATCTAGACGACTGAAAACAAACGCGTGAACTAATTTCTCAGCATCTTTCAATGATATAAGAGGTCTAACTTTTGCTATGTTTCTTAAGTGAAAAAATGCTGTCCTAGTGATCTGATTAATATGCGATTTAAAATTTAGATTACAGTCAACAGTTACCCCTAAGCTTTTTACCTCCGTTTTGACTTTTAATCCTAATGCTTCCTATTAATTATTATTATTATTACTTATTCCTATTATTCCTATTAATGCAGCAATGAAAAGTATGAAGACAGGGAAGGCAGAAGGAACTGATAGATGATTCAAAAATTCATAAATTGTAAAACTCTTAGGAGGAGAAAAAAAATGATCTGATCCAACTCTGCAAAATGATCTATGAGAAAAGAATGCCCTGAAGAATTCATGAAATCATTAGTGTAGAAATCAAACATGGTTGGATTATCAGATTTTGGAACAATCAGCCTGACAATACACACATCTCAAAAATTATGCTGAAAATTATTAAATTACATTACTTACATTTTAAATGATCAACTTGCATTTTGCAAAGGACATGGAAGATAAAGATCGATTGGCATAATGAGAATGATCTGTGAAAGGAATTTAACCAAAACGTGTTTGTGTGTTTCATAGATTTTGAGAACTCCTTTGAAAGAGGAAACTGGAATATTTTAATTACTGTTCTCAAAATGTTTAGAATGGACTAGAAAGACAGGTTGATTGCTTTGTATGTGGGTTGAAAAAAAACTTTAAAAATAGCTGATGGTGAATCAGATGATGCAGTGATTGAAGGAGGTGTAAGACAGGGTTACATATTGTCTTCAGCATTTTTCAATGTGTATGCAGAAACAGCGATAAATAAAGTGTGGGAAGGCCTCGTAAAAGGCACTTTGATTGGTGGGAAAACAGTAAAACTGTGCAGATTTGCAGATGGCAATACAGCAAGGACTACAAGGTTTAGTTACCAAGCTAAATGAAATATCAAAGATTTTTGGCATGAACTTAAATATAACAAGACTAAAGTGATGAAGCCATTGAAAAGAGAGAGCTGAAGACTAAATAATACTGCTTGAACTGAAAGGTTGGAAGAGATTGAAGAGGTCCACTACTTGGGTTGTTTTATCACTTCAGGTGACTGCTGTTATAAATAAATCAGAACAAAAACTGTAGTTGCCACAGAAGAATTCTGAAAGAAAAAGAGCTACAAACTAAATATTTTCAGAAAAACTTGAAGAAGAAAATAATAAAATGTTATGTTGGGAGTTAAGTGATATATGCATGTAATTCATGGATGATACAAAAGGAAGACATAAAGAGGCCAGGAGCTTTCAAAAAGTGGATCCAGCAAAGAATAATGAAATTAGTTTGGATGGAATGTAAAACAAATGAAGAGGTCCAGTGTCAGGTAGGAAAAGAGCATGGACGCATCAGTTATGAAGAGTAAGAAAACATGAATTGGGCTTGTGCTGAGAAGGGATGACCTGATTAAGGATGTGATAGAATAAAGATTCCTGTTCCATGAAACCAAGAGCAACAAAAAGGACGACAGTGTTAGATGATGTTCAGAAAGGAACAGCATATGAGCAGATGAGGAGAACAGCTGAAGACAGAGCAAAGTAAAGAAGTAATGATGGTGATCTAAAATTTGTAGACCTTAGGGTTGATTCTTTACTTGAAGGCGATCAGCAATGTGTTTTTCATTTTCCTGTAACCAATGCAGTCCCCAGCTTTATGTTATTAATGTCTCTAATTTACCACACCCTAGACATTTGGAGATGGACAATTAGGGGCCACATCCTCAATCCAGAAATCACACATTCAGCTTTGGAGTGTTATTATGCGTACAATGATCACTACAGACATTATGTGAAGAAAATCTAGTTGTTTCATTCTGAAAAATCCAAAGTGACTTTATGGAATGTGTTTGTTAACATTGTGCATTGACAGGGAATGGATTTACTGTCATGGTGTGCCCCTCTAGATAAGTGAGCACATATTTAATCTCAAAGAGTAGATTAGTTTTAAATGGCAACAAAACAAAAAGTAATGATTAATTAATTACACAATGAAAGATCTAGCAAAAAAAATATTAAGTAAGCACCATCCATTTTATCTTGTCTGATAATGCTGTTCCTTAAAGGTTACACATTACTTATCCCAGCAACATCGGGCAAAACAGTAGAACAAGTCCCAGATGGGACAGCAGTCCATCTCGAAACACACTCAGGAACTAAGACCCAGACCCAGGCCCAGGAAATTCATACTTAACAAACAACCCAAAATTTACATCTTTGGCATGTGGGCAGAAACCAGAATACTTGAAAACAATCTTTGAGAAGACACGAATAATATACAAATGCACCATGGATGATGATCAAGCCCAGGAAATGAACTCAGGCGTTTTAATCATTAAGACAACAATGCTAACTATTGCACATCCTGAAATTGATATCACATTGACAAACATGAAATTGACACCTAATCTTAATTTTTTAAATGGTGATTAGTGTTTGAGATATCGTTACTTCTGTTTTAATTTTTACCATTGAGACAAACTGTCATGTAACCATTACATTATTTCGAGCAAATAATTTGTCAGAAGCAATAATTACTATAATAACTGCCAAATGTGTTAGGTAGAAAATAATTAATTTCATGCACATTCAATGAATGTTGCTTTCATTAGTTAAGGAATGTGACAATGCAGGTCAGCTCCATGCTCCCTTTTGCGTTCAGGAGTCTGTTGAACCTGATACTGTCGATTGTCATGACCAGTATGATCTTGTCAGAGGAGGAGAAATGCACACAAAGCAAGGGTAGGTGACAGTGACATAGTGCTTTTATTAAAAACAGTCAAACAGTGTCCAAAGTGCAGTGTTCCAAATATTCAATAAATAAATAATCCAAAAAAAAACAAAACAAAGTGCATTTGAAGTTAAAATCAATCAAATAAATAATCCATTAAAAACGAGGTTAAAACAATGCAGGAGTGTCACAGGTGTCTGGTCACACTTACAGGTAATCTAACTTAGACACCATTAAAATATCCGACTACGCCACCCAGTTTTATTAAGAGACTGGGAACTCTTGAAATTTACTGAAAATTAGCACACAGGTTTCTATAAATTGGGTGGTGAGTAAACACACAATGAAAGACACAACAGTAATTTCAGAAAAAAGCAACAGTAAGTTCTATTACACAAGATAATATAAGGTACATTAAAAAGATAAACGAACATAACAAAATCTAAACATATCAGGAATGAATTTCCTTTTTTTAAAAGGAAAATACACAGCCCACACTCTAAAAGTCTGTTAAAAGCAAGAATTGGAGGATACAACCTTTAGTGGTGCAGAGTCCAGTTTGCGCACTGTGTTACCCCAACACTTAGTCGTTCAACTGTCTATGGATGCATGTCCTCTGTTCACCGGACACTCGTTTCCCAACAGAAGTTGTGTCAAATTGTTGAATCCCTGTCGGCGTTTCTTTGTCGTTCCTTTTTTTTTTCCACTCTGGGCTCCTTGTGTTGCTGGGACCTAGGCACGCCTCATTTCTCATCTGCCAGCTTTGCTTGGTCCTTTCATGCGGCTTCCCTCTCTCGCTGGACCCACAACCGGCGTCTCCTTGTGGAGCTGTCTCTTCCTCCCTGGAAGTGTTGCAGTCCTTGTGCCTCACGTCGTGCCAACCACGTACCCTTGTCTGCCTGTGAGCCCCTGTGCTCTGTCCGAGTGTCTTGGCAGCGTTTTCTGTGGACTGTTCCCTCCTCTCTTCTCCTGCCCAGGAGTTTAAATCTCCTTCAGTCCCTGCCATTATCAGTTCTGGACAATCAGATTAAACAATGACACATTTCCTGGGTTTAACAATTAATGAAAACACAAGTTAACAAAAAGAATTGTTACCAATCATGAATAAGTACAGATATGCTAATTAGAAACCAATAGTGTCAGACATGTAATCTCCAAGTCAGGTAAATACACACATCCTCCAAGAAAGGAGTAGGTCTTTTATCACAACTTGGTATTGTTTGTATACTCAACCAGCCAGACTGGTGATTCCTTTGCATGACAGCAAATACCTACATCCTGCAGACAACCCTGACACAATCAGTAACTGGATTATCCAGAAAATCAAAAAACAAGGTCCCCTTCTGACATCAGTCTCCTTTAAAATTCTCAATCCCAGGTGCTTTCCTTTAAAAACCAACGCCTCTCCAGTTTATCCTACTCAGACCTCGCAGCACATAGAGACATCAACCAACAGGCACAGACACCCTTTAATCCTGGGCTGTGTCCCTGCTGCCCAATCCAAGGCGTTCCACAGGGAGCCACTGGACCCTGCTCTGCTCTTCGCTCATTGCTGCCAATCATGGCTCCACCTGACGAGAGGACAGCAGCATAATGGTCACTCCTGCTCCTTACTTTTTCAACAGGAGTGTTCCCCAAGCCCCCTCCTTAGCATTAGCCACACATTCTCCTCCCTTGGGCTCCATTCCCGTCTGCCTGCTTCTCTCTTACACCGGCTCACTCCTGCTCTTGCCTCTCTTCTCCTCATATTAACCTCCATCCTTTTTTCTGTTTTTCCTTCAAATCTCCCTCATTTCTCCCTTGCACTCCACTTTTATGTGCTTGAGAGTAGTTGCAGGTGCGATTGCCTGATTACCGCCCCGGACTGATTATGAGACGATCAGACTGTCCACACATGCCGGCAAGGAAAAGCACAGTTGGCTGACCACCTCTCACCAACCAGGAGATGAGCCATCTTCTCAGTCAATCGCTCAAACCTACTCCACTCCCTAGCATGACTGTGTCCAATTATTTATTTATTTAAAATATGCACGGCGCCACTGATCACACCCCCCTCCACAAGACCCCAGGTGCATTGGAAGGCTCTGACCTTCTCCCAACCCAGTGCAATGTCACCAAGCCTCCACTCCCTCGGCCTCCCTCTGCCATACCTGGCCTTGCGTGGGCATCCCAGAGCAGGAGCAACATGAGTACTCCAGAGGGACTACCCCATAAGGCCGGGGATGGCAGAGGGAGGCTCAGGGAGTGAAGACTTGGCAGTGCCCTGAGGATCGCCATGGGATGGGCAGTGGGGACACAAGCCAGAATTGAAGATTGTCTGTGCCTGTTGGTTGGTGTCTCTCCATGCTGCAAGTTCCAAATAGGATAAGCCGAAAAGATGTCTGTTTTAAAGGGATGCGCCTGGGCTTGGGATTTTAGAAGACTGCTTCCTGCTGTTTTTAAGCTAATTTCTATGGATATTTATTTGGATTAATTTTAACCTCCACCGTCACAGACTTTTTATGGATTATTTAATTATTTGATGAAGGTTTTTGAGCACTGCACTTTTGAACACTTTTTGTTTGACTTTATTGTAATAAAAGCACTTGGCACCTTTTTTTGCACTGGAAGCGTGGCGCCGACACACTGTCACAGGGATGGAGTACAGTATTTAGTAGTGCTGTCTCACAGCTCTACATTTTTAAAAAGGTGCCAAAGTGGTTCTTTAACGTGCCATAGGGGAACAAATTTTGGTCCTCAAAACAGCCATTCACATGAAGTTTCCAGAAAGAACCTTTACTTATTTTGATCCATAACAGGCTCCAGAAATAGCCATTAAGAGATGACATTGGATTTGTGAAATACCAAAATATTCATAATCTGAAAAGGACTCTGTGTATATAATAGCACAGGTTATGCTAGCTTTTCCGTCATTATCCTGCTTCGCCTAACAATACATTAAAGATATCTGTTTTGAACACATATCTTTTCTTTTTAATCTTTTTAAAGCCCAAAGAACTAATTCCATATGAATGAAACAGTTCTTTGTCAAGTAAATAGTTCTACGAGCTACCACACCACCCAGTAAAATGGCATTAAAGAACCATTGCAGAAATATACACTGAAAAAGCTGTTTTGATCATTGTATGTATTTTTATGTCATTTCGGGCACTGAATTCAAAAAAGAAAACCATTGGTCTCTGTTGCATTACAAAACACATTTTGGCATCCTTTATTGGTTCAGCATTCAGGCCATTCAAATTTCATGTTTTCTCCGTGAGTGGGACAGTGGAGTCAGGAATTGACATTGAATTCAAAAAGCTACAACTTGGTGCCAAAAACATCATCTGACCTAGCTTAGTGGATCCAAATAAAGTGCAGCTACCACTGTGCTTCATATTAAACGTGGTTTAATGAAGCAGTCTGTCAAAGCCCTATCAAAAGCCCATTTTAGGTATCATATTAATATTTTCTAGGCTAAACTGAAAGAGCACATTTTGCCAGATTTGATATTCAAAAACTAATTTCTGATGCAGAGTCTGAGAGGCTTGGGTATCATTCAAATAATTAATTTTAAAATTTTTAGGAAACTGTGAAAAATGTATTAGTTATGTTAAAAGAATTGGGCTGCAACATGAATCTCAAAGTTTTTTTGTATTTGCATTTGGAATTTTTCCCTGAGAAGGGCAGAGTGAAAGATTCCATCAGGATATCAAGGACATGAAAAGGTACCAGGGTCATAGGGATGTCAATATGATGGTGGACCAATGGCGAATAATTCATGGGAATGAACCAAAAATAGTTTATAAATGACAATGCACTGAACAAAGTATTGGATCAAAAAAAAAAACTAAGAAGTGACAAAAACTAGATACTTTTTTATGTAGGTTAATGACTATGTATTGCTATTTTCTTTACATTTATGTTTAATAATATTGAACTAAATATTTTCATGTTTTGTCTTGGTAGAGTAATATATTGCACTACTTTCCCCTATTGTATTATTAATAAGTAGCCTTTGTCAGAACGCCTAATCTCACAGACTTACCACTTAAGGTATTATAGACTTAAGGTATTATAGTATATAACTTATCCCCATCTTCCCTTCTATATCTATAACCTCAGGCAATTAGGTGTAGTAAAAGACAAGCAGGAGTTAAGTTACAATTTAAACAATGTATTATTGGTAGTATTCATAAATAATAACAATATGCAAAGTACATTTGAATATTGGCAACCATACAACCTAATTAAATGGTGATGTGTAGTTATTCAGGCGGCACACAGACTTGTAGTTATTTAAAATGTCTCTAGTTAAGGCATCACTGGTGCTCAGCTTTCTTCAGAACAGGCCGTATGCTTGTTCCAATATGGCTGCTGGGCTGTGCTCTTCATTGTGTTGTTTTTGTCAGTTCATGGTGAGAGATGCTTTTTCATCATATGTTAGTAAGAGAGAGAGAGAGTGTGGTTGAGCAAGCAGATTTATAGATTCTCTGTCCAACCCCTACAGCCAATAGGGCATCATGGTACTTAAAAGCTTCTGATCCAAGCCAATTCCAAACAGCCATACTACAGACCAATGAGGTAATAGAGCATCTTAACACCTGCCACCCCCCAAGACCATATGTTAAGGTAAAGCTTGGCAGTTAGGCAACCTGGCTTTCTTGTGGGGGTTGAAAGACTTTAGCAGAGAAACACTTGCTAAACTGGTTTAAGGCATATCCCCCACCAAAACTCTTTCGTAAAATTAAGAGACCCATTCCTGGTGGAGGGGAGGGGTTGTAAACATGAATGCTTCTCACTAATGTAACATTGCTTTGCCTAAATTACAAATAAAGACATACAAAATATTTATCAAGTTATATTCAAAATCTTACATCACAACATCATGTTAAACTGATTTAGAACAATACAAGGGGGCTTCGCCTACCCCTGGCGTTTTGAAGCCGTGCCCGCTGGGCAGCCGTAGTTTCAGACGCGCGTTGTAGGAGCTTGCGTTGTTTTGAACCCGTGCTTGCCCTGCTTCTGTGGTTTGAGACGTGCGTTGTAGGCGAATATCCGTCAGTCGAGCTCGTTCAGTTTGAACCCGTCCCTGCTTTGCCTCCTTAGTTTCAGACGTTGGGTCGCGTTCGGCGTTTTGTACGATCCCAAGCAGCACATTTTTCCTAACTTCACTCCGCAGTAGTGCCACGCACAATATGGCGGTGACGCCTGCGCCTTCACTATGCAGTAGTGCCACTCACAATATGGAGGCAACGCCTGCGCCTTCCGTATTATGTCGGGTTTTACCATGCTGTTTAGGCGCCTTTGCCTTTCGTACTTTCCCGCGCCTTCCGACGCACGATGTAGGCGCCTGCACCTTCCGGGTCTGCCTCCGCTGTGTGGTGTGGACATTTAACTGTCGTTTTTTCTGCCTTTATATTCTGTATCTCGCTGTGCATGTGTTTCGTGCCTAGGTTTTTTTGAAGCTGTTGCATTCCCGTTTTCATCATCTATAACCTGCTCTCCATGTGTTTGGCCCCGTTCTTTAACCTCTTTATGACGTTTTACTTTGTTTCCTACTCTGTCTTTTATTTCTGACCTTGCTTTATCCTGCTTGCGGCATGTCAGACGGTTTGTAGTCTCTCCCGTTTCACTCTGGGGAGGGGCGCTTTGTGTGGCGCCTGTGCACTATGTCTCCTGCGTCCACGGGCAGGTCCCTGCGTCCATATCCGGTTTACCATTCTCGGTTAGCAATATGGATTGTATACATGAAAGTATTGTGCAACTTGTTACATCTTAATTAAATTTCTTTTCAATTTTTAACTTAAACGTGACGTGACAGATACATTCTAAGTATACTGTATTTTTATCATGTTTTTGAAGGCAAATAAAAACTACAGTATACACAATTAAAACAATTGTATATGAGTTTAATTTTACAGGCTTGTGTAGGGGTCAGGGATTAAAACTCGACTTGATTATACAGGGTGAGGCAGAAAGGACAGACGTTTTTTTACAAAATCACAAAATTGTTAATTTTTTCTTACAAAGAAATTTATTGAAAGATTTGAGTTCATATTGAAATAGCATTTGACAAAATCAAGTGTGGAAAACAACATCTCCCATGTGGTGTCCGTTACCACTGATGCATTTCTGAAGGCGTTCATGGAAGTTGGCCTCCACTCTTTTCAACATCGCTCTGTCGATTTGGGCGACTTCCACACGAATGGCTTCCTTCAGTTCCTCCAATGTACGGGGCTTATGCTCGCATACATGTGCCTTGAGGTGACCCCACAAGAAATAATCGCACATGGATAAGTCAGGGGACCGAGGAGCCCAATGAATGTCACCAAACCTGGAAATGAGATGACCAGGGAAAAGAGGGCGAATAACATCTATTGATGCTCTAGCTGTGTGGGCTGTCACCCCATCCTGTTGAAACCACACACGCTGGATGAGAATACATTTTCGTCATAATTCAGGTAAAAAGAAGTTGTTTATCATCTTGATATAGCGCTCCGAACGATTACTGAGGCCAAGTTCAGAAGAATGCTTCCGAGCAGATCGACTTGGACTGCGCAGCAGGGCTAGTCGTACGCTTTCCACATTTTCAGGGGTACGTGCAGTTCGTGTAGCCCCTGGCGGTCTTTTGTTCATTAGTGTACCTCGTGTATGAAGTGCTTTAACCCAACGTAGGATAGTGTTACGAGCAGGAACAGCTTTATTTCTGTGGATATTGAAATGGCAATGAAACTCACGCTGAACTGTGGTAATAGATTGGTTGTTCTTGACAAAACAGTTGTACGCAAAAACGTGGTGTTCTATCGTCCACGGCTCTGTGGCTTCAACTAAAAAGAAAATAAAAAAATGCTAAGACTTCGCGAACCTAACGCCACCTACCGCACATCTGTCACTCCACCTAGTGGTGAGTTCTAGCCATTTCAAAGATGTCCGTCCTTTCTGCCTCACCCTGTAGCTTGTGAAGAGTCTGCATGTTCTGCCTTCATCTTTTTCATTTCTCACAGGTACAAATACATGTGTATTAGGTAAACAGGAGGATATAAATTAATCCACTGTAGGTCTAAGATGTGTTCTGTGATGGATAGACCAAAATCTCATCACTGCTGCCTTAGGTAACAAAGTGTTGTTTATGAGAATCATTGTACTTAATTTCCTGGGCATGCTCTAGCTCCATGAGGGAGTGGATGACTGCATGGATGAATGAATAACTTAGTCTACTCTCCACCAAAGTAAACAGCTCAGAGCATGCCAATATGTAATTCTGTCACCCATGCTGCAAGCAAGCACAGCAAATAGACCAACATATATTCACACTATTTCTTTGTAAGTACGCTGGCTTATCTATTGTGTGCACCCATTTATTACAGTACAAAGTCATAGGGCTGGAATCTATTCTGGCAACAACGGGAACAATTCAAGACCTAAAAGTGGAGGTTGTATAATCACATATATACAGCACAGTTGAATTCTTACTTGTGTGTGTTAATCAAGGTTTTGCTTTCACTTAAGAGACATGTGGAACAGTAAATGTTCATTATATGAGAATGAAAAAAATATTTACAGTCAGACTTACAATGTGCATTACCCTGTTAAATTATAATGTGTTAGAGTTTGCATGTTCTCCCCGTGTCTGCATGGGTTTCCTCCAGGTGCTCCGGTTCAAAAGACATGCAGGTTAGGTGCATTGCCAATCCTAAATTGCCCCTAGTGTGTGCTTGGTGTGTGGGTGTGTGTGTGTGCCCTGTGGTGGGCTGGCACCATGCCCGGTATTTGGTCCTGCCTTGTGCCCTGTGTTGGCTGGGATTGGCTCCAGCAGACCCCCGTGACCCTGTGTTAGGATATAGGGGGTTTGACAATGACTGACTGACTAGAAAGTAGTGTTTATAAAGTTAAGCATTCAAGACCTGGGAGGATATGTTAGAGAAAGCAAGATTTTTGTTTTGATTTGGCACTGCCACTGGAAAGGACCATATGAAATTGTGGAGCACAACGGTTCTTCCATGGATTGTTTTGGTGTCAGTTATCATATATGGTACCTTTTAGGGCTGGTTTATTCTTCACGTTCAGAATGCGTACGCGCACAAATCATGGCTGCCATGCACTCCCAGCATTCATTTCACGCGTCGTCTGAGCACATCCTCAGAAATGAACGCGATGTGTGCACGGGTTGCAGTACAGTGATCCCTCACTATATCGCGCTTCGCCTTTCGCGGCTTCACTCTATCACGGATTTTATATGTAAGCATATTTAAATATATATCGCGGATTTTTTGCTGGTTCGCGGATTTCTGAGGACAATGGGTCTTTCAATTTCTGGTACATGCTTCCTCAGTTGGTTTGCCCAGTTGATTTCATACAAGGGACGCTATTGGCAGATGGCTGAGAAGCTACCCAACTTACTTTCTCTCTCTCTCTCTTGCGCTGACTTTCTCTGATCCTGACGTAGGGGGTGTGAGCAGGGGGGCTGTTCGCACACCTAGACGATACGGACGCTCGTCTAAAAATGCTGAAAGATTATCTTCACGTTGCTACCTTCTGTGTGCAGCTGCTTCGTGAAGCGACATGCTGCACGGTGCTTCGCATACTAAAAAGCTCAAAGGGCACGTATTGATTTTTGACTTTGTTTATCTCTGTCTCTCTCTCTCTCTCTCTCTCTCTCCCTGCTCCTGACGGAGGGGGTGTGAGCTGCCGCCTTCAACAGCTTTGTACCGGTGGTGCTTCGCATACTTAAAAGTCAAACAGCCCTATTGATTTGTTTGCTTTCCTCTCTGTTTCCTTTGAAGAGGATGATATGTTTGCATTCTTTTAATTGTGAGACGGAACTGTCTTCTCTGTCTTGTCATGGAGCACAGTTTAAACTTTTGAAAAAGAGACAAATGTTTGTTTGCAGTGTTTGAATAACGTTCCTGTCTCTCTACAACCTCCTGTGTTTCTGCGCAAATCTGTGACCCAAGCATGACAATATAAAAATAACCATATAAACATATGGTTTCTACTTCGCGGATTTTCTTATTTCACGGGTGGCTCTGGAACGCAACCCCCGCGATGGAGGAGGGATTACTGTACCAGCAAAAAATCGGGAGGTGCAGTGTGATCAAGTCAGAACGTGACGTCAGAGTCTCTGTTTACTATCTACATGTGACAGAAAGCCGCTTTGCAAATCCTACAGGATCGAAGTGCACGCTTCAGTGTTTGATGAGTGATTTGATGTGGTGAAGCAAAACGTAAACATGCAAATGCGTTCATGGTGCTTTTATATTTAAGCATCATATATTCCCCATCGTAAGGACACAATATATTTTAAAGGTCTCACATACCATCTTCTGTACAGAATCAGAATATACGGCAGTGTATTTGAGCCACAGAGAAAAAAATTAGGGACACAGTGAAAAGGTCTATTTTGTAATTAAAGTGGAAATTTCGACTTCAATCCTATACTTTATTTTCTCATTGAAGTAGAACATCGTAAACATCATCTTAAACTGACCCAGTTGTTAATCGCTATGTGCTTCTGGGGCATCCTCCTGAACTGACAGCAGCGGCAAGCAGCAATTGCCAGACAGAACTCATTAAATGTATGATATTCCAGCTCTCTGCACATTTAAAATCCTTAGATTTATACTTGATATCATTTTCATGATGAAATGCATTAATGTATGTATACATTTTACAGATAAATCATTAACTTCATTTAAATAATGAATACTGTCAATAATTACACATGTGGGGGGGCAGCACGGTAGTGGAGTGGAAGCGCTGCTGCCTCGCAGGGAGTCACATCCCTGGTGTTCCCTGCCTGGAGTTTGCATGTTTTCCTGGTGGGTTTCCATAGTGTGCTCCGGTTACCTTCCGAAGACATGAAGGTTTGGAGATTTGGTGATGCTAAAATGACGCTAGTGTGTGTGTGTGCTTGTATTCTTCTTGCGATGAGCTGATGCCCCGTCCAGGGATTGTTTCTACTTCTCGCCCGATGCTTGCTGGAATGGGCACATCCCTAGATTAATGGATGTAATCATTACACATCCATCCTTTTCAGAGATATTGTGGCAAGGTGTCCCCGGAACTTAATGGACGTCTCTGGCAATTCACAACACAGTGAAGCCAAACGTTTTCTCATCACGATGTTATCTCGCACTGCCACCTGGTGGAATCTTCCAGATTTATGTAAAGTATACGCACCTCTATAAACAGTTCACTGCTTGCGTAGCAGTTGCATCCACAGGTGCACGCGTCTCTCAAAGTATAAACCTGGCCTTAGAATCTACCAGGTTACAAGATGTCCATTGTAATCATCTAAAGGAGATACGCTTCTCCACTTCCTACTAACTCACCCACTGTGCCTCTCATTCCAAGAACCTCCTAATGGTGCATTCCCTGAATTGAATGCACTCTCTGGCTCATTCCCCCCATGTACCAGCTACTCTAATACCACAGAAAGCTGAGGTTTGTTTAGCTAAAGAGAACTTGACTTAGTTTGGGCAAAACTCAAACACTAATCCTGTTAGAAACTGGAACAAATGAGAAAACACTTTCTCCTGTGGAAGATGATCCACTTGCACCAGTTCATGGACAATGTGTCATTCTACTATCCTACCAAGGTGTTTTGAAGATTTTGTGATTATCTAAAAATATATTGTTAACTTGTTTGTGCATTATCTAGGCAGCAAATTTGCAATGATAGAAATGAGGACGTTTCTTTTGTGAAAGAGTAAGTACTGTAAAGTTATGCTCTCACTTAAGTCTTAAATTATTGGATGAAATGTTCATTATACTAGAATGAATAAAACACCTATATGCATAATTACCACCCTCTGTTGAGATGTAATGTGTTAGAAGGCAGTGTTTATAAAAGTAAACATTCAAGACCTGGCAGGATATGTGAGAAAAAGCAAGATTGTTGTTGTTTTGACTTGGCCCTACCATGTAGTAGCAGCTGCAAAAAATACAGCTCTTTGGAAAAAGAAATCAGACTCCATTCAGTATTTTTATTCCTGAAAAAGAGGCAATCCACCTTAGAAAAAAGATCCATCCATTAATTTTTCCAACCTGCTGAATCCGAACACAGGGTCAAGGGGGTCTGCTAGAGCCAATCCCAGCCAACACAGGGCACAAGGCAGGAACCAATCCCGGGCAGGGTGCCAGCCCACCGCTGGACACACACAAACACACCCACACACCAAGCACACACTAGGGCCAATTTAGAATCGCCAATCCACCTAACCTGCATGTCCTTGGACTGTGGGAGGAAAGCGGAGCGCCCGGAGGAAACCCACGCAGACACGGGGAGAACATGCAAACTCCACGCAGGGAAGGACCTGGGAAGCGAACCCGGATCTCCTAACTGCGAGGCAGCAGCGCTAAATCATTATGCCTTGCCTCTTTTTATCTTCCTTACCTGGAAGTGGACACCAGCCCATCTCAGGACACCATCACACAAGCACCAGCACTCAAACCCACCAGAACTCACAATTAACTTCTCCAAACCGTGTCTGGAATGAAAGCAATGTTCGCACAAAAACAAACACAGAAACAATGGTCCAACTTCGCAAAGACTGGGTGGAGACTGAAAGTGTGGATTCCGCAGGTGCAAGGCAGCTGTGCTATGCACGACACCTCGAGGGGCTTCAGCGAGCGATTAGCAATGATCATTTCCATCGGGAAGACCCCATGGACAAGGCGTTCCACTTTTACTGCCATTGGATAGACCCGCAGCAGATGCCATCCTCTCGGTCTCAAATTACACTGGTACAGCCCATCCCCTCATCGCGCTTCTATTTACCTGATCACTTGTGCGCTTTAAGCGCTCAATCTACCAATTCCGCGCAGTTCAGGAAGAAAACAAACCTGCATCTTTACAAACCCTGTCGGGCTTTGAGTTCTTCATTTCGGCTTTAAAATCCGAGGGGAAAAAAACGACGACACAGCAAGATGAGAGGCGCCGAAAGAGAAGCTCTGTCTGAACTAGGTTGACTTGTGTTTTAAGCGCGTGTGCTGACCTGTTAACGCTCTACACTTGCTGAGGATAACAAAACATAAAACGCGTATCACCACAACACTACAGTCCGAGAAGGGACAACGAAGGGGCATTAGAAATGTCGTCCCCCCGGAGAGCCTCGAGCCGCAGAAGAAACCCTATCATTGTGTTAGCGTGCTGCCTGTTGGTTATCCTGGTCTTCGTCGTCGCTTTAATTCTGGTATTTATTCCTAGACAACGTACAAGCGCAGAGGGCACGAGTAAAAACCTGGCTGACATTATCGTCCGCAGATGCCGTGTCTATGTTCAGGAGCACGAGAGTCTGGGGTAAGTACGGGGAACTCTGTTTAAAAGTTATCATTATCCACCTCTCTCTCTCCCCCCTCTTTCTTTCTTTCTTTCTTTCTTTCTGAAAGGCGTTTACCGTCCAAGTTTGCTCAGCTTTAGAGTGACTGCAGCACGCCGACTTAGGTGATGGGCTGCATCTCAATTATAGTCCGCACGTGTTCTGTTCTAATTTCGCGTTATTCTTTTTGCGGAATGCTGCATAGAAAGTGGAAAGTACTCGATCGGCGTGACTTTAGACAAATCAACAGGATTTTAAAATGGACGGTGTTGTTGTTTGTGTTGTGGAATTTAGGAGACCCTAGAATGCACGCTACTTTGGTCACTTATGTGCCCAGGGGACCGTGATCATTACGGCATTAATCGTGTTATCTTTCACACGCTGTACCGCTTGCACATTATCCTACTTTGAAGCTCTGAAATGGAGCTTTTAGCTGATTTCAAAAAATATGCTACAGTAGATCAGCACATGTTAATGTATTGAAAGCAATCTTACAAACATTTAAGAGAAAGTAGTCAAATGCTCCGAGTCATATGCCTTCCTTCAGTAAGTTTGTTAACTTTTTTACTTTCTGTCACTGGATGGAAGGAATTACAAAAAGAAAGCAGGGGAATGTTAAACTGAAAAAAGACGTTTGTTTCTGCAAGGCAGTTGTTCTTGAGATTCCTGTGGTTGTGTTTAAGCATTTCAGTCTTGAGCAAAAGCAGTAATAAACAATATGAAAGTGATGATGATTGTTATATTCAGCAGAAAAACGAAAGCGGAACTGCTCACGTCAAATTTTTCCAGCTGTCTTATTATTTTACTTAAGTTATAAAGGGAATAATAAAGGGTCTGCATAAATGGTACTATATAAAGGACACAAGAAGGATCAATATTCATAGCCATTTAACAGGGAACTTGTTCACATATTAAGAATTAGATTTAATCAGCACATAGTTCCTGTTTTCATTATAAGTTATTTCACAACTGGCATGTGAAGAAAAAAGTTCATACAGACCATATAAGTAAAAGCAGGTGTTTTGAACCCAGTCTCCTGGAGCGGAGGGTTAGTAGTGCAAACCACTGAACCATTTTGAACACAAGTACTCCTTAATTAACACGCAACTTCAGGGTCCCTTACTTGACGCCCATCTTCAGGATCCTATCCGAATTTTTGCATTGCACAACAGGGGAGTTGCCTGACCCTTTAAGTAACAGCCGAGACTCAGAATTGTAGGAATGCATAAGGCCAGTATAGGAAGCTTTAGGAGGATGAACCCAGGGCTTCCAGGACTGAAGATGGACCCCAGAATTGTTTTGGTGATTCCAATGAGAAGTCAAGGAAAATGTCACATTTTATTGGCTAACTAAAACGATTACAATATGCAAGCTTTCAAGGCAACTCGGATCCCTTCTTCAGGCGAGATTACAAAGAATTCAAATGATTGGAGGGAGAAAGTTGAGAGGTAGAGAAGCACATAAGATAAGAACAGAGTGTTAATGAAACAATGGTTAAGTGAACTAGCTGTCCCATGTATGGAACAGAGGCCTGGATCCATATGGTCTGGCTCAGATTTAACATCTGGTTCTGTTATATTTTGTGTAAAATAATTAATCTGTACACTTCAATTTAAATGCAGATTAATGTAGAAACTTGCAACCAATATCTGCTATGACTATTCATATGCAGTGGGGCAGAAGTTAGTGTTGTTTGCTTACAGCACCAGAGTCATAGGCTTGTTGCCTCAGGCACTATTTATGGAGGGGGGTTCATGGTTTCCTAAAGTTATCGTTCCATATGTCAATAACTTACCTAAACTGGTAGGTACTTCATTGATAACGTATAGAAAATGTAGTTTTACAATGGCCTAAATTCTGTCACAGTCAGATGTACAAAGAAACTGTGTTTAATATACCTAAAACTGTAAAGAGTAAAATAATTTTTTTTTAAAAAATCTGTCTGTAGCAGTGGTATTAATATTTTCACCTGTGCAAAGTTCAGTTTTATTGGGTGTGGCTGTGTATGACCCTGCACTGTGATGGACAGTTATCCAGTCAAGGGTTCAAATAAACAAGAATAAGAAAAGATGTGCAATTGTACAGCTTTGCAACCGTGATACTCATTTACTCTGTAATGGATTCCTATAACATTCCATGCAGCAATGTGGTGAGTGTTCTGCTCCTACAGTACCTGTTAAACCTGGGAATCAATAGGAAGATTCTGCCTTGTCTGGACCTGGCATTTCTGGGCAGATTTGATTAAGTAATAAAGCAAACTAGCCCAGGGGAGTTTATCTACATTTATGTGTTTTAGGAGAGCAATCAAATTTCATATGTATAAATAATAGTTTAAAACAGAAAATCTAATAACAAAAAAAATCAATGATGCATTTCTCAGGAATGGTTTTTAATTTAAAAATATTTTGTAGAAGAATTTGTTTTACTGTTAATTGAAAACATGTTTTTGATCATCTCTCAAGTTACCATAAAATGTTTAATGCAGTTGTGTTTAGTAACAAAAGCATATTAACACATTTGGGAGTCACTCATAGTTAAGTATGGCAACTGTCAGGCCGGCAGTTGAGAACATCAGCTCTGATGGCACTGATTGTCCAAGCATGCTTATGTAGTCTTTATTCACAGTTATTACATCTGGCCTGAAGAAGGGGCCAGAGTTGCCTCGAAAGCTTGCATATTGTAATCTTTTTAGTTAGCCAATAAAAGGGGTCATTTTGCTTGGCTTTTCACTACATTCACAGTTATTGTAATGGAATATAAATTGGTGTTTTCAAGAAAAGAACATTTCTATGTGTTGCTTTTAGGGAAAACACATTTAAATAATAAATGTGCAGTTAAAGCCAAGAGATGAAGGGGCAATAGGCATCCTTTGTTTGAGACTGAGATAAGTAAAAAGGCAAATGTCCTGAATAATTGTTACAGGTTATTGTTGATGACTGTCTGCAGGACATATATATTTACCCCTCTTGCAAAGAGTCATCTGCTTTGAATATCGGACTGCTTTGTTTGGTGTCTCATCAATATACAACTGCCTGCCTCCTTTGAAGTCAAGTCAAGTCAAGTCAACTTTATTTATAAAGCACTTTACATACAACAGCTGCTGACCAAAGTGCTATTAACAAGTTCTGGGGACACTGGTTTGTAATCAGCATACAATGATATATGTACTTCTTCATAGCTGACAACTGTTTAATCAAAGAAAATGTGTTTACACTATTGTTCAGAAGAGAACATTGATAGGTACCATTGTTTAAGTGATCATCATGTTAATCTAGGCAGAGACTGAAGCAGAACACCCTAGTACTCTGGGTAAATCAGAAATAAAAAAAAAGAGAAAGTATGGTCAGAGACTCCAAAGTGCTGCCTGCTTCTTTTATGCTTTTGGCATAATATCGCTGTGGCTACCCCCTGTAGCAACTGTGGCTTGTACCTGGCCTGGGTTCCCCTAGGCCTGAGTCTGGTAACATTATGGTACACATAAATCTGTAAAGGACTGGAAGTTGATGTGTATGGGCAGAACAGATTCGCAAGGCAAGCTCATGAGGATTGGTGAATCAGTGCCAACATTTCTTACTTTATCATTAATACACACACAGACAACCATTTTGCCTGTGAGTTGTCAAACGTACACTGCATAGGTTCGTGTCTCAATAAGGCTGTTAGCTGTACATCCTGCCTTGGAAACTCTGTGACTGTAGTTTCACCATTTTTACCTGCTGATCTTTATCTATGGAGTGGCATTTTTTATAGATCTCTCAGTTGTTTGTACCATACCATGCCATTTTTTAATCTCACTTATCCAGTGCACTGTTGCGGATGGCTAGAACCTATCCCACCACGCACAGGGCACAAGGTAGGAACAAGCCCTGGACAAAGCACCAGTTCATTGCTGGGGAATACACTCACATACACACACACACATTAGTTCCAGATTAGTGTCGCTGGTCAACCCAACCTGCATGTCTTTGGACTGTTGAAGGAAACCAGAACACCAGAAGAAACACCATCAGACACAGGGAGAACATGCAAACTCCATGCAGGGAGGACCAGGGTCACAAACCCTGGTCTCAATCAACGAGGCAGCAGTGCTACCACTGTACCACTGTGGTGCCCTCTGGTTTTTGTAAAATACAAAAATCAGTTGCAACTATTACTCTATTATCTATGTCTACCTGGGTTTTAAATTTTTGCATCTTCTCAGTAAAATGTATATTGATACAATTGGTGACCTTGCCTCCAGATGAAATGTGGGATTCAAATTAAGGTAACTTAATTTACTACCAAAGCTTTTTCCATCAACTGTATTGGTTGGTAACATGTCTTGTGTGGGCGGTCTACTGTAGTGGCCTGGGCACTGTACTTCATTGCCTTCTCGTGAAGGTATGGCCATGAGCAAGTAGCTTAACAGTTGTAATATGTCCATCAGTGGTCCATGCCCATTGGCTACATTACATACTGGTAAGCGACCTGCTCAGCTCAAGATCATAAACCACTGCAAAGGATGGTTAAGGTGGCACAGAATATTATTGACAGCTACTGTAGCTGCCATCTGTTTAGGGCATAAACCAATTTGCTTTACAAAGGTAAGCTGTATTATTAAAGCCCTCAGCCATCCTGCAGAATTTCATTCCTCCATTCTGTGTTCTGACAAATGGTATAGACATCTTATCACTCATACCACTAGACTGAAGGACACTTTTCAAACATGTATAATAGGATTACTCAACAGGCACTTATACTGCTAAGTACAGGACTGTTTATGTTGTTGGAATTTATTGCACTACTGTCACTAGTCATTGAGAGACATGCAGCTAAGAATTGTATTGTAATATTGTATCTACATGTGACAATAAATTTGAATTTGTAACTTGATCTTGTAAGTGACCTTGGATAAAGGCATCTATTTGGCATTCACCTTAATCAAAGGATGTCTGTGAGTCTATCCGGCTGCTATATCTCTGTGCTTCCAATAGATGGCACATCACACACAGTAACACTACTTTTAGAAATCCAAATCCATCCATCCATCCATTTTCCAACCCGCTGAATCCGAACACAGGGTCACGGGGGTCTGCCGGAGCCAATCCCAGCCAACACAGGGCACAAGGCAGGGAACCAATCCTGGGCAGGGTGCCAATCCACCGCAGGAAATCCAAATCAAATGGCATATTACAAAAACAACAACAACAACCTAACTACAAAGAGGACTATTTCATTTATGTTAGCTAGAATGCCCAGAGGGGACTGAGCGGTCTCGTGGTCTGGAACCCCTACAGATTTTATTTTTTTCTCCAGCCTTCTGGAGTTTTTTTTTGTTTTTTCTGTCCACCCTGGCCATCGGACCTTACTCCTCTTCTATATTAACTAATGTTGTCTTATTTTAATTTCTTATTTTGTCTTTTATTTTTCTTTTTTTCACTATGTAAAGCACTTTGAGCTACTTTTTGTATGAAAATGTGCTATATAAATAAATGTTGTTGTTGTTGATATTACAGAAACATATGCACTGCAAATGTTAACGCTGAGGTGTACATTGACTACTTTGTCTTCAGTCTGTCTTAGACGGGTAGCACAGCTAGTCCCTATAAAGCTAAATGCCACTGTTAGACTCACTGAGTGACTAACATGAAATTCTTGGCTATTTACAGACAACCAGTTTTCACTAATGTATCAATCTCATTGCAGTGATCCAACCATGCCTGAAAGTTTTTTAATGGTGAAACAAAATCAGAAAACTGTAATGATGTTTCACACTTAATAATAAGAAAAGGGTAATATTAGTGCTGGTCTGCAGCAATTGTAGAATAGCATGGATGGTAGCCTGTCAAAAATGCAAATCAGCCGCATTCCACCTTTATCTTTTTTGTTTCATCTTGATCCCATCAGTGTTTTACAGAAAAAATATATGCAGAAGAATAATTATCTACAGTATGTAAGTCATATCAAAAATCAGTAATTAATTGTTTATTGGTCCAAATTACGCAGCTGACACCGTTTTAGGAATTACATATATCTCCAACAATAATCTATTAAAATTAGGTATAAAATGAAATTATTCCTTATTAATATCTTCTTTGAGAAAAAGGCACGGAATCTTTTAGATTTAAAAAAAAATGTATCATTACCTCAAAAAATATTTCAGTAACATTTCATAACATGTCCACAACAACTTTTCCATTTTGTGTGTTAATATTATCATTTATTTTATATTATTTTGTTGTTTGGAAATATGGTAACTTTTCTTTGAACTTTACACTGTCGTCTTGCTTATTTTGTAATTTAAACTGATTACATTACCAATGTCTTCTGTATTTATTCTGCATTGTTCTTTATTAGTTCACATTTCTGACTTACTTCTAGTGAGTTAAAAGAAAAGTGAAATTTCTTTCAGAATCTGTAGCTCTGATGTGTGGCTTAAATACTCCTCCCATGCGTCTGTTCAATTAAATGTCTAATAGTTCTTTATCAGGTTGTGCAATTCACCAAGGCACTTACAATTTTTATCACAAATTAGAACTATTTTGCTTAAACTCATAATGTAAATTAAGCAAACCACAATTAATCATTGATATGCCTAATGTGTTTAGATGTCAAATGTGAGGCATTATTTTTTAATGAACCAATAAAGAGTGCAAATTGTTCATTTTTCTGTCAGTGGAAGAACTCATCTTTTTGATAAAGAGCTGTACAAAGAAACAAAGAGCTGTAAACCAGTAACCAGTATACTATAGGCATTAGATAAGATTGCTTTCTGTGACCTTGAAGAGGTTACTAAATCTATCCTTGGAACTCCACTATTGAAAGTATTCATTCCTGTTATTTGCATTTTAAAGTTTATAAAACATATTTTGGTTTTTTTTTTTGTAATTGTAAAACAACATTTAAAGATTTCTTTGCACAGATTTTCCTAAGCTGTAACAAACTTAATTGTGTTTTTTTTGGTGCGACATTAATAAACATTGTAGCTCTGGAGAACACATTCTCAGTGTTTACAGTTTGTACTGCTTGTACATAAATAGGTTGGATGACATTTAACTTCCAGAAAGAAAGCACTTAGTTGTTATCTCATGAAGACAAATGCATAGCACCAACTGAGTGTTACAGCTGCCCCCTTTTACCAATAAGTAACACAACTCCGATATAAGTCCTTCTCTCTCAACCCTCCTGTCTTCTCCCCCCACACATCTTTCTCTGCCTCTGTCTCTAATCAAAGATTCTTACCATGTTTTGGCCTTCAGCTCTCATTCTGTTTTCGTCTTTTTTGCTAGTTGTTTACATTTCAAAAGGGCCTTGATTTTCAGCTTATATAGCATCTCCTACTCTTAGCACAAGCTATAATATTTTGATATATCTATGCAATTATAAGCTAAATATGTATTTTATTACCGTAAAACATAAATCACAGTGACATACTAATTATTTATTACATTTGTTGTTCCCTGTTTTTTTTAGTTCTCGTGACTGTGAGGAAATTAAAAATAGATTTCTTAACTCAGTAATTGGAAAGGATCCTTGCAATATTACAATGAATGATTATGATTTCTTTATGGAAGCAGCACGGCAGAACATATCTTGTAATAAGGTGAGATTTATTAATGTTTCCTAATTTTATGTACATTTCTTAGCAAATGAGCAGTGTTTACAAAAAGTTGTAAATTCTTTTTCTTTTTTTACTTTTGTTGATTTTATTGTAATAACACAACATTCCATACAAAAAGTTGTAAATTCTTAAAAGAACAATTGAGTAGAAGCTGAAAGGTGCTTCATAAAATAATGATATATTAATAATGATGTGTTGTTCAATTAAACTAATTTGGATAGAAGAAAATAATACTAATTCCTGCAACATTGGTTTTACATATGTATTTATTAATAATTCATTTACTTTATTCATGTATGATCTTCTAGATATGCCCTTTTAGCGTCTTTTAAAACTAACAACCTTATCAAGCCATCATATATATAAGAAGAAGCATAACTGCTCTATACAGGCTGTTATGCTGTTTTTACACCCCTTCAGTCAATCTACCATTTACCATAATCACCTTTTCCCAGAAATATCTTTCATAGGTGAAGAGAAAACAAAATCTCATTTGGTCAGTACATGTCATCCTTCATATTTACAACCTGAACACAGTATTCAGTTTGAATTAACTAAAGTATAGTATTTACTAAAAACCAAAACAAAAAACTTAGAACTAACAACTGCAGGTTGTCTGCAGGATCTGTCTACTCATTTTCAAGTTACAGTGTCCAGAGACACACATCTTTCCAAAAAATGCCCATACTGTTGTAGGGTTATCAATATGTGCGTTTCTGTTAAAACATGGACGTCTAATATTCTTTTCAAGACCTCAGTTGTGGAAGCAGCTGCTAAAAAGATTTGGTCTTAAAGCAATTGGGGCATGTCATGGTGACAACTATAGGACCCAATGGTATACACCAGAGGTGAAGGAAGCTGTCAGACTGAAGAACGTGAGCTTCAGGGAAATTATGTCTGTGGGATCTCCTGACTTGGACGAGAGATACTGACAGGCTAAGAAGGCTGTTGCAAAAGTAGTTATGGAAGCAAAAGCTTGAGCATAGAAGGATTTGGAAATGCCATTGAGAAAAACTACTGGATGGCCTTGAGGTTTTTCTGGCAAACTATTTGATGCCTCAGGAGGGGAAGGTGTGACTTTACCCACAGTGTGTTAAGCAGGGATAGAGATGTGTTTACCTCATCTGGGGAATTTGTTGAGTGGTGAAGGAACACTTTAGGGAACTCCTCGATTTGGTAGACATGCCTCTCCTACCAGGCGGTAGCGTTGGACATGCTCTGTGGAGGGTCTAATCACTGGGGACAAGGACTTCATGGTGATAAGGCTGCTGGGATGGATGAAATCTGACCAGAGGTATTGAAAATACTGGACATTGTTGAGATAGCATGGTTAACACATCAATTAAATGTTTCAAGGATAGCAGATAAAGCATCCTTTGAATGACAGACTTGTATGGTGGTCCATGTATTTAAGAATGGGGGCCAGAGGGTTTGTTTCCCAGAGATTACACTTCTCAGCCTCCCAGGAAAGGAATACTGTATGCAAGAGTGTCAACCCATATCGTCTGTCAACTTAATCCAATTTAAAAAGCCCTCACTAATCATGGATAGAGTGCCAGTCCTAATAGGGACCTGTGGTGTTATTGGTCCACAGCTCTCCCAGCAAAGGCCGTTTTTATTTAAATAAATAATCGCCGCGCTCGCGGCTTAGCGAGGGGGCGGGGTAACTGTAGCAAGCCGCAGGGCGGTCTGCGGTGTGGGCATTTCTCACCTAAGTGCACAGGTGGGAGACTGCCCACATCCGTGATTGTTCCTGTGGCTAATGGGCTGCAACTGCTATGTCCTCTCGGCATATAAAGAGAAGTGCGAGCTGGTTAGAGAGGAGAAGTAAAAGGGAAAGAAACGGAGGTTGCAGGAGACGGCAAGAAGTAGCAGGAGGAGAAAGTCGGTGCGGGAGAGCGAGCTAGTGTATACTCGTGGGCAGCTGAACAGGTAGCTTGGGTGTATGGCCGACACCCGAGGAGTAGCAGCAGTGGTCGCTCTCGCAGAGTATTCTGAAGGGCAAGAGTGACCGGAAGGTGGATGACTCTCCACGGAAGGCAGCGGGAGTTGGGGCTTGGGGTGTGTATTCCCCAGCGTGTGCGCTCTGGTCGCTATGGAACCCAAGTCGCTGTCTGGAGGAGCCTACCGGAGCCAGAGGTCAGTGAGGCGAGCCAAACAGCTGAAGCAGGACAGTGTAGAGAAGGTCAGCTGCATTAAGAGCGTCTCGCCTGTTGCAGAGCCCGCATGGGAGAAGCAGGTGAGACGCTGACGCTAACAGAGAAGAAGCACCGGGGATTGTCATCTGTTTTTAAAGACTGCTTCCTGTTGACGTTTTAACCTCGTGGTAAAGGATTGTTGTTTTTGTGTATTTTAAACCTCCACTTCACAACTGTTTTAAGGATTATTTAAAGATTTATTGAATGCACTACTGCACTTTATTAGAACATGGATTGTTTTGATTGTTAATAAAAGCACTTTGCACATTTAATACATCATCCCCTTGCTCAATTGTTTATTGCCTCACTGTCTAGCTCATCGGTGACATTACCGACGGTGTTGGGTTCAAGGGCTCCCTAACAGCCGATGGAAGCATGGAGCCGAACCCGCATCGTCAGAGGACCAGTTTGCCAGTTTATCTGATCATCACATCTTTGGGATGTTAGTAAAAAAAAAAAACAGAATAACCAGAGGAAAACTCACACAGACACTAGAAGAATGTGTAGACTCCACACAAACAACAAACCCAGGGTACTGGATTCATGAAGAAGCATCTATGCTTACCACACTACCCATTTGAAATTTATTTAATTGCCACCATAAATTTTAATTTATGTGTGGATTCGGTTAGTACAGTATTCTTTTGTTGTTTTCCTATCAGTTTCCATTTTTTGTTTAGTTTTGCTCCTTTAATTGTATCTTAATATTGACAGTTAAAAGCAGATCATATACCTGAGCAAATGAAACTGGATGCTGAAAGGCTGCAACTTTTCAGCATCAGACCCACTAATGTTATTATTATTAAATTAAGGATTAAGTAACTAGAACATTTGGAAAAGTAGTATTAACATTATGATGATGATAATGAAAATCTTAAAAACCAAGTTAAAGAAACACAAAATTAGGCATATGGAAGATTCTTAAATATGTGGTGCAGAATCAAATTCAGGGTGACAAGGTGGTAAACAGCCCCAGATGAGGTGCCATTTGATCACAGGGCCCTATTGCACATACACCCACTTATGCAGGGGCTATTTGGAATTGCCAGTCAGCCTAACTAGCACATTTCTGGGGGCGCTGGAGGAAAACCATAGTTAATCAAACAGTCAGTCGATCAATACTTACATATAGATGTCTTTATTTTGTTACCTTCTGGTTACTGCTAAGATTGGATTGGGTACTTCCAGTGTTTTGAGTAATAAGCTGAAAAACAGTAAAATTCTTCTTAAGTATAATGAAATACACATAGATGGAAATTCTAATCCTAAACCATCTGAAGCTTAATCTATCACAGAGTTCTTATTTTTGTCATAGAGTCTGAAGTTGATTTTATATGAAAGCTATCAAAACATTTGTGCAGAAGTTGTGTTAAGTATGACTCCTGTATGTTAAATTATCATTCTTGTTTACTTTATAGTTTCTTTTTTGGAGCAAGACAAAGGAAATTGCCCATTTTGTCTCCAGTGTTTATATGAACATTAATGTCATTAACCCTTCAAAATGTGTCATGACTTTGGAAGATTCTCTTGTTGGTTACATGATGGATGGACTGAAATGGTGTAGCAGAGTAGGTATGAAAGGTAGGTAATAAATATGATTCAAAATTTCCTGTTGATACAGATTTAACCAAATGCTATATTTAAAACTTAATTTATGATTTAGACTGATTTACATGCCAATAATATTGCACTGCTGTAATATAACTGAAGCCATTTTATCTGTAATTTATCCTTGAAATTTGAAATTATTTCTTAGAAATGGATTATTCTTCTTGCCCTGGCTGGAATGACTGTGAACTGAATTCAGTAAAGTCCTTTTGGAAAAGAGCTTCATTATATGTATGTAATGATGTATTTCTTCAAACTTCAAACATTTTTATTAAAATAATAATTGTGCTTATAAAATACTATGATAGATTAAACTGATTTACTGAAAGCCAATAACACTGATGCACGGAATATATGTAATTAATACCTTGTAATTCGCTTTCTTATTTTTTATGCTCTAATAATTCACAAATTAATAGTTTGCATTCTTGTTTCAAGCACCACTTTGGTAGTTCTTAAATATTTCTGTTTTGGTAAGCAGCAGAATGTTGATAAGGGTAGCTTGAGCAAATATGTTTCCTCTAGAATTTGGATTTTACAATCTGTATTTTTACATCTTCTTATTAAAGAACAAAAAAATAAATAAAAGATATTTCTGCATTCAGTAAATGTGCTCAGGTAGGGGTGTGAAACAAATGAGTGTATTTACATGTACTTCAATTACTTGGCTATGCACAGAATCCTGGTTTTTAAAAAATGCCATATATTCCTTTATTACAGTTAGAGAAACTGGGATATTGGTCTCTAAAAAAATAGGTTAACACATAGATTTCTCAGCGAATTATGTTAACCCTTAACCAAGTTACAGTAAACAAAGTTTGTTTCACTCAGTTAGGCTGCGTATGTGTTAGCATCGCCATGGGTAGAAAATGGTGGAAGTTTCCACAAAGATTAATTTCCAGAGGCAAATGCTTGGGAGATTTCATTATTCCTTCTCCTGGTTGAAATAATCTGACTTAGCATTTTACAATTCACTAAGTTTATGTTGATGAACTGAATGTGCTGTACAGTGTTAAGATCAGGAGCACAAGAAGCAGTGTTGGGGGTGATGCGTTAAAAGCAACATGTGCTGCATAGTCCAAATATTTGTGTAAAGTAATCAATAATTTAGCACAATACTTCTTATATTGAAGTAAAAACACTTGCATTATTCCAGCAGCACTGGGTGTAACGCAAGAAGCAAACATCCTATGCACCGCTCCTTTGCAGGTCTTAATCGCACAGCCAAGCAGGAACGAGCTTGCTGCATGCAATCCGGTAACAGAAACATATTAATAAAGTGTCAGCTTAGTTTTAATCCAGCTATTTGCTGTAAATTTGTTGAAACAGTGTGATCAGATAGTGTAGTGGCTAGTGTTGATATCGTGAATCTTTGGGGACTCAGGTCAAGAGTATTAAAATGGGATTGATGTTATTTACTTCACAGCACATGAAGGACTATATGTAGTTATAAAACCATTATAAAATCCGTTCCATGAAAGTTAATTTATGAGCTTAGGATTTAATAACAAATGCTGGCCAGTCAAACATGCAGTTTTGCATATAACAAAATAAAAGGTAACACAAAAGCAACACACTGGCTGTAATGCATTGCATTTTATAATAAGTAGCTGTATAACATATTTAGGTATGTTTTTGTAAGTAATGAGTAATGTAACTAGAGTAAGTTACTTTTAAAAGTAACATTCCCCACACTGCTCAAGAAACACTGGTTGTTTCCAGATTCACAGCAGCTGATGATGATGTTTAATTCTTTTTTGTGCAGTGTATGACATCAGACTATTCTGCCAAGGTGGGGCTCTATAAGTAGACTTGCACATGTAAACAGGGGTTTTTAAGAAACCATGAACATGTAAATGCACTCAGTGACTATTTGAAAATTGAAGAAAAACAGGCATATATTTTGCTTGTTCGAGTAAAATCCAAAGTATTACCGTAGAGGAGGAGGCTACATGTTAATCATTCTGTTATTTAACAAAAATAATTAGTTCATTTGCAAATTTTCAGAACAATGGTATTAAAGTATGCTTTTTGCAAGAACAATCACAATTATCTTGTTTGTATTGCAGTTTGCCAGCATTGCCTGTGGTAATGTTTCTGTGATGTTAAATGGTTCCATTAGCGACCCTTTCAGTGATAGCAGGTAAATTGCTTTCAAATGTGTTTTTTTATTTTCAAGGGCAGCAAAAGTACACAAAATAGGAATACTAGAGTTTTACCATGTACACACTAGGGAATAGAAGATTAGGAGATATCCAGGATACCTTGTCTTTTAAATTTGATAAATTTGAAGTTGGTATGCTATGCAGCCAGAGCCAGTAAGAGGTCCTTGGTAACCACTACAGTTTTATTAATAATCTTTAGTAGTTACCTCTTCTATCAGTAGTGGGAGGCTTAAGGTTGGATGGTGGCAGCTTTCTGGTACAGGGAAGGAGTAACCAGAATCAAGGATAGGAAAGTCTCAGTAGTGATAATGAGTGGAGAGTGAATCTAGCATATGGGTAAAAAAACTAGTCCTCTAGAAAATTTAAAAACTACAATAGTCACATCAAAGAAAAAACTTGTCTGTGGACACATTTGAGTAGAGTCTACAAAATATCAAGTGCACATACAGTGGATTCAGAAAGTATTTAGACTGCTTTACATTTTTAACATATTGCTATATTGCAGTCTTAGGCCAAAATTATATAAACTTTTACTTTTTCTGTACACCAAGCAACACTCAAAACCCCAGAATAACAAAAGTAAAAACAGGATTTTATAAATTCTCGTTCTATAAATAAAGACCTGAAAAAAGGGACTAAATAAAAGCCATAATGTGTGTGAATGTTTGTAAACATGAGGTAAATTGGACTGGACTGTAAAGACCAGAGGAATGTAGGTAGAGTAATGGGAAAAAAATAATGAGATGAGGTTCAATGAGCATTTTTCAACATATGGATAAAACCTGATAGTGTAAGGATTCTGCACCAGTTGTAAAGCTATTTTTCACAGTATCAGCAAGGGCTGCCACCAACGATTATTTTGTAAATGATTAATCTATCTGCTATTATAGCGAGTAATCAATTATATATAAATGTCTATGCATGGAAGTGTGTGTGTCTATCCGGCCTGGAAGTGAGAGGTGGAGTCAGGGTAAGGGCTCTGCCTCCAAGGACACAGATAATTTACTTAGCCACTAATAACACAAGCGAGGCCAGTACGTCAACATAACGAGACCTCACAAGAAAGCCAAAGTCACTTAGCCACTAACATCGGCAAAACGGTATCCCTTTTACTTCTCCTCCTGCCGCTAATGCACAAGCAATACGAGCACGTCTGCAAAACAAATCCTCCTAGGAGAGAGATGCCCAGAGTAGTTCCTTTCAATTACCTGACATCTCTACATTTCAATTTTTTTCTGACAATTTCAATAGTCTCTCGTATCCCTGGCTTTTTATAGCACGGGCTTACACAGCTAGTTTATTTTAAGTCACTCTCAGGGTTAAAGCCAAGGTGGTTAAGGGAACAAGATTCAAAAATAGTCCTAAAATGTTTTTTTTTTATAATTTCAGGGTCAAAAATTTACAGAATGAACAACTCACAGTACTGAGTCTCTGGTGGCATATGGTAGCGGACAATCCAATCAGGTTTCACTCCTATCACTGAAAAGCAAAAAGTATAGTGGCATTTCACCATGGAGCACAACACACAAACTTTGACTAACAATTTATTTATAGGGCCACAAAATGTTCTGCATGTGTGAAAAGTGCTATGTTGACTGCATGGTTTTACAAAGTACTTATTGAATATGTTTTAATATTTTTATTTTATGTTTCTTCTGGTCCACAATTAGTTTTTTTTAAATTTATGAATAAAGTATTACCTACCATGGAAAATTAATATATGTTGTGATTGCCAAGAATAGTTTTAAGTAAAAAATACCATACTCCTTAAAGCAGTTGTTCTTAATGAACTGATGTTACTGGCAAGGAATCGCTTATGGTGATGCTGCCACTCTCTCTGTCTGTGTCAAGTCATGCTTCCTGACATGGCAAAGGTGGTATGCGAGCACGTTTTTCTGGAATCAGAGCTTCTAGTTCTGCCACTTAGCTAAAGAAAGTTTCTGTTAGCCATGTTGCAGCTTTCCTCTGTTTAGCCTAGCTGTGTGCACCACCAATTGCAAGTGGTCACTCAGTATAAATGAATACAGAAGAAGCAAGCTGATTGTAGCTTATGAATGAATTTATAAGAACTACTCTTTAGGGCTGCATTTGAAATGGATGCCTGAAAGTTCATCATCTGATAGTTTGAATGTATGCTGGATCTCGGGTTTCCTCTGCTACATGAAACATGCTATCAGGCTAATGGTTGGTTGTGTATAAGAGTTCATGTGTGTGTCATGAAACAGGCTTGATTCACATCCATTATGTAGTCTCTCTTCAAAACCATTGCTGCCACCATCGCCTTTAGCATCTTGCATACTATAGGACAGAAGTTCAGAGAAAATATGACTAGATAGATTTAAGGTATTGCACATAAATAGTTAGCAGGTTAATAAGCTTACTCTGTTTCTTTGTATTTGATTTGAATTATTTAATTACAAGCTTAACAATTTCGCTTACAGTAAAATTTGAGAAAATCATTCTTTGAATTTGTAATCAACGAATAAGTTTTAAATTATATTGTTTTATCATTTGTATGCATTTTATATAAAAATTCAAAATGTAGTTTGAAGAATTAATTGCATATAGTACAACTTATATTATCAACTTAGTATGTAAAATCTTAACTTTTATTTTTTCATGTTTTCCTGAAGTTTGTTTGCAAATACTGAATCCAGGAAACTAAACTCAAAGAATATTGATGAAGTTAATATTTTGCTTGTTGACAGTCCACCAGACAGGTAATTGTATTTGTTTTTTACATCTGTTATTGTATTTTTTCCAAAATAGTTATCTTTATTTCACTTCTTTCTCCATCTACTTGTCTTAATAACAGTAAAAGTAGCAACATGTAGAGTTGCACTATGCTATCCTTTATCTAATAGCAAAGATGCAGAGATGTCTGGTGAATTCCCATGTGCCCACAGTCCAGCCAAGAGACAAAATTCACCCACCATGTCCTTTGCCTTCACCCAGTGGCCTATGCATGATACCCAGGGAAACTTTTAGAAAATGCCCAAAACACCTTTACCAGTTCCTCTTGATCAAAAAAAGAAGAGTCTTTGTTCCTTGGCTCTCATATATCTCAAAACATGTTCAAAGGAATCTCATTTTTGCACACACTTTCATATCCTTTTAGCCATTACTCGTGGTCATTAATAATGATGGGGTTTGCTGCATCCCATGTCTTTTTTTTGATGTTGAAAGAGTTTTATTGTATGGATGTGTGCTTGAATGTACCCTGCAATAAATAATGGGCATCCATAGTCAGGGTTGGTTCCTGCCATTTTTGAAAATGGATATTTTATTGGTGTTTTCCTTTAGTTTTGCTTGGTTGTGACATCATATATATTTCTGATCTTCAGATTTTTCCAGTGGAAAATTGTATTAATTCTGTGTGTTTTTAGTTTTTCTGTTTTGCATCATTTGTACTTCCAGTCTTCAAAACTGTTTGGTTTACCTAAATATCAATTGTGCTAAACTGGACTTAGAATAGTTGCTACGGCTGGGCCTATTTTTTCTTTATGCTAATCCCGTCTTCTTTTTAAAAATATTTTCAGTTCGTTTACTACATTAATAATAATAATAATTCTTTACATTTATATAGCACTTTTCTCACCATTGGGGCGGAGTGGTGGCTCTGAGGCAAGGAATCTGCACTGGCAATCAGAAGATTGCCAGTTCATATCCCATAAACGCAAGAAGTAACTCAACTCCATTGAGCCCTAGAGCAAGGCCCTTGACCTGCAATTGCTTCATCCTGGGTATGAGGTTAATCTGCAAGCAGGTCTTCCAACTTGCAGGGGAAACCTGGGTGGTTGGTGGCAGGATTGGCACTCCAGTCATTGTAAAAAAAAACCTCACATTGTTCCAGTATGGTGCTGAGGTGTCACCCACTGCACTCGGGTCCCAATCCAGGTGGTTCAGCATGTGGTGGGTGCGGCAATGCACGATCAGTACACTACATTGCAACTCTTGTAAACTGATTATAAATGTGAGGATATAGTCAGTAATAGTAATAATCGGTCAGCTGCCACCAAGATTTCTCAAGTTAATTGTCCTCTCTTTCATCTCCTCCTCTCAAGGAACATGTGTGAAAGCAGTTCCATACGTGAATTAAGAAGTGTTTTGTCAGGATCCAATATAAGATATAAGTGTACAGCTCTAAAAAGGTAGGTAAACTTTGTCAGCATCTGTAAAGTTACTGTCCTCTGTTTGACAATGAATGTGACCAAGTGGTCTTTTTTGTTAATCTAACAGCACAGAGGTGAAGCAGTGCATCAGCAGCGCTCAGTCCTGTAACTGTTTTTAATTTCTGGAAATGAAACAAGTCCAAGGCACTGAAGTTACCATGGGACCTTTGTAATCGTGTTCATTTTTACTGAATCAAATATGTTGGAAGAATCTTGTATTTGATATTTTCTAATATGTGTTCACCCTTGTATAGAAATGAGAAAATTTTTTAGCATCTAACATTTTGTAAGTATAAAATTGCAACAAAAAAAAAAAAAAAAGACACTAAAATTTTTGTCCTTGTTTACACTGTTTGTAGCATTTATTTTTGAAGGTTTTTTATTAATAAAATGGACTAATGTAAATTTCAATTAAATATACATTTTCTTATAGAAGCAATTGTTTAATTCTATTTCTTCTTATATAGTATAAATGATTCCAAAAATTCACATGTACATTGATCTAAGCTGTAAGATTTGCATTACAAGAGAAGTTGGGTATGTAAGTAACACATTTCAGTAACTATACATTCTTGCTCCTCAGGTAAAAAAAAATCTGTTCAAAGAATGAGAAGGATAATAATAAAAAAGTAGTTTTCTTCAGTTTTAAGCACTTTACATTTCTAAATCAAAACAGAAATCCTAATTCCTAATTTTATCATTCTTTTTATCCTGTTTATTAAATCAATGCTGATTTTTAATACTGTGAAGCAGAATAATAAATGTGGACATAGCTGCTGTAACATAGTTACAGTTTGTTTACAATAACAAAAAATGTAAAAATCTGATGTATTTTAATAAAAAGTTTATTTAGTAAATAAATTTTACATGCTGTGTGTTTTTACATGTTGTAAAGTAACTGACTAAAATTGTATACATTTTTTACATGAGGAAAAAGAGTCAATAAGATGAAAATAATCATAGCACTCACTGTGCCTTCCTATACTATATTGTACTATTGATTTCATAATTTCTAAATGTGTCCAAGAAAACCAGGATGCCTAAAAAGAATTTATGCGTGTTATATGAGAAAAAGTGGGTCACTAAAAAGGCTGAGAAACACTGCTTTAAACAACTACTTTGTCCATAAAGCTCCCTGTAACTGGAACATTTTATAAAGCTCTTTACATTTTTCATGCAAGTGTCATCGTGACCCACCAACCCATGGTGAATCGAGCTCAATCTTCAGAGTGAGGGTTTTCTGCCTTGGTGGCTCAAATGGGATCGTCACAATGGAATTGGGCTGGCAAGGTCAGTTGTCGCAGAAGTGACCCACCTCGTAACCCACTGTGCCTTACTACCATTATAAACAATAGTAACTTGTGACCCACTGGTTTACAGCATCCCCATCAACTTTACAGTGGACTCATTTCTGCAAACAATGTTTGAATAAGAAGGTAAGAAGCAGTTACCAAACTTCTCCTCTGTATTTGGTGCTGTGTTTTTAACACCAGGCTACTACTGAGATTTCCATCAAGCCATTGGGCATGTTTTCTCTGAGCCAAGTCACCTGGACACTGCTGAAAAGCCAAGAACTTGTCAATAAACAAAAAATGTACTAATGCTCATGTGTTTGTTCTGATTCTGATTCTGATTTGAAACTTTGCTGCATGTTTTGCGCCAAAATGATATGTCAAGGCAAATTCTGTCACTCTCTCTCTCACGTTCAAGTGTTTTGTCCTTTGCCCAGCAATAAGTGTGTGCCCAGTGCCTAATGTGTACTGTTGCTTGAAAACAATTAGGCTTTAATTCTGAGTTACAAAAACTAAAATAATGAAGAACATCCCAATCCTTAAAAAGGATTTTTTACAGCTTCATTAAGTGCATTGCCTACAGCGTGGGGATCATTTAGATTATTCTTGTGGTTAAAATATTAAATATAAAAGTGCTCCTTTGAGTGATATTGTAACATACTTTTTATTGTTCGATATATTTCTACTGCATTATTTAACACCGACTGGAAAAGACTGACACTCTAATGAAAGCTCAAATGCGTAGGCAGGTTTTCTCAGAAAAAGGGAGTCACTTGAAATGCAGGTAGCAGAAATTAAACAAAGGATGTTTACGTTTGAAAATAAAATTGCAGAAAGGGGCCAGTTTTGGCAAGTTGGATCATGAGTTTGTCTTTTGTTAAATTAGAGAGGGCCTTGACAGCCACATGGATAGGTGATTAAAAACAATTGAAATTTGAAAAGCACTTTGTAAAATAACAGCCTCCCATATTTTTACATTTATGTTTTAGTATTTGATATTTTTAGCAATGGGCCTCAAAGTGCTCAAACCCAAATCTAATTTGCAGCCATCACTGTGGAGTCTGCAGGAACTGGAAGCTTCCAGAAGCATTGGTTTGCGTCCGGAGTTCCAAAACGTCCTAATTTAATTGATATGAATAAATTGCAATGTGTGGTGTAACATAGACTGGCGTCTCAAACAGCATCAGCCCATGTCTTATGTGTGGTGCTGCCAGGCTAATCCTCACATACCTACCTGTTATTGAAAAAATTAGTTCAGAAAGTTAATAAATTGATGTATTTCAAACAGCTGTCTTCAGATTCTAATGCAAACACTACATCACAATTGTTCTTATCCATCCATTATCCAACCCACTATATCCTAACTACAGGGTCACGGGGGTCTGCTGGAGCCAATCCCAGCCAACACAGGGTGCAAGGCAGGAAACAAACCCCGGGCAGGGTACACACACACCAAGCACACACTAGGGACAATTTAGAATCGCCAATGCACCTAACTTGCATGTTTTTAGACTGTGGGAGGAAACCGGAGCACCCGGAGGAAACCCACACAGACACGGGGAGAACATGCAAACTCCACGCAGGGAGGACCAGGGAAGCGAACCCGGGTCTCCTAACTGCGAGGCAGCAATGCTACCCACTGCGCCACCGTGCCGCCCTAATTGTTCTTATACAGTATCTAAATATATAAAATATATTTCTGTCTGTTAGTTCATCAAAACCACTGCACCTATTTTTACATACTTTGCGGGTTTTCTGGTATAGTCTAACTTAGAATATAAACTAATGAAGGTTAGATTTTCTATGAATAAATATCTAGAAAAAAATAAAAACTGAGATCACCTCAATAAAAGTTGCCTATATAAGTGAAATAATAAATTATTAGCACTATATATTTGCTAGTGGGCATCTACAATCAATAGTGTGCTTTATGGAAGGAATGACACTTTATTTAGAATATTTTATTTCTTATTCTGATTGTTGTAACTATTGTAATAAAATACTAAAGGTGTGTGTTTGTCTGCCTGTCCAGCCATGTGTCTTGTAGCTTAGTAGGTGAAATTTTTGGCAGCTGCCACGGAGTTGATGAAACTACAGTACTTGTAAAAAGAGCGATTCTGTGTCCCAAAAACACAGATATTGGTGTGATGAATGAGGAGGTTCTGACCATGATGGAGGGTAATACAAGAAGACATACAAGCATTGATTCGATTGGCATTGCAGTGGAAGGTGATATGGACAATTGTCCTATCGAGTTTCACTTGATCCATATGTCTTGCCTCTGGATCAACTGCACCTCAAAGTAGGTTGTGTGCTAAGGTAGTTGAGAAATCTCAACAAGACATGAGGGCTGAATATCGGAACATGCTTCATTATTGCTGAGCTGCGTGAGCTCCTATTAGTCACCAGGGTGTAATAAATGTATAACTTTAATATGTCACTGTGGTCTGTGCAAATATATTTTATAAATCTGCCTTTTTCTACTCACATGTACAGAGCCGGAATTTGCACAGGAGTTCACCATATAAGAACTGGTAGGCAAGCATTTTAAGACAAGACAAGTTAGGGACAACTGCAAAATGGGCAGTCAGACTGATGACCATTGTATACTATTTCTGTGGGTCAAACTCAGCATGAACTGTATCTTCTTGGCCTTGTTTGGAATGGCATGATTCACCTAAGTGGGGGTCTGCACATGAAGAAAGAGTATAAAGCCTTGGAACATTGCCCGGCACACCTTTGAAGCCGATGGACAGATGAGAGATAACGTCAACCGATCCTGAAAATCCTTCCAACTCAGCCACGAAAATGGCAGACTCTATACATCGGGCCCCCACTCCCGAACTGGGTTCTTGCCATTGGCTTCCTTTGTCTGTAATGCAGTGTAAGCCGGCATTAAAGAAAGCTAAGTTATTTCTCCTGTGTGATTTCTTACCACCGTATCACTAAGGGAGGGATATCGCCTTTTAGTATCATACCTATATACAGTAGATTCAGGTTATGTAATACTGTATGCCACAATTACAAAAGAACTCATTCCAACAAGGAAGCTAACACCCCCTGCTGGATACACAGGGTGATTACAGGATTGGAGCAGGTCAGTTTGTCTTCGTAATGAAGACAGACTAGGTCTCCTGCAAACCCTGACTAATCTTTGCCATGTCTATGTCTATGAATCAAAAAGCTTAGTGACCAATTCTGAATAGAGGGGAAAACTTAAATGCAGGACTGGACCAAAAATGTTTCGTATTGTCATCGATGAGTGATGTAGCAATAAATTAATTAGTGTTGCCACCGCAGTATCATAGGTTTGAGTCCCACAATGTCTGTGTAGTGTTGTTTTCCGGGTGTCTATATGGACTGTCCAGCAGCAGCTTCCTGCCTATACTGTGGCCCCCTGTGCCAAAAATTGAAGCATATCACTTTAAGAATGTCATGGTGTGTTCTGGACATTGGTGATTTCATGGGTTCCCTGATACTGGATTCTGCCCATTGAATGGTGATTGGGTGGGTACATTTGTGCATTCCTAAGGGGGCTCTGAAAGTACACAGGTACTGATAAAACAATGAACAAATGAGGCATCAATTACGCTAAGCTGTGCTCCTCTGCCCATTTTTTTATTTTGTGTGGTCTCCATGGGTGAAACGTAGAAGACATTTACTATTAACAACAGGAAATGCAAGTTTCTGGTATTGTGAAGTAAGCCAAAACACATTCATTTGACCTTGTTCCCTGTATTTGGGAAGTTCGAGCAAATATTTTCTGGCAGAAGGATGTATGACCAGAGAAAAGCATTTCAGGTGCAATAAGAAGTAAAGTGTTTCAGATGAGACAGGTAGGTGAGTTGCCTTCAGGTTTTAGAAAGATGGACAAGTTTATAGTTTTTGAAAAATTAAATGCAGGTCATTATTTTCCCTCTGGAAATTTATAACAAAACAATTTTTTTTCTGCCATTTCAATGTCAATCAGTTCTGACTTCAGTAAGGCTGCACTAGGCTGTTAAGCAAGGAAAAGGTTTGGGAAACACACACGTCCAAATTGTTCATACGGGCATAGCATCAAATAATTGCACGGTATGTTCAAGCTGTGTGACCAAGTGGTATGCACTTGCTGCAGTCAGGTTTACTGTGAGTCTACAGAATCTGTCCTCTTACTTTCAGGACATCAGACTTCTTCTTGTGCTGTGGATACCAGCATTTAAATGCCTGATGGTATTCACATTAGTAGGAAAGCAGATTGTCGTGATCAGTCTGATGGTTTACATTTTTTTCTAACTATCCCTTGGCCTTCAAAGTTATTTAGGCATAGTTCCTGTAGTTTCGAAGATCAAGGAATCTGTTGGTAATATTTATTTTCTGTTTCCATGTGTTTTTAACCAGTGTTTACGGTATATGCTTTATATTCTTCCATGGTGAAACGTCACAACCGGTAACTGAAAATAGTCTGATAGCATGTGAATGCAGCTAACCTCTCTATACTGCTGTTGCCCAGTACAAGCTGTGCACCAGTCAAGCATTTTTGAGTGAAGTCAGGGCTTTGATATTACTTTGACATTCAATCTTCAGATAGTCTTCACACCTCCTGTTGTGCTTGTTAAAGATGTCATCATCAGAGTATGCATATGGTCCCAACCTTGAACTGAACCACTCCTCACTGTACCTCCAAAAATACAGAGAGTAAACAAGTAAATGCAATGACAAACAGTGTCTGTGGTATTGTGCCAAAAGTCTTTGCAAAGAATTATTCTGGTATTGTGAAGTACAGTGATCCCCTGCTATATCGCGGGTCAGCTATCGCACCCCCCACTGTATCGCAGATTTTTCTGTGAAACATATCTAATTTTATACGTACATTGTACACTACAGTAGACAAAGAGGTTCGCGTTACAGTACCCAGATGATTTCTTACAAGGCCCATTATTGGCTGAAAGAGGAGACTCAACCAATCAGAGCGGGATTTTCATTCTCTTGGGCTCTGATTGGCTACTGCTAATGTGGTGTAATCTCGCAAGAACAGCGAGTGTGGGTCCCCGACACATCTCAGTTCTCTGCGTATCACGTACTTTGCTTGTGGTCCGATTGTTGTGAGCAAACTTTTTGTGAACTTTTGGTATTGTTTTAAGCCCTACGATGGCTCCCAAGTGTCCTGCATCTTCCAAGTCTTCTGGTAGTAGTGAGCCTAAGCGCCAGAGGAAGACCTTGATCATTCAGGAGAAGGTAAAACTCCTGGATATGCTTCGGGAAGGAAATCGTTACGCGGACGTCGCTTGCCATTACAAGTTTACATGTGTTTAAAGTGTGTGGGAGGAGTATTTTAAGGCTTAAACTATAAAAAAATGTTTATTTATGTGGTCTTTCTATATCGCGGATTTTCACCTATCGCTGATGAGTCTGGAACGTAACGTCCATGATAGATGGGGGAATCACTGTATAAGGGGAAGTAGCTACTGGCCCTCATTACCTTAAGACTGAACTCCATTATTTTCCAAGCACTGACCGCAGCCAAAATAAACATCATCCCCAACTGATAATACTAAAACCCCATTTTAAAATTTAAGAACCTCCGGCTTCAACAGGTACATAAGGATCTGCTCTGTAGAGGTGTCCAGATCAGCTTGTTGATGGTGATGTTGTCCTTTTACAATCAGAGTTATCACAGATCCCACTCCTGTCTTAGATGCATTTGTCTACAGGGCAAAAGAAAGGTTTTGGTTTTTGACAAACGAGAATGGCTTATACACTAGTTTGGGAGCCTATGACTTAATGAAACTCCTCTGAAATTCCTAACTTCATATGTTGTCAAGTGATGTTTTTTAGAATTAATAATGTAATGTAAAATAACTTGCAAGTATTTTGGATTTCCAAGATGTGTTTAGCACATCTCTCAAATGATAAATGAAAATGAAATCAGAGTACAGTACACCCCATTACAGGCTCTATGGACCAGAAAATGTTGGAATGAAAGACATTAGAGAAGATCACCAAGATTTTGAGTGGGCAAGAGGGCATGCAGAATGATTGATAATTAAAGTTTGAATTTGATTAGTGATCAGATTCAAAAGACTTCCTTGCACAAATCTCTGCAGAAACATGCAGAATCACAAGAGCAGGATTCGTGACTACAAAGTGACCGGGAACAGAATTAAAATTGTACCACTTGGTCAGAAAAAAGTCCCAGTGCTTTATAAACTGGAAGGTTTGTTTCATTACAGACTGTAATAGTTCACCGGTTTTGATTTCAAGGCTAATTAGATGTTGACACAGCTCATCTTTTTACTTAATAAAATACAAAAAATAACAATTGCCATCATACAATTATGTTTCTTTTCACTGCAGAAACACAAAATATTGCTGCTGATTAAATAAAATATATGATAAAAATATATTAAAATGTATTTACCTTGTATTACAATCTTTCTTCATTTTCATGTTTTCACTTGTTTATGTTAATTTTTCATATACTTTATGGTAATTAAAAATAAAAATTGGTTTAGTGTTACTCTTGGTTTTAACCAGTGCTACCCATGAATAACTATGAAGAAGTGTTTCTCTCAATATTTGTATACATACAGTGGCCTCTACTGACGCACATTGGAATTACATACAGTATGTACCTGTTAACTATGTATACAAAATTTCCGACAGCACTGTTGGAAGATTTATGATTTAATACCAGCAGATTAAAAAAAGTAAACAAACAGAAGTAATGTAAGATAACAAGGCTGACTCAAAGATAATATCCAGTGTTCATTATATGATATAAGTAAAACTATATCAAGAGTTTCTTCAGGATTAATAGTACTGTACTAGGGTGTTGTACCGTGTTAGCCATTATGAATGTTCTTGTTATAATCTGGGTTTATAGACTCCTGGAATACATTTTTGCACAATTTATCTTTGCGCATTTTGCTTTTGAGAGTTATAAAGTATTTTATTTTGCCAAGGCCATTTTATTTCATGTGGTTCTACAGTCATTGCTATTTTTGTTTTTACCTCACTGCATGGCTGAGTATTGGATTCACTATGAAACACTTAATTTTTATGGATGACTAACCGTGATTCGTAACTGGAGTTTGTATTTGAAATTGTTATTTTAGCTTCTCCTGGTATTCAGACCAAATGTCTGTTTGTGACTTTGCTTCTGCCTTCTCTCATTAGTGCTTTTCATTTCCCAATCACTTAATCAGAGCTTTGCCTGAAGACTTCTTCTTCTTCTTTTGGCTGCTCTCGTTAGGGGTCTCCACAGTGGATTATCTTTTTCCATATCTTCCTGTCCTCTGCATCTTGTTCTGTTATGACCATTATCTGCATGCCTTCTCTCACCACATCCATAAACCTTCTCTTAGGCCTCCCTCTTTTCCTGTTGCCTGGCAGCTCTATCCTTAGCATCCTTTTCCCAGAAGACAAAACTTCTAATTTCATAACAACCCCGTTTGTTGGACTGATAGCCCACTGATGTTTGATTCCTACTATGTGTACAATTTTACCAGGATAGACAGACTGAGAGATGGATATTTTCCTTGACCATCTACACAATTTAAGAATGACTAGTTATCTATCAGTCAGTTGCACCAGTAAAAGAATAAAATGATTTAAATGTTGCACACTTGCTCATCAAAGTTTAAATGCAGTCTGCCTTCTAGTTACCAGGTTGTGTAGATATGCTATCTGTACTTGGTGTTTCAAGGATGTTGCATATGAATAATGCTTTTATGCCTTAACAATGAGGCATTATTTTTTGATGCTTAAACTCGGCCAGTTGCTTCAATATATTTATTGTACTTTTCTAGTGATGTACAGTATTGCATTTTGTGACAATTTACAGATCCAAAATTGTAGGCATTCTTAATCTTCATAGTAACATACAGTATATAGAATCCTCCCTTCTGTAGATGACATTTATTAACAAAATTCTTGATCACTAGCAGTCCTAATAGTCAGTCAAACTTACTGTACAAGTTAACAGAGATTAGTGAATACACTTTGAAAAATTAATGTAAAGGAAATAAAAGTGAGAGGAGCACTTTGCTCAACTGAGTTATATAAGACAATTTGAGGAAATGGAAGAGGTTAGCAAAAAGACCTTCTAGACATCTACTAAAATAAGTTGAATCGTAGAGAAAGAAAGAATGACTTCAAGTCAAAACTGAATCAACACTGGAGGCCACCCTGGGCCATGCGTGTTTAAGTATTTCAATAAAGAGACACAAAAATTTTTTATTTTTTACGCAACATGAAATCTAAAATAAGTGGGAGAGCAGATGCACTATTCAAAATCGGGGGCATGTCCATCGCACACGATCATCTGCAAACTAAAATTTATGACAGAATGTAGCATAACTAAGATGGAAGAAAAAGTCATTTGAAAAATGGCCAGCAGAAGTAGAAATCAGGATAAATTACTATAGTGAATGTATACACAGCCATGAAAATTAATAAATATTTAATGTTTTATTGTAGTCTATGCATTTAATTAGCTTTGCGCTTAAGTAACCTGTTTATTTTTTCATGTACCGTTTCAACTTATTGTTATTGTTATGTTACCTTCCTTTTTTTATACATTCTTGTTTTTGTTTTAATTATTACACTATGCAAAAATATTCCTTGAGCTGTACTAGGAGAAACATAGGTAAGTTTCTTTGTTCAGCATGATGGGGCAAATTTCTTAGTCAGACATTGATTGGTTTATTAAATCAAACAGTGTTATCTTAAAGTTTCACAAAGTTTTACCACACACATGCATTTGAGTGCCCTCAGCTGAGAGATCTCAGGCATGTTGGAGCACTGCTGAACTCTGGGACTTTTAACTTGTTGCTCTCCTTAACCTACCAAACTCCAAACTTTTGCTCACTCTTACAAAATCTGTAGAAGATAACAGCCAGAGCATTGAGAGTACCCCATCTAACTGCTGTGCTCATGTCTGTCAACTTTCATCATGGGTCTCCTGACAGTGGATTTGTATGCTGAAAGATTCTTGAATGCAAGCTAAGTATGAACTGTGGTGTGATCAATTGGTGTTATTTGTGATCCCTTTGTTGTGGTTTTGAGGTGATACTGTAAATAGAATGACTTCCCTCAGTGCCAATCCCAGCATTGAACGTGATCAATACTTGGGCATTGCGATTCCTGGGGTGTAAAAAAAGTGAGGCAGAAGAGTAAGGATGCAAATGTGGCACTTAAAGGGTCCCCTGGAAAGTCTGCAATAAAAAGAATATACAAATAAGGAAAGCACAAAATCATTGATCTCAATGACAAGGATGCTAGTGAGACTGAAAACTCCCAAAGCATGAGCAACAACAGCAGGGGGGCAGTTAGATATTTATTTCATTATCTCAACACTATTCTCTGCCGCCACCACAAGAATCCCATAACAACCTCACCCCCACAGCTCAGCTTTATATTTAGCAGATTATTTAGCAATAAGAAGAGAAACAGACTGGATTTGACAAACAAAATCTGTCTCATGTGATAGCAAATGTGGTCTGCATAAGTCAACCATGAAAAGTGAAAAGCCTGTCTGTGTGCGTATCTTTTCTTTTTGCTCTGTATTTTTGAAGAATTGAGGTTATTCTAAACTTTGCATGAACCTCCTTTAAGAGTTGATGGAGATTTTAGGCCACGTTACCCATCAAAATTACCTAGACCTATGTGAGCATTTTATTGACTTTTATAAATAAATGATGGAAAAACAGTAACCACTCAAACAGACAAGAGATAATGCTACTCCCATCCTTACCCTTGACGTGAAGGCCTCATGGAGGTCAGTGAGTGATAACTCTACTTTGGCTATCCACGAATGTACATTCCAAGGGCTTAACTTAGTGTTTGCATCAAAAGGCTAAACTAGTCAATCATATTTATTTTTGCTTGCTAGCATGAATTTAACTGATTTGGCATAATGTCCTGCTCAGTGTGATAGAGGGCTCTGTCACAGGCCTTGAACAGCATTCTTTTACAGATATCTATTTCTTGTAGCACATTTTGTCTTATGCTAGTTTATCACAGTGGGTACACAATAAGTACAGTGGGTACAGGTATTTCATTACTTTTATGGCCGGTCAAAATATTATAACCTTTGTACGTCTTAGAAGTTTTTTCCTTTCTTTCTTATAGAGAGCAAATGTGTTGTGACAGATAGAGGCACTGTCGACCCCTTGAACCCTCAGACCAAACGTCAGACACCAGGTAAAAGTCCAATATGACTTTATTTTATAATAATAATGTGCACCAAGCACTCTACACGCCACTATACTCATATAATACACAATAATACAATCAATAATTAATCCTCCACTCCCAGACGTGTTGCCACCCTTCCACCCAGCTCAGCTCAACGTTTCCCACAATCCTCTTATAGTCCTTGACCCGGAAGTGGTTCTGTCCCTCAGTCCATGTGACTTTCTATCACTTCCAGGTCAGGTAAAAACTTCTCCTTTTCTTCAGCCCGGAAGTATATCATTTCTTCCATTCCCGTGACTTGGAAATACTTCCGGCCTATACGGAAAGCATAAATCCCTGGGCCTCCCTGCAGCGACTCCTGGCGGCCCCCATGGTATCCAGCAGGGCTGTGAAGAAAAACTCTAAGGTCCATGATTCCCTGCTGGCATTCGGGGCACCTCCATGCTGCAAGGAGGGCTCCATCTGGCAGCTTGTAGGTGTAGGCCGGAATATATGGCCGGCAATCCCTCACAGTGTTTATTTCTTAATTAAATGCTTTTCTGTTAATTGCAAAATGTTGTTTAAGTCAAATTCTGTTAGTAGTAGAAATCGAGATTCATCTGACCAGATAATATTTTCTCAATCTTTAATTATCTAGTTTAGGCAATCACATGCCCTTTGTAGCTTGATGTTCTTGTTCTTAGATGACAGAAGAGTAACCTGGTGTGGTCTTCTGCTGCTGTAGCCCATCCACGTTAAAGTCTGATAACTTGAGCATTCTAAGATGTCCTTCAGTGCATCACTGTTATAAACAGATGTTACTACTTGAGGATTTCTGTACTCTGGCCATTCTTTTCTAACCTCTCAGTGACAAAATGTTTTTTCCTTACAGAGTTGCCATTTGTTTGTCACAACATGCTCTTTAAACTCTACAGACTATAGTGTATGAAAATCCCAGAGGGAGTTTTTGAGATGCTGGAACCACCACAAACAGCAAGAAGAAACAAACTCACTTAGGTCACATACTCTGTCTTGTCTATTCTAATGTTTGGTCCAACAAGAGCTAAATCACATAACCTTATGCTCATGATAAATACAGTATACTGCAGCCACATTAGTAGCTATTTGGAGGAGCAGGCCATTTATGTAACTGAGCAGGTGACAATAGCGTAACATGGGTGTCATCTGCCCGGGGCGGAGGAAAATTCCGCTGCCCCCTTATTTAGGTATGGTTCAAATTTTTACAAGATATCATTATTATTTATTGTGAAATTTTGCCGCCCCCTAAAAGTGCCGCCCGGGGCTGGCCGCCCCTGCCGGCCCCCACTACACTACGCCACTGGCAGGTGAATCTTATTATTTTTTACAAGCTATTAATTTGGAATAGTGTTTAGAACAAGCACAATAAACAAAACAAACAGAATACTATTTAGAACAGTGCTTAATTTGTGAAATAATACAATCAAACTTCTACATAAGACAGCATTAGCAGCACCGAGTCTTTTTAATGACAGCATACAATTACAGATTGAAAAAACATCTCTGCAGTTTAGCTTTGTATAGATTCATTCCTTGCATATACTGCCTTAGAAATTTAGAATTAATCATAAAATATGCTTCATACTTTTTAAATGAAATTGACCAACATTCCCTTAGGACTTTGGAAGGACTAGATAATTACGTTCTTTTATATACAGTATGATGGTAAGGGTTTATCCATGTATTGTTCTTTATGTACTGTTTGATGATCCACCATAGGGTACACTTGCTGACACATCTACTCTCACTTACAAATCAATCTAAAAGCATATCTCTGTGATGTGGAAGGAAAATTCTGAGAATATGACATTCAGATATGGAGAGAATGCATATACACGAAAAAAGCAGTGACTGGTTAATTTCTGATTTCCAAAGCTCTAAACTGGATTAAATAGGTCTGGTAATACATAATGGATGTACTAATATAGCAACCTGTCTCATTGACTGTTGCAGTTATACAGTTGACTCATCATTTATCTCTTTACAGCCACAAGGGGGTGCTGCTGTAACATATAACACAAATGAGGCGGGGCAGTTTCTAAAAGCACTGGACTTTATTTTTAAAATACTTGCCAGCATTTCATTTCATCTCTATAATTTCAAGTAACTAACTTGATCAGCTTTATTCATGCACACTAAATACTTTGCTTTCTTCATTTTATTTATGCTTCTAGTTGCACTAAGTTTAAAAATAAGGCCCAGAGAAATTTACAGGCCAATGAGTGCCATTAATAAACAATTAAAAAATTAAACTTGTTAAATGTGAAGGTGGAATGGGAAAAAAAAACCCTACAGCCCTCCAGAAGTGAATTAGGACCCCACCCCACTTTTATCTTCTAACATGTAATTATGTGAATTTACCCTGAAAGCATTAGTAATTACAACAGCCAAAGAATATTATACATGATTAGTTGAAAAGGAGCTCAAAGGTAAGTAGAAGTACTGTGATTGTTACCTGGGCTGGTATTTGGGCACAACTGGGGGCAGGCATGTTGGCACAGAGCCCTCTATGTATGCAGGTGGATTAAGCAATTTGACTAGAACCAGATACTGACCTTGTGCTGTACCTGTGATCTTGTCGTTTCATGTCCACCTTCATAGCCACTATTACTTACTCCAGCTCCTGCTAGGTCTTATGGGTATGTGCAACATGTTTAAAAAAACTGAAGGTTCATTGAAAATATAAATTGACTTTGATTTCTATGACTATATGATGCAAAATATCATAAAATATCAGTCCACACACAAACTCCATCAAACAATAACTCAAACACCTTATCTTTAATTGAATAATGCACCATTCACAATATGATCATCTCAAGACACCTTACAAAGTAACTAAAATCATAATAGAAACACTAAGATCCTACTGTACCATCATGTTAAAATTAGAAAATGTTTGATGACAATAGGCCATTCATCCTAACAAAGTCCACCAATCCTATCCATCAAATTCTTTCAAAAATGACAGTTGAGTTTTGAAGGTCCCTAAAGTTCTTCTGTCTGCCACACTACTTGGTAACTTATTCCATTTGTCTGTAGTTCTCTGTATGAAGAAAAACTTCCTAATGTTTGTGCAGAATTTACCCTTAACAAGTTTCCAACTCTGTCCCCGTGTTCTTGTTGAACTCATTTTAAAATAACAGCCTCGATCCACTGTACTAATCCCTTTCATAATTTTAAACACTTCAATCATGTCACCTCTTAATCTCTGTTTGTTTAAACTGAAAAAGGTCAACTCCTTTCTTTTCTTCAAAACTCATCTATTGCAGTCCTGGAATCCACCCAGTCGCTCTTTTCTGGATTGTTCTAATGCTGCTAGGTGTTTTTATAGCCAGGAGATCAAAACTGCATGCAGGAATCACTAGTGTTATAAATGATGACCAACAGGATATGCTGATACATTACATGTCTCTTGACATCAAGCCTTTTATAATTAGTCATTTGAATTTTGTGACCTAGCCTTTATTGGTTTTGCATTTTTTTGCAAGACTTGCTTATTTTCCTTAAATTGCAATGTGAGGTTATATTATGGTATTTGTAACACAGTAGGGTCTCACTTGTTCCTTTGTGTGGCCTCTTTGCATTGACCCCAGAGCCCTTTGTTATTCTAATGCAATCAGAATGTCTGCTTCCATGGCATCCTCTGTGCATACATGTTTTACCATGCATATTAATCCTAGATTGTTGTGGGTCCTCCCCATTCACCAGTCCGGGTTTGTAATTAATGCAGTTTTCTTTCCACTGAAATCAGTGAAAATTCAAGCATAATGACATTTATCACCAAAAACCTAATCAATAATATTATCGTCAAAAGATGATGTAATAAAGCCACAGGTTTTAGTTGTAGAGGATGAATTCAGCCACAATATAATAACATTTATTATTAAGTTATATGTCCTGCAAAATGCATGTGAAGGAATATATTCAGCAGTACTTACTATGACATGGAGGATGTAAACCAAGAGCATTCCAGGAAGTACTAGCAATATTAATTATTGCTGAGAGTAAAAAAACACAAAATATAAACAAATAGCTGAGGAGCAGCAACACAAGTACCTGTAATGTTTTGTATAATAAACCTACAAGAGTGACCCACTCATTGTTGCCACAAAATCCAGCACAAACCCAAATCAAAATCACTTGTTCATCTCTCCAAAAATGTGCAGTCTGCACAAAATGTTTTTCTGTTATTTGTTTATGTAGGGCATAATTATAGAATGAATATGGAAGCAGTATACTATTGGATGTTATCACTCATGTATGTCTGGGAACCACCTTCCTGGTTCTAACGAGTTAAGCAATACCACCACGGGATGAGAGAGAGTACTGACGCTAACACCATATTCTACTTTCATCCCCACAGCCAAGAAAAAAACAGCCATAATGGATGATTGATCCCATCTACCACCTGAGAAACTCCTCCAATTCCAGTTCTCAGAATATAAGAACAACTCATTCCTGGAAGGTGGTGTCAGATCCTAATCTGACAAACACAGAGGACACAGTTCCTGCGATTCTAGTAAAATGCTACCCTTGATCCACGATCTTTTTTTTTTGAGCAGTTTCTATTAAACAGCTACCATCCAAGATTTTGTTCTGTGTCTTCGCCTTGACTACCCACATGGCTGCCTCTTACAATATAAATACAGCCACATTTTTACATGAGATTTTCAGATAATAGAAGCATAGAAACAGAGAGTAATGAATGTGTCAGGTAAGCTGATTTGTGTTTACTTTTAATTATAACAAAGTTTTGAATTTTTAAACATTCTTATTAAATATGGCATTAGAGAGTGAAGACATGTTGCCTGTTGGTCAGACATACAAGTACAGCACTATGTACATTTGACAATATTACTACTACTATGACAAACGTATCTTAAATAAATGAAGGCAGTGCAGAAGCAGCTCTGTAACTCCATATTAGCTGCACAAGTCAGTCTCAGAAAGTACTATTTTTTCCAATTCTTGATCATCTGTAAACAAGGAAACCACACTCAACAAAATGACCACACACTTATTCAGCTTCAGCATCTAAATATGATATAAATGTCATGTACAATACTAATCAACTTATAATTAAATTAAAAAAATAATGTATGAAAAACATTAAATATACCAGTCCAGTCTTTTTTTTTCAAAAAGCATGGTAGATGATCTATAGCAGCAGTGGGGAGAGGACCTTTAAATCAGAATTTCAGATACATTTTGGAACGTAGCCAATGATAAAATACACGCAGAATTCACACTAAAACATGGCATACAGACAAAAGCGGAAATGTGCGTATGCATAAAAAATCCAGATATATAAATCTGTGAGTACGGCAACTTCCACGATATTACACTCCATAAATCCCAGTCAGGGCGAAAAGTAACGTTCGTGCACACATCTGTTGCTCCACCCCAACTCTTCCCAGAATTATGCCTCTTTGAATATACAAATCAATTTAAATAGCCCATTATGTTTTGCATTACGTGAAAAGACAATGGCAAAAGCACAGGGAAAGAATTTCAGCGAATACCAAGTAGAGGCAAGGAAAAACATACTATTTGTTGGTTTAAGCAGTGATATAAACAACAAAAGGAAGATGATCGAGTGACAGAGTGGTGGAGAAACTTAAAAGTTCAAGTTCAGAAAGTCGCACAGTGCCCAAAATAAATAAGAAGTGGTCAGATATCAAAGTCCCTGTGAAAAGGCGAGTCGTAATCCACCATCTGAGTGTCATATGGAAGCGTATTAGGGTACAGAGAAAAGAAAAAAAACTGGGACGCAGTGTGAAATAAAGGTAGAAATTTACACTTTAATTACATAGTTTATTTTGTCATTAAAGTAGAACATCATAAACTTCATCTTTAAATTGTTTAATTTAATAGTTTGTCAAATCCCCATCGTAACTAAAGTAGCACATTAAATGCTTCGTATTCTATGTACTCTATGAATCAGTACACGCTTCTTGAACGGGCTTTCTCTTACGCCGACAGGACACAGAATACATTACATTCAAGATGTTACAGCTCTCTGAACAATTTAAATACTAAGATGTATAATTGATATCATTTTAATGATGACAGAAATTAAAGCATGTATAAAACATTGAGGCATGTTGGCGCAGTGGTAGCGACGAGCTGGCGCCCCTTCCAGAGATTGTTCCTGCCTCCCGCAAGATGCTTGCTACCCTGTGCACGACCCTCAATGAAATAATTTATTGCAGCAGTACTGTCTCTTTTCAAACGTACTAAACCCCAATTCCCATCCTTCCTTTTCTTTTTCCAAATAACCAATCGCCACACAAGCAGCTCTTTAATAAATGTCAAGCAATCTGTAAGCTTAGAACATAGATTCTTCAAAACTTTTAAGGAACTTTGAAATATCTTCGTAGTACTTGTTTAATTTTTCCATGCATCTATCCACCCAGGGTTGTGCCAATCCCAGCCAGCATACAGCATGAGGCAAGAACAATCCCTGAACTGGGCACCAACTCAATGCTGACGCAGTCCTCACATATTTAATCATTAACTATATACATTATTTAAATGAAGTTTAAAATATATCTGTATAATGTAATATATATACTTTAACACATTTCATCTTTAAAAATGATATCAAGAACTTCACGAAGATAGCACCTGGAAATCTAAATCAACTTAGAAGTCAGTCGTCATCATCTGTAAATATGCGCTCTCTTCTATTGAATTAATTGAATTCCTTTATAGTTATTGTATGGTACACTGAGATTCAATATGCAAATCCTCCATAAACTTATTTTCCTATAAAATGGTAAAATAACAACAACAACAATAATAATAATAGGATAAAAAAACAGTGAAAAATATACAATATGAAAACTTAAGTGGCTCGGGTTGTGCAATATTACAACTGTAATGCAAGTTTACAGTGAGGCAATTGTACTTATAAGTACAAGCAGTTCTACCGGGAGCACTTGATGGACTGATTGAGTGCATTTATAGCGCTTGGGATGAAACTGTTTCTGAACTGCGAGGTCTGTACAGGAAAGGCTCTGAAGCGTTTGCTGAAATGTGGAAAGTTCAAATAGACTGTGCTCTTGGCTGAGGCAGTGTGTCCAATATTTCTCCCCGCTCTTGAAACAATCTGCAGTAGAGCTTTCCGATCAGCTGCTGTAGAGCTGTGATTCCACCCTCAGATACAGTGGATTAAATACTCTGAGTGGTGTACTGACAGTGACAACGCTAAAGGATCTATAGTATTTGGAATAGTTTGGCCATTGTGTGCACCGTTATATGGTTATGGGTTGATTACAACCAGATGCCTTAAACTAATAAATGATATGCAGTTAATTTCAGTGTATTTGATAAAGCCGCATCAGGGATGTGAATCTAAAAAATAAAGGGAAACCACACAGGAACAGTAGCACTGCTTTGACGCTGGGTGCCTCCAGTTTGCAAAAACAAGCAGAGAACTTGTGTGTGCAAGGGATTGACCTGGTGTGAAAATGTGTGTGTCTTTATGCCAAGTTTCGTTTTTATACATTGCGATGTGAGCGTGGAAACGGGTGTACGCAACATTTTTGTGCGTACACACGGTTTATACATGAGGCACTTGGACCTCTGTCAACATTCTTGATACTTTAGTATCCCCAAGTAATTACTTCCATTTCAGTTATTCCACAGATGTGCACTGGCCCGTATAATTGAGTATGTGTGTGTGCATGAGTGTTCATGACAATGAACTAGCACCCTTATAATTGATTGTGGCCAGTGCTGCCAAGGTAAAGTCTGGCTCCAACAATTCTGTAATAGATTGAGCAGGTACCAAAATGGACAGAAGGAGGGATAGATTTTAATAATTTCTCATGTTAAACTTCCCTATCCAGAAAGAATCACCAGAATTGGTTTTGGTGAATGGAGAAGTGGATGCATGTAATAAAAACCTGTGTAAAAGTGCAGAAAAAGGAGAAACAGAATAAATTCAAACAAAAGAAAACAAATATAAAAATACATTGATCTTATTAAGTTTATGTACGTATCTACTTATTTTCCTTTACTCTGTTTTTCTCAATTCTACCAAGATATGTCAAAGCAATAGGGGTGCTACTTCATTGGGGTTCACATTCATGTGTGCCTCACACTGACAGAAATGAGAGTCAAGTTCAGAGTCCCCAGTAACCCTAATGCAGTTGTCTGTGGAAGGAAAATCATTGAAGACACAGAGAATGCGCGAACTCTGCACAGACAGTAAATGTACCAGGATTTGAACACATGACTGGAGTTATGGGACAGTAATAAATTCAAGCCAGCTTATTCTCACTATTCTCACTTGTAGAGGGGCCACATAGGTATTGTTGTTTATAATGTTTGCACCCAGTTGCATCTCGTCACAGCCCCCCGTTTAAACTAATATGTGTCTGTTTAAATGTCGTCCCCTTAATGAGAAACGGGGAAGGATGTTGTGGGGAGGCAGCGACTCCTGGACACGTCAATACCGGAGGTTTTTCAGCTACATCTGTCTCTTCTTTATTTAAACGATCAGGAGGGAAAGAAGAAGGAGGAAGGAGAGAGAGACAGAGAGTTCAAGTATCGACAACCTGCTATTCTGCTATTATTTACATCGCACCTTGTTCCAGTTTGATTCTCATTCCGCTGAAATCATGACAGCACCAGAAACTCTGGGGTTGGACATTATTATCCACCATTCGCTGAGGAAGCACGGTGAGTTGTTCTGTTTTACTTGGGAGATTCAAACACATCCATTTTTGATTAGTTATCTGTATTCTGGACAGTGATTTACCCAGACTCAATTTCACGTTCATTGTCATTCAGTACTCATCCATTGATATTATTTGTGTTTTGTGTTTGTTATATGTTTGCAGGGGCAAGGGAGGTTTTGTTATTGTATATGGGTTGTTTTCACTCTGCTGCTTTGGTGGAGGGATATATATATATATATATTTGTCAGAGGTACGGCTTGGTATAGGTAGGTTTTCTCAGCAATTTATCCAGGCCACAGGTCCTAGTAGTGTGGCTGCCAGCTGGGTAAGGGGTCAGCTGTTATACACTGGTCAATAACTTGTAGCAGTCACGGGACTACTAAGATTCACACCGTCCAAAGAAGATGATGTTTATTTTATTGTAGGGACAGCAGGAACACACTCAGCCAAAAACTGATTAGTGTCACAAAGAATTGAGAGATATTAAAGTTAATAAAGGATATATTAAGCAAAAAATGAATACATAATATTGCAGAAAACGCCCACCCCAATTCCCCGACGGTGATAATTATTTATATATACTACACAACAAACAAAATACACTGACAACAAAGTCCAAAACAGTACAGTATAGCAGGGTCAGATGATGATGGATATGGCAAGCTGAATTAACATAAAGTTTTGTCCTACCAGGTTCCTGTTACAGTGTGAGGATTTGATGTGATTGGGAGTGCTCCTCAGATGAAGACAAAGCCAAGCAAGATGAATTCACACCAGCAAACAGGCACAGGACAGCACATACATCCAGATGAAACCCTAATCCAAGGTAGTGGTAGTTTGTAATTGAATAGCATGGGTGAGGAATAGAAACAAAAAACAGACTGAAGATAAACCTTTTCTCAGTTTCTTTCTAGGCTCCTTTTTAAAGAGCTTTCCTGATTAATCTTCTTCCCAGCAGTCCCTGCATCCTCTGAAACTGCTCAATAGCATTATACCTCTGTGACCACTCGGAGATGCAGGCCATTTTAAGCAGTGCTGTTACAAACTAAACATATCCCTTTTTGTAGATGTAGGCCATTTTAAGCAGTGCTGCTACAAAACATTACCCTTTTTATATTTTCTACATGATACTAAGGATCTACCTAAAACCAGGTATAATCTTGAGCTTAGTTTATGACATAAAGCAAAAATGTGAGTATTGCTGCAGAAAATCAGTAATATTCTATTCTAAAGACAGTATAGGGATCATATTTTGCAGGCAGGCATGGGATGTTCATTTTCTTAACTTCATGTTTAACTCTTCACCTATAAAATGCTCTGCCAAATTCATGGTGCCAGCTACTTGGATGTTGTTTGCCATTATAAAAACACACATGGGCTTTAATGATCTACAGTTTTTTGCAACTCAACCCTGTAACACCCTTCTCTTCAGATAAGCTTATCCTAGGTTACTTTTGACTTTTTGTGAGTCATCTAAGTCCATCTAAGTCTTGCGTGACACCCATAAAATTATTTATTTATACATGAAGTACATATGTTCTTCATAAGAAATCAATCTAATTGCATACTACTTGTACTATCCTGCCTACTATCTCACTGCATTTAGCTGTTCTAAAATGTATTCTTATTACATTTATTTTTATTATTATTTTTAAAGTGTTTATAGAGGTGATTATTGACATTTTTTGCAAACAATTCTAATGTTACTTGTAAGAACCACCCAGTAACTCAGTTACCTAATTGTGATAATTTCGTGATCTTATAATTGTATGGGGTGCAATGCATTTCCATCTTTTCTGAATGTTACCCTAACCTTGGGATTACCGATTAGAAAACACCAGGAATGAAAACAAATTATATGTGTATGGGTGTTTTGTGTATGGGTGTTGCAATGAAAGATGCAATATAAACTGAAATGTGACTGATTAATGGATTGGTAATAAAATATAAGTTATGGATTTTAGAATATGTTATGCCATACCATGGTGGCGTTGAGATGCAGTGGTGTCACATCTCCAAGAACCTGGGCTTGAATCATAGCCTGGTTACTATCGGTGTGGAGTTCACACATTCTGTGCATAGATTTTTCTTCAGGCATTCATTCACAAGTACAAGCAGGTTAGTGCCAGGAGAATTCAAGTGTTGTATTTACCACCATGGTCTGTTTCGAAGACTTATATGGCTCCTCAACATGATGCCTATAACATCTGTAGATGGAGTGGAGAGAAAGATAAACAAACACCTTCATAGATGGCTGGGAAAATTCTGAAAATTTACATATATTGGGCTCTGCATAAGGTCTAGATAGCTCCAGATCCCATTGTCTTCGGTTGCAAAGGAGTTCAAACCTGCCAAGTACAGAAACTCTTTGACATATGGAGAATCCCAAGACCAGCTCACCAGGGAAGCTGGTATAAGAACAAAATCTGAGTGGAATTGAGCCGTTAGCACTGCAATCATCCAGGCAGAATGTTCTCTTAAGACCAGAGACATCATTGGACACCCTTGAATTGGAAAACAAGGCCTAGGCACATGATATCTCAAACTGTGGTCAATGTCCACTCAGAAAAAAGAGAGCCATGATCCAGAATGAAGTCCAATGGCTTGAAGAGGAGGGAAGAAGAGCTAATATCATCAAGTTTGTAACTCAAGGTGCTTGGACAAGATGGTACTTTCTTAAGAGAACTATCACATGGACTGAACTGGTCATGAATGAATTTCCTTTCTTCTCAGACCAGTGTATGTCACCTTCCCAACTCCAGCCAACTTGCACTGTGGGGAATGGAGGCGGGAACTGTCTGCAGGCTTTGTGGGGGAAAAGAAATCATGGTGCAAATCCTGACAGGGTGCAAAATGGTGCTGACCAAGGGGAGATATAAGTGGCATCATGAAAAAGTGTTCACAACACTCAAAGACATCTTTGTGCGGGAAAGGAAAAAGAAATACTCTTCAAAAACAAGCCTGAAGGCTGAAGGAAATTTTAAAAATGATCTCCTGTTGGCTCTTGCATAACAGAGACGACACTAGCTAGAACACTGGAGGAGAGGAGCTGTGACTTAGTCACCACTGCTGACCCACCAACTGGAGAGTGTTGTGGTTAAGAGTCAAAACACTTTGAGAAGGTTGGGCAACACCCACAACCTCTCCTTCTGCCCATGGATGCATCTATAAAAATGGGTGTACATTAGAACATTAGAACACTCTAGACGAGAACAAGCCATTCAGCCCAACAAAGCTTCCCAGTCCTTTCCACTTATTTCTTCCAAAAAAACATCAAGTCGAGTTTTGAAAGTCCATAACGTCTTACTGTCTACCACACTACTTGGTAGCTTATTCAAAGTGTCTATCATTCTTTGTGTAAAGAAAAACTTCCTAATTTTTGTGCGAAATTTGCCCTTAACAAGTTTCCAACTGTGTCTCCGTGTTGTTGATGAACTCATTTTAAAATAACAGTCTTGATCCACTGTACTGATGCCCTTCATAATTTTAACCACTTCAATCATGTCACCTCTTAATCTTCTTTTGCTTAAACTGTATAGGCTCAGCTCTTTTAATCTTTCCTCATAATTCAACCCCTGTAGCCCTGGAATCAGCCTAGTCACTCTTCTCTGGACATTTTCTAGTGCTGCTATGTCCTTTTTGTAGCCTGGAGACCAAAACTGCACACAGTACTCAAGATGAGGCCTCACCAGTGCATTATAAAGCTTGAGCAAAACCTCCTTGGACTTGTACTTCACACATCGTGCTATATAACCTAACATTCTGTTAGCCTTCTTAATGGCTTATGAACACTGTTGGGAAGTCGATAGCTTAGAGTCCTCTATGACTCCTAAATCCTTCTCATAAGGTGTACTCTCGATTTTCCGATCACCCATTGTGTATTCAAACCTAACATTTTTACTTCCTATGTGTAATACTTTACATTTACTGACATTAAATTTCATCTGCCACAAATCTGCCCAAGCCTGTATGCTATCCAAGTTCTTCTGTTATGATATAATAGATTCCAAATTATCTGCTAATCCACCTATTCTTGGTATCATCTGCAAACTTAACCAGCTTGTTACTTATATTCCTATCTAAATCATTTATATATATTAAAAATAACAGCGGCCCTAGCAATGACCTCCGTCGAACACCACTCTTAACATCGGCCAATTCTGAAGAGGTTCCTAGCACCATCACCATCTGCTTCCTGTGTCTGAGCCAATTCTGCAGCCATCTAAAAACATCACTCTGAACTCCCACCTCTTTTACTTTGATGCCCAACCTCTCATGTGGCACCTTATCAAATGTTTTCTGAAAGTCAAGATAAATAATATCATATGCTCCACTTTGATCATATCCTTTTGTTGCCTCCTCATAGAATTCCAGCATGTTAGTAAAACACGACCTCCCTCTTCTAAACCCATGCTGACTGTTCAGAATAACTCCTATCCTTGCCAGGTGTTGCTCAATCTTATCCTTAATAATTCCTTCCATTAATTTTCCTGTGATGCATGCTAAGCTTACTGGCCTAAACTTGCTTGGATCTGCCCTGTCACCCTTTTTATATAATGGGATGATATTTGCCATTTTCCAGTCCTTCGGAATCTCTCCAGCGCACAGTGACTTCCTAAAAATATGTGTCAAGGGTTTATATATGTACTCACTAGCCTCCTTAAGAACTCGAGGATAAATATTATCTAGTCCTGGTGATTTGTTTGATTTCATCTTATTTAATCTGAGCAGCACTTCTCCCACTACAATTTCCAAATCCCTCAGTACCTCCTTAGTAGTCCCTGTTACCTCTGGGAGGTTATCCACTTGCTCACTTATAAACACCTCAGAAAAATGTAAGTTTAGGGCATCCACTATTTCACTGTCTGTATCTTTTAATTCCCCTTTCCTATTTCTGATGCGTTTCACCTCCTCCTTGTCTATTCTTTTACTACTAAAATACTGAAAGAATCTCTTAGGGTCTTCTTTTGCCTTATCTGCTATATTCCTCTCCAACTGTCTTTTAGCCTCCCTAATATCCTTCTTAATGGTTGCCCTCATGTTTTCATATGCTCTACGATTCACGTTGCGGTCATTAGTCTTATATGCCTTATAAAGCAGTTTTTTCCTTTGCAACTTCTTTTTTAAATATTTATTAATCCACTGTGGAGTTTTTTTTAATTTCCTAATAATTCCAAATTTAGGTATGTATCTGTTCTGCATTACATATAAAACATTTTTAAACCTGTTCCACTGCTCCTTGACTGTCTCCACACTTAAAAGCTTATCCCAGTGTATCCTACTTAGCCATTTTTCACATTTGCTCAAAATTAGCCCTACCAAAGTTCAACTTAACAGTTTTAGTCTTTGCATCTGCACTCTTACAAAATACTGAGAATTGTATTACATTATGGTCACTTGATCCTAGTGGTTCGATCACCTGTACACCCTCAATTCTATTATGATTATTACAGAATACTAAATCTAGACAGGCTTCACCCCGTGTTGGTGCTTTAACATGCTGTGTTAAAAATCAGTCACTGATTACTTCTAAAAGCTCCTGCTCTTGTGCTCCTCCATCTGCAAGGTTATCCCAGTTAATATTTGGATAATTAAAGTCCCCCATAAGTATAATATCTTCCTGTAAACTTGCCTTTTTAATATTACTAAAAACGTGTGTTGGAATTACTGTCTGAATTGGGTGGTCTATAACACACTCCTAAAATAAGACCTCTTTCCCTAATATTTTCCAGGCGAAGCGACATGTACTCACTAAGATGGGGCTCATCATCCAACTGAAGAGGACTTACATTTAAATCCTGTTTGGCATAAACAGCAACCCCACCTCCTTTTCTGTTCTGTCTATCCTTCCTAAAAATGTGTATCCCTCTATGTTACACTCATCCCCATCTTTGTTATTTAGCCAGGTTTCCGTTATTGCTATAATATCATAATTATACTCTGCTACATACAACTCCAACTCACTTACCTTATTTTTGATACTTTTAGCATTAAGGCAAACTATTTTTAATGTGGTACTCCTTCTACATTTAAATGTTTCCTTAGAATTTACATTACTATGCATTTTTATTTCTACACCATTGTTTGTTCCTCCACATATATATCTAAACCTGGCCTGTTCTAAACTCCCTGAACCACCCCCACCCCCACCAACCCCCCCCGCCCCGTTACCTAGTTTAAACAATCCTCAACTAGCCTACACATACACCTCCCCAATACATTGGTGCCCCTCCAGTTCAGATGTAACCCGTCACGTCGGAACAGGTCCCATCTGTTCCAAAAGGAGTACCAATGCCCCATAAACCTATACCCTTCTACCCTGCACCAAGATTTGAGCCACAAGTTAAGCCTTCTAATCTCCTCTGTCTTACCTGGACTGGCACGTGGCACAGGCAGAACTTTGGAGAAGACTACCTTGTCAGTTCTGCTCCTCAGCTAGGCACCTAACTGTTTGAATTTGGATCGCAGAACTGACAGACTACCCTTATGTACAGTATGTCATTTGTTCCAACATGGACAATGACAACTGGATCCACCCCCGCTCTGGCCAAGAGCCTATCCACCCTTCCAGGGAGGTCTCCCACCTGTGCTCCCAGAAGGCAACACACCGTGTGAGACTCTCTCTCTCTGGAGCACACCTGTGCTTCAATACCCCTAATGATTGAGTCCCCAACTATTACTACCTCTCACTTTTTGGGAACTGGTTTTGAGGTGGCCCGTTGGGGCTCCTCATCCCTGCCTACCACTTCAGAATTATCAGAGACACTGTCCAGCTCTGCAAGGACATGATAACAGTTTGACACTTCTAATTCTGGTGTTGATGCCCCCGGACAATATGCACCCGTTACCTTATGTCTTGTGACTGTGACCCACCTATTTCTACATGTCTGGTCTGGAAACATTCCTGCTCCACCTTGGGGGTGCACACTATCTCTCTAAAGGACACCTGGGCCAAGTCCGCCAGTTCTCTAGTACAACGCAGGTCAGCCAACTCCTTCTCCAAAAAAAAAGCCATCTTCGATTTAATACAAATCTGGTGATTCAAAAATTGGCTGGTGTGAGTGCAAGTCTTCCTGTGATGGGCTGGTGGTGCTGAAGGTTATTTCCTGCTGCCTTGTACATAATACTGCTGAGATGATTCATGCAAAACTTTAATGTAATTTGTGTAACTTAGCAATGAGATAGATAGATAGATAGATAGATAGATAGATAGATAGATAGATAGATAGATAGATAGATAGATAGATAGATAGATAGATAGATAGATAGATAGATAGATAGATAGATCCATATTCAGCTTCATCAGTCAAATAGGACTTTATCAGCAGAATTAATATATCTGATTATATTTCTTTTCTCATTTTTTCAAGTGACAGTTATCTATGTCATCTTTCACTATATTTGGATATGTGGACTAGAAACACTTAGTGTATCACATGCATTTCTTTTCTGATGTAAAAGGATCATCACCTTGACATTTAGTAGCGTCACACTTCAGCAAACAGCTTTAACAGGCAGGGCTGTCCTTGTAATGAGAAGTTTAAAAGAATTGTTTCAGCATGGACTGATGTGGTGTGACTTGCTAAAAGCCTAAAGGGGAACTTCTAAATGTACTGTATTATTTTCATTTGTGATGCTGTATCCAGTGTCAACAGAGAGCCACCCACGCCCCAGCAACACAGCAAGGTCTTAGAAAGCTTCTCATGCCAAAACAAATATGTTACAAAGCATCAATAAGAAACAACAATTATTCACACACACATTCAACATCTTCAAAATGTGTGTTATTACTATTATCCATATATCCATTAATAATCCTGCTTAATCCACTTAATCTAATCAGCATCTGTCCCAAGACAGAAATGTCATTAGAGCAAAAATTAAATAAGCACCTTAGCAGTAAACAGCTAAAAAACAGTAATCTTGGCTTATTTCCACCTACAGTGGTGTGAAAAACTATTTGCCCCCTTCCTGATTTCTTATTCTTTTGCATGTTTGTCACACAAAATGTTTCTGATCATCAAACACATTTAACCATTAGTCAAATATAACACAAGTAAACACAAAATGCAGTTTTTAAATGATGGTGTTTATTATTTAGGGAGAAAAAAAATCCAAACCTACATGGCCCTGTGTGAAAAAGTAATTGCCCCCTTGTTAAAAAATAACCTAACTGTGGTGTATCACACCTGAGTTCAATTTCCGTAGCCACCCCCAGGCCTGATTACTGCCACACCTGTTTCAATCAAGAAATCACTTAAATAGGAGCTGCCTGACACAGAGAAGTAGACCAAAAGCACCTCAAAAGCTAGACATCATGCCAAGATCCAAAGAAATTCAGGAACAAATGAGAACAGAAGTAATTGAGATCTATCAGTCTGGTAAAGGTTATAAAGCCATTTCTAAAGCTTTGGGACTCCAGCGAACCACAGTGAGAGCCATTATCCACAAATGGCAAAAACATGGAACAGTGGTGAACCTTCCCAGGAGTGGCCGGCCGACCAAAATTACCCCAAGAGCGCAGAGACGACTCATCCGGGAGGTCACAAAAGACCCCAAGACAACGTCTAAAGAACTGTAGGCCTCACTTGCCTCAATTAAGGTCAGTGTTCACGACTCCACCATAAGAAAGAGACTGGGCAAAAACGGCCTGCATGGCAGATTTCCAAGACGCAAACCACTGTTAAGCAAAAAGAACATTAGGGCTCGTCTCAATTTTGCTAAGAAACATCTCAATGATTGCCAAGACTTTTGGGAAAATACCTTGTGGACTGATGAGTCAAAAGTTGAACTTTTTGGAAGGCAAATGTCCTGTTACATCTGGCGTAAAAGGAACACAGCATTTCAGAAAAAGAACATCATACCAACAGTAAAATATGGTGGTGGTAGTGTGATGGTCTGGGGTTGTTTTGCTGCTTCAGGACCTGGAAGGCTTGCTGTGATAGATGGAACCATGAATTTTACTGTCTACCACAAAATCCTGAAGGAGAATGTCCGGCCATCTGTTCGTCAACTCAAGCTGAAGCGATCTTGGGTGCTGCAACAGGACAATGACCCAAAACACACCAGCAAATCCACCTCTGAATGGCTGAAGAAAAACAAAATGAAGACTTTGGAGTGGCCTAGTCAAAGTCCTGACCTGAATCCAATTGAGATGCTATGGCATGACCTTAAAAAGGCGGTTCATGCTAGAAAACCCTCAAATAAAGCTGAATTACAACAATTTTGCAAAGATGAGTGGGCCAAAATTCCTCCAGAGCGCTGTAAAAGACTCATTGCAAGTTATCGCAAACGCTTGATTGCAGTTATTGCTGCTAAGGGTGGCCCAACCAGTTATTAGGTTCAGGGGGCAATTACTTTTTCACACAGGGCCATGTAGGTTTGGATTTTTTTTTCTCCCTAAATAATAAAAACCACCATTTACAAACTGCATTTTGTGTTTACTTGTGTTATATTTGACTAATGGTTAAATGTGTTTGATGATCAGAAACATTTTGTGTGACAAACATGCAAAAGAATAAGAAATCAGGAAGGGGGCAAATAGTTTTTCACACCACTGTATATATTAAAATAAGTATCTATATACTCTAAGTCAACCAAGAGCTGTTTGGAATGATTCCATCATTAAGATTTTGGCTAAACTTTTAAAGTTGGATGCCCTTGCTGATGCTAACCTCCCTGTTTATCCTGAGCTGGGACCAGTACCAAGTTGGCCTGGTTTGCCCTCCTGGTGGCTACATTGAAAACAGAGGAATAATTTAAATATCTAGAATCAATTAAAGCCTGGGATGGAATACTAGATGCAGAGATAACCCACAGAGTGCAGTGCGGATGGAACAATTAGAAGACAGTATCACGAGTACTGTGTGAAAGAAGAATTACGGTGAAGGCTAAAGGTACAGTTTTTAAGACAGTGGTAAAACCAGCAATGATGTGTGGAGCAGAGACATGGACAATAAAGGGAGCACAGGAGAAGAAGTTAGATGTGGCAGAAATGAGAATGTTGAGATGGATGTGTGGAGTTACAAAAAAGGACAGAATAAGAAATAAGACAATCAGAGGTACAACAAAAGTGAGAGAGATATGAAAGAAAGTACAGGAAAGTAGTGTTCAAGTAGTATGGATATGTGACGAGGACAGATCATGAATATGTGGGCAAAAGAGTGATGGGAATGGAAGTATAGGGGAAGAGAAAGCAGGGGGTCAAAGCAGAGATGGATGGATAAAGTAAAAGAAGATCTGTCTGAAAAAGATCCGACTGGGGAGAAGGTGCAGGACTGAGCTGTATGGAGAAGGCTGATCAAGCACATTGACCCTGCATAGAAGTGGGAAAAGATGAAGATAAGGAAGAAGAAAAAGAAGACAAAGTCAGTTTTTTAAGTTATTTTCACTTAAAATATTTCTTGTTTTTAATATTTATTTAAAGATCAGTAAATTATGCCATTATTAAAAAAAAACAGTTTAGATTAACACTGCAGTTAATGTTTTAGTAGTTAACTTTATACTCAAAGTAAATTCAGTAAGAATGGCTCCCAAAGATGTGGATTTATTATTCTTAATATTGTTTATTTAAGCTACTCATTAGGTAATGCACTAAAAAAGAAAACAGACTACTCCGATCTAATATAATTATAATAACTTTTTTCATAAACATTTACAATGAATTCCATGTACCTTTTCTTATTGATCTTCAAGGATGAACTTCATTTATTCAGCTATCATCCTAAAGGTGCAAACTATTAGATAATAAAAATAATAAATATGTACCTACTCCTTAATATCCACGTTTTCAAACTGATTTAACTCAGTTCAGAGATGTAGAGGACCAAACCTTTTCCAGCAACACAGGCACAAGGAAGTGACCAGCCCAGTAAAGGCACCTTAATGCACACACACTTGCACTAACATAGGGTCAGCGAGTAACCACCATTTAGCACTGGAATATCTGGAATACTGGAAGAAAATCAGAGTCCACTTTAAAAAGTACACATAGAGATTTTGAGAACACACTGTGTTCTTTACAGGGATGGTGTCCAGGCCACAATTTGGCTCCAGTAATCTGGACCTGAATGGCAACAGTGTTAACAATAAAATGGTTTCCCAAACCATGCATTTTATTATGAATCTTAATAACAAAAATGAGTAACTAATATTTTTTTATGTTCAATATCATTTCCACTGATCAGAAAAAGAATGATTTACTGATTCAGATGTTACCTAAAAACACAAGTTTTACATAAATGTGTGCTGCTTGTCTTGGAGGATATTTTCCTTTCCATGACATAAAAAATATTTCCCTGCAGGGGCTACTCACACAGTTAGAGTAAATGCTTATTTCTGCCCACAACTACTCAAGCCAACAAGTTAGGCCCTGTCTTTTTGTAAAGGAATTTTTGTGTTTTGATCTTTGATATTCTTCTGGAAAAATGTTAAAAAAAAAAAAAAAAACATTGCAAATGAGCAAGGAAGGATTAACTTTCATGTTGGCACGACAGCTAAAATTAAATATTTGCGTGGAGGTCTTAAAGAAACACCTCAGTTTTATGTTAATAGTCTGTGCACACAGGAACACAACAGATGTTGGTTAATGCCACAGATGTTGCTTTGATTCCCTTCCCATTTTCACACTTCCATTCTCCAAGATATACCAAAGTGAGAACATGAAATAACACACTTTTTTCACACAATTTATTTTGACACATCTAGAGTAGAAAACTAAAACAAGGAAATCTTGTCAGTATGCTGTGTAAATCAAATCACTGTAAGGTAAAAACTGACAGGCTAAATCGCACTACCTTACACAATTTAAAATAAGTGTACTGCATATACTGTATGTATGCCTGTTTTTGCAAGGCATTCACATGAGCCATTTATTTGTGTGCTACAGAGAACTATCACTGTATTTTTCTAAATAGAAAGACCACCCATTCATCCATTTTTGCAAACCCACATGTTCCAGTATAGGACCTTAGAAAGAACTGAAATGTATTTTTCTCATGTTGAGCCAATTTATAGTCATCACTGCCAATCAGTTTAACCTGTGTAACTTTAAGATGTAGGAGGAAACTGATGTATCTAGAGGAAGCCCACACAGACTTGGTTAGAACATGCAAACCCCTCACAAATATGGGACATGGCAGAGGGGACCTTCAAATTTTAGGAAATTCCCAGCATACATGGGGAGAACATGCAAACTCCACACAGGTATTGCCTGTGTTAGGATTCAAACCAAGTACTCCAGAACTGTGAGACAGCACCATTAACCCCTCCACCAAAGTGACACAGATGTTGATATTGAAAGCATGATTTATTTTAGAAGTTGTACACAGCATTAATTAACTAGATTTATTTCTAGAGAAAAACAAAACCAAATCAAATTCAGGGCTTCAAGATTAACCTAAATGGCTGGAATGGGTCAGCAGCTCACTCACTGTGTAGATACATGCCACCACTACTCCAGAAAGCAGTCCTATATTATATATATACTGTATTATATATATTTATATATACAGTATATATATATATGTAGTGTAAGAGGTGGCAGAATGGACTGCATGTGTGCCAGAAAAAAAGAGGCCCACATTGGCAGGCATACAGAGAGAGTTGCTATGCTTTCAGTATTAATTGAGCTGTGTTATCTAGCCACATTTTGTCCTGGGCTTTGACGTAAAACTAATTAAGTTTTGTGGTCCTTGATTTCTTCAGCTGTATCCTTGGGTTTGTTCCCAAGGCCTCTCCTGATCTGTCATTGTTATACAAACTAAAACATACATTTTTTAATTTACTGTCTCTTAATTATGACATTTTGTAGTCCATGTCATTTCACTTTTTCATTGTACAATATACGAAGTTGACACTCTTATTCAGCATTTCTCAGTACTTCTTTTCTCTTAGATATGGAGACTATTTAGTAATTTTATGCTGTAGTTCCCCTGCATTTAAATATATATGTCTGATACTTGCTGTTTAATACCTTCCAGGTATGTTCAAGGTTCATCATGCATCTTCCAGTGGTCCATTTCATCTGTTTATTTCATTTTTTTATAGTGTACAGTTTAAATTTTGTACTTGATAATAATAATAATACTGTAATACATTTTATTTTTATAGCGCCTTTCCCATGCTCAAGGCACTTACAGAATATAAGAAAGAACGGCAGGGTATACAGTATATAGCATTGTATACTATTACATTGTATACTATTGATGTTTTAATACAATCTTGTTATCCTTGTAAAGGAAAATGTGATGCTCCATGTTGATAATGTTGCTATATAAAATTAATAGTGATTGATTAATCACTAAATAAACAAAACCATATTTTTCCATATTCACTCACTGCAGTTCAGCATTCCAGTGTCTATCTGTGCATCACTAGCCATTTCTGGACTCTGACGGACACACACAAACATAGTCACACAAATATTAATTCTGGAGTAAACAGGAGATGTCAATGAACATGACAGCATATCTGATATACAACGAAAAGCCACAACATTAAAACCACCTGCCTAGTATTGTGTAGGTCCCCCTCATGCCACCAAAGCAGCCAAGGTCAGTCAAGGTATGGACTCCACAAGACCTCTGAAGTTGTCCTGTGGTGTCTGATACCAAGACATTAGCAGCAAATCCTTTAAGTCCTGTAAGTTGCAAGGTGGGGACTCCCTAAGTCGGTCTTGCTTATCTCAGCACATCTCAAAGATGCTCAATCAGATTGAGATCTAGGGAATTTGGTGACCAAATCAACACCTTGAACTCTGTCATGTTCCTCAAATTATTCTTGAACAATTTTTGCATTGAGGCAGGGTGCATTATCTTGCTGAAAGAGGCCACTGTCATCAGGGAATACCATTGCTATGAAATGGTATGTGGTCTGCAACAATTTTTACATGGGTGGTACATGTCAAAGTAACATCCAAATGAATGCTAGGACCCAAGGTTTCCTAGCAGAACATTGCCCAGAGCATCACACTGCCTCTGCCAGATTGCCTTCTTCGCATATTGTATTCTGATGCCATCTCTTTACCAAGTAAACAATGCACATGCACCTGGCCATTCACATGACTTAAAAGAAAACATGGTTTAATCAGACCAGGTCACCTTCTTCCATTGCTCGAAGGTCCAGTTCAGATGCTCACATGCCCATTGTAAAGACTTTTGGTGATGGACAGGGGTCAACATGAACATTCTGTACAGTCTGTGGCTTTGCAGCCCCAGATGCAACAAGCAGTGATGTGCAGTTTATTCTGACACCTTTCTGTCATGGCTAGAATTAAGATTTTTAGCAATTTGAGGAAAAGTAGTTCTTGCGTTTGATGAGACCAGATGAGCTAGTCTTCACTCTCCACATGCATTAATGAGCCTTGGGCGCCTATGACCCTGTCACCTGTTCACCAGTCGTACAGTAATTCCTTGAACCACTTTTGGTAGGTATCAGCCACTGTATACCAGTTAGTACCCCACCAGACTTGCTGTTTTGGAGATGCTCTAACCCATCATCACAATTTGGCCCTTGTCAAAGTTGTTAAGATCCTTTCACTTGCTCATTGTTCCAGCTTCCAACACATCACCTTCACTGACTGCCTAATATACCCCCCCCCCCCCCCCCCCCCCTCCCCCGAGAGGTACCATTGTAACAAGATAATCAATGTTATTCACTTCACCTGTCAGTTGTTTGAATCTTGCAGCTGATCGGTATATGGAACAGTGTTGGTTTACAGTGCTGTTCTTTGGTGCACTTATAATACTGTGTGATGGATGGCCAGGATCATTACCCGGCTGGAACGCTGGCTGGATGGAAGGACCGAGGAAGAGAACCTCTTTGAGACAGTATTTTCCCCAAGACACTAAGAGCAGCCCACCTGGGCTACTACTATGCAACAGGTCCCCGCAGGGCATGCTGGCAGTTGTAGTATTGAGCAGGCCTGTTGGGCTCTGTGGGTGCTACAGCTACAGCTGAACCCTTTGGAGCACCAGTTCTGCCATACCCAGAATTGCAGCCGGAAGAAGGGCAAGAAACACCTGGAGCCGCTTTACCACCAGTCGAAGAACCAGATTTGGGAGGTGTAGGACAAAGCTTGCAAGGAGGAGTGGAGGCGACAGAGAGAGAGAAGAAGAAGAGAAAGAGAGAGGAAGAAAAGGACTGTGCTATATTAGTTGGTGCTTTTGTACTGTGCTGTGAAGTGGGGAGCAAAAGAAAAGCGCTTCCCCACTGGAATAAAATATTGATCTGGTGTCTCAGCCTGTCTGTGTCGGGGTTTGGGGAACGGTACACCCCCTGGTGGTCTACAACTGCCATAAAATTTTTGGCGGATACTTAATAAATCTTATCAATGTTGCTGCAGCCCTGTTTCAGAGGTGTTCTTCTACGCAATTGAGATGAACAGCATCATTGGTCTGTGGAGCAAGACTGAATTCTCTGGAGAAAGTTCAAGGTAAAGCAGGCAACTGAGTTAAAAAAAGGGAAACTCAATGCGTAGTTAACAAGCATTTCAGAAAAAGGTTTGCCTAGGTCTCTAATTAAGAGATGGGATTCCATTAAAACCAGCAGGGACTTGTGACCATTGTGAAATGAAAATGTGGACACCTCTGACCTATGGTGCTTTATGGTGTTTATGCCTTTAAGCATAAGGCTAAAACAGATTTTTCCAGTCACGTTAAAACATTTTTTCTTTTAAGCTCTAAGAGAAAAATGTTTTAGTTCACTAGGAATAAAGGCTGTTATGACAGCAATAATAATAAATTTTGCCAGGGCTACAGTAAAGCATGTTTAGGCCCTCAAAATAAACTAACTCAGTGTATTAATATCTACAGTACATTACTCATAGCTCACAACAGCAAATTAGCATTAACACCCAGCTAGCCACTGCCACAGCTCTTCCATACCTAAGATTGAACCCTGACCTTGTGCTCATAGCGCCTTATGCCAGATGAACTTGGAAGAACAGCATCACAATTTTGTGAAAACAGATGGCCATCACTGCATCATGAGAGGCTAGTGTGCTGTGCACTATTATAAAACTGGCCATATGTTATATACATTTAAAATAAATTGATCATATAAAGATATTTCATTTGTACATAATTATTTATATACAGTATGTGTATAATTATGATATTATGATCAAGTGCCATGTTTTGATAGAATCATACTACAATAAAGTAATACTCTATTATAATTAGTTCTGCTAGTCATATTTACTGTATAAATTACAAAATATGAAAATGAATTATTTGAGTGGCTTTTCTTGGAACATTTTCCATTACAGTTTTAGATTCTTTTAATTGATTTTTTTTTTTATTTTAAGAAAACTTTGAGTGCTCTTCCTCCATTATTGTGATTTAATGCATATCACATGAGTAGGATCTTTATGAAAATAAAGCTCCATAAAGCCACTGAAACGATGCTTCATTCTTCAGTCTCAGAAACTTGGCATATCAGCAAACTGCAGTATTTACTGAGCTTTAAAAATATAGGTGATCCTGGGTGTATTACCTCCATGCTAATCCACCGTATAGCCATATTCAAGAAGACCAAAGTGACAAGTCTGAAAAGCTGTCACCAGGTGGTCCTCACTTTTATGGCCATGAAATGCTTGTAAAGTCTATTCTCCAGCACATTAGGGCCAGCACAACATTTCGTATCATATTACCAGTCACTAAATGACACCATCACTCTTCTACACAATTCCTACACATTGCTTTTGGACATATTGACAAGGGAGAAATACAAAATATAATAATGTTATTGAACAACTGTTCACACTTATCAAGCTTAGAAACTTAGATGTTTGGGCCGTTGCTACTTCACTTACAACTTGACATTGGTCTTCCTAACAGTCAAAGTGAAGGTGGCTAAGATAGCCAACAAAACCTCATCTATAAAGATTTTCAGCATCGGAGCCCCTCAAAACTGTTGCCTCAGCACCACACTGTAAGCACTTTTCATCCATGACTGCACAGACAAATAAAGTAACAAACACATCTTTAAATATGCCTATAATAACATGATGGTATTACAAAGCCCTCAGGACAAAAGGAGAGCACATATTAGCACAGTGATACCCCAGTAAATGCCCTCAATGTCAGCAGCAATAAGACCATATATTGGAATGTGGGCTGACAAACTGATATAATGAAAACAACACCAAGGCAAAAAATTCACTGTGGACTGCAGGACAACACATGTGAGCTACATCCCAGTCAGCACTGATGTATCCAGAGTTTGAACTCTCAGCAGTTTCAGATCCCTGATGAAAAGAGTTTTAGTCACAAAACTGAAGTTATTTTGAAAAAAGGCATAAGAATATATCTTGAATTTTTATTGTTGCATCACCAAAAGTGCCCTTTCAGATGTATTAACACAATCACACAAGACAAAAAGACCTGATTTGGATCTCTGCTCAGAAAAATCATCATGATCATGAATCTGAAGGAACAGCCAGAAACATGTCTGTGTGTGTTTAAGTGCCTAATTCAAAAGTATTTTCAAAAAGTGAAAGTATATAGGTAATACAGTGCGAAACCACTCCCTCTATATTTCATCCATAAAACAAGAGACCCCATTTTAAAAAAATGTTAAAATGAAGCACCCTGAGCACCTCAACACAAAAATGTATCCATGTGTCAATAGAATAAAGTGGCTTGCATTTTCTCTCACAGAAGCTCAAGCATGACTGAAATTTAAACTCTATCATTTACCTTGCTTATAAAAATAAAATATTGTGCTTCAGCCAGTGACCAAAGACTTGATGTTCTCTACACTGATTCTTCAATTGTTTTACCATGATACTTTTTTCAACCCTCAGGTTTTTGGATGGCAGAGTAGCAATAACACCTCAAACAATGAGTCTGAAATCAATTATTAAGCCAAAATGTTGCACATAACAAAGATACAATGCCTGTAAAAAGTATGCACCTTCTTAGAAGTTTTCTCATATTAAGACAGGTTGAAATCTAAATAATCAATGTAGACTTTAGTGTTAACATTTGCATTGCACCATGCAATGCATATATCTGTATACGCTGTAATGTACAGGTATGGGTTTCCTAAAATCAGTGTTAATGTTTGTGTTGCGCCATCTGTTGGAATAACAGAGACATCGCAACACTTAACTTTTATTAACATGGAAAATTTGAATCACAATGGATTTAATTAGCTTTTTTGACACTAACAGAAAAATATACTTTAATATCAAAATGAAAACAGAGCACTGCAAAGTGGTCTAAAATAATTATAAAAATAAAACACAAAATAATTGATTGTATTAGCATTTACAAATAAACCATCACTGATGCAGCCAATTAGTTTTAGAAGTCAGATAATTAGTTGAATTGTTGAATATTTTTATTGTTTTGACATAATCATATTGTCATTTTGGGTATTTGTTTTGTGGGCTTTGTTGACATTTGCTGTTAATGTGTCTTTATTGTTACTCCACAGCACCATGCATATATAATATGGTGGCGTGCTAGCATCCGCATCCAGGTTTTGATTCAAAATTTTAAAAATTCAACTTCTCTTTTGTTATTGATACTTACAGGAAAGTTTTCCGAATTTCAGTCAGGAGCTTCTGCTTGTTTATTTTAACTCCAAGTCTTGTTTTCTGTATTAGGTTTTGAAGTTAACTTGTTTTAGTTTGGCTCCCTGGTTCTTGATCTTCTGCTGTTATTATTAATACTAGACATTAAGCCCGTTACAATAACGGGTGCTAGGACAGTCCTTAATGTTTTTTTGTCAAAAATATTTTTGCAAGGCGGCTAAAGTAAAATAATAATAAAAATAAAATAGAAACGTATATGACAATATAGTAAGTATAATTGATATTACATTTATCCTCTCCTCAGTGGCTGTTGATTGATGTGTTGTGTCTGTTTGAAGATCTCCTATCCTGCGTCTCTTTATTTTAACTTGCTGTGGCGTCTCTCCAGCAAGTACTGTGCAGTTCCCCAGCAAGTATTTTAATCTGTGCTGGCGTGCAGCTGATTATTGTATGTGTGGCGTCTCCCCAGCAACAGATTTTATGTGTGCGAAAATAAATCTACTTTTAAAAGTCATCCTATTGTAATATCATGAAAATTCGTATATTTAGGAAAACCCCTTCAACGACTGACACTTTACCGGGCCAAGCTTCTTAATCACATATCTGACATCCTCAGAGTGAACACTTGCACAACAACAAACAGTAATCCCACCTCTTTGGGGAAGCTGGTCTCCGCGTCTCAGTACCCGATTGGATTTTTCATGCCTTATGTGTTAGGTGTTACCTCATTTACCGAAATCCGATTGGATCGGCCGCGCGATATTTTATAGGTTCCGCCCTCTCTGTCTTCTGTGACGCGTCAGGCAGCCTTTGAAGCATCTGCTAGAGGCCGGTGACTCTGCCACTCATTCCGCCCTTCCCTGTACTTCCGCCTTGTCCGTAATATGCGTTTAATTTTCTATCACAACAATGGGCAATCAGCAGAGTCTCCCCAGGAACTGATGTAATGTGTGGCGTGCAGCTGATAATCGTGGCTGTGGCGTCTCTCCAGCAAGTACTGTACAGTTCCCCAGCAAGTATTTTAATCTGTGATGGCGTGCAGCTGATTATTGTATGTGTGGCATCTCCCCAGCAATGGATTTTATGTGCGCGGCCGCGAGTACCCAATCAGCACTCTCCCCAGCAATGATGTCCTTTATTAAAGAGTGCCCTGCGCATGCGCATTTCACCAGAAGACACACACACACGGACACATGGACACACACAGGGATTTTATTAAAGAGGATTATTTGATTATGTTTGATCTCTTGTTAAATGCATCTCCTGCTTTTTTAACATCCTTTTCTGCATGCTTGAATAGGAATTTAGGTAATCAGCTTTTCGGTATTCTGAGGACATTATATCAGTAAGAAAACAGGAATATCATTAGTACATGGGGCACACATATTGAAATCAATTTATGAATATACAGACAGATGGTCACACAAGTCCTTGCCGACATGCTATTCTAGATATCAAACATTTTGAAAGTATCATTGGCAACGTCTATATTCTTAAAAAACAGTTTAAATTCACCAAGTCTCTTGCATCCCTTTAATAGGTTTTATTTTAACCTCCTACTTTCAGTCTATTAAACTTTAGAGCTCTGTAAATGAAGCCTGTTAGTTCTGCTATTTTGCCTCTAGTAGAAGGTAATTTATAAAGATACTTAAGACAACTTCACCTCACATATCTTCTATCCACTAGCTTAACAAAATTTCTTTTTGAACCACAAATGCTGAACCAAAATGTCCTTATAGAATGTCACAATATAAATCACTTCTCTTTGATGTCTTTATTGTTCTTGGAATGGTGGTTGCAACCACAAAGAAATGCAGGCTGTAAGGTTAATATTTGCTGTGAGTCTTCTTGTGGGTGCATTAGAACAACAATTAATAATATTCTGCCCTCCTGGCTATATGAAAGAAAGTCACATTCCACACATTCTGTGTCTTACTGTTCCTATTATCATTTGTCTGTGTTTGAACAACATTTTTTAAAAACATTGCAGATAAGAGTCACGGTGGCTCTTCCAACACCTGCTTTTGAATTTCATAAGATTATGTTAAGGGAAAAAAAAACTATCTAGACCAAGCATTTTTTGCTCATAATACCTGCAATGCAGGCAGCAGGGAAAAAACACTCCTTCGTTATCTTACTTTAAACTTCCATAGGATAGAACTCAGAAAACAGTAGACTGATGATCAAAAATCAACCTGAATTCAGATGCTCTGGAATAAAGTAAGAAATGTTACCCCCCAAGCACTGCTTCTACTGTAATGTAAGCACTGAAGGTTTCACTGTGTTTTCAAGGTAAGGCTCAAGGCTAACAGCTAAGCTCTTAATTAAATATCAGACAGTTCCTTAACTTTAGATAACAGAATAGCAACACATTTTTTCTGCCATGTTAAAAATATAAAAGCTCAGTTATGTCTTTCTCTCTGCTTCCTTCCCTAACAATACAGATCAATTACTAAATTCCAGAAGGCCTCTGAAAGACTGAATGACATGGAGTCTGATGGAAGTAACAAATTAAAGAAAGCAGGCTGCCTCGGCCTGTGCTGATGATGAGCTGAATCAAATGCAATTATAAGTTATTGCACCACCTGAAACTATACATCTAGCATTATCAGGTTAAATAGTCTTGTTTTACAAAGCCACATTCTATCTGCTTGTATGACATTAGTGTCACATAATTTTGAAGTCCTGACTATGCCACCTAGTGAGATGATGGGCACTAAGACCCTGAAACTTTCTTCACCCTATTATTTCCTCTTTGGTTTGACAGGCACAAACAATAATGCAGCAACAGCCTGATCCACCTCTTATAAAAGATTTATTTAAAACATTAAAATTATTATATACCATTAAGAAAAACCTCCCTTTCTTTTCTTTTTTTTTTTTAAATCTGTGTAGTCCCAAAAAAACACTCCATCACTGCCTGCAATCTTTAGCCTGATCCTCCAGCCACCAGAGATTCCCCAAGACCACTCTGATGTTACTGTCATCCACTCGAGAGTGATCCTCTTCTCCTGGGTAAAACTGCAACAGAAAAGAAAGCAGGTGTCTAAACATCTTCAGATTCAGAGCTGCCAGTTCCCAATCAAATGGGATGCCAATTTACTATTGTCTTTGGCTCCTCTCTCAGGATTTAATAATACTTAACTTTTAAGCTGGCGGCTTCTTGCTTCCACAAGTTTAACCACACCAGTTTCAATTCACACCATTTGGTAACAACAATTTGGTGTTATTGTCTCCCCTGTAGCCACTCGCAGCTCTTCTATGACATCCTGCAACCGTTTCTCTGTTTTTTGTTTTTTTTTTGTTTTTATTCTGTTCCTCTCCTTTTTGTTTCCATTCATTGAACCAAATCCAGCAGCCTTCCGTCTTCTCTGCCTCAAAGTGTCTCCCCTTTTCTTTGTTAACTGCACCCACTTCAATCCAAATCCCACCCAATCAAATACAACAATTACAAACATGTGAAAAATACCCAATCATTTAAACAGTGCAACAATTACAAATAAGTGAAATCAATTAGCCAAGTGTTCAATCAAAGAAGAAAATCTACCTAATTAAACAATAAAACATCTCTCTATTATAAAAAAAAAATTTGTGACAAGACTTTTTTTCCAGCAATTAGATGAGATCTTTTGAAGAGAGACAGAGAGACACTTTCACATCCCTCAAGACGGTCAAGTCATGCCCTACTTACAACCATTTTCAAACAAGAGCACAGTCAGCTAACCTCTCAGTTGTTGGAATGCTTTTGGCAGACACACTTCCTGTGCTCTCAGCTCTTAAAAATTTTATACGTTCTAGATGACACGTCAACGACTAAGCAAAGAAGAAAGAGCAGCACATCGAAAAGAGACCCAAAAGCATTGGAGAGAAAAGAACGCAAAAAAGAACAAAAATAATCTATGTGCAAATTCTGAAAATAAGGAAAGTAATAATCAGCCCATCCCGCGAGCCTAGACTTTGTGCCAAAGATTTACCAATACCCGGGGTTGGAAAAAGACAAAGTAGAACGTTGTACAGAATTCAAAAACATTGGCACGATACACATGCAGAGCAGGTTAGAGATAATGGAAGTAGGAAAATTCGAAAGCCACAAAAAAATGATGGTAAAGATCGCATTAGCGCAAACAAATGGAAAATATTACTCTGTAAAATAACAGAACAATTAAAAAAGATCGAATAGTGTTTGAGGATGTCTGGAGGACAAGAGAGACAGGGCAGTGAAACAAAAGGACAGCTGCTGTACAGGCTTTTAAACATTCGAAGCGTTGCACGAGATGCAGATCACGCAGCATGGCAGCAGCAGCAAGCCAGCAGCTGATCAAGCAAAGAGGAGGTAAAAAAAAAATGTATTTGTTTCCCATTGTATCACTGTTTAAGAGGGGATTCGGAGGAGCAACTGCGTCTCCTTGGGGTGCATTCAGCCACCTTTTCACAACGGCACGTAGCGCAGGCGGGGGGAGGAGTTGGCAAGCAGGGGGCAAAGCACCCTAGTACTTTATAAATAAAAAAAGAATCCTCCGTGCATTATAATACTGTGACATTTCTTATAATAAAATGTATTAATCTATAATACATTCTTAAAAGTGTAGCTCCTTCTCCTGCCTGTTTTTTCACTCTGTCTAATTGCCTAATAGATAAATAAGGGAAGGGAGGAGGAAGTGCTGGACTGAAGTATTGTATCTGACTACAGAGTGGTACGTGTATGGGATCTGAGGCGTTTTCATTAAGTCTACACAATAAAGAATATAAATGAGAAAACAAAGGTCACCAAAAGACCCTAAACAACAAAACAAATTCATGTCAATTTTACAATGCTGGTCTGTGAATATTCTATCCACTTTTGCTCTTTGATTTTGACTAATACTAGAATATTAAAACAAATTGTACTATGAGTATAATCAGAGATTATTTGACATTGGGCTTTCCATTTTATACAATAGAACTTTACCAATGATATGCTTTGGAAGAAATGGAGGCATTAGTTCACTTCCTATGAAATTTCTAAAACCTGTTGGCTGATTGGCTGTCTATGTTCACCACTAATATCATACTGGGGTAGTTGGTTAGTGCATTACCAAAAAAGTGAAATTAAAATGGTGCAGTAATACAATAAAGTACACAGAACAGTTACACTTTGACAGATTACTCATATTATCTCTCATGCTCATTTGGTGTTCACCTCTTGAAAAATACATTGGCATTAAGAATGACCACATCTCTTAAGGCCTGTAACATTAAAACTTTTAGAAATGCATGGAAGATGCTTGAATAACACAGAGGAGAACATTATTAATCTCTCTTTCACATTTGGCAGTACTGTAAGTGGGAATTGGTGCTAGCTTCTCTTGAAATATTTACAGTAGCCACAATTTCTAGAAATTTACCATTTCACAAGTGCTGATTTTAAATGGAACATTTTGAATAGACATATGGCCACAAAAAATGTTATTTTAGTCTACACATGGTGTTTTTAAAAGAAATACATGCATAGAAGTAGGATAACTGTGTAAATGTTGATACTGCAATTACAGTATGTGTGCTCATTACTCAACATTGCAATATACAGGCAAATTAATTAGATACACATATTTTATTGTCATTAAAGTAAAACCAGCCACTAGCTGGAAGCAAAACAGTTACCAAGACTTTTATTATACATTAGCCACCTTTGACTGGATAAGGAAATACATTTTGAAACTTATATGCATCTATCACATAATACATTTAGAGGGGGGGTACAGGAAAATGCAACAAAATATCTTTTTCAATTCTTAGTTATTAGTTTTGATAATGAGTGCTATTTCTCCTGTCTGACAGCTTCAGAAGAAAAGGTTCAGTTATTCTGGCCTGACTTTTTCCAGTGTAAAGTCTGCACCTTCACCTTGTTTTCTTTCCAGGTTTTCAAGTTGTGTTAGGTTAAATTAGCTCTGTATTAGACAGTGTGAGTCTGCCTTGTAATGGACTGTGGTCCCATGCAAGTTTGGTTTCTGCTTTGTCATCAGTCCTGGCAGGATAGGCCTTGGCTTCCAATGATGCAAAACCTAGACTATTCATATGATACAGCTTGTCTGATAGTTTTGCTTTTCTCCATCATTCTGATACCTTTTTTAATACAAAGACATCATATTTTAAATGTACATCGCATTATGAAAAAGGATTTTTAAAAGTATAGCCAACCTTGTTTTTAATTAATAATTAAGTAAAACTTAATAATATTTAAGTAGAGAAATGTATAATTTGCAGTATAGTACCATCTATCCATCCATTCATTATCCAACCCGCTATATCCTAACTACAGGGTCACGGAGGTCTGCTGGAGCGAATCCCAGCCAACACAGGGCGCAAGGCAGGAAACAAACCCCGGGCAGGGCATCAGCCCACTGAAGTGCAGTATAGTACTTCTGAATAAAATTCAACATCTATTTTATTTTTTTGCAATATGCTTTCTGATAATACTAAGTGTGACTAATTGTTTTTGATTGCATCCATTTTCACACTATTACATTATAAAAACTGTTATCTTAACTTGAAGCTATGTTTAATCCCATTAAATTAACTCAGATAACAGCATGCCTCATGTTTCAACATGAATTTTGCATGGCTTCCAGAAACTGGGCTGAGGCAGAACAGTTGTCACATTTCTTTCAGTGTATGGCATAGAAATCTCATTGCTTATTATTTCACAAATTCCCTTCAATCAGACCTTATCTGACACAGTTGATTTAACTATAGGGTTAAACAAGGAATGTGCAAATTGTGAAGTTAACTGTCAGAAAACCTGAAATCAAATGTAACACGGAGGACAGTAAAGTACCAAGCATGTGGCAAAGAAATTTAGTAAACAATTCATCTGGTCAAGACCTTTTGTCACTATCTTTCATCTTTGGCTTTGTTAATGTTTTTGTAAATACCATGTTTGGACTGAGTATTTTTTAAAGTAAATTGTTTAAACTATATGCAATGTAAAAGCATATAATGCTTCCACATTGCAATTTACAATGAAAATGAAGTGACAATGACAGCAGCAGAGTAGCATAGTAGTTTGCACTGATACAGTGTGTATTAGATTGATAAGGATGTAATCCTCAGTGTGGCCTGCGATGAACTGGCAGAGTGACAGAACACTTTTATCTGATTGGATAAGTTGGTACCGAAAGGTCCCTATGTCTGTGACAGAATCTGGCCAGATCACGTGTACAGTGTCATAGAGCACACTTATGAATACTCCCACACCCACACGTAGAGGGGCCAGTTTGGAGATGTGAGGAACAGTAACAGACAAATTGTTTAATCATTACATCTTATTGAACATATTTTTATCAGAAGAGGGTTATGTGGCAGTTCAAAATTTCACATTAAACTCTGTCATTTAAAGAAAACTATTTCACAGAGAAAAACAGTTTTGCTACTCTAAAAGATGTACAATATACAGTATGTTCATGACTTTCACACAATCTTGGTGATGTTTACACATTATTATCTGTGCAGCCATACACAATTTCATTTAATTGATTAAAAGCCAAAGCTAAATGAAATACAGTATGTGCCTTTGTTTTTGAAATTTGGCTGAAACATATACAGTACTTGTTGAAGCTGTGTTGGCAAATGACTACATAATCATAATATGATAAGGTTTTCAAGCTTGCTGTGGCTCATGGTATAACCACAGTAACTCTGCCCATTAGCTATGCTTGATGATGGATGAACATCTAAAATTCAGTGAAGATGCAGGTTCTTCTTACAATAATACTGTTATTATTATTGTCATTAATTTTATACCTGTTAAATAAATGCTTGGCATAAATATATTTTTGCTTATCTTCCATTAGAATGCTGTGCTTTTTTTTCCTAGGATCAATTTGTTAGCAATAAATTTATAACAAAATATACAGCTGATTTTCCATGCAAAACATAAAAAATATTGAATTCTGAAAAAACATAGCAGTAAAAAGCAATATACTTTATGTAGAAGTGCTAAACACAATAGTCACTGTCGCCTGTATTCTATTCTTCAGAAATCAGTCATCATTTACATCCGTCTATTCCTATATGCACCAAACAAGTAAGCAGCCCTGCACTCTATTGTGTGTTATTTTTGTGTATTTTAGAGAACATTTTGAACCTGGCAAGGTGCTTTCAGAAGCAAATACAGGTAAAGCAAAAGTCCTGTTAATCAAAGTGTTTACTGTACACACAGAAAAAACTAGCATGGCACTGGCAGCAGTCTACAAAAGCTGGAATTGCTGATATCCTCTCTGAAATGTTCTGAAACCCAGGATTTATACAGTTTGCACTGAAACGCTTGTACTGAAGATATACTATGCTTGTGCTGTACATGATCTTTACTTAAAAGATTTTTTTTATTTTCTGAAGCATTATACCTTGGAGAGTCATTTTCAACATCAGAATGACTGAAATAATAAGATCCACTGAAGGCAGACAAGATCAATTATATCCCTCAGTTTCTAGAATTTCTTAACAAAGGTGTGATTATACAGTACAATGGCCTTACAATAAGAGTAGGGTTTACCAGTTTTGCCAAAACACAATTCTGTGCAGCCTGAGGGCAGGTAATTCATATCATGTAATATCCACATAAAACTCTCAAGCCACCACTGAGCCAAGCCCAGCTTTTCCCATTCAGCTGGTATGTCTGGGCTATAGTTCAATATGGCTGTTGATCAGAATCACCATAAAACTGTGCAAAGTGCCATCATTAGGAAGATGGCAAAATCTTGGAAAATAACAAACATGTCATGCTGAAGGGTTGTTTAAGGTGTTGATCACATCCCAAAAAATGCTACTACTCAGACATAGCTTTATTTGGACCAAAGCCATGCCCCACTCGTCGTTCTGGATAGTGAGCTTAACAAAGAGGGCATAGTCAACAACACATTGTCTTAACAAAAATTAACATTTTATTTAAAGTACTAATACAAGACTACATTTTCTGAATGAAAACAATCAAGATGTCAAGTTAAAGTACAAAACAAAATGCATACTCTGTCCAAACCTTAGCCAACAGCATACTGGCTCCTACACACTGAATGGAAGTCTGTTTATTTATGGGCTGGAATCAAACACATCTCTAGATCTGATCATTGGATAGTCTGGCTCAAAAACTTTGACAAAGCTACAGTGCTCACTTCATTCTCCAGGACATTAAACAGCATAATCACCCTGACATTCTGTTTCAATCCCTTTTCATATACCAAGATTATTCTTGACTATCCTGAAGCCCAACACCTCTGCTACATTTCTGGACAGTCACCTAAGACATCCTATTAGACCTGTACTTGCATGTCATTCACTCACTCTTTGACTTACCTCTTTGCTATTTGGCCAATGTCTATAAGGGTCATAGATGTGTACTCTACTGATTGATTTTTCTGTTAAGAAGAAACAGCAGAATAAATGTCCATAAAAATGAACATACAGATTAATAATTAAAAAGGATTTTGAAAAAGGTCAAAATTGAAGCCAACTCCCTGTATCACAGTAGAATTTCTTTCTTTTTGGCATGGCACATAAGACTTTCATTTTGCATCCAGACCTAGGCTGTAATCCTAGAACATTTAATATCCAAAGTGAAACTGTGTAGAAATGAAAGAAAGAGTTGCTTTATGGAACTGAATGAGCCTCTAGGTGTGCAGCAACTGGGTCACTCCTGCTGATAAGGGTGAATTAGTCACAAATGAATGACACCCTCCAAAGCCTGTTTCAAATACTTACGTACCTAATGGTATACTGTTGAATGTCTTTAATCTGCAAGGAGAATAGACATAATTCACCTATTCCAACTTTGGTGGACAAAACTGTTTCAACCAGTTGGGGCGCTGCTGAACTCCAAACCACTGACGTACACAAACATGGTCTTACAGATGAGCTGTGGAAGAGTGAGCACCACTACATTTGAGTAAACACAAACTTGTAAACCAAACAAAGAGTTAACCAGCTAATAGACTGAATACAGTAAATAGTTAAATATTATACTGAGATTTCTTTTTTAACGAGTGATTTGCACGGTGACCTTCAGTAGAACATAAGCATTGCCACTAATTCAAAGTCATCCTTATGGGAAGGAATATTCTTGGTCCTAAATGCTAGCATTCAAGCTTCCTTTTTGTCAGTTACTTTTGACCTAGTTCCCATTAAGAAGCAACAAAAAATGAAAAGAGCAAGAATTATATATTTTTTTTAATTTCAAAACAAAAAATAGGGACTCGATGTATCACTGGCAGCACATCAATGAGCCCTAGTTAAAACATTAGCAATGCCTTTTTTCATACTTTATTAATTACTAGACAAAGAGCCCGTTTCGACAACGCAAGATGAAACGGGCAGAAGTTTGTGTCAGCAGTGTATGAAGAACAAATGATAAGTAACGAAGAAGTTGTTTTGTAATGATTGTAGTCCGCTTTACTCATTACTGTACAGGCTTGTACTGTTAGTTGATGAATTTTCCAGGCCTATAGTATAATATTGAATGATGAATGTTCCAGTACAATATGGAATAGTAATAAGTATAAGCACCACAAACCTGATATAGGTGTATTGAATGAATGCGTAATTGAATCAGAATGCGTAATTAGGCCTCGAGCAGTAGTCGAAATCGCCTTTCAGGCCTCTAGAGCTTTAATCGAAGTTGTCTTTCTCTTTGAATTTTTGCGGCCGTAAATCTGCCGCCTGCCGCGATGTTGGGATTGGATGTCGGTCTCGTAGGGTTTTTCGGGCAGCTGCGCAGAAGGCGACTGCACATTCGGCTTCGGACGTGCGCAGAAGGCGACTGCGCATTCAGCTTCGGACGGACGTGAGTGAGTGAGTGAGTGAGTGAGTGAGTGAGTGAGTGAGTGAGGAGGCAGGCGAATTATGTATTAAGATAGATTACTTGGATATATGAAGATGTTTCAGCCTTCTCTTAATAGCAGTGAGGAGGAGTGATATGATTCATCTGTGCCTGCAGATGATGAACCAATGTATTTATCCTGATTTAAACTAAGTGTACATTCATTTTTATTTTTACATTTTTTTCTTCCCAATTCACTGGCTGTATTTTACATTCACAGTGCTTTTTTATTTGTAAGCAGGTGCAAGGCTACAGTGATGCTTCTTTTTGTTAGAAATTCCATTGGCTTATTTTGCTTTAGCTGAAGAACCATGGCAATGTCTTGCAAGTGATGGGAGCTTGAATATTTTTCTCCTTGGTTGTCCAGCGTAGCCACCTCTTAGAATGGACCACAGCAAAAAGACGGAAAGAAACAAAATGGAGAGGAAAGGTGCAGTAACCACCAGTACCCAAACCCGGCCTAGAACTTTACAGCAGAGGTACATATTTATTTACTTACTTCCCAAGAAAGTGTGTTTTTTTTATTTAAATCATATTGTTATATATGTTATGGATGTTTTATCGATGAAAAATGCAAAAACTTAATTTCCATTTTTGTTTTTTTTTCCCCCACAGAATTTTATGTTACATAGTACTGTTCATATTTAACACTGCAGACAAGCTGAATTTGGGCAGAATCACTAATGTTAAACTTGTGATATGTTCATTTGGCCATTTTTGGCCTCGGGCTTTAAGAATACCAGACCATAACATCAAATAGCAACCAGAAAAAATGAATAAACCATTCAACCACATATTTCTTCCATTGGTCCAATGGCAGACTGTTCGATTAACCCAACTGCTATCCCACCATCCTGTTTCTCAGTTTCAACCCTCTATTTCTATTCTAAAATCCCAGCTTTGCTTCTTACAGTGTTGGGAAATGGTGCTGGATAGAAAGGCAGTTAGGCGATTATCCTGATAGACACTCTCACACTCTAATCTTTTACAATGAGGCTCTTAGACTCAATGGATAAATAATCTCTTTTCCATCCTGGACTCACCAGGGTATCAGCAATTTTGGAGATATGTTTGATATTTTTGGCTTCAGTTGATACGGTCCACATTTTCCTTTCATTCCTCTTCTTTCTTTGTTCACCTCCAGTTGTGGTTGGTCTTTAAGTCATGTGGGGTTCAGTTGTCTTCTCCTTTTGCCCAATTCACTTTCTCCAATACTATATCATTCACTGCTTTCTGTAACACTTTTCACAAAGTATCTTTGTGAAAAGTCCCTAAAGTCTTTACTTTTACACTGTGCTGGACAACCATATTTTTTAAAAATACTGTACATCACTTTCCTCAAAAAAAAAACATAGTTATTAACATATTAAATTTACAGTATATTTTAAACCTGATAAAAGCTATCCTGAACTCTCCGGAGTCTAAAAAAATACAGACAACTAGGAATTGCATATTATGATATGCAAAGATAATATTCATAATGGTATAAAATCAAACATTTAGAAATAACATTTTCAAAAGTGTTATGTTAGTCATGTAACTTACATTTTTTCCATAATGGCATTTTTGTCTAACACAATAAACTAACAAACTTGCAGGTCACAACATGTGGATTGTAGAAAGCACAAACTTAATGTGGCAGGGAAGAATTAGGAGAAGTTATGCTTTCAGCTTTTTTAAAGGTCAACTAGAAGGTGCAGCTTTTGTTGTGTGCAGAGGAAACTGCAAATTAGGCTTGTAGTATTTCTCTTTAATTCCTTCTTAAATCAAATACCCCCAAGTGCTTGTGAAGTGTTGAATTACATGTACACACCCGAGAGGCGTTCCTAACGATCAGGAGATAAATCCAACTTGAAAAGCAATTGGTTTAATGAAAACATGGTGATCGTCTCCTTATAATCACCTGACTGATTCATAAACAGGAAATTCTCATTTCTCAGGTAGTGGAAGAAACTGTGTTTTAGTCAGTAGAGGCAGTCTCCAAAGTGTAAAGCATGGGGTTGTGCGGTTAGGTGAAAAATCTTTTGGCACATGTTCCAGAACATACCTTACCATGTTACAATACAGATGTTTGGCTTTCCCATTTTATCATATATGGCATTACATAACAACTGAAAATCCTCATTGTGTAAATGCTCATAAATGATATTACAAAATGAACCAATCCCCGTAATGCCCCCCCCCCCCCCCCCCCCCCCTTTTAGTTATCAATGCATGTTTAACAGTTCTGAAGTATAGCTTTACATGCTTAGGCTATAAAGAAATTTGGAAATGTGAACCAGATACCCAAACCCTAATGTCTGGCACCCATTTCCTAAATACTCCATATCTTGCATGAATTGCTATATCTACTAACTGTTCACCAAGACAGTTACAGTATGCCTACTTTTCAGAAGAAAACTAAGTGAATACATTTAATTAGCGCACTTAGACAGATATGCCTGCAGGTAACTATGACTCATACTTACCTGTGGCATCATAAATAAAGAAATTGATAGATAAAAAACTCATTTGGAGTATTTTACTGTTTACATAACCACATGCCTTTCCTGAGCATGGGAAACACTGCAATACAACACAGTAAAAACTAGGGTACACCCAATTATGACTTAGTTCATTGTTTCAAATCAGCAAATAACATATACAAGAGCCAAATGATTAATGCTGTCTCAATAGTAGACACACCTGAACTGAATACTGTAGGCTGTTCTGGAATTAATTTTATAGCAGAAATTGTTTCATCTACTTAATAAAAAAAATTAGGCTTTGACAGAAAAGAAAACAGACTATTAAAGATTTAGGTGGTGTGTCTGAACAAAGCCACTTATTCATTATATTGTGCTTTCCTTCACATTATATTAAAATACAGTCTGAACGGTTCCTCCTACAGGGAAAAGTGAATACAAGGCATTTTCTATACATAGGCAGCTGAAATTTAAGATAATGGTAAGACTAATTTATAAAAGGAATCCACACAACATGCTATTTTAAAGGACTGTATATCAGAAATAGGGAATGAAAAATTTTACAAGAATTACAAATAATAATAATAATGTCAATAACAATAATTCAGATTTCTAACCTTCTTATCCAGTGCTATCCTGACAGCACTCAAAGTAAGCTGGGAACTAACCCTGTGCAGTGGCACCAGAAGGACCTGATGAAGAATCTATGGTGCCCCTGGGCATCAGCACCTCTAGTGCCCTCATAAACACACACGCAGAGACAAAATAAATGGAATATACTACACCATACGCAATTAAATCAGAGAGTAATAAAGATAAACGTCCTAGGCTCAGATGCCTGGGATCTGTATCCTTTTTCTTAAATTCTTAAATGAAGATCCATAAAGGTTAGTTCCTAATAGATAGATAGATAGATAGATAGATAGATAGATAGATAGATAGATAGATAGATAGATAGATAGATAGATAGATAGATAGATAGATAGATAGATAGATAGATAGATAGATAGATAGATAGATAGACTTGGCTGTCATAGTCACAGTGAGGCATTATTCAGAAGTATTGCTGATGGCATAAAGCAGTGGTCCCCGACCTTTTTGACAGCAAAGACCACTTTACTAAAAGCAAATTTTTCCAGGGACCGGTTTTGGGGGGTTGAGGATTCGAGGCGGGTTTGTAGGGCAGTTTTATACACAATTTACATTACATTTCTATTAATATGAAGTTATTAAGCAGTTCGCATACGTTTGCAACCCGTGATTTTTCTTCTTTTTTTGCATATAACAAAGATATATGCATTGCATTTGTCATTCCAACAGATTGCACATCACAAACATTAACACTGCTATCGTTTTTTCGTGTCTGCCGTTTCTATAGGAGGGTGACAATGAGTTAAATTCCAATGGACGTTTTTCAAATGTTGACAAGCAATAAGCAAAAGGTATCACTGAAAACCACAGAAAACAAAAACATAAAATAAAAAACAGTACAAAGAAAGTTCGAAGAAAGAATTTTTTTTTTTACATTGTTTCTGTCTGGGGATCGTTGTGCAAATGTGTACAACTGAGCTGCGACCACAGAACTAACTGCTCTGTGGATGATTCATTCAAGCATTTCAAGGTCACTTCGTTGTAATGAAACTATCTGCTGAATGTACTTCGTAGTAACGAAATTTCTATAGACTCGTGTCATATGGGGAAACTGTCGAGACCATATAATACTTTGTTGTAATACTCTATCACCTCGGTCTCTCCTCTTTCTGCGCCGCTGCAAAGCCCTGCCCGCCAAGCGTTCTAAAAAGTCTGAGTGAGTCTCCATTGCTGGCAGTTCTCTCGCGGCCCGGCTGTCAGATGGCTGCAGCCCGGTAGTGGGCCGCGGACCGGGGGTTGGGGACCCCTGGTATAAAGGAACCCCAGTAGTGTTTCCTGACACACCTCTGCAGAAAAATTTGTTGGCTGAAAGTACTCAGTGTTAGTGTGTCACAGAGAGAGAATGTGAAGTATTGCACATAATGTCACTCCATTTTGTATTTATTCTCTTTGTTGATACTACCTCTAGGTGGTCCAGAGTACCTCATAACTGAGCCTACCCTTTTAATTATCTTGTTTATTTGGTGGACTCTCTCTTGAAGTGATGTTAATGGCTCAGTACACCTCATCATAAAAAGCTGAACTGGCCATCACAGAGTTATAGAAGATTTGAAGGATGTCATTTTGAAGGAACACCATCTCCTAAGGAAAAAGAGACGGCTCTACCTTTTCGTGTATAATTCTTCTGTACTACGAGACCAGTCCAACCTGTCATTAATATGGAACCTCCAAGTACTTGTAGGAGTGGACCACCTCTACATCCACCCCTTGAATAGTGACCGGACAAAGAGGCTCTTTGGTGTGGCAAAATTCAATAACCAGTTCCTTGGTTTTGCTGATGTTAAGATGCAGACAATTCTCTTTGTACCAAGACACACAGTTCTCCACCTGGGTCCTATACTCTTTTTCATTCCCTCTTCATCAATTAATCCCATAAGTAATTATCTGAGAAGTTCTGCAAATAACATAACCTGGTGATATATTTTAGTCTAAGGCGTACAGAGTGAAGAGACAAGGAGAGAGGACTGTTCCTTGTGGAGTTCCACTCACATTCATATCAGTGAGACAGTCCTTGAGGCTCACAAACAGTGGTTGGCCCATCACTCCATTATCCAGGAAACCATAGACTCATCCACCTGCATATCTCCGAGTTATGGATAGTACTGAAGGTGCTGGAGAAATCAAAAAACATAATACTCACACTACTGCCAGCTTGGTCCAAGTGAGACTAAGCCTATTTGAATCTGTGAACTTAATTATAATTTTTAATGATTCATGAATCACATACGTAAAATTTAGAAACTGGGTAAACAACAACATATGTTTACTCAGCTTTTTAAAAATGTTCTTCATCCAGTTCTTTTAGCCCAAACAATCAAAATAAGGCCAAGTCACATCACTTGTAATTATATGTATTAAAGCAGGATGAACAGAGTGTACCACAAGAAATAAGAGTATTAAATAGAAAATGAATTTCAATTACTACAGTATTACATTCTTACAGCGCAAATTTTAGAAACTACACAGAATAAAGCAAAGTACAATGCCTTTTACAGTGCCTAAATAAAAATGTTCACCACCTCCCTTTGAGGTTTTGAAGAAAAATGTCTGTCACTTAATGTCCCTTGGAGTCCAGTTAAATCAATCATTAAGAACTGCAAAGTGAATACTTATACACCAATTATTTTGCGCCTTCTATTTGTAATTAATTTTGATCATTCTATAGAAATCCCATTTTCATATTAACATTAAAGAATCTTTTTCTGATGATCATTGTCAAAAAAGCCAAATTAAATCTCCTGTGATTCAAAAAGCAGGATAATGTATAAATCTGAATAGAATGCAAAAAAATGGGAATAAAAATAAGCAAAGGTCAAATTGGCTTCTTTCTAAAATAAACACTCTTGTCAAATAGTATTGTCCCTAACTTAATATGTACCTGTTCTCCATAATGGAGGGTCTACAGAAGTGCTGTAAGGTTTCTGTTGCTGATCATAAGACGAGGTTTGAGCTCCATTTTAATTATTCTCGAATTCACTAGCATTAGATTCTCATTTCTGGGTAGTTGTGTGGTGCCCATTCAAGACTGCTGTAATGTTAACCTCTCCCTGTGACCTGGTAATGCTAATATTAGCTTCTTACTTTCTAACGGTAATTCCTGATAGTTTTGAGGCTCTGCCTTTTCTAAGAAAAAAATCTATTTTTTAAGGCACAGTTTGCAAAGTAGTTACATTTCTAGACTTTTTTTGTTTTTACTTTTCGTTTATTATACTCAATAAGCCAGGGCCCTCAACCTTTTCCCTTTGAGTCAAAGATAAGTGGGAGCAAAATAAAAAATAAGCAAGTTTACTTAAAAAGAGCACAAATTATTGGGCTTACACATAAAATACTTACCTTGTAATGACATCAATATTTCTTTAACAGATGTTTAAATCAAGTCTTCACAAAAATACCAAAAAAGTAGAAAAAAGTAGAAAACTAAACAAGAAAAAAAAACTATAGGGTGGTCCAGATCTAACTATGCAACTTTTAATGTAATGCATAATTAGATCTGGACCACCCTGTAGAACACCTATGTCCTAAATAAAATTGTTAACTGTTATCATGCATGGGTTCCTGAGGGACACCTTCCAAGCTTAGACAAGGTATGCAATAACCCGCTGGGACAGAGGGGGCACCATCGCAAATAATGCGGTCTCTTTTCTGCTCCATAGATCCAAGAAGGCAGCCAGTGAGGGCACCTAAACCATGCCTTGTTCAGTGTGGATGAAATAAATTTGAGGGCTTCTGAAAGATGCCATCTCAGTCTGAGGAATGCAATCCTGCATGACAGAACCCCTCGACCCAGACCTGGTTGAGAGAACCAAAAATTTTGAAAAGCCGCAGAAGATAAGAAAGGCAGCTGTGGCGCCTCATTTCTGTTGTGCCACCACATGCCCATTTTTGTTCCATCTCTATGGACATTGACAGTAAACTGGGTTGTCCAGTTGGCAGCCCCACTTTTCTTTGGTTCTCCTCTTCCTCATTTGTACTTCACACTGTTCATAAACAACAACTGTTTTGTTAGTGTGCTTTCTGGTGCTACCTAGTGAAGTTTAATTCTTTATAGTTAGGAAGGAGGATAATGACAGCACGACAAAGGTGTGATTGCAGATTATATGCCCAACAGTGTGACTCAGTTTGCCACATACCTATTGCCTAATGAATTAAGACAGAATGAGTTAAAAAAGGGTTATTGTACTTGCCAACTAGATTGAAGATAGACTTTTTTGCAGCCAGTATTCAGAAGTAGATGGCTGTAGAGTTGCATGGAGTTTGACAAAAAAAGATTAAATTGATGATTGTTCTTTCAGTTTCTCTGAAGAAATGTTCACAGTGTTTTATTCATTGATGTTTGCACACTGCCTCATATAAGCAAACGTCCACTGGATTCAAAAGAAGTGGATCAAATTGAAAATAAGCAAAATCTAACAATCAAGCAGAAAAAGAAAGTTTGTTTAATACAAAATCAATCACAAAACAGAATGGTTGAAAATAATTCAATAAAACCTAGGTTCAAAATATCATGCTGGTTTTATCCAACACATTCCTCCTCAAATTAGGAGTGACATCAGTCAAGAGGTGTGGTTCTTTACCACTGAAAGTACAGAAACCGAAACCGACCAAAGGCAAACAGACCTCTAAGGGAAGGGAAGACCTCTACAAAAGCCCACAGGGCAAAGTTATTTATGATCCAACAAAAATATGTGAGTGTTAACCACACGCTTCACCACACACTAGAAAGGCTTTTATAAGCTAATACTATTTTGCATAATTTCCAGATAGGTTATCTTTTTACAATCATTTCTCTCTGCCTTAAACCAAAACAACAGCCGTGCTGAATGATACAGTGAGGGATTTTTCAGGTTAGCAGTAGCTTGGGGAGCTGTGCCTGTGGTTATAGTCAAGTAAAAGTGGGAAACCTGGAAATCACGTTAAAGATGTTAAATGTTCTTAAACAAACTGAAGCTATGATAGAGACCTGATGGACACTGTGATCAATGTATTTTTTTCTTTTTTAACTATGTAGAATTCATTTTAATTATGCATTTGTCTCTCTGTTCATTTTGAAAATGTTTTTCATTTTTATCATCATGTTTTTTTTTCTGCGGGCGTCACCATTTTGTATGGCTTCTGTCTGTTTGTTGTTGGCAATAGCATCATTGCTAGTCATGTGATGAGGAAGTCACATGGCATATGATATCATTATGGTTCCCCCTATGTTAGACTGAATTCTGGTACAATATTGTCCAAGATTTTGGATTGTGTAGAACATCTTTGTTGCTGCTTAAGGTATTCCAAATGACTGAGTGAGGAGTCACATCTTTATGAAGAGTTTTGGTTATTGTTTTTATGCTTTGTTATTTTGATTCAAATAACTTTTGTGGCTAAGACCGTTGCACGTTTCAAACTGATAATTTGTTTATAGTTATCTCCTGGTTCTTTCATTTTCTGCACGTTTTGTCACCTTGGCAGTAAAATTGGAGAGTCCCTGATGATCATTTTCCAAACTACAATTATATTCTACCTTAGAGCGAGTGGAAGTATGAAAGACATAAAAACTTAATGTAATCATTAATTTGAATTGTGCTGTAGTCAAAGAGACACTTTAGGGTTGATTGAGTGACAATAGAAAGTGTAGTCAGTGGGCTTTATCCATTACCATTTCATTAAATCTTGAGTGAATTCCAAACGCCCTAACTTAGGCTTTGAACTAACGGTGGAGCTTGTGTGTCTGAACCTGTCTTGGTATGTCTTTAGAAATGTAGAATGACTTGCAAGAAAGATTGCCATCTCCTTTCTTCATCACAGCAACTTTATAATTAAAAGGTAATCTAAAAATAACATGTATTTGATTTTCACATTTATCAATTTGAAATAAAAGTCAGCCCTGACTTTGTCTTTCATTTCACATAAATCTTTCACTATTTGATAAAGAATTCTGTGGAGAGGTTCATTTAAGAAATTCTATAATTATAATAATAATAATGATAATAATAATAATAATAATAAAAGCCAACTTCAGCTGTAAGCTTTTATCAAATCCCATATAAGTATAACTTGAAGTAACATGCTGGATATTATCAGAAGCGTTGACTTCTACCATTTTTTTTATAAAGTGCTTTTCATAGAAGACACTATTGGAAGAGACTATTTTCCAACATTTTGATTTTTTTATTGTAGATTATCAAATAATTTAGGCCTGCCCTGGGGTATTAGGTGTCAATCCATCACATTTGTGTGTTTTGTTTTTGTTCTTTTAATTTTGTCATTGTTCCCTTTTTTGTTCTCTGCCTATGTTTAATGTATTGTTTATAATTTAGCTGTGATCTCTTTTCTCACTAGTTAGTGCCTTCAAGTATGACTTGAAGAACTCTAGTTAATTCACCTAATGCCACGGGTCCTTTGCTGAGGCACTAGCTACCTCTTCTGTTTGTTGTTCAGCTTCTTTCCTATTTGTTTTGTAAGCTTTTAGCTCTTTAGAATATATTTGATTGCTACTTTGGTCTTTGAACTGTTGGTTTTCATTTTTGGATTTCTCTTTTGGTTTAGTGGGCTACTTTTGATCGTTTAAAATCATGCCTTCCTTTGTTAGCTTGATGATTGGTGTTTAGTTTTCTTTGGGATTTTTTGTGAAATTTTTTGAGTTTGGAACTTGTATTATTTTCCATATCCATTTGTTGGAATCTTTTTTCATGTAATAAATTAGATTAAATTCAATATTTAATAATTTAGTTGTTTAGGACAGTGCTTTTGCTAGTTCACCTCACTCTTTTTGGATTTTTGCCTTTTTGGTCCTTTTCAGTTATTAGGGCTCAGGCCTTTTTGAGCTATTAGGCCTTTGTTTGACTTTTAAGGTTTTTAGCCCCTTTGTGCATTTTGGGCCTGAGTCACAACACAGTATTTATTGAAGGCTGTCTTTGAAATATTAAAGGAAGCTTGAGTACCCTGCGAAAACTCACATGGGCTCATTAAAATTTGGAATTATTCTCCTGTCTTGGACACTGAACTGAGTATAAAATACATTTTGTGCAGGCAATTTTTCTTTTATTGCTCATATTAGTAACCCCCTTTCATTAGAATCAGCATTCGTATGTACTGGCTTCAAAAGTACTCCTCAATTAAACTTTACTGTTCTACATTTTCCTGATCTGCATAATTTCTTTTAACCCCTTTTTACTCTTTTAAAGTAATTTTACTATTTTTCCGCATTTTTTACAGTTCATTATAATGGAGACAAAAGTAAAAATAACTCCTATTTAAAACTTTCCCACTGCAGTCTATGAAATATTTACTCTTTTATCTGAATCTACTACCCTGTAATATTTCCTTTTCTAAACCAGTACACTGTCTTACAAGACGGATGCATCCTACTTCTGCCTTGCTGCTGGAAGCCTTTCCATGAATAAGGCTTCAGCAGGGTCACATACACCATAGTACATACTAAATTTATCCCTAACTTTATTATCTTTTGTACTGATCTCAGTGTAGTATGGTCCCATGTGTTTTTTTGTCACTCGATAGTGAGACCCTTTATCTTAAAACCAAACAACTTTAGAATGTTCACTTTCCTGCAAGTTGTCTCTGCCACAGGCAACCACAGTTTATTGTCAAACCCGTATACATGGGAAAGTCTGCAGTCATGAGTTAAGGAAAGTACAGGCATGGAGGACTAACTCCCCAGGACATTATTCAACCTAGCTACACTCAAGAACAATTTCACTAGTTGAGACGCCACGTGAGCCAGTAACCACTGGCATTATTCATTCTCACTGGCAAGCTCTGCTGCTTCCTAATGACTCCCTGAGACATTATCAGCTTGGTTTTAAGCAGACAAGTGGTATCACAAACAGTTTTCCCTTTTGATTAAACCCTATTTATCACAGAAGACTGCAGCAGTGAAATTTTCAAAAGCACAAAATTAATTTTTAAACAACACTCACCAAATGTTTTGGAATATCTACACATCCAGCCCAAACCCATTGCATGTGGAAAAATGTCAAGACATCTGAGGTTTCAAGGCACTAAAGCTGTTGTGAAAAATACATAGTTTAAAAAACAAATGTCGGTTGAGTCATCATTATATATTACCTCCAAACATGGCCATCCTTAATTTACACCAGCTGGTGCAGCCAACACGTACTTTGTTTAATGCAACATGGCAGACTGAAGAAATCTAACAGTGTGCCTCCTTTAATCAGCTAGATTATTTTACATATAATGAATACGAAGCATTTCAAGCACACTAGCTAGCATACAGATAAATGGTATAATTCTTTTATCATATGATTTTTGGTTGATGCAAGTTTATTCTTTACCTTCTTTCTTTTCTTTATTCTGGAAATACAGGTTTTGGTGATCTTCTTTGGGTTAAAATATGCCATCAGCTTGCAAGAATGTTGGATTTCAGGGGGCCAGATTGGAAGCTACTCCACTGACATAATGTTTTAGATCACACTGCCCACAGAGTAACAACCAGGTAAAGTTCATGCCTATACAAACAATGACACAATTACAAACCAATTAACATTATGTATCCATTTCCTCAATTGTCTTTTAGTATTATAGGGTTGCAAGTTGCCTGTCCCACCAGTAATAGACCCAAACTAAGACAGGACACCAGTTTGTTGAAGGGTACACTCAGACATGCATTCACACTCACTCACACCAAGCTAATTTAGAGTAACCAATCAACTTGACAGGCATATCTTTGGGTTGCTGAAATATCCAAGAAAGTGATGGGAATAATATTCAAGTTCCACACTGAAACAATGAAGCTGTGAACTAAACCTAGATCTCTAGAACTGTGAGGCGAGAATGCTAACCACAAATTACTTAATTTAAATAACTTCTGAATTGGATACAGTGGATCTGAGAATGTATGTATGTACAGTATATACAGCAAAACAGTATAATGAAATGTGGAATAGTCGTACTACAAATACTTTCAAACTTCAATTACTTGTTCTGGAAAATGCAGAACATTGCTTTTCCATTACTGAAATGGATATTGGAGTTATTTTCAATTACCACTAAATATCATCTTCATAAACTTGGAATTTTAGGTTATACTGGCATATCAAATGGCCCAGAAAAACCATATATACCTCGAAGAGGAGCAGGCCAAATATACAGTAGATCCTCAAAGAAAGCTTACAAGTGAGGGTGTAAGGAGCAGCTTCTCAGTTCTTTAAGAAATACCAGCATGTCGTCACAAATGTTGGAACACATTAAACAGTACTAAATTCCAGTCAATCTGACAGAACCATTCCAATGCATTGGGAGAATGTTTTCTTTGGTGAGTTAAGGCAACATTATATCCAAGAAAGACAGATGAAAATCCAACTTGTACATCTACTTAAAAGAAAGAAAGAAAGAAAGAAAGAAAGAAAGAAAGAAAGAAAGAAAGAAAGAAAGAAAGAAAGAAAGAAAGAAAGAAAGAAAGAAAGAAAGAAAGCCACTGAAAATGCTGGGTAAGAGTTGAGACAAAGTCTTGATTTAACTAGAAATATTAAAAATATGCTTTCTGAAGAGCTACTCAGATCCTGTAGAGTGATACAAATTATTTTGAATTAACATTGTGCATTTGACTATTATCTTTTTCCAAGGCCGTCTTACAAGATATGGGCACATTGCAGCAGTTTACAGATTTTATTTTATTTATTTATTTTTGCAATTGGAACAGAGGCAGGTTAAGACTGTCTCTGGGTCAGGCAGCCACAATGTGGTTTGAAGTGCAGGGCCATAGCTGTTATACCAAACTGCTTGCACTGAAATGATAATTGGATGGTAGCTGTTAAACACGGCTAAATAAAGGATCTGCATATTTGAACCGGAACAACTGTTGCAAGAATGAGAAAAGCAGAAACTGAGCAAAAGAGAAGAAGCATGTTGAAAACAAATAGATAGAAAGATAATGACTAAAAAGGAGGGAAAACTTTAAAAAGAAAGAAAACCTCTAAATTAGCAGTAATAGTTTCAGTGAGGTATTATACAGGTGTATTGCTAATGTTATAAAAGAGCCCCATTAGTGTTTCTTGACACGCATTTGCTGAATAATTCATTGGCTGAAAGTACACAATGTTGGTCAGAAGCTACCTTTCAGGGAAATAGAAACTCTGAGGTACAGAACTCTGAGCAAAGTGCTGCATTTCCACAGCAAAACAAGTCGAGAGTGTACAGATGATGAGGGCATTAAGAAGATGAAATTGCAGAACAATTAAGAGGTGAAAAAAGTGTCAATTCCAGAGATACAAAGAAATAACAACAGTAAGAGATATATAAGAAATGAATGGGAAAATGGTTCAGTAGATCCAATCAACATAACTGACACTTTGATATACACTATGCAATCCACAGATAATCTGCCACTTTGTTTTATTATTTCAGACCTACACTATTATGTTGAGAAAGCACATATAGACACTTGGGTGTTTTCAGTTATGCAAAACAATGATAGAAAACATGTGAACTAGATGAACATGTATATGCTAGTAGTAGATAGCATGCAAGAGCTGTTTAGAAATAATCTGTGACATTCTATTAATGGAATTTTATGCTTATAGATTAACACATGTTCAAACACACAAATGAGCATACAGTATCGTAGCAGGTTTTTGCTGGACCTGCTGAGGGTCAACTGCTTTCTGGAACCAAACCTTAACACTGTAAACTGCCCCCATCCCCCCCACAAAAAAACAATCCACTGTGCACAGTCAAGCTCAAGAAGGTACATTGCCCATTGAAATTTCAGGTGTGATGAGGAGAAAATCCAGAATGTTAATGATGTCTACAAGTTATAGAAATTTGCAAATTAAACTGTGCTCTAACCAACACATACTATATCAGGGGACCTTTCAACATGATAGGTGTGCACTTATGAGAAAACTTCCCCTTCAATTAAAATGCAGCTTGCTACCAACAATGATATTTTAAGTGGCTACCACAGGTAATTACATCCATCCATTATCCAACCCGCCATATCCTAACTACAGGGCCACGGGGGTCTGCTGGAGCCAATCCCAGCCAACACAGGGCGCAAGGCAGGAACAAATCCCGAGCAGGGCACCAGCCCACTGCAGGGCACACACACACACACACCAAGCACACACTAGAAACAATTTAGGATCGCCAATGCACCTAACCTGCATGTCTTTGGACTGTGGGAGGAAACCGGAGTACCCGGAGGAAACCCACGTAGACACGGGGAGAACATGCAAACTCCACGTAGGGAGGACCCAGGAAATGAACCCAAGTCTCCTTACTGCAAGGCAGCAGCGCTATCACCGCACCACCCAGTAATTACATAAATGTGTAATTAAGAAGGAAAATTAAATATGAACATTCATTAATTCAAGAATTGAACATGAGCCTCAGTAATCTAATTAATTTTTAAACTTAGAAATTTTACTTAAATAATGGCCGATTATTTCCACATTTTCCGCCACAAATATATGACTTTGACACATATGACTGTGTTTTTACAAGGCACGGACCTGTGAAGGCTGAAGGCAATTCTAAAGCAATTTGCCAAAGTACTTTAACATAAATATTAGATTTCATTTTAGTTTTGTCCTTTTAAAAGTTGCATTGTTTATCTCAGCTTAAGTATTTAATTAGGGTTAGGGTTATTCGACCATACATTGAAACGTGCATTTTTACCAGCACCTTATCTTTTAAAATTCAGCAAATCAAACAAAACATAACCCCTGGTAACATTTTTACCCGCTATTTAGTCAATCATCCATCCATTATCCAATCCGCTATATCCTAACTACAGAGTCACGGGGGTCTGTTGATGCCAATCCCAGCCAACACAGGGCGAAGGGGAGGAAACAAACCCTGGGCAGGGCGACAGCCCACCGCAGGGAGCACACACACACACACCCACACACCAAGCACACACGAGGGACAATTTAGAATCGCCAATCCACCTAACCTGCATGTCTTTGGACTGTGAGAGGAAACCCATGCAGACACGGGGAGAACATGCAAACTCCATGCAGGGAGGACCTGGGAAGCGAACCTGGGTCTCCTAAGTGCAAGGCAGCAGTGCTACCACTGCGCCACCGTCAAAATGTCTCATAAACATGTTTTTTTTGCAATTTTGTCACATGTAAGAGTTATATTTTGTCAAGATAAGCCGATTCATTGGTTTAAATGAATGTTTGATTATAGCAGTACATATTAGTGAATGCGTATGCTGATGCTCACATAGTAACACATGACAATACACACATTTTATTAATGTATGCTGTAAACAACAAGGTAAGCTAGCTGCCATTCTTTTGTAAAACTGTGAGCATTACAAGGGAGTACTTGGATTTTCATTACACCTTCTAGAGCTAGATAGGTACCCTAGCCTGCAGGTAAGGAGTGAGCTGTGATATGTGATGTTTGTTTTAATATTATTTCATATGCATTATTCATTTACAATATTATTATGTACAGCTATACATAAAGCATTGGTATTCATAGGGAAATCACTGGCATTTGAAAGTTTGTGCATTCATTTACATTTAATGTTATCTGTTTGTCTTCTTTAATGAATTTTTTTATTAATAATTACTAAACCACCTTCAATGAAAAATTGAAGAAAATAACACAGCATTTATTTTCAAACAGGTGTCTGAACTGCCTTAATATGTGTCTCATTATTTTACGGCTCTGTCTCTAGAAAATAAACACCTACTGTAACTGCTGAGATGGCAGGGACTAATGAATAAAAAAGGTGAATGTTAGAAAAGGACTCATTCCTTATTCTCACACCCAATTTTCAGCTACATTTTCACTGTCTGTGGATTTGATCATGATAATGAGTGCTGTAAAGTTTGCCTATCTGAGATTGCTATACACATTGGTTATTTTCGTAAGGTGCACACAAGCATCAATTGAAAATGGCTTTCCTGAGAATTCACTGATCAGGGTCATTGCTCTTCCAAAGCACCTCATTTGTAAAGAATGAAGCCCTAATGTAATATATACTTTATTTCCTTGGCAGTGTGTGCCAACAAATGAAACCACACAGAATGAACTGTTCAAAGGCTTCAGATCTGATCAGCATTATTTACAAAGCCATGGGGGAGTTATGCTATTAGGAAAATGAAGTATCAGTGTTGAGATGTAGCACCTTTTAGCATCACTGTTAACATTGCATCTTCTTTGTTAATTCCTGTAAGGAAAAAAGAATGGAGTGAGCATCAAAATTAATATGTAGCGCACATAGGGCTAGCACACACAGAAATGCCCTGTTTCAGTCTGCAGGTTTAAAAAATAGTACTCCTTTCAGCATGGAATTCTTAATCTTTCTATTATAACTGAGTATTTTTTAATATTTATTAACAAAGTGAAGGCTGTACTTTTATTTACTTGCTAATTAAGTCACTTTAAAGAATAAACTGTTCATAACTGAGACAGTAATATACTTTGGGTGAAAAAAACTGTAGAAATGTTAAGCAGGCCTGCAAGAAACTGTGCAAGTTGGGTCACCTCTAGGGTGTAGCGCACATCAACCACAGGGCTGCTAATTTTAGCGGAAAATGTAAACTGTTGATTTGTTTATTGCATTACCTTTTGCTCCTTTACGTTTCTAATTTTTATTATATTTTTATTGTTATTTTGGTGGGCGGCACGGTGGCGCAGTGGGTAGCGCTGCTGCCTCACAGTTGGGAGACCTGGGGACCCGGGTTCGCTTCCCGGGTTCTCCCTGCGTGGAGTTTGCATGTTCTCCCCGTGTCTGCGTGGGTTTCCTCCCACAGTCCAAAGACATGCAGGTTAGGTGGATTGGCGATTCTAAATTGGCCCTAGTGTGTGCTTGGTGTGTGGGTATGTTTGTGTGTGTCCTGCAGTGGATTGGTTCCTGCCTTGTGCCCTGTGCTGGCTGGGATTGGCTCCAGCAGACCCCCGTGACCCTGTGTTCGGATTCAGCGGGTTGGAAGATGGATGGATGGATGGATGTTATTTTGGTATCATCATTGTTTTGCTATTTTATGTATCTGTTTTCCTGTAAGCACCTTAAAGGACAAGTTGGGTATTTTTCAAGTTGAAGTTATTTTGTTAGAATCAAGGTATATATTAATTTGACACATGAAACTGTATTTTAAAGTGAAGCATATTTTATGATTTTTAAAAAATAAGTAGCTAGCACATGCATGTATAAACCTGCACTTATAGAATATGTTCCATTTTTTAATGTTGAAAGTGTCTTGATATTATAAACATATTTCAAAATAGCATATTACTGTCAATTTATGAAAGAAAAAAAGGAAAAAAGCTAAATGTTGTTGTGAGATTCAGCCATTTGAAGAGATAACAGGCTGTGCATTTCACCGTGCTGCTGGTTTTCCTCCACATCACCTTTCAGGGCCACGGGAGCATTTTCAGCCTGGAGAGTCGTCTCCAAGCATTGTAATTGACATTATTAAATGCTGATGCATACATGTGAATTCTTGTCTCTGTTTTGTAGTCAAATAGACAATAATAACTGAAAAAAGTCACACAGTCACTTGTACTCTTATTATCTTCTTCTTTTGGCTGTCCCTGTTAGGGGTTGCCACAGTGGGTTATCTTTTTCCATATCTTTGTCCTCTACTTCTTGCTCCCATCACCTGCATGTCCTCTCTCACCACATCCATAAACCTTCTCTTAGGTCATCCTCTTTTTCTCTTATCCGGCAGCTCTATCCTTAGCATTCTTTTCTCAAAATACCCAGCATCTCTCCTCTACACATGTCCAAACCAATGCAATCTCACCTCTCTGATTTTGTCTCCAAACCGTCCAACCTGAGCTGACCCTCTAATGTACTCATTTCTAATCCTGTCCATCCTCATCACACCCAACGCAAATCTTAACATCTTTAACTCTGCCACCTCCAGCTCGGTCTCCTGTTTTTTGGTTAGTGCCACCGTCTCCAACCCATATAACATAGCTGGTGTCACTACCGTCCTATAGACCTACCCTTTCACTCTTGCTGATACCTGTCAGTCACAAATTACTTCTGAAACTCTTCTCCACCCATTTCACCCTTTTTCACCTCTCTTCCACAATCCTGTTATTCTGTATTGTTGATCCCAAGTATTAAAACTCATCTCCCTTTGCCAGCTCTACTCCCTGCATCCTCACCATTCCACTGACCTCCCTCTCATTTACACACATGTATTCTGTCTTGTTTCTACTGACCTTCATTCCTCTCCTCTCTAAAGCATATCCCCACCTCTCCAGGGTCTCCTCAACCTGCTCCCTACTCTCGCTACAGATCACAATGTCATCAGCAAAACATCATAGTCAACGGGGACTCCTGTCTAATCTCGTCTGTCAACCTGTCCATCACCACTGCAATTAAGAAAAGGCTCAGAGCCGATCCCTGATGTAATCCCCAATCCACCTTGAATGCATCCATCACTCCTACAGCAGACCTCCCCACTATCACAACTCTTACATATTTCTGTGCCACTCCCAACTTCTTCATACAATACCACAACTCCTCTCTAGGCACTCTATCATATGCTTTCTCCAGGTCCACAAAAATGCAATCTAACTCCCTCTGGCCTTCTCTATACTTCTCCATCAACACCCTCAGAGCAAGCATACTGCTGCTCACTAATCATCAACTCCCTTCTTAACCCTAGCTTCCACTACTCTTTCCCATAACTTCATAATGTGGCTCATCAGTTTCATTCCTCTGTAGTTACTACAGCTCTGCATATCGCCTTTACTCTTAAAAATTGGTACCAGTACACTTCTTCAACACTCATCAGGCACTCATTGCATTAAACAATCTGGTTAAAAACTCCACTACCATCTCTTCTAAACACCTCCATGTTTCACAGGTATGTTATCTGGACCAACGGACTTTTCATTCTTCATCCTCTTCATAGCTGTCTTTACTTATTCCTTGCTAATCCGTTGCACTTCCTGGTTCATTATCGCCACATTATCCAACCTTTTCTCTTTCGTTCTCTTCATTCATCAGCCTCTCAAAGTACTCTTTCCATCTGCTCAACACATTCTCCTCGTTTGTATGTTTCCACATTTATCCTTTATCACCCTAACCTGCTACACATCTTTCCCAGCTCAGTCCCTCTGTCTAGCCAATCGGTACAGGACCTATTCTCTATCCTCAGTGTCTAACCTCATATAGCTCATCATATGGCTTATATTTAGCTTTCACCACCTCTCTCTTCACCTTGTGCCTTATCTCCTTGTACTCCTGTCTACTTTCTTCATCACTCTGACTATCCCACTTCTTCTTTGCCAACCTCTTCCACTGTATACTCTCCTGCATTTCCCCATTCTAGATGTCACCCCAAGCACCTTTTTTGCTGTCACACGTACTACTTTTGCTGTAGTTGCTCAGCTGTCTGGTAACTCTTTACTGCTATTTACTGGCTAACAGTACTGGTGGCAGCCGTTGTTGACCTGGGCCTCGACCAATCCGGTATGGAAATCTGTATTGTTGTCCGCATATTGATCTGGCAAAAGTTTACACTGGATGCCCTTCCTGACATAACCCTCCACATTTATCCGGGCTTGGGACTGGGAAGTAAAAATACACTGATTTCTGCATACCCTGTGGCTGGGTTTTTTTTGGCAAAACATGTAATAAGTCAAATTATTTACTGGTACTTCTCTGTGCTTCAGACAGTTAAAGATAAAAATGTCTCTTATGTTCTTTCCAGTTCCTAAAACATATATAAAAATGAAAGTGAACTGAAAATCCAGAACACAGCAAACCTAGGTTTATTTTTTAACTTTTCTGTGAGGCAACACAAGCTGTTAACATGGACAGTTATGAATAATTCATTTCTAGTGTTCTTTACAAATAGCTTCTTTTGATTTTACACCCTTGACTGTGATTACTTTTGGTCTGTAGGAAACATCAATAATTAAATTTGGGAACTAGTTATATTCCATTTGCAAGAGACCTGTTTTCACAGTGTTACACCATAGCAGCCATGGAAGTCAGCAGAGACACTGAAGGATCAACATTATGAGAGGCACTATTTCAACATTAACCTTTGATAGATAGATACATAGATAGAAAGATAATTCCACATATACAAATTTAACAAAATAAAGTTACTACATGCTACTTGAACTCACAATACAAAATTCATTTTCATATTCTCTTATATGAATGTCAAACAGACATTTGACTATGAACTACTAGTGTAAATGTCAACCAGATTATTTGACGCTAAGAACATATAAGTCCTATTGAGTGAATTATCAGTACTTTATATAAGGAATAGGCAGCATGCAAGGTGCTGGTCCAACTTGTAGTAACTAATGATGTTATTTTAATTGATTTAAAGAAAAAGCACAGCCTTTCAGGCAGGATTCTATGCAGCTCAGTTTACAGTAAGCAGAAATATACTTAAAATATTGGTATACCAATAATAATAATATTAAGAATGGAGATATACAAAGTGTGCACAATTCATAGTCTTAGTAATAATGTTTAAACATGATATAGTAACAAATAGTTGTTTTCTTGAATGTTATATTTTATACTGTAACATGAACAGACATTCTCTTAAGCCACATATTTAACTGCAAATAGAAGTGATGATGAAAGTATAATCTGTGGCATATTATAATCTGACATTCTTGAGGATTGTAGTGACAAACTACTTTAAATTAAGAGCTTTTTTGGGTATCCGGCATGCAGCTGCTCGTAATATACAAGTATCTGAGGTAATAAGCAAGCAGGCTTTGAAAGGTCCACTCCTGAGGCGATGTTCTACAGTTGTGGACTTTTCTTTCACTGCATTACTCATTTATTTACATTGCAACAGATGCAGAAAGATTAAAAAATAGAGGGAGAGGTCAAAAGTAGATAAGGCAATGATAGGAAAAAATGTTGCATGACTCATTTGAAAGAAATCTGTGAGATAAAAGAAGTGTTTGGTAGAGGGAGGAAATGCATAAAACAAAAAATGCAAATAATATGTTGTAGAACTGTGCACGGACTATGCTCTGAAATATTAATTTTGTTATATTGTTTACCAAATTACAGTATTATCATTATATTATTATGATTGTATTAGTTGTTTTTATTGAATTTTAATGAGCTTGTTTAGATGTATAGTATTAATATGTTTCAAGCATTTCATTTTCATAGTGGCAGAAGTTACAAAGATGCATTAAAGTAAACCATATACTTGTACTCAATGATCAGGAAAGAATTATTTTCATTTTCAGTACATAGGACAGTATAGTTTACACAAATAAGAACTGAGGTAGATTGAGCAATGCAAAACCTTTGGTAAGGATAAGAGACAAGAAACAACAAGTCAAGATAAATTTACTAAAAGTTTTTACTTTCTTCTTATTAGATAGTTGACAACATGATAGGATGGTGGTACCAGATTATAGCTATATTTGATCCAAAAGATAGAACATTTAAACCTTACAACTTCTTATCTGGGGAGTATTTAAACATTCTCTCCACCAGAAGCTGAGCTCCTTAATTCTAGAAGCATTTCACTACCAAAGAAAGGTGCAACATGCCTCATGCATTGCTTTTTGCTGCTTTCCCAGCCTTATTTTAAACAGGAAATTAAATGGTGACTCTTTTGGGACTCCAACTCTTCATTTGTTTGCTTTGATTCTTTTAAAGGTCGGTTAAAGAGAAAATACTTCACATCCTATCGAAAATATGTATTTTAACATAGTATACAACATCACATTATATTAAAATATATGCCTTTAATAAAATTAGAGCTCATATTACAAAGTGCAATTATTAAGATTTAATTAGTGTCAGTTTAATTTGTTCTGTTAGGTACCCAATAAAAATATTATATTCAAACTTTTTCAAATGTATCTTGCAATGCTACTTTATATATTTTACTGATATTCGACTGTCTGAAGTAATGTAATTTTTTTGTTGGGGACCGCTAAGATTACCTATGTCATTTACTCAATTTTATCAGAATCCCCTTTGATGCAAAATTTTATACTGCTTTTTCCATTAAAGGGTGATAAGGAGCTGAAGGCTATCCAGGAATCATTGTGCACATTGAAGAGCCCAGGCCTGCTTGGGATCCAACTCCATCCTGGTGCATATTCACCCACATATTACACTCACATGCATTAGACCAGATTACAGTTTCCATGTAATCTAACATGCATATCTCTTTGGGTGCTAAAGGAAACAGGTGTTAGCAGAGAAAACACACAAACATGCAGAGAACATGAAAATTACACATTGTCACACACGTGCGAGTAGGAGAAAGCTGAGTGGACCGAAAGAAGGTAATTCCACGCCAGGCCAGGGGGCTGCGGTGTGCACTAAACCTTTCTCTATTTTCCCTGCAGACCTAACACGGGAAAATCTGCCTGATTTCTCATACAAGACATCACTTCCGGTTCCACCACCAAGAGTGACATCACTTCTGGCCCGACTCCCAATAAGACGTCATTTCAGGTTCTGGCCCCAAGAGTGATGTCACTTCTGGTTCCGACATAGATAACATCACTTCCTTTGATGACTTTTAAAGCTGCCATCTTTGCCACTACTCATCAGTTCATGTTGAGAACTCATCCTGAACACATCTGTGCAATTTCAATTATCCTATGAAGCTAGGTACAATATATGAGTGGCTGCCCCAAATCTGTTTGTGTGTCCGAGGGTGACTTATTTTACAACACTGACACATTGCAATGTTTTAAATTGGTTAGAGGCATTACTGTTGTGTCCACTATTGTAGGATAAGTCCATGTTTGATTTAAAATGGCTTTTAAGAAACAACCAGAGATAAATATTTTCTGTATGAATTTAGAAATTTCCATTTGTGTAAAGTATCTCACCACACAGTTTTATAATGTGCAATGATATTGTTGCAAAATACAGCAAGATTTCCAAGGCTTGCTTAGTTTAATTGTGAAATGGAGCTTTGGCATATAATCACACAAAATCGATCATTTAAAAAATGATGGCATATTTAAATTTATATAAAAGATTGGCTCTGTGTTTTATAAAATATTCCCCATTACAAAGGTAATTATTATTATGCTGGCCACATATTGATTAGAATGCTGCTGGACAGCTGCTAGATGTCATTGTAATACCCCATATTCTTCCATTCATTTATTTTTCAAATTCATTTACAATATGCTTCTACATCGCTTGTGCAGACTCTACAAAGACAGAGGCTAGGCCAGGGGTAGGCAACGTCGGTCCTGGAGTGCCACAGTATGTGCAGGTTTTTGTTCCAACCCAGTTCCTTAACGAGAACTCAATTATTGCTGATGAAGCACATATTGCTTAAGTGACATTTTAATGCTTCATTTTAGTGGTGTCGCTTGTTAAGGTTCTCCAACCTTAATTGCTTATTTCAATCTTAAACTGCTGCATTCAGTGTTTTAATTGCTCCTTATTAGCTATAAGATGTAAAAGACAAAGCAGCCAGCAGTTCTCCAGCTAGCTTTTTTCCAATTACATCTGTGTGTGTTCATCATGCACGGTTTGATTTAATAAAACACTTAATAGAAAAATGTGACAGACTGAAAATGATCTGTTTTAGGCTTCAAATCATTTGGATGATATCCTTGGAAAGGAAAAAAATCTACGATATAAAAGCCTTACATTGCACAGACTAACAAGCCATAAAATTAAATAAGGTCTGAGATTGGCAATGATTGGTTTCTAATTAAGCAATTGGGTTGGAATGAAAACCTGTAGCCACTGCGGCTCACCAGGACCGACATTGCCTACCCCCGTTTTACATCTTATTGCTATGGGTAGAACATACAAATTTTGCACACATATCTCCAGACAGAATTCCATCATAGGATAATGGATCCATTAGGCAAAAGCATTAACCATTTTGCAAAGGTGTTTTCACCATTTAAAAAAGATTTTTAAATTATCATCGAAAACCTATGCAGTTATCACTGCAATTCTCCATTACAATTGCCCAGACCATGGAACATCTGTTACATATTTGTAGTTACATACCCTGATGTTTTTATTACATTTTGAAAGTACAGATACAATGTAACTATGTAAGTACACTTTTTTGGATCAGTGATAAATTGTTACATTGTAATTATATAAACTTTGGAATAACTATGACAACTGAGTAATTAACTGTAGTGTTACTTTGTATTACACAGTAAATACGGAGTAATAACTCGTAGTTGCACTGTACTTATACAGGTAATTACATAGTAGTTACAGTCATTTCAGTTGATTCAATCATCATTCCATTTACCTCATCATTAAGGAATTGTCTAAAGGCAGTCCGAACCAAACAAGTCTCTAGACATAAACCAGAAAACTAAATCCCTAAGACAGAGACAGAAAATATCAAAAACAAACAGTTAATCTAAAGAGTAGCAATAAACAAAAGGACAACTCACCAAGCCACCAAGCATATTCAATGGAAAGTAAGGGACTGCATTTCTCATTTGCCTTTGTAGGGAGGTGCAATAGTTCCTCAACAGAGATGGGCAGGTTGCCCTACCTATTGGGGAACTACCCACAAAACACAAGAGACACAGCAGAACAAGCATCAATACAAAAAAAAAAAAGAAAAAACAAAAGTGATAAAAAACAATTATGCAAATAATAAACATAAATAAGAACATTAACATAAATGATAACTTAAGGACAAAAATGAACAAAAAGGACATAAAAAAGGAATTTAAAAATAAGCCACGACTAGCACAAAACTCTAATTACAATTTACTCATCAGATTCAGACCAGACAGGAACTTCTTCCAAATCAGGTCTTTCCAGGTATGTCGGTCACATCCCGTGTGAGTAATGAACTCTCCCAGTAAGAGTACATAATTGTAAATACCCTTTACGGTACAAAACTCAGAATACTCAGAACAGTTGTTAGGTGCATATTTTTAAACAACACTCATTGTTTTTCACTCTGCTACTCAAAGTCAAATTAAACCTCTGACAGATTCCCACAACTGGCACCCAGTATGTGGCTTGTAAGTAACCTGTAGGAAAACCGCACAGTATAATGATTGTATGTTTATTGAAAATTTATGTTTACTTAAAATGTTCAATAAAAAGGAAAATAAAAAAACATTTAATCCGATGTCTTCTGAAATACTTTTAGATTTGGGTAATTACTACTGATATGTATATGCCAAATGATACATGTAATATCTGGAGTTAGTGTTGCCTTATCACAATGCTTGCATTATGGCTTGGGTCCCAGATGGGGTGCCTATCATTGTGGTGTTTACTTACTAGCCCTGTGTTTGTGAGGGCTTTCCAGGAAAGTATGGTGTCCTCCCACAGTCTACACAATCGCTTTCATGCTGGCTGAATGGTCACTCACTCTTTACTTGCTGTGAGTGGTACCAAAGGCAAAATGGGTTCTTCTGCCAAACAGCCATTACCAGGATTAAAAAAAAAAAAAAAGCAGGCGCTGAAAATGAATGGATGAGGCGATGTGAAGTTTAGGTCTACACAATGTAACAGCTCTTTTTACTGCTTTTGGTAAGTGTTAATCATTGCTCTGCTTACTGACTAAAATTAAGTCATTACTTGACAGTTATTAGTGGCAATACAAGGCAGAGATAGATATGATTTTTTTGTTTTCATTTTTTCCAAAAATTTTTATTTTATATGTCATCTTTGAAGTGATTATTATCCCAAAGTACATAGGAAAATACCACAATTTGTGGAAATACAATATATTGTTCAAGAGGATTGTACAAAATGGAAAAATACACAGCTGATATTGTTAGACTCGTTGCATTCTCATATAAAATGAAGGTGTTAAAGGTCACTATTTCATGGACTGGAATTCTGAGTTGCAAAGGTCACAGTCTAATTCACAATCTGTGCTTTAAAGGCTTGAGCAAATGGAGACCTGGCAAGTTCATTAACAGCCTGCAGAGTGAAAGAAAATATGGCAGAGCAACAAGATTTTACAATCCAAGGTGTAATAATAGGAAAAAGTAGTACTTTATCATTCCAGCGTGGTTAGGAGGGAGCTATTTATAGCATAACACGTGGCAAGAGTTAATTTGTCTTATCATTCAGGTGAATCAAACTACAAGATGTATAGAAATAAATGTCTGCAATGTGGATGTGGACCTTGACCCAAATGCAATGCTTACAATTCCAACGCAACAGAACACAATATGCATTTTAGTAAACAGCCAATCGTTTTAGTTTTCCTTTGTTTTTTAAGTTAGAATGAAAAGTACTCTAAATTTTGACACCTGGAAAACTTTCAAAGTGACTGAACTTTGAAACCTCTGATCATGTTAAAGTACACATTTGGCACGGGTATTTCACAACATTTTTAACAATATAACTATTATGGACTAGATGAAAGCCTTTCTGTTATTATCTATTCTGGGGCTTTTCTTGGAAAATATTGTTTAGTTTTTAGATATGTAAACTGATCAATTGCAACATTCATAAATAATCTCCTTAGGGATTAATAAAGTTTTCTGATTCTGTTTCAAATTAGAGATAAATGGGTTTAGAATTTAAATATAGCCAAAGTAAATGACAAATTAAAATCAAGCCTGTTCTATAATTTTCTCAATTAGAGTGTGGTTTTGAAGTTTATGCCAGACAAATCAGGCAAAATTAAGAACCAGTCCTGTTTATACAGATTAGTACTAGTCTAGCAAAAGAAACACTAACACAATTTCCTATGCTCATCAAAAGTTTATGATGTGAAAGGAACATTTAGATTTAGTAAATGGAGATTGAGATGTGGTATGATAGAAGTTGTTAAAATAATAGGGGGACCATATTAGTTGGAAGTTGTTATATTAAAACCAACTCTTACAAAAGATACAGGTGCAAGTTAGACTGGAGGAAGAATTTTACTACTTTAAGAAATGCATACACATGGAACAAGCTACCAAGCTCTGTAGTTGAGGATAGCAACTTGATGGCTGTCAAATCTGAGGACAACTACATTTTAAAGCATTAAGTAAGTAACAGAGTTTTATGACAAGCAATGTTGGGTTTAATGGCCAGTTTTTGTCAAACCCCAAGCAAACACATGTAAATAACACACTAAGAGTGTATTAATTAAAGTTACTAGAATTGTAAAGTACCCACATGTATCCTTGAACCATCATTTCAACCATAAGAGGGGCAAAACATGGAGGTGGTACAAAGCTACAAGTACCTGGGGGTTCACATAAACAACAAACGGGACTTGTCTGGCAACACAGTGGTGTTGTACAACAAGTGTCAGACAAGACAGTATTTGCTAAAGAGATTTGGGTCTTTTGATGTATGCAGCAGCCTGCTGGAAATGTTCTATCAGTCTTAAGTAGCCAGTGTGTTCTTCTACGCCACAGTCTCCTGGGAAAGCAACTTGAGCTCAAAAGAGGCACAATGAATGAACAAACGTCAAGGAAAGTCTGCTCCATTACAGAGCAAACCCTGAGCACACTGGAAGCTATTGTGGAAAATAGGATGGTGGCAAATCCGATGCCATCATAAAAAATGTCCTGTATACCCCCTTCAGGAGGCGCTCACCGAGAAATGATGAAGTCAAATGAATTAACATGAAAATTGACATTCATTAGATGACAAATTGGTTAAATGCGTATCAATAGACTATGCTGAAACAGTTGGTGGTGATGGTGCGGAAGATGAAAACATCAACTTACAATATCCCGTAGAATATCTACAACCATTAACACCGTCCAGTCTTCCACCGGCCGAATTACTGTTGAAAGAAGGATGTTATTGCGTAATTTATGTCTGAGTGATGGGCTATACATTAGGACAAGATTAGTTGTATTCAAAACTGGTCGAACAATTCTGACATGTAAAATTTTAACAGGCGACAAGAAAAGTAATGTAGTACATCTTCCACGGATAACAGACACCAAAGGAGATCTTGATATGCCATTTGTATTAAAACATTTACAGTTTCCAGATAGAATAGCTTTTGCTGTGACAATTAACTAATCACAGGGATAAACATTCAAAAAAGTCGGTTTATTTATTAGAGAGAAAGAAACAATATTCACTCATGGGCAGTTATATGTTGCATTGTCACGATGCAAGTCCAAACACGGAATCAAAATTCAATACGATATTGACGAAAAGTTAATTAAAAAAATTGTTTTTACTGAAGTTTTACAGTAAAAGTGTAAGTTTAAAAAGTGTTAATTTCGATGCCAAACAGAACGAAAACATATAACACAACGAAAGCCTCTAACACAACATAAAACATAATTTTCTTTCAATTTATTATGTTTTACTATGGTTAATTACTCGCTGTAATGTAAAATAGTTAGTTCTATTATGCATATGTAATAATTCCCATGAAAATAACAATCTGTTTAAATTGAACTTCCGCTTCCCCATACGCGAGTGGCAGAGCCGCAAAGTGACTAGTGCATAGCGCCTGCCCGGGGTTGGGGAGCAAAGCGAGCAGGGGGGCAGAGCCCCTTAGTTTTATAAAAGACATTGCTTTTATATTGCAGTTAGGAGTGATTTTGGAAAAGAGGTAGGACTCCGTGTATGCATGTGCTTGGGAGTTTTGCACAAACCTGTGAATAAACTTGAATGAGATTTTTGACAGCTGCTGCAGAAATAAAGCAAATTTTGAAATATATGCAAAAAATTCATAAAGTTTCATTCTTTTCTCAAAATCAGCATATTACAATGGTACTACACAAGAGATGAATACAATACCTAAAGTGCTTTACACCACTTCTTTTTGGTGAAAAAACAAAGCTTTTCCATTATTTTAAACCTGTAAATAATGCCCAATAGTGTGAAGTATAATGCTGCAAAGTGAGAAATTCTGAAAAAAATATCACTCAACTATTTCAATAAAAAGAATAATTAAATACTTGACTCAAAATGATAGAGACTCCTTTTAGAAGTGTTGTTAGAACATGCCTATACAATAATTCAAGTACATTAAAAAATACACTGCCTGGCCAAAAAAAAAGTCGCCACCAAAAAAAAAGGTCACACACTCTAATATTTCGTTGGACCGCCTTTAGCTTTGATTACGGCATGCATTCGCTGTGGCATTGTTTCGATAAGCTTCTGCAATGTCACAAGATTTAGTTCCATCCAGTGTTGCATTAATTTTTCACCAAGATCACAGTCTACAGTAGGCACTAGGCATGATTGGTGCATCACTTCATCTGCCTCTCTTCTTACCCTGATGTGTCCATCACTCTGGAACAGGATAAATCTGGACTCATCAGACCACATGACCTTCTTCCATTGCTCCAGAGTCCAATCTTTATGCTCCTAGCAAATTGAAGCCTTTTCTTCCGGTTTGCCTCACTGATTAGTGGTTTTCTTACGGCTACACAGCTGTTCAGTCCCAATCCCTTGAGTTCCCTTCACATTGTGCATGTGGAAATGCTCTTACCTTCACTATTAAACATAGACCTGAGTTCTACTGTTGTTTTTCTTCGATTTGATTTCACCAAACGTTTAAGTGATCGCAGATCACGATCATTCAGGATTTTTTTCCAGCTACATTTCTTCCTCGAAGACGGTGGGTCCCCACTATCCTTCCAGTTTTTAATAATGCGTTGGACAGTTCTTAACCCAATTTTAGTAGTTTCTGCAATCTCCTTAGATGTTTTCTCTGCTTGATGCATGCCAATGATTTGACCCTTCTCAAACAGACTAACATCTTTTCCACGACCACAAGATGTGTCTTTCGACATGGTTGTTTAAGAAATGAGAAGCAACTCATTGCACCAGTTGGGGTTACGTAAATAACTTGTTGCCAGCTGAAAGATAATTGCCCATGCAGTAATTATCCAATAGGAGGCTCGTACCTATTTGCTTAGTTAAATCCAGGTGCAACTTTTTTTTTGGCCAGGCAGTGTACATTCTTTTTATTTCTTCTGCTTTGCTAAAGTTGTCTAATATGTCTTGAAAGATTATTACTAGCTGGCTGCTCAATTTTTGATTCAAAATGAAGTGACTTATTTTTCCCTATAATTATTTATTGACAGTAGAAAAACTGACAGATTTATTGTTTTCATAAAAGATTTCATTATAGCAATGGGGAAACACCTAAATCATAAATAAAGCCTGAAAAATATTATTGCCAAATTTATATTGCCAAATTATTACAAACTGTACATAGTAAATTACAATGAGGATGCAGGAGCCATTTAAATGTTTCATTATCAAAATATCAGAATTCTCCATTTTTTATAACAGATTTTATTTTTAATACTATTACGAAAACTAACAGACAAATAAGTTTGTGCAACAGAATTCATGCAATAGTTTTCATACGCTTGGAGAGTGGTGACGTGTTCCATGTCTGTTACACAGTACTCCATACATCCATCCATCCTCTTCCGCTAATCCGAGGTCGGGTCGCGGGGGCAGCAGCTTGAGCAGAGATGCCCAGACTTCCCTCTCCCCGGCCACTTCTTCTAGCTCTTCTGGGAGAATCCCAAGGCGTTCCCAGGCCAGCCGGGAGACATAGTCCCTCCAGCGCGTCCTGGGTCTTCCCCGGGGCCTCCTCCCGGTTGGACGTGCCCGGAACACCTCACCAGGGAGGCGTCCAGGAGGCATCCTGATCAGATGCCCGAGCCACCTCATCTGACTCCTCTCGATGTGGAGGAGCAGCGGCTCTACTCTAAGCCCCTCCCGGATGACCGAGCTTCTCACCCTATCTATAAGGGAGAGCCCAGACACCCTGCGGAGGAAACTCATTTCAGCCTCTTGTATTCGCGATCTCATTCTTTCGGTCACTACCCATAGCTCATGACCATAGGTGAGGGTAGGAACATAGATTGACTGGTACTGAAAATTGAGAGCTTTGCCTTACGGCTCAGCTCCTTTTTCACCACGACAGACCGATGCAGAGCCCGCCTGTCGATCTCACGCTCCATTCTTCCCTCATTCGTGAACAAGACCCCGAGATACTTGAACTCCTCCACTTGGGGCAGGATCTCGCTCCCAACCCTGAGAGGGCACTCCACCCTTTTCCGGCTGAGGACCATGGTCTCGGATTTGGAGGTGCTGATTCCCATCCCAGCCGCTTAGCCTACTCCATACACTTGATAAATTTGAACTTAAAAATATATATACAGTATGTGCTGAATAACATTTGTGCTGAAAAATCAGAAAAACTGATTTAGAAAAACATCACTTTTGATGCATAAGTCATTTAAAACTGCTCCACATTGTGTAATGTTTAGAGGATGTTCATCTACCCATTCATTCATTCATTTATCCATCCATTCATTTTCTTAACCCAAATTTTTCATTACAATGTGTCAAAGGTTTCTACAGCCCCTTGGGTAAATTTGTTGATGTATTTAAAACTTCTGCTACCCTTGCAGCAAAGGGCCACATATATCCACATTTCTTAGCACAACAATGTACTGTATGTAGTTTCCAAACATGAAATAAAAAAGAAAAATAAAACCGGCAAAGGGGTATTTTGAACTGGAAACTTCAGTTTGGTTTAATATTTACTAGCCCCATAAACTCTGAATCACTCCATAATTACAGAATAAATAAGCAGAAAAAAAATTATATATACTGTATACTGACCAGGTAGACAGACAATACAAAACCTAGTACTTTGCCCCAGCCAGGCTGCCCCATTTAACTGGCACAAGAAAAAATAACAGGAAAAATGTATACAACACAAAATAAAGACAGCTCTTATTAGCCTGCTAGGTCTTTGGCAAAAGCTCTGCCAGCAGGAACTCTGTCTTTGCTGAGGCAAGGGTCAAAATGAGACACCACCTTCCGAGGACTGCTTACTTTTATAGCAAAACAGAAGGGGTGGAACCCAATCTGAGTGCTGTAGGCGGGGCTACGCAGCATTCGTGGGTATGTGGATGAAAGAGAAGGTACAGTTAGCAACAACATCCCCTCTTGACCAGGAAAGTATCACTTACCTCAGCAGAGTCAGAAAGGTGATTCCCCAATAGCATGTTTTTTTTTAATATATATATATTACAGTATATATTATATATATAAATATATATATATATATATATATATATATATATATATATATATATATATATATATATATATATATATATATATATATATATTGCAGGCACTCTGCTTCTTTTCTTTAATGTAAATTGGGAAAATGAAAATGTTAAAAAGGTAATGAGGTATTAACAGTTCAAATAACCACCATTTAATGCATTTACTGTAGTCAATTGACATATGAACCATTATGTTATAGCGAGCCAAATCCCAATGCTATTACACTACATCTCACGGAAAAAAAATTTGGTCTGAAGCCCTTGAACCACCTGGGTCATAACTGCATTAATATAGGCTGTCTCTGTTAATCCTAGTATAAGCCAGATGATGCTTACAATTACTTTGAAGAGGGTGGGATATTAGAGACTGGGAACGGGCATCTCTTGACAAAGTGGGTAACTCAGAAAATGGAACTTAAGACCCTGAGTGGCACATCTTAACTGAACATGGTGACTGGGGGGAACTACGACATGAGCAGTACAGTTGGTGGAAAGCTGCTTTGGAAAACTGATTTAGCAAAACATGTAAGAATCGCCTACAGGAAATGATTTTCCCCAAACAGCAAGAAACATACTGGTGCAAAATTATGTATATACTTTAAGTACTAAAGTATTATAATCCATCCATTTTCCAACCCACTGAATCCGAACACAGGGTCACGGGGGTCTGCCAGAGCCAATCCCAGCCAACACAGGGCACAAGGCAGGAACCAATCCCGGGCAGGGTGCCAACCCACTGCAGAAAGTATTATAATACATTTAAAAACTTGAGCACAAGCAAAAGAGATATTTAACTAATGTTATGGTAGAACATCATATGTATTGTGCATGCTGCTAATAGGTCATAGTTCTATAGCTTCATAGGGTCAATATTGTCACAGGTACAGGGGAATTATTACGTGCACTAGTAAGGTAGTAATATTCACTAATCATGGTGCCGGAGGGGTGGAGACAAGCGCTGACCTATCTGAGAATGCTATGGAATGTTATTTTACAAAAAATGAAAGAAGTAGTGAAAAATTACCAACAGCCTTTTAGTTCTCAGACTTTTTATACAATTATTTTTTTGTTTTATTAACATGGTTGGTTTTATATCATGGCATTAAAAAAATCAATAATCAAGTTTAACTGGCAGAGGTCAAATCTGACTATCAATTGGCATAAAACTTGAATGAGTTATATTCAAGATTTGATAAACAGGATTTTGCTTCAGAAGTAAGTCCACAAAAGAACAGACTGAGGACTGGAGCCAAGAGTCAGACCATCTTTGACTAGAAGGATGTTAGAAAGGTTATCTAACAAACAAATATCAAAAGCGCTTGGGTCCAGGCAGAATAATTGGCCATCTGCTTCACTACTACTGTATATAGAGGAGCTCTCTCCAGTATTCCAATCCATATCTGAAATGTCCTTGGATTCACAGTAAGTGTCCAGCCTCTGGAAACAGGCAATTTGTATTCCATTGGCAAAAACTGCACACCACAAAACATTAAGTGACTTTAGACCAGTGGCATTAACTTCTCATATTATGTAATCCTTTGAGAAGTTAATTAAGAGACAACTACTTAAAAAATTGAGGATCTTCTGGACCCTTACCGATTTGCATACAGAGCAAAGAGAGGCATGGCGGACACCACAGCAACACTTTAGAATTTACTATGTGAGCACTTGGAAGGTTCAAAAAACCATACAAGATTGCTATGTATAGACATTTTGTCAGTTTTTAGCATGATCCAGACCCACATTTTTGTTGATTGCTCATTTCTGTTTGGACTCTAACTTGGCGAGGTGGATTGTGGACTTTTTAACAGAACACAAAGAGTGAGTGTCAATAGCTATTTCTCTGATAGCCTAAGTACATCTGTTGGTATGCCGCAAGGATGCTATCTATCTCCTCTTTTGTTTATGTTACATAAAAAAGACATCAGGTGTAGACATATCTTGAAAGTTGCAGATGACTCTGTCATTGTGAGTCTTTTACAAGATAAGGAAGATAGCTGAGGATCTATTGATTAGTTTGTACAATGGTGTGATCACTCCAATTCACAACTAAATATTTTTGAGACAAAAGATATAGTGGTAGATTTCAGGATATCACCACCATCCACTGTCTCAGTTTTAATTAAAGGGAGACAGTGGAGATGGTAGAGCAATGTAAATATCTGGGGATTATCATTCATAACAAACTAAACTTCAATCTTAACCCAGAGAAAATTTGTAAAAAGAGGCAGTCACAACTTTTCTTTCTTAGGAAACTCAGTTGTTTTAAAGTGGACAAAACCATAACACTTTTTTTATAAGTCTGTTATTGAATCCATTGTTACATTTACTATTATCTGTTGGTTTGGCAACCACAGATTGTTACAGATTGTAAACCATCTTAACAACATTATAAAAATTAGCAGAAAAATTATTAGTTACAGCAGACCTCTATCACTGAAATTTATTGTAAACAGGTTAGAAAGAAAAGCAACTCAATTCTGTCAAACAGTAGCCCCATCCTCCTTTTTTTACTTCTTTATATTCCTTGCTTTGTACCCCAATAAGTACTAGTCATCTCCAATACTATATACAATACTAACAACTCAATTGTGCTTCACTCACTCAGAATATGGAACCAATCTAAGAAATATTTTAAGACAGAGAAGTTTTATCTGTGGCATCTCTGCATAATAACCACCTTTTTCCACCCTCTTAAACGTACCTAGTTTTAATGTCTGGAAAACATTCGGAATTAAATCACTTAGAGATCTGTACAACGTCTTTGCATCCTACGAACAGTTACACTCCAAATGTAACTTTGCAGCAACACATTTTTTTCACGACCTTCAAATTAGAAACTTTATTAATTTTCCTTACCTCCCACGTACCACTATTCCGGAAAAAATATTGATCTCTCTTGAAGACTCAAGTCAACATTTCTGTAAAATATAAAAACATTTTGAAGCCCCTTCCTTTCAAAGATCCCAGAGTACAGTGGGAAAAGGATCTCTCACTCAACACCTCAGAAAAGTAGTGGAAGGTAGCAATGTACAGAATTCACTCGAGCTCCATATGTGTAAAGCATACAATTATTCAACTTTAAATTATATATTGAGCACATCTGTCTCGTTTAATATTGTCCAAAATGTTTCCAGTGCAAGATCCAATCTGCGAACATTGCAGTCAAGTTCTAGCCTCATTGAGCCATAGGTTTTGGGTGTACACCAAATTAACATCATTCTGGACCAAAATCTTTAAATGCCTTTCAAACAGCCTTGATGTCACAATCCCTCCTAACCCAGTAACAGCTGTGTTTGGTGTACTTCCAGAGGGGCTTAAAGTGGAGAAGGACAAACAAACTGTAATTGCCTTTACTACACTATTGATGTATATTTTGCTCAATTGGAAGAATCCTAACTCATCTATTTTAAGTCAGTGGGTAACTGATGTTATATATTATCTGAAATTGGAAAAATTCAAATTCTCACTTAGAGAATCTGTACAAAACTTTTTCAAAACCTGGCAGAATCTAATCAATAACATTTTACAATAAGCATTATGCTGTTTTTTATTCTATTTATTTTTATTCATTTATTAATTTACTCTTTTGGCCTAGCTCTATTTCTCTTGGGTTTTGTTAAACTTGACTTGCTTGTATGGAATGTTTTTTGATTTTAATAAAATCAATAAAATGTTAAAAAAAAAGAGGCAGTCACAATTTTTCTTTCTTAGGAAACTCAATTGTTTTAAAGTGGACAAAACCATAATAACACTTTTTTTACAAGTCTGTTATTGAATCCATTGTTACATTTGCTTTTATCTGTTGGTTTGGCAACCACAGCAATAAGAACATAAACCATCTTAACAACATTATAAAAATTAGCAAAAAAATTATTAGTTACAGCAGACCTCTATCACTGAAATTTATTGCAAACAGGTTAGAAAGAAAAGCAACTTAAATCTGTCAGACAGTAGCCATCCTCTTTTCTCTAAATTCCAGCTCTTGCCATCAGGATGCAGATTTAGGTTTCCAAAGGTAAAGAGCAACAGGTATCAGAACTCCTTTATTCCAAGGGCTATACGCATTTTAAATTCTGTTACTAGTAGGGATGCTGCCAAATATTAAATTCCATATTATTGTTTTCTGTACTGTTGAAAATAATTATTCTTATTTGTTCTAATCTTGAGTGTTTATGCAACAACATTGGTTGTCAAATGCTGTGTCTTTGTTTGTCTATGGGATCTCTGTAACAAACTTCCTGTTTTTGTACTTTCCTGCTCCAAACAAATTTACCTTTAGGATAATAAAGTCTACCCAACCTAATTTGAGTACAACTTTACCTGCAGAAATTTCCTCTCCTTCCAACAACACTTTATGTCCGCCACATGGAAGGTGTTTCTAAGATTAATGTCAATGGGGAAACAGTAATAGTAATACCACAATAAGTGCAAGATTATTCTTGTGTGCTGGATGTCCTACAAACTCGATGTGCTACTATACACATAAGGTTTAACACAGAATCCTCAGCAAATGATGTTGTAGAGGATCCCCTATTCTCATAACAAGCACTTTTTTTGTAACAAAGTGGCATACAATCAGCACAGGGGACCAACAGCCTCAAAACATACAACATGTATCTCAGACAATGGCATATGAACTAACCCTGAATGCGACACCGGTCCATTGCCAAGAACACATAGGCACACATCTAAACTTCTGCATAATGAATCAGTTTAAAGATATGCAGCAATCTATCATGCATACATAGAGTACCTGAAGAAAAGTTGTGCACACAGTGAGAATATGCAAACTCGACACAGACAGTGACAAAACTAAGGAACAGATCTATATCCCTGAAGTCATGAGACACATTGTACCAACTACTGCACTACCATGCTCCTATAACTCACTTAATATTTTTATTCTATATGTCCTTATCCTCAAAACATTCTTCTAGTGGCTTTGAATATAATTATTAACATTAGGAAGACCTAGTTAATCATTCATAATGTTTGTAAATGTATCTATAAATTTTTGCTGATACGCATGTTCTATTGGTGGCTCTGGAATTTTTTATAGCCTCTCAACGTAATGCAGACCTTCATGTCTTCGCAATTCTTGAACATTAAGGAGTGAAGACAAAATAATTTACTTCCCCTAACTTCACTTTAACTCCACAGGAATTATGATAGCATAATTAAAATAGACTGAGAAGTAGGGACAAGTAGAATCACTGTATTCATTGTCTGAAATTGACATGGTGTGTCAATACCATATTATAACCACTTCAAGAAATTCCACAAGCTTTTAGAATTACATATAAGGCCAAGCCCTGCTAACAATGAAATGTTGGGGGGAAAATCAGATAACGCATATTCAATAAAAAATAAACCCTTGGGGCTAATAGTCATTAGGAATACATATATTAAAAAATACCTGTAACACATAAGGTTGCAGGCTATTCTTGCCCCATGTGTGGACAAGCTACATTGTCAAATGATGCAGGCTAGTATCCATGGTTTTGAAAGAAATAAACAAAGCTCTGAGATGGTTTTTGCTATAGGTGATGGTAGTTAACCCCCAATCCACTATAAACTCACATGCCAAGAATTAACATGATAAAGGTAGCAGTGTAACCCAACCATTAGATACAAAAGCACCAGGGATGGGAAAGGAACACTGTCCAGGAGGTGTTCATAGTAGACCTGTTTCTCCTCCTCTCTATTAAGAGCTAGAGGAGCAAGTTTGAGAACTTTGTTCAGGTGCTTCATTGGGAAGTATGCAGAGCAATCCCACTGGAAAGAATCCCCAAATAGATCCAAAACATGGAGAGAATTTTTTAATTTAAACTGGGAATGCATGGGAATTCCCCACCTAGAGCTGGAGACTGCTAGTAAACCTGGTGAAATCCGATCTGATCGACTCATTTTGTTACTATGGCAACCTTTATCAGGAAGTGTACAGAAAATGAAGTGAGATCAAATGAGAATATCAACAATTATATGCATATATATTGATTAAAACTGTTGATATATGTTGTGGAACATGATCCGGACAAAGACAGGTAGACACGTTTGAATCACCCCATACACGTTTATTTACAATCACCATATTTACAGTTCAGTGCTCCTCAGTCCCCAAGTCCCCAAAGTCCTGGCCAACACACAATGCCTTCTCTCTCTTCAGGCCACCTCCTTGCCTCCTACCAGACCTCATCCTTCTTCCACCCGACTCCAGTCCTGAATGAAGGGAGGCAGCCCCTTTTATCCTCACCCGGATGTGCTCCAGGTGCTTCCCAGCAATCTTCCACCAGCACTCCCCAGTGTGGCAGAAGTGCCGGCTGCGTACCCGGAAGCACTCCGGGTGTCTCTGATCCTCTTCCCCCCAGCACTTCCGGGTGTGACAGAAGTGCTGAGGTCCAGGGCTCCCAAGGCATCCGGGCGCCCCCTGGTGGTGACCACAGGCCCCTACAGGGATGAGCTTCCATGCTCTGTACCCGTGGTCCCCATAGCCGCCAGGGCGGTCGCCTCCATGTGATCTGGAGAAGGCATAAGCCCTCTTCTGGTCCTCCGGGGCATCCCGGCTGGGTCACCCCCACCCAGCCACCTGCGACAATGTTTTTGCACTTCTTTACACGTGTAACATTACCTGTATCTGTGTGGTGACCCTTAAACTGTCTTCTTATTTCAATTGAGAAAATAAAAAAATGCTTTTATAATCTCTGCTTATTTGGGAGAAGTCATGACTGAAAGACATAATACTCATATTATAAGTCTATATATCATTACTAAATACATTATTGACAAAGAAGTGCCTGAAATTGAAGTGTACCAAAAGAAAGCAGTGAAGAAGCTACATGATGTTAAAGCAAGAAAAATGAATTATGGTCTGAACAAGGCATGACAAATATAGGTAAGCTATAATGTTTTTCTTTTAATTGCTAAATAACTCATTTTTTTCCTTTTCAGTGGAATACATTTAGAAATACTTTAACTGTTTCCTAAAGAAAGGGCAAAAGCACATTACAATATCAGAAGTAGCTCAGATGAAATTGCTCCTATGAAGTTTCATATGAGGCAGGTTTGGACTGACAGCCCTGCTGGTATGGGTGTAAGGTCCATTACCCAGCCTGGAGGCCATTATAATGGAAGGATAGAAAAGGCGAATACCTCCCCAGGACAATGTGTTCTCCCAGTATAGTGAGTAGCAACATCCTTCAGGTATGGCTCCTGTTTTGGGATGTGCAGGGCTGCACAGGAGTTGTAGTTCTGATGGTCTGCCCTGCTGAGTTTTTTTGGTGTCGCTGGAGGGAAGTGCAGAGGGCAGGCACTCCAAAGTGGTGAAGGTGTTACCTGGCACTGAAGTGCCTCCTAGCTAAGATACTGATGTGCTGGAATCACTTCCAGGTTAGCTTAAAAAGGAGCCTTCTTGCTCTGCCAGACAATTTGGAATCAGGGAAAAAACACACAAGTGGTGTTAAGTGCGGTTGTGTCTGGGGATTAGAGTTTTTAGATGCCCCCATACAGGCAACAACAGTCTATATGGTGTGCTTGCTCTCTGTTGTGGTTGGGGTGGCTAAAGTGTTTCATTGAAAGAGATCTCTTAAGCCATAGTAAATTCTGCTTCAAAAATGCAGCCAATTTGCACCAAACTGTCTAATTTGTGAATGACAAAGAATATACAGCGGAATTACAGTGCTTGTTGCAAGCCTTCATATTTATTTATGGAATTAAACCTCCCTTTTTCAAAAATGTTTAGACATTATGTAAATACAAACATTTATGACAGGTTTTCCAAATGTTACAAAAAACAATTGTATACTCATTCAGAAACTCTAGTTTAAACTAAAAACATGGTCGAATCAAACAATGTGTTCAAGCTGGCGTTGCAATAATATTTTGGCTAATAGGAGAATGGCTACAATGAATGCCTTCATCGAATTAATTGTGTAGATAGGGTCTGCAAGGACGCCGGAAAGTATAATTTAAGTGACTCCCAGTGATCTGCATCAGGGATATTGCAAATGCTTATTATCGAGTTGCTAGTCATTTCAAAAACATATGTAAAAGCTTGTCTTAAAGTAGATTTCAAATTCCAACGCAGAACTGTATCAGGGATGAAACACACATCAGGAAAAACAAAGGTTAAAACCCAGATGTAATCAACATAAAGTTACATAAAGTTTTTCATGAAATTCTCAAAGATGGACTTGCCTTGTTCTCTCCAGTCTCTCTGGTTACATAGTTGAAAATTTAAGCTTTAGTTCTCTGAAAGGCAGAACTAGCTATGACACTGTGTGTATACAAATCATTTCATTTTTCATATACAAAAAACCCAGGAATTTACTTGAAAAATGTGTCATAAAACTGAAACTTGTGTCCATCCTGAAGAAAAGGGTGGCCTTTTGTTCTCACAAACTTCCATGATGAGAAAAAAAGGAAAAAAAAAGAAACAAACAATATTTGAGATCAGTGCAGGAACATAACCTCTACTATTTGAAAGCAAAGGAAATTTCATATACAACATTGCTATATGATTTATACCCCAAACAGCGGAAATACTCCTATTGCAACACTGGGATTTCTTGTTCAAACTGAAAGGTAGAGCTCACCCATCCACCAGTACAATTTCCAAGAGACAAGTTATGTTTTTCCAACTTTCTCAATCACATAATAATATTGTTCAATTCTTCTTCTTCTTAATCTTCCTAAATGTCATAGACTGTTCTGTTTTCACAAGAGAAAATAAACATGAATGAATATAACTGTACAGTAAATGTGTCTTAAATTGTGCTGAAATGTTATATTGAGACAAAGCTTCATGGTGGTAACTGGATAACTGCTGTGCATTGATAATTACTGGTTATGAATTCTTCCAGTATTACTGGTAAATGTGTGGTCCTAAGTGTTACACATTTTGCACACCTTGAAAAGGAACGTTGCTTCAGCATTGGCCTCCATTGAAAATAATGACTGCAGCTTATTCTGCTTCTTAATAAAGATAGCCAAGAATTAATTTGCATCTGCCAACTCTTGACAGCTGTGAGGATCTTTAAGTACACAGTACAATTCATAGTTTTATACTGTAAAAAGTCCTTTTCTGACACCCAGACACTTACCTTAAATCTGCAGTCACTGTAAGTTTGCCCCATGATCTAATTTAGTTGCATCTGTTTTTTAAATTGCCCCTTTTAAAAATGTTTAGACTGGAAACATGACAAATGTCTTTCCAAGTTTTTTTTTTTGGGGGGGGTGGATAGTGATTAATCTCTAATCTTTATAAAGAACGTATAGTATAGATATGTCTCAAACAAAAATTAGTTTGTAATATTGCATATCTGTCCATCCATTTATAGAACCTGGTTAATTACACTTTAAGAACACAAGGAACATTAGGGCGTGAGATAGGAACCACCCATGGATGGGCTGGCCACTCCATCACACGCCATACTCATTCACACAGACATACTCTTTTAGACTAGGCCAATTTAAACTTGCCAATTAACCTAACAAGCTTGTCTGTTGGGTGTTAGCAATACCTAGAAAAAAAAACATCTCACACCGACTATATTTGTATGTGAAAGAATCGCCCATATTTAACACTATACAAAATATTCAAACACCACCTGTAAATGGAGAGTCAAATATGAACAGAGAATGTTAACTCTAAACACTACTGCAGGCAGTATTTTACCTCTTACTAGCCATATGGAGAGACTTAGTCTAATTTCACCAAATAAGTCTTTACACAAAAAATGAACAGTGTGATTTTTCTTTTTGACATTTATTGTTTTTAAACATTGGTTCTAAGATGGGCTATTTTATCACTGCATTTTTATTTCTCTTTTAAACATATCATAGTTGCCCATGACTTTGTTTGTGTACTTAACAAACCTTCTCAAAAAATAACCTTATGCCTGCTTCTTGCATTCCTTGTTAACTCTATTTTAAGACCATCATTGCTTCCATCCGTTTTTTAATACACTTATGGGTTTAAGACATTCTGCACACTATTTCATTATATTGTGCAAATACTGCTTAGAATAATTTTCTAAACTAATAAAGCTGGCCAAATGCTTTACCAGTTTGCCAAATGATCTTATTACCATATTAATGTATGCTCAGTTCTTTCTGGCAGTAGATTATGCACACAGGACACGCAAAGTATTGTATGCTACCACCACTCGAGGGACTCAAGACTGCATTGCACTGCAGTTTAGGAACTCTGAGGTGGTCCATTTATTTTCAACAAAAAGGAAGGCTGAACTCTATATACAGTAATCTCTCATATTTCTATAAATCAAACCAATTCAAACTGCTAATGTGCTACCAATATTATTTCCAAATACAGCACGGGCAAGTTCCCATTAAAAAGTATGACTTGTTTATATGTGAATTTAAGGAAACCAAAATGACCTTTGTCCCCTTCCTCTTATAAGTTTTGTGTGGTATATGTAACAGGTGCCAACATAATTCTTCCTGACTTAAAAATGTGTACAGTATTACTGAAAACTTTAGCTGTCCTGCAGTCACTTTTATTCCTCCTCCATTCTCAGACAGTACAAGACCACCAGCACTCACACATTTAGATTCAACGACAGTTTTATTCTCAGGTCATAGGGTTACTCAGCAGCCCCTCATAAAAACTACTGAATGAGTGTATATCATCTCATGTGTGTTCTTTTTATTTAATGAATGGGGTGTTGCATTTATGGTCTGTGTCCTGTTCATTGTCTGTTTTTTGTATTATGCTATTATCACTAGTTTGTGAAGGACATGGAAGTATTATTATTGTTGCTGTGTATACATGTCAGTAAACTTGAACTTGATGTCTAAAAAATGAATAAAGTCTTAAATACTTTGAAACACAACAGAACCATAGATATAAAAATGGATCAGCATAATTCAAAAGATGAATTTTAACCAACCATAATTTCGTCATTGCATTTCAGTCTACAAATAAAGCTCTGCACAAAGCAGGCTATGGCATGTCTAATGATTATCTTAGTCTTCAAAGTCAAAAAGGAGGAGTGTCATTTGAGAATTCCAGGAGCTGTATAACTAGTGCTGCCTCTGAGCACAAAGTGTACAGCCAGCCAGATGACAACCTACATTGCGTAGAGGAATGTGAAGTACTGTATAACACAGGAAAAGAACATTATTGGCAGAATTTCAGATTTCCATGTGATTGCTTTATAAATGATCATTATTTCCGAGAGGGCTGACTGCTGTCTTTTTAAGAGCATGACAGATTGCATTTCACAAATCATTACACAATATATTTAAGAGACCATACATTTTAATAAAACAAGTGTTGTTGATGAGTACCCCTGTTACTAGTAAAATAATATTAACTTTCCTTTCATGTTTAAACAACTAAAAAGAAACAGTAAGAAATGCAACCAAGATAACAAACCAATAAAGTATTATGTGTACTTTATAGTCATTCAAACATCTGACTGAAGAATAAAAGCCAAACTGTAAACGTTTCATTACCTCATAGCAGCATGTTTTATAACTCTTGAGATAATGATAATTCACAGACAGAATTAATGGCAAAGTAAAATGAAATTTCAACATATTACAACTACAATAATGAATGATAAATGCAGCATGTGGATTTTTTTAAGTTAGGATAAAACATTGCATACACCATTTTATTGCTGAGGTCATTTCATCCCACAGGTTAAAAACTATTCAACACTGATTTGTTCCTTACAGGTTTTAGAACACGATTACATATAGAAAATTTAACAGAACAGGATGCAGAGGACAGAAAGATATGGAAGAAGATGATCCGCTGTGGCAACCCCTAACGGGAGCAGCCGAAAGAAGATTACATATTGAAAAAGGCAATACCATTCAAACTCCATCCCACTTCCTGCTTTTGTGAAAATAACCTGTATGTTAGTTAGTATGTCTGATATAGCGACTTTACATGTCAGTCTTAGGTTGTTGTTTTTAATTTTTATCTTCCCTTGTTGTTGTCCAACCTTAATTACACACTAAAACAAAGAGAAAAAGTACTACAAAAAGCTTTATTTACACAGTTTAAATAACATATACCTCACAATCATTTTTAATTATTATTGAAACTACAAGTAATAATAAAAGGTTGCATTTTAAATAAAAACAATTTAAAAAACACCAGTGCATGTTTTGTTTTTAGAAATGTTAGCAATAAAAAATAAAATTTGTCATAAAATGGCTTTTTTGTTCTGTATATAACACAAATAACTACAGGAAAGGGGGAACACCTCCACTCATTAATACAAGAACACAACTCGAATAATATGTAGTAGTCAGAAGTGCTTTGTGGACATTTGAATTTTTTCAGCAGTCCTTGGTCTGAACCATGGATATGAAGAAGTTGCAGAAGGAGGTCCAAGAGCCACTGCAGTACTCCTCGGCCAGCTTCTTTTGATCGATTTCTTCGGTGCAGTGTGAACTGGGTGTCGCCCCTGCGTCAATGGCTTTCATGGATAGGTCTGCTGATGGTACTGGTTTCTGGACCTCTGTTGACTCTGTGGTCATTTTAAAGTGGGACTCTTGAGGTGCTTTCTTGCATAATGGGACCTTGAGGACAGATGAGGCGTCCTTGCACAGGTTCTTCTGTTTTTTTAAAGCCCGTGACATTTGCTTCCAGTATGATTTCCGATCCGATGCGTACTGTGAACATGCAGCCGGATTCCCGGTGTATGTGCACGTATATCTGTCCCCTCCCTTTTCACAGCTCACGTGCAAGGAATACGGGGTCCCCTCGGTCGCCCGCCAGCTGCACTGTTCTTTGTCTTTTTTGGAGAACTTGCCTTCCATCGCCGCTTTGCCGCCCTTGGCAGGTTTCTCGGCTGGTGCCTCCTTGCGCGCATCGGTTTGCTCTTTGTCCTTCCCCTCCTTCTTACGCTTCTTTTCGCCCTCCTGCTTTTGACACTCGACCACGAGGAGCAGCTGCGAGACGCAGGCGAGGACCAGGATCACGGCGATGCTTTTCATTAACATGACTGCCTTGGCGTTAATCAGCTTAGTACGGCAACCTTTTTCTTAAAAAAAAAATGTTAAAAAAAATTGTGAATTTCCCCTTGGGATTAATAAAGTATCTATCTATCTATAACACTGAGATCCTTCAGTAAAGGTTTAAAGACAGACAAGACAAGACAGATCATTTCAAATACTGTGTGGTCACTGGTCTCTGCACAGCGGTTCATATTTATGTACAGACTGGATCATTTACACAAATGGCAATGTACTGGCAACCGTATATGTACATTTCAATATTTTGTGTCTTGGTTAACGAGTATTTATTGAGCGTCTATTTCATACTGAAAGCGATTAAAAAGATTATTATTTTTAAACAATATTTTACCTAGTTGTAGATATTTTATTACATTTAGAGCACAGGCAGAATCAATTACTTGATCAGGCAGCAACTGCATCACAGGTTTTAAAATATTGTTTTAGCCTCCACATTATATACACTGTGTCTGAACTGTTCATCTGTCGAAGTCTTACTAAAATGTGTAGAGCGAGAGAGAGAGAGAGAAAGATAAATATGTATAGTATATATATTTCTATAAAAAAAATATATACAGTACGTATATATATAGAGAGAGAGAGAATACAGAGCGAGAGATTAGTTATATATATACACACACACATAAAGTATATAGATTTATTGTATTGTCTGCTGCCTCCACGTATCCAAATGTGTTAGTTTATAAGTATTAAGATTTGATATGTACAGTACCCTATATGATTTGTATTTGAATACATTTAAAAATCAGTCCACGTACACTAGAATGCACCTGCATCTTATGTAAATACAGCACATGATATCACTGTGAAATTCCACGTGAACTTACATGTTCATATTATGCACAACATAGCAAATAGCATATATTTCTTACATTAGCATAAAAAGACATTTCAATAGTTGGTAAATAAACCTCCTAACGTCCTAAACTCCTCTTGAATGAGTGAGATGCACGTGCGTAGTAAATGATAAAAGCGCGCTTTCGGCTCTGTAATGACGGCGCTTTGGTTGGTTTCCTTGTCAGTCTCATTCATGGGCTACTGCTACACCTTTTTTTCTTGGCTGCTACGGTTTTTCATAATTTCACAGTTTCACAAAACCCCGTTGAAAAAGAAATAAAGGATGAACACGGAGTGCCTACCTGTGCGCCTGAGCTGTGCGTGAGGTGGTCCGATACCCCAGGGACGCGCCTCGCCTCCATTTATAGTCGCTGTCCCGCCTACTAGCCGGTCGGCCGATATTACACCACAGGCGGGAGAGCGTGGCTGCGCGCTCGTTTCATTCCTTTGCTAACAGCTCACCGCCCGGCAGCGCTTTCTTGGAGCCGCCAGAACAAGTACAGTCCCATTGGACGTAAAGGGTTTCCCTTTGTCACCAAGCCAGAAAGAAGTGTAAAGAAGAGAGGGCGTGTATTGAGGGAAGAAGTAAAAGAGAGTAAGGGGCTGGAGGATGCTCTGTGTGTTAATCATTTTCTAACGTAAGAGTCTTAAGCCCATCTAATCCATTTGTTAAAAAGTATATCCATTTACGTACTTTTAAAAATAACAAATTGAGTTTTGTTGCTTTTTACCATGATGTGGTTTTTATATTCGCTGTTATTTGCCTGTACATAATAGTTGCAGTGCAAGACGTTTTGACGTTGTGGAAAGGATGTTATTATTACATTAATAATAATGATAATAATTATCCATACCTTTCTTGGGTTTCGCGGAACAAGAATAGTAGAAAGTAATCCATGTCAGTGTTCTGTTTTTAACTTAATTTCAAAGCACTTGTTTGGTACGTTTATAAGCAGCTTGGGGTATCTATAAAAAGTTGAAAACTGACTATTTAAATTATAATACAGTATTTAAAATACTCTTATATTTCAAAATAAAAACTGTCCACTTCTGGCTATCTTAGTGACCCCATCTCGAATTAGCATTTTTTTTTAGCAGGCCAAACTAAAACATTTCTTAAGTCTTTATTCACTGGCTGTACACCCTACCTTTGTTTTTCCGTCCAGAGGTGCATATTGCCTCCAAAAAATGATCAGCTTTGAATACTCAAATGCCAAAAGATAATTTGCTCCCTGTTTTTGATTTTTTTTTTGATATTGTGAGAACATGGACCTTTGCTTGAAGGTTTTTTTTTCAAGGCATCTGGAAGATTGCTTTTGTATTCATACTTCTAAAAATGCTTTGTTTTTGCTTGTTTCCTTATATCCCTCTGTTAATTTTTGATCCAATCCCTTTAAAAAGATTCCCGAAAGTAAAAATGCTTTTGATTTAGAAATATTGCTTCCTGTGTGTAAACTCTTTGTTTTCTATAGTGTGACCTTCCTAACCAGCACTCATATCACCTGCACTTCAGCACAGGTAAGCCAAGCATGTTTGGGCCTGGCCGGCACTTGAATGGGGGGGACCAACCAGGAAAGCTTGGGTTGCTGATGGAAGAGCTGCTGGTGAGGCCAGGAGACTGCGGTTACCCTGTGGTCTGTGTGTGGATCCTAACGCCCTAGTGTAGTGACCGAACAATGCTGTAAAAATGATGCCTTCCTTCAAATGAGACATAAATCCTGACTCTCTGTGGTCACAAAAGATCATTCAAAAAAATTCTGGCTAAATTGCCCATTATGGCCTTGTCTGTTTTGACCCCCTAATCATTCCTGGTCTTTCTCTCACCCCTTCACTACCTAATAGTGGCACAAGAATGGCTACTGTCACTTCAACCAGGTGTATGCTGCACTTTGGAGATTGTTGAAGTGCTTCTCCATTGTCTATGTAAATCACTTTAATTAGCTAGAAAATCACTGTATACATGTAAGTAATTACTATGTATTATTACAGCTCAAACACTTCTACTTTGTTTTTAAAATAACTTCTCCAACTCCACATCACAGGAGTAAGTGCATTCTCTTAGTCTCCCGCTACAAGAGAAAAACCCCTTTACAACATTTAAGCAAAAAACTCAAAACGTGCAGCTTTGAGAGAACACAAATAGGAAAAAGGCAACTATAGCAAGACATTCTTAATTCAGTTTAGGGTCACTTTAGTTTATCCTGGGAGAATCAGACACATAGCAGGAATCAGCCTTGGTAATGTGTATACCCAAATGTAGAATAATTAATTAACCTAAATGGCACATTTTTCTAATGTGGAAGGAGAAGTGAAGTACCAGAGTATATGTGTCTTTTATTGCATTATTGCCTGATTCTGCTGAGATTGTTCAATACAGCATTTTGGAGAACCTGAGTCTATGTGCATTAAGTAAATGAAGTGGATGTGTTATTTTGTGTTTTATTTTGCTCAATGGTAGGCCAGTAAAAGTTTGCACAGAATATAGAAGAAACTTTCTCATTACTCCCCAAAACAATTCAGTCACCCTTCATTTTACTTAGTACCTTTCTGTAATGCACAGTATTCCAGCTACATTACAGCTGTTTACATATGTATTTTTTACAGTTAGAATTCAAACAGAGATGACTTCCTCAGGGTCAAACAATGTATCAGTGATGAGGACTGAACCTGTAAATGTCTGACTTATACTTCAGCAATTAGATTACCTCTAGGCTAAGCTTTGGTTTCAGATGACCCAGTAATTAAAAAAAAGTAAGAATGAATGAATGAATGCATGCATGCACTGTTATTGAATCCTACAGGCTGTGCAGCACTCTTTGTGGGGCCTACAGAAGAGTGAGGTGAATTGAATCTCAGTACATTAATTTTCAGAATGAGTACTATCTAAGGTTTTCAGAATAGCTCAACATTTTGAAAAGCAATCAAATACCTCAGTGAAACAGAGCAGAGACTCAAAGCAAGCAGGGCAATTAAAGCATCTGGGCAGTATCGCACAGCAAGCAAGCAGGCAAAAACAAACCAGGAATATGTTTATGGACATTTTGTTAGCATTCATGTTCATGATATTTTTAGAGACTCTACTAAATATTAACTTAAAAAAAACATTGAAAGAAGTAATTTGCGTTTTTTTATCTTACCTGGCGATGATTTCAGTTCCAAATGTGAAGAATTGGTAGGGGAAAAAATGTCAAGGTGAACATTGGCTGGGATACCTGGATTTAGAATTTGCTTTCGGTCATTAAATAGCAAAAGGAGCATAAACATCCATAATACCCATCAGCTTTATAATTAGCTAGTGTTTAATGGGAATAGCCTGTGATTGATGTGGGTTATTTAGTCTTTTTCCCAAGTGTTAAAGCTGTTTCCAATAGAAGTATTTTCACTATTCTGACCTTTTATGTAGTTGCACTACATGGTAAAACAAGGAATAGTACCTGATTAAGTAATTAAAAAACACAAAAAAACAGCGTTTTGAAATTCTCACACTTAATTATTCTGTTTGTGGACTTATTAAATTTGCATCTTCCTCCCTTACCATTAGAAAAAAATGTGTTATTAGCTTATTCTGTGTATATATTTTAACACATCCTTTCTATATTTTCACAGTTTTAAACCATTTGAGTCCTGTATGGAAAAAATACACAAGTTATAATCCTCTGGTTAGCAAAATAACAGTTCATCACTTCCCTTTTGATGCTGTTACTTAAAATTGTTACTCAGCCACTACCTGCTTATTTGATATTATCATACACCATTGGACATTACAACAGAGATTTTTATAGGAAGAAGGTATAACATGCCAGAATGGTTAAGATCAAGATAACTTCATAAACTACTTTATTATGGGATATGGCTAACCACTCATATATTTGTCTGTATATTAATCATGTCTTTATTAAGAACAGTGATTAAATAAATTAAATGATTAGTGAAAGTAATACAAGCACATCTCAAGCAGCAATCTGGAATGGAGTCCTACAATTACCTGTGTGGTCCAACAGTTAAGGTGACCCATGACTTCTTATTACTCTTATAATATTCATCCAAAAGACTATTCAATCACCATATCACCATATATAGCTAAAGATGACAAATACATTCTCAAACATATAATGAATACTCCATGTGCTAGTCCTGTTTGCTCATTCTCTTTAAAATTAAAAAGCACACTCAGTGAACTTATTTGATCTGCAAATAGTTCTTTCTGTACACATTCTAGTGCATCATCACTAATGAAACAGCACTGACACATTTCTGCTTTTATTACATTTCTTTTGTGATGATCTCCCATATTCGGTATGCAGGGTGGGATATAAAACTAACAAAATAAATCTATGTACTGCTAGCTTTGTTTTTGTCTGTGTAGGAAAATGCCATCTACTGTTTTAAGAAAAGTCAAATGATCTTGAGTGTGAACACTGATTTAGCTTGTTTCCTGGGTTCATATAACAGGCTATCTAGAAGTTTTATTGTTGGCTTTGGAAAATTCTTTATTGGTTTGGACTGTATGTATTTTTGTACATATCCATGTCAGCATGAGTACAACGTCAATATTTTATTTTTCAGAACTTGGTAGTTACATTCTATAAATCTTTCTACTTTTGAAACGACAACAATTTATTTCTTGCATAGCCCAAAATCACACAAGGAATGAGCTAAAGCCCTGATTTTTGATAGCGAAAACCACACCTTGACTCCCTAAGAAGACAAGAAAAAAATCCTCAAAAAAATACACTTGCAGGGAAAATAAAAAAATGGAAGAAAACTTGGGAAAGGCAATTCAGAGAGAGTCCCCTTTCCTGGTAGGTTGGGTGGGCAATGGATGTCAAAAATGGGGTAAATACAATGCGCAAAACAGAGCACAGATTTTGTGCTTAATAAAACAGTTCACATTGTTTTCATCTCTGTAATATACATGTGTACAGTATGAAAGAGTTAAAAACAGTACGTGGCAATAAAGGGTCCAATGGTTTGTTAAAACTAATATTATAATAATACAGATATGTATTACTGCGGTGGGTTGGCACCCTGCCCGGGATTGGTTCCTGCCTTGTGCCCTGTGTTGGCTGGAATTGGCTCCAGCAGACCCCCGTGACCCTGTGTTCAGATTCAGCGGGTTGGAAAATGGATGGATGGATGGATATGTATTAATTTAATAACTTTCTTGCAACTCAACCCCAATCAACAAAAAAAGTTTCCCAGCTAAATAGTCTGTGGCTAATTCTTTTTTTTTTTTTAAATGTCTCTTTGCGAGTCTCTTGTATATAAAGTGTATTGTAATGCAAGGTAACAGGTGAGTTATGTCATGTTACTCTATGTCAAAATCTATTCCATAGACACTGAGCTAAAATTAACACTACGTTCATTCGGACGTTTCAGAAAGTTTACTGTAAATTAATAAAATGTGTGCAAAAACACAAACAAGAAGCAAAAAAGCCAGCAAAAATTCATTCATAACTCGTGGCCCACCTTAGATTGACAGTCCATTGAATCACCAATGAGTTACACAATTCTCTCCAACTTTCTCTCTCAAGAATTCTGGATTGCATCTTGTATACCAACTCTCTGAATAAAGATCCATTTTTCTTTTACATTTTCTTTGATGTTATTAGACCATCTTAACTAGGTCTATGTCCTCATTCTGCTCACATGACCATTTCATCTATCTGCTGGGGTCCTGAGGTGGTTCGTCGTGTGGTGGGTACGGCAACACCCTGTATCAGTGCATGTTCCCAACCTCCCCTCTCCTCTCTCCTTCTATTCACACCAGCTTTGTCTGCTGTTTTCCTTATTCTTCTCAATATTTTTCTGTTGCATACTCTATCTTGTCTTCTGATTCCAAACATCCATGTTAACATTTCATCTCAAAAGCCCTTATGTTATTTTGTGTTTTCTATCTTCATTGTCCATAGCTCAGAGCCCTATAACAAAGTTAAAAATTATGCACACTTCTAAATTTTTCTTTTTTGTTTTAATAGTTACATTTAGATTTTTCCAAATAGTTTTAAATAGGCAGTAAGCTAAAGATATCCTATTCATTATTTATATTGAGCAATTGTTACCAAAAATGCATTTTTACCCAAAATATTTAAAACTTTCATCATTATTCAATTTATATCCATTCAAAGTTATCTCCAGCTTATTTTTTTTTTATACAAAACACCATAGTTTTGGGGTCTTCTTTTTGTTTGATGGTCATTCCATACTTTTTGCTGACTACTGCAACAAGCTCAACTAGTTTTTGTTGTTTTTTTTATTAATGAAATCAATATTGTCAGCAAATTTTAGGCTGATTGGAAACAGGTTATTTGTTTAGTTTTCTTTGTTATTGACATTTGTAAATTCATCCAGAGCTTCAGTCAAGTAGATAAGAACAAAGCTGGCAACAGAATTAGCTTTGTCTACAGTCTGCTGTTCTGTGAAAGAAATCAGTCAGTTGTCCCGCTAATACTGCTGATTCTGAGGGGTCGTATAAGTTATTAATTAAATTTATTATGTTTATTGGCATTTTTTTTAAAAATCCTCCCATACACTCGTGACCAATGCTGTCAAATGATTTTGTAAATGGAATAAAGCAGTTGTAAAGTTTTGGTTATGTTTGATTGTTTTTTCAGTTAACAGTTAGCTAAACATCTGCTCAATCGTAAGTCTTCCATTTCTCATTCCAATTTATTCTTCACTATTGAAATTGATCACATACTGTATGAATTAAACCTTTTTTTAATGATTTTGAGCAGTACTTTGCTTGCAATATTTGTCAGAGAAATTGTACGATAATTCAAGCATTCCGTCATATTTCTCATTTTTTGAAGTAGAATTAAGAGACTTTCTGCCAATTTTGATGATATTTTGCCTGTCTGTCATATTTTCCAGGAAAGATTTAACATGACATCTGTCTTTACATCTCCACCATACTTGAGGAGTTTCGCTGGTACAGTATGTTGTCTAGCCTAGACGCTTTATTATTTTCCAGTTCCTGAATCACTAACTCTACTTCTTCTCTCAGAATATCAGCTGCATATTCTTCTGGTGGTGATATTGTTTTGAGTTCATCTGTCATTCCAGTGTGGTCATAATACAGACCTTTTCTGAAGAGTTCTTTGCAGTATTTTTTCCATCTTTCATGCTTCTCTTTTATAACTTGATTTGACCACATTTGATCTTAATGACTTCTCGCTTAATATGTTCCTTATCTGTTTTAAAGCACTTCTTGTGTTGTTCTTTCTGATGTTCAATTCTATCTCAGCATACTTGATGTTAAGCTAATTCATATTCCTCTTTTTTATCATCTTCTTTACTTTTTTTTGCAAGTTGTATAGTGCCACTTACACAATTTTTTATCTTTTCTTCTTCATATAACTTAAATGTTTTTCTAGTTATCCATGGTTTTCTTACTTGTTTCTTCTTGCTGATTGTTTCTTTTCTTTTCGTTTCTTTTTTTTTGCTTCCTAAATGCTTAAGTTGCTCTTAAGCTCTTTATCCAACAGGGTTGTGAATCTTCCTCCAGTGTTAACTTTATAATTCATCCTGGTGTTATCCTCTTTGAATTGTATATAATCAAAATCAGTCTCTTGTTATTTAGCAGCTTTTGTCTCTTTAGAGAAACTGACCCACTTATAGCCAATATTATGTTAAGACTAAAGTCCACTTTTGGAAAACTATAGTATTTTTGATTGAACTCTTCCATTTCTTTTTATCAAAAGAAAGTCAATCATATTCTTGGTGACATAGTCTCTTGAGTTCCTGTCCATTTTCGACTTGGCTTATGCTTGAAGAGAATGTTGGCAATTAAAAATTCATCTTTTGAGATAATAACTCAGATTAATTTGATCTTATAGCTGGCTGCCGAACATTTCATCCAGATCATCTTTCTTATCTTTCTTCACATTTGTTGTGGGTGCTTAAACTTGGATGACCTTGAGTTTAAATGAGCTGCCATTATACCTGGCTGTTAAAATACAGTCACTTACTGGATTAAACCTTATTAGTGATGCCTTTTCAGCTTTGCTCAGTAGTAATTACTCCACATTTTTTCTCTTTTCAGGATGGCCAGAGTATATGATGTTTTGTGTAATGCTACATCCTCATTTTCTCACCACATAAAGATCTATTATGTAGTATCTGTAATGTTCAAGTGCCTTTATCAGAAATTCTTCACCTATCCTTTCCATTGATCATCCTATTCTTTTCATGTATCAATGGATAACTACATTGTTTTAAAATATTTAATTATATTTGCTTGATTTTACATGTTATTGACCTTTTCCCCACTCACCTTTAATCTGGTCATGCCCATTGGGGTCTCAGCATCGACCAGATGACTACAAGTAACTCTCATTCTAGAAGGTGCCCTAGTACCCACAACAACTCCTAGACATCTCATTTCATTCACATTTGTGCAATTCATTTGTTCTTCAAAAGGCTTTGCTCCAGATGAAGCACAGAGCCTTGAACAGCAGCACCCTTCTACTATCTGGTTAAAAGCAGCTTATGTCATATCCAGGACAATTTACGTCATACGACAAATAGTTGGCAGGAGAACGGCAAAAGGTTGGCAAAGAAATATGTAAATCTGGCAATTGTAGCAAAGTTCACAACAGCAGATGAGTTAACCTTGTCCTAGGCATTTAGGGGAAAATGGCAAGTGTAATATTACAAGATGCTGCACATGGCCACACACATTAAATTGTATGACAACTCACACTACATGGTATTGTAGCATTGTGGTCTTGGATAATCATAAAAGCACCCCCAACCCCAGCAAAATGACCCAGAATAAACAAACAGGCAGGAAAGATTACCAAATCATATTTAAATGACTGACACTTGACACACCTCATACACCAATGTTTTGTGTCCTGTGCCTGATATGTCTAGGAAAAGCTCTGTCTTAGTTTTGCCCTAAACTGGATAAAAGTAGGTAAGAAAACTACTTAATTTTTAGGACTGTTTACCACTCGTTTTTTTTCAATATTGATCCATAGAAGCAATAGCAGCACAGAGTGGTGACAGGTCAGATGTTCACTAACACATGCATATAAGAATTTATTGGTATTCATACAACATGACAATATTAACCTTATAAAAGTATAACATTATGCAAATCAGGTTTAGATTCATTTGTCTTCTTCATTAGTTTAATGTGGTTTGAATTCTGGCCAAGTAATTGTCAAGTTCAAACTTGCACTTTCTCCATGTGCCTGCATTTTCTTCCATTGCTACTTTGCATTTCCTCTCAAAAATATTTTATTTAGTTGAATTGACAACTCCAGATTGACCCACTATGAATGAAAATGAGTGTTTGCATGAGTGTGTCATGTGTGCTGTTTTATCCAGGGTTGATTTTGCCATCCTGTGATCCCAAATTGGAATAATCAAATTTAGATATGGATACATTAATTAGCATATACTGTAATACATCACTGTATATACTTAGACATTGCATTATAATTTTGTGGTTTAATCTTTGGTGTTTCTCCATTAAGGGTTGAGGGACATAAGCCTTGACTTGATCTTCTTATGCATTTTTATTCTCTAATTTTCTATCATATACTCAATGAAGTTGCTTTTATATAAAAAAATTAGCTTTTTGTAGAATGTGAAATTGTCTTCATTCCAGGTGTGTGAACTTGAAAGGTGTATGAATTTGCATGCCTTGCTAGACTTCTCTAACATAAACATTAACTTACCTCACTAATAACATCCATTTCTCTTTTGCTAATGACTTATGAAACATGTTACACAACTTTCACGTCACAAAAAAAAACAATCAAACAATGGCATTGTGGTGCCTGGTTTGTATCGACTGGTATTAGATTATTGAAATATCCTCTGATCCTTACCATCTGAAAAAATACAGCTGTGTTGATTTAAACTATAAGTAAAGTGAAAGGTTCACAACAAAACAAAATATATTGACTATGAACTGCCTAAATGGAAGTGGAAACACTTCAAGATGATAGGAAAAAGAAAACGCCACATTTAAATGGGGAAAAATACACAGAATACACATATGACACAACTTGAACTGTAGCATACTACACATCCAGTAGCATCATTAGCTACCATGTGGCCAAATTGTTGTTGGTTAGTGTGAGATTGGCAAACAATTAAAAAAATGACAATTTTCAACATACATACCAGTTCTTCTGTTCTTTTCAGACCAGGATTCTGCACTTCTTTGAAACAGGAGCATCAGTAAGATGGCTTTTTTTTCAGCAAAGTCAGTGGTACACACATAGGCTTCCTTGATAGCTTTTTAATATTTACTACAGTGGTGGGTGATAATTAAGATGAGCATTATGTCTTGTGGACAATGCATTTCTGACTTTAGCTACCTTTAAGGGAGCAAAGAATACTGGAATTTTTGCAGGTCTTCTCTGATGTATGTTGCATAGCCCCAACTAAGATTAGATTTTTTGCATATGATTGTATTATTCAATTTTTTTCATTTTAAAATAATTTTATTTAAAGCACAATAATAAAACACAATTCAAATTGAAAAATAAAAGCAAATACAATATGTCCTGAGGACATTCCATGAAACTCAGCAGTCATGAGGAAAAAAAAGTAACGCTCTTGGCTCTTAAAGACATTTCTCTTTACTAGCTATAATGCATTCTCAAACCTGGTTCATGTAATTCAGGATCACATGGTCTACTGATTTTATATATATGGTTTTATTCCAAGAGCAAGTGTACTTTAGTGATAGTCTCAGAAGGTGTGTACACCCCAAATGATAAATTCTGCAGCTGTACTCCATTTGTAATAATGCAATTTAAGACACTGCATGTCAGCATGTTTATTTCTTCTGAACCAAATACAGGCATGGCTTGCTTTATATCATTGCAATACATTTTTGATACTTAAGTTTTCGTATCTGGAATTTTAATAGCTACCACATTTGTTTCCACCTTTATTGTAAACTGTAATTTTGTATTATTGTTTAAGAAGAAACAATTCTAATTAGTTATACACTTTTACTGTTAATAAAAAAAATCTAAAAGCATATGAACATTTTATTAAAACTGAAATTAAGCACAGAATATTTCTGTATATCTTTGTAAAAGAATTAGCATGATTCTTATGCATAAAATAAAGTAAATCAGTAAAATCCCTGAAACCCATATATCTGCTCTTCCAAAAGCTTGTTACGCATACATACTACCTTAGAATAAAATCTAACAGTTGCACCCATCAACTCCAAAAAAAAGCATTCTGCACACAAAATCACCAAATTACATTAATAAATTGCTTCTCAATGTCTAATAGAAAAAAAACGGTTTTCTAACAAAGGCTTTAAAAATATTGTTTCCCAAGTCAACATTGCCCCCTTATGGGCACAATAAGCAAACATGTTTTACGGGTCCATTTTTTAATTTTGGTGTTGGGGTAAAATCATGATTAAATTGCATAATTAACTTTATTTACTTTATAATTAACAACGGGTGTTATCAACATTGGCGGTGGCAGGATGACCCTTGTATAACACTGCAGTATCGCAGCTCTAGCCTTCTCATAATTTTCTCAGGTGTACTCAGTTTTCATTCCACATTACAGGAAATTAGAGTTGCATTAAATTTGGCACCTTAACATAGGTAAGTGTGCCCTGTGGTAGACTGAAGTCCAATTCTGAATTAGTTGATGCTTGGTGCCTGACAATTGAGTTGGTTCATTGAGTTGGATTAATTGATATTTACTTTCTCTTTGGGGACTTTGGATTCATTGGCATTAAATGAGTGAATGCAGGCCTTTCTACAAAATGGCAGTCCAAAGAACCATTGTGCAAAGTTGCTTTTGTCTTATGATCAGTGTTGCTATGTTGGGCTTTGGCTTATGTGTACTAGAAAAACAACAAAACTTTTCTCAGAAAAATAAATGGATTACTGTGTAACTGACAACGTATACTAAACATTCTTGTTTGTGTTCTCAGAGATGTTATTAGCTTGTTTACACACTAAGTCTGCAATGAAGGCCTTAGTATCTAAGTATGGAATAAAAACATGCAAGAGTTACAGTATTTGTCATATATTAGAAATTCTACAGTCTCAGCTGTGCTGTATAACATATATAAACTGTGAAACATTTTCCAGGTGAAAAAAAATAAAATAAAAAGAAGCAGAAGTAACTTTTATCTACAGTATTTATAACTTTTGCAGTTGTACTCTGACAAAGCATTTCACGATCTTCATGTACAAATAAAAATAGTAAAGAAATGTCAAAAAGAAACATTATGGAGTTACTATAAAATATAAGTAAACACAAGCAATACATACTTTTTTTAAATCCAATAAACAGGCCAAGTTCAGTATATACATGGAGTCACAAAAGACAGCAGAGCAGTAGTAAGAGTGTAAGAATTTAAAAATGCTGTTTAATAAGAAAACTTTCATCGTTTTTATATAAAATGTGTTGTGACATCATCCAACACAATATCTATATAAAAGTGTCACTATGTAAATTTATGTATATTTTTCTAAAAAGTCCTTATCACTATAAATGGATGCTGTTACCTTGTAATTTTGTTCAATGTAATTGATCTTAATCATTAAACAATTCAATCTAATCAAAGTGCTAGCACAGTTATACACATTTTGTAAAATTTACGATATTTCTATCAATACAACAGCAAAATAAAAAATTAAAAAAGAAATATATTTTTATATAAGACTATATCTATTTGCTTAAAGTGTGATAAGAATATCAGATTTACATTCATATATACACACATGCACACACAGCTAAAACTAGAAAGCTTCATTGACAGAATGGCGAGTCTTGAATTGTTAAACTAATAAAAAGTTGTGTGTTCACAATGAAATATAAGAATGGCTGAGTACTGCATCTTTGTACCCTGTAAATGTTGCCTTCAGAAAAACCTTCTGCACTCACTTTTGACCTGTAAAACAAAAAAAATGGAATGTTTCAGAGAAACTGCATCATTGGTGTACATTGACCTCAGACCTTATTTCAGAGATAAACTGACACATTTTATTTAATTATTCATGCAAGGCAGGCACACATTTATGGGGATGCTCTTGTCAGACAGGTAAGTTCAATGACCTGCTCAGTTTCACACAGTGAGCTGAAGGTGAGGACTAAACAGGCAAACTTAACATCTAATGTCTTTATCACTAGGCCATGTTAGCCACTTACAGTGTTCTGGACAGGCACACGCAGAACAGACTCAGAGAGTGATCAGCAAATCCTCTTTAACACCTTCAGGATCATATTTGTAAGTAAATGATTGGTTGTTGACACTCAGATATTCTCATAAACTGTTGTTTTTTATTTAAGTTTAGTTTGTTTTTCTTGTTAGACCCAGAAGTTGAATTGATTTTTCCTGTATTCTTGTGCTGCATTGCAATGCCTTTGTCATTGCTTCATGTGATGATAATCATTTTGAAAGATATTATAGAAAACAAAAAACATCTGCTTGATTTCCTTAAATGTTTCAAAAGATCATGAAACCATAATTAGTCATGACCAAACACTCTTACTACCTCTGAGAATTTACATGAAAAGTTTCTTTAGTTAAGAAGAAATACTTTGAATACAAAGAATTATGCAGTCAGTGATTAAATATCCAGGTTTGGGATTGAGTAATTGCTCTATTTGTCTTCAGCTCAGTTATATTTTGTTGACAAGTGATCGGTTACAAATGTCCGTCACAACTCCACGGTCTGAGCGAGCTGCTCACTGGTTGTAATTACTGTACGTTTTGATGAAAGCAGCACTTTTTTGTTGTTGTTGTTTGGATAGTTAACTTCAAAGCTCACAAAGATGGATATTTGTAGAAAGTTGCTTTTTGATTTTTGTTTAAAGTTGCAGTTACATATGTGTTATAACTGAGACAATGCATGTCACCAGGAAAGTGTTAGAAATGTGGAAGAGTGACAAGGAGACATACATAGAAAACACCTTTAGGGAACTGTGACTGAAGCCTGTTAACAAAGTTGAATGTTCTAGTTTGTGGCTCTAACCTGACAAGTGTTTTAATAACTGATAGTTGTGTTGGTAATCATAGACACAGGGCTTTCACTTTCCACTTAAAAGTAAAGACTGATTTATTTATTACACGTTTGACTCCATAATATCTATAGATGTACCACAAACCATATAAGAATTGACTGATGATGTTATTTTTTAATGTATTGATAGTGGGCCTGCTGTCAAAATGCTAGACCACTATTACTTACCAACCACGAAAGCCAGACTTATCACAGTAATGTTTTCCAGGTAGAGAACTTGCTCTGCAGCCATTTTTTGCTGTAAATGCAAGCAACACCTAAATAGCAGTAGGCAAAACCTGCTGTTGTGGTAGGACTTTGATTAAAAAAGTATAATACAGTTAATTTAATTATTCATTTAAAAGGTAGTCAGCGAGACCAGTACTTTCTGCCTTTCTCAAACCTAAAAAGCAAAGCCCACATTGTCTTCTCCCCAGCCTGCTGCTGCTTTGTCAGCTGAGCTGTTATTTGAGAAAGTTAAAACATTCAGCGAAAATATTCATGGCTGCAGAATTATGTTGCCATTTAAAATCACTAAGAAAAAACATAAAGAGAGTTAAAAGTATGTAAATTTTACTGTACTTGACAGGTATGTGGCAAAGGTCAAAATTGTTAAAGTAGTCCATTCTCATTCATCTATTTATACATAAACTTGATTACAATTTACAGATACACAAGATTTAGTACGTATACATTAAAATAAACAATTTTACTGGTTATACTGAAATATGCTACAGAGCATTCATATCGACTCAGGGATTGATGGTGTATCCCTAATTGTATTTGTTAACATGCAACCTGAAGTCAGGCAGATCTAAAAGGAAGAGCAGCACCATATTGTTAAATTAGCTATTAGTAAGCCTGCAACAGAGGGAAACGCAGTGGAGCCCATCACACACAAGTTCATGCACTATGTTTCATATTCAGTACCTCTTAGGATTTTACTGTCAGTATTTTAAATTTTTTTAAATCTTTAAAAGTCAGTAGATGGACTGGGAGAGCATGGGGGGTCATGAGGTCGCTGAAAAGGGGTGTGTGACACTCCTGACATCTATGCAAAAGGACGAAGGTCCAAGTCTTTAGAGTCCTGGTGCTTCCTGTCTTGCTAGATGGCTGCGAGACATGGACTCTATCCAGTGACTCGAGACGAGGATATTCTGTCTTCTGAGAATCCTTAGGTTACAGCTGGTTTAACTTTGTGTTGAATGAGCGGTTGCTCATGGAGTCCCGAATGAGGCACATTGCCTGCATTGTGAGGGAGCGTCAGTTACGGCACTATGGCCATGTGGCGCAATTCCCAGAGGGTGATCCGACTCACAGGATCCTCATTGTTGAGGACCCGATTGGCTGGACCAGTTCAAGGGGCGCCCATATAACACCTGGCTGCGGCAGACAGGGGGTCAATTCTGGATGGTGGGACTGGACTGCGTGTCCGCCTGGGGGGTTGCCAACCAGGATCCTGAGCTGTTTTGTCGTGTGGTGGGTGCGGCAACACGCTGTACCAGTGCATGCTCCCCAACCTGACATCACCGGATTTTAAAACATAAGAATATCAAGTTTACATCTTTTGACAGTTTATATCCCTCTGTCTGTCTGAAATGCAGCAGGACAACATTAATTTGTGCAAAATGTTTGTCTGTTGAGTCCCACCTGAAGAAGACAATGAAGTCAAGATTTGCCTATTTAATATTCTCTTGATTCCTCAACGCCAACTTAACTTTTTTTTTTAAAGGTGCAACACCTGTTTTTATATTTACAGTATAAAATGGGTGAAAAGATGAAGGCAGTGCAGTGGCATAGTGGCAGGAGTGCTTCCTCACAACTCCCCAAATGTGCTGGACTCGCTGCGCCGGGAACGGACTAATGCGTACGCCGGGGCTGTCAAAACGTGCCTATTTAGTGACATTAAAGTTGCTCACCTTTCCTTGCAGTGTATTCATTTGAGAGATCTGCAATAATAACATGTATTTTTGCTTATATCTGACAAAAACATTAATGCATTAATAATAGAGATTCTGAAGCCTTCCATGAGTAGCTTTCTTTTATTCATTTCCAGACCTGCTCGGTCAGTTTACATTCGTAACTGGAGAGATCGGGATCGGTTCGTTAGTCCATCTCACATCGATAAAATTTTGAAGGCATGCAGACTGTGTTCTGGAGTTGTGGGGTAGTGCCCCTTAAAAAGCGTTACCCCGATATCAACATCCCGCTATTGCAATGTAGGCAAAGTGTGAAGGTTGTAAGAAACCGTCAGGCAACAGGGACTCACAGTGCAGTCGGGATGCAAATGAAATACTGTAGCAGCGTTCAGATTAAGACCGAGCTCGTTAACGTGCAGTGAATGGTCAAGTATCTCTTTCAGCGGAGTCGCTCTTTTGTCAGCTCTCTACTGGCTGGAGGGGCCCAGTTCGATTACAGGATATGGAAGGATGGCGGCGTTCGTTAACCTTGATCCCAGTCTCACTTAAAATACGAATATCAGATGAGTAAGTCAACAATGATCGTGTATACAATTAAATATATAGGATGCTTGATTTACCGTTCGCAACTTTAATGTACGGTATCTGAAATATGACGTCGAAACAAACTGTAAACATATACATTCACTTTACCAAACAATCCGACATCAGGTGTTATAATTTACAACAGAATGCGAGGTACCAGATACTGTTTGTTCGTGGCTGTATACCGAGTCCCCTGAGACACACACACACACACGAGGTCGGGCAATACCATGCTAGTTTACTACGAGTTTCACGTCCACTCCATCTGCCACAGTCGTTTGTGATCTCGATCTTTTATATAAGCAACCTAAATTATATTTACACTACAATATACATTTTCTAGCGTGTACGTTTTATGTGTCTCTGAAAAACACCTTCCGGACCTCCTCACCTGCGCCTTCAGCCCTTGAAGAGACCTATGAAAAAGGAGCAGACGCCCTGAAGCGATTCCCAGCAGTACTCCTGTGCCATCTTGTCCACCTCACTTGGGCCACTGGCGGCTACAGCAGTGGGTTTAGCAGTAGTAGTGTGCACTGCTTTTGGAGTCTTGTTTGCTGGAGGTGCTTTTGCACCTGGCTTTCCTGGGGTAGCTTTAGCTGGCTTCGGAGTGATCTGCTTTAGACTGGAGGCTGTTTGTTTCATGTGGGCTTCAGCAGGAGCCTTGTGGCACATGCTTGGTTTGAGCACTTCTGTGGCCTGACAGGCATTGGTGGTCTTGCGGAGAACAAGGCTAATCTGGTGCCAGTACAGTTTGGGATTTCCATTAAAGGGGCGGCACAGGGATGGTTTGCCAGCATATTCACACCAGTAGTGCTTGCTTTGGTTTTTGCATTCAACCCTGAGCTTCAGTTCATCTTTGCCACTCAGCAACATTTCACAGTTGTCCTTAGATTTGGTGTTGAATTTAACTGGCTCTTCATTGCTGCTTCTTTTGCGTTGTCCTTCAGCTGCCCAGAAGTAATACACAAAGACAAAAAGCACACAGATCCGAGGTTTCATGGTGAAAGCGATGGCCTGAGAAGTGAGAGCATGTAAAGAAGTATTACATGTGTGGCGCACTCAGCCTGTACTTCTCATATATTTATAACCCAAACTCACAAAGAAACCTTTCATGGAGTGGCCACCCCCTAAAATATCCCATGAATGAGCAATTAGACTATAATTGATAGCTCAGAACTGATTTATTAAGTCCAGCACCCACTGGTTATATCATATTATATATATTTATATACATTAATCCTAATTTGAAACAGCTTTCCCTGGGCTAAAAAGGGATGTATAATCAAGAAGAAAAAAAGCCATACACCTAAGTGTTTCTGGCATCTGGTGGGCAGCTGTATGCACAAATCTTTTCCTGATTTTATTCGTTTTTCTGCCAAGCTCAAGTGAACATCGAAACACTGGGAGGCCGGAGCTGTGCAAGTTGGGTGTGTCGATCGCTCGGCCAAAGAAAGCATATAATGAGGCCAGTCTAGTTGACGCCAGAATCTGTACCACATAAGGTCATGCCATCGCCATCGATTTGTTGTTGCAACTTTTATACTGCGTATGTGGAATTTAAAAGCAAATTCATTAGCCTGTTCAGCTGATACAGTTAACTGAAAGCAACCTTTTATGTGTCTGGCTTTGTCCATTTGCTTTCATTAAAACACCATCAAATGGTTTGTGCAGTGCTTCCATAGCTTTTACTACAGATGGAATAGAGATAGTACACCATATTAAGATAGGTTTATATTCTGCTCCTTGAAAAATATTTCCCTCATCATAATCACACACTGCATAATTGTTATTCTCTTGAAATGCTGCCTTCCCTGACTTCTTCATGTGCATTAAGACGTGTAGAATTTCACTAATTTTATAATTTGTTTTCTATTCTCATCACTGCCATTACAAATATGTGGATAAATGAAATATGCTGGATTACCTGCAAGAAAATCTGTCCTTAGCCATACTGTTAAAAGCTTTTTTATTAAGTTTGCAGAACCTTTCACTTGGAACAGCAGATGAGTTTCCATGGAGTAAGAGGAGCACAGAAAGCAGGACTGGTCTTGGATTGATGGCATTTGTGGCATCAAACTGAGAAGCTGCTTAGTATATCATGTAATATCCTTGGTACCTGATCAAATGTTCGGTATTTGTAAAGTCAAAGTCAGTGTTGTATAGCAATGAAGTAGAAATACTTTGCTGCCGTACCCAAGTATGTGTTGAGAAAACATACACTTTAGTGGAGTATACTTTCTGTCTTACTTTCACTTTTACTTAACTACATTTTCAAACGCAAATGACTACTTTTAATCCAATATATTTGTTACTGAAATACTAAACCAGAAAAGTGCTATGTAAATATACACATTGCTTTACTCTGTCAGTTCCCCTGCTTTAGGAAAATTGGCATATACAAAACATCTGGGACAATTTTTCAAATGTGCGATTCAGACATTAACACCCAGGGCTCATTGGTGGTGGCATGTTATCCCAGTTTCAGTTATTTCCATAGCTGATGCTACCACCTTCATACACTGTCCTCACAGCAGCCTGCTAAATGTGATGGGGCTGATCCGCAGAGCTGCAGCAAGCTGTACTCAAGTGTCCACATGTTGTGGTTCACTCACCCTGTCGTGTCTGTTGCTCACATGTCGTCTTTCATTATCCTGCGACTCTTAGACTGATTGTGAGCTAGTTGGAAAAGCCAAAGAAAAACTGAAAGGCCTTTTCCTTAAATGTGAAACAAGGAGTGATAGTCTATATAAAGCATTTATCAAACATTACTTAATGAAGAACAATGCTTTTAGTGTTTGTATTGATTATTATTACTAAACTAATTCTGTCAATATTCATATACTTTAGTGTTATTTAAACAAAAATGGGGACCATACTGGGGCCTGGGAACCCTTGGAAATATTTCCCATTTCAAGTAATAATTTCAAGTGCTGCTGCTGGAGTATGTGAATTTCCCCTTGGGATTAATAAAGTATCTATCTATCTATCTATCTATCTATCTATCTATCTATCTATCTAACAGTAATTAGGTATTCATGCTATTAAAATCCACTTTACAAAGGCATTTTCAGGAAAGGATTAGCTCCTGCTTAAAGTGGAGGATGCCTGCATGCCTCTCCTACATTACTGTGCCTATCCCACTGAAATAGGATATAATCAGTAAAACGTTGTCTCGCACTGAATGTCACAGCTTCACAGCACAGTTACTTGACGTATATCTTAGTGATTGTAATATGACTCGCACACAAAAAGAAGTCTACTTGAATTATTTGAAGTTACATATAAATAAATCAGGGAGTGATCCTACATTTATTTGTGTTTCTTATACTTAAGGGAACTTAATATCAGGTACTTTAAAACATCGACTTGCATAATTTGCTCATGGGCAATGATTACGTGAGCCACTTTTCACAAACATGTCTCTGCTTTACTTAAGTACAGCTGTTTGACACTTTATGCAGCATTTGTCAAAGTTATTTTCTCACAATGGTGGTATACATTCATTTGCAGAGTAAATGTGTTAAGCGAAACATTATAAATTAAAAAAGTAAAATATCTTTCTCTAGTGGCTTACAGTACCAGTCTGTGGGGCACGAGACTAAATATTAAAAAACATACAGAATACATTTACGTCAAATCTTAGAATGTTCCTGTGCATAGATTCTCATCGTTAGATTCCATGCATATTGAAAAAAATCAGTATTTTTAAAGAACTATGGATGTCCTCTTCACTTCGTTGCTTTACTCTTAAGCAACCTTTGGAGCAGTCAAATTATATTTTTTTTCTGGTTAAATCTTAATCTTTGTAAGCAGCATGACAAATCCTATTGTGAGGATGAGGAAATATTTGCCTTGCTACTTAACCATACCTGTGTGAGGCAGAATATACCACTGAGAAAACAGAGAGACAAGGAGGAAAACTTTCAATATGAAGGTACAGCAAGTATCAGGACAGATGACAATTTGTGACACAAATGTGGAAAATGTAATATAATGCATAGCTATGATGAATGCCGTTGCTGCAGAGAGTGGGACTTTGTAGTACTGTCTCTGGCAAACTAAGACCTGGTGGTGAACAAGCCCATTTTCTAAAGTTCATGGCAACCATGATGTCAGTACTCACATGGATGGCAACTATCCAAGCAACATCATGACAACAAGACAACACAAAGTAGTGGCACTCAAGAGAAAAACAAATACAAAAACACAACACAAGGACATCACCAAAAACAACATCTATATACATCTATACATCTGTAGGTCCGATTAGAATCTGATTTGGGTGGTTACCCACAAGGTAACACTTGTGGTTGGTTGGCCAGGCGGCAAACATCCTCCATGCCCTCTCAGTTGTGAGAAGAAGATCATAGACGTGTTGTATAATACCTGATGAGCCCCAATTAGGGCAAACACATGTCCTTTACTCTTTGTATTATTTGGCAGGTACTATACAACACATTGTAGCAGTGCTACCGTGGGGAGAACTTCACTTCCCAGCAGCCCAAGTGTTACCCACATAGGGATTGCTGGGGATGAAAGAGGCCAGCGGGAAAATTTAAGAGAGAGTCCTGACAGAGCAAAATGAGATTGGTGTTTTGTGTATCTTGGCCAACGTGTTGTCTAAAAAGTCAGTTGTGCCCAGGATCATTTCGCGTTAGATGAATGGGCTGTCTCTTGCCTGCCTGTCATGTTATAATGGTGGATTAATTGTCATGCATTTTCAAAAGGAGCGTTCCTGGAAATCTGACCTCTCGCTGCTCCGGACTACCGGTAGGACTACTTCATTCATTTTCTACAGAAGCTGTTCTCGGGATTCTCATCTTCACACCATATTATTTCACCTGCTTTTACTGTATTGGACTGTGTAAGGACATTGTCTTGAGCGTTTATTGTTGTTGTTTGTTTGTGTTTATTGTATATCGCCATAAGGGGACTGGGGTGGGATTTTTTTAGTGTGTAGTTATATTTCGTTTATTAGTGTTTAATACATTCTTTAATTGTTTTATTACCTGTTGTTTTTTGTTTCTGCTTGTGAGTGTGTGCAGAATGGGCCAAGGCCGGGTGCGTCCCTGGAATCTCCACCAAAAACATGAATAAAATGAATAAATGAATCTTAGCAGCACCGGACCGCTACAACATCTCTCTCTCTCTATTATATATATACTGTATGTGTGTATATATATATATATATCTGTATATATACACATACATACATAATGTCATGCTTGTGTGCCTGGGTGGGGTCTTCTTCCAGGCTTGACTGAGGGATGCGATACCACCCAAGGACAAGAGACTGCGCTGTATCTAACGGTATCTTTTCCACTTGCAGCCCCAACGATGATGTCCAGTGATGGCACCCATGTCTGGCCCTGATGGCAATAGTTGGCCCTGTCCCTTCCTGTCAGGACACCATTAAATCGGAGAACCTAGGGAGGTGGCAGTTGCTTCACAAGCAGGAGTCAAGACTGAAACTGCTCCCAAGTGAAATCTCAGAGAGAAACGCATCAGAGAACGTTGCGACTTTAAGTCAGCGATCTTTTCAGTTGTGCCATAATGGTACTCCAACCATTTTTGCCATCATGCTCTGGTCTGCTTATCAGGTACAATATTCATACAAATGACAAAAATAAACATTAATGTCTTTTATTCATTTCTACACAATTTTATTGCAATTTTTTAACAATTACAACCATTGTGTATCTTAGCTGCTATTCTTTCAAGATGTAGACAAGAATCTGCCAATATTTCCCTATTTTACGATCAAGAGGGGCTGTTAAAGAAGTAAAAGAATATATAAAGTATATAAGATGAAGTTACCACTCTCAAGGTAAAATTCGAACAGTAAACTAATCTGTAATTTAGGGTACTCAGAATATTTTTTGGTTTTAATACTAAAGTTTGAGAACTCACTAGTGCTTTACAATGGGATTTTTTGAAGTTTCAAAAATGTATGCAGTGTGCAGTAGTTACAATAACTCAATGGAAATTAAACTTTCCTGACTAACTTCTTAGAAGGATAAGTGTGCCAAATGTGAACAACATCATTTACCGGAGATCCAGGGTTGTTTAATACAAAAAGACAGACATGACAATGGCAGTAGGTGCTCTCATATTGAAAATGGTTGCTTGATGGAGGGATATGCTGTGAAATGCTGTTCATGTCTGAGAGTGTGTGTTTATGTATGTTTTATTATTTCAGTAAATGAGTCAAACTTGGCAGGCAATACACTTAACTACAGGAAGATTACGTGTGGTCAGTCCATCTAGAAGCAAAAGCACCCATCTTGGAATTGGCTCATAATATGACTCCGTTTAAACTGGACAAGAGGATGCTTTTTTGCTAGGTAGAATATCTTAAACTGATTATTAACCTAAAGTACAAAGTTGTCTAAACATAACTACAGCTTGCAAACCTTTTTATTTCATGTCATCAAGCTGTCACTAACAAACATTCTGAGCAGCAACTGTCCCACTCCAAATACAGTATGTCGTGAGATTTTCAGATCCTCAACATACTGCACCAATGTATTTGTTCATTTTATACTGGGTTTCCAAGGCAACATTTTTGTATGGTTTCTGGAACAAAAAGCAATACAAATTGTATATATTTTGAAAGAAATCAAACTGTATTAAGGCAGCTTCACACAGAAATGAAAGATCTGTGAATTTACATTAGTTGAAAGGCTTCCTTATGAGACACAAAATCTCCAAAGTTCCCACCCCCATCAAATTTGAGGTGTTGTATAATGATATGTTGACGCATATGTTTCTTGGAGTTACTCCAATCAAGGGGCCAGCAAGTCTCACACTAAGACAAGAACACTTTTCATGCATTTCTAGATTGCTTTAGTGAAAGTAGAGGTAGAAATTTAGCAGACGGCAGTGTAAAAAACAAAAAACAAAACCCAGCAGTAGTATGCCAGGCCAAAATAATGAGTCTTCACCCTTGATTCAAGTGCTGAGAATGGCTTCTGTAACATTGGTAGATTGATCATTCCAGAGTTTGGGTGCCTGATAGCTAAAGGCTTTGCTTCCTACACCACACGTTTATTTATTCTTGAAGTTTTAAGGCAGCCCCATATCTTGACATCTCAATGAATATCTTGAGTACAGGCATTAGTACGTTCTGTAAGGCTGCAGGCACCTAAACCATTTATCATGTTATCTGTGAAAAGGAGGATTTCAGAATCAACTCTAAATGTAGCTGGACGGTAGAAAGATATTTTTAGATAAATATTTGTCCCAAGGGGGAAATTTAGCTTTTACAAAAGCTCAATAAAAAAATAAATACACGTCAGAATTATCAAAAAAAGAAAACCTCTAACTTGGCATAATGCCTCACTGGGACTGCCGACGTATTGCTGTTGCTATAAAGGAGTCCCAGTAGTGTTTCTTGACACACTTTTGATGAGTAATTTGTTGGCTGAAAGTACTTGGTGCTAATGTGTCAGAAAGAGGATGTACAGTATTGTTCATAATGGCACTGTTTTAATTCTTTCTTTTTCTACTACCTCCAGGGGGTCCAGTGTGCTTCTCATATTTCATAATTGAGAAGGTAAAGGGATTTAAAAACTGAAGTTAGAGTCTCACTTACTGGTGAATTTTGCACTCATATTTTCAGTTAACTATAGAGTTGTAAGTGAACACTTCAAACAGTCAACGAAAGAGCGTTCATGGTTTCGTATTGGTTGTGAAGACATGACCACATGTGCATTCACCTCTGTGTCATATGTGGTCACCATCACACATGTCACAGCATACAAGTGTGAGTGCCTTGTGTCACTTTACTGTCCACTGTACCATTCAGAATAATGCTGTGGATAAAATAGTCAGTATACTAGAGCGTCTGTCTGTTCAAACCTTTCTCCTGCTCATTAGTTCTGACTAAAGTTGAATCCTCTCAAACTGCTTTTATTAAATTATGTTTTTTGTAGTAATAATAATAATAATAATAATTCATTTATATAGTAGGTCTCATGTGTAACCATTGCGTAAATGCTGAAGTCTACACATATTAGCTTATATTGGCCAACATGACTCCAGCACAATAGAATTTACAACATTAGTTAAACAACACCTACTGTGCAGGACTTCTGCGATATTGTCCGTCATGGTGGATCTTAGAGGATATATTTATTACATTTTCACGTCCAACGATCAATTGAAGTATAATGGACCTTTCAATCACTAATTACAATACTTTGGTCATATTAAAGTGAAGTGCTCGGTATTTAGGAGAAAGTGCCAGTGCTTGATTTTTGGTACATTACCTCAAGGCTGCAACATATTTATGCATGTCTGATAGACTCCTGTATCAGAGGGCAAATACTCTGAAGGAAAAAAAATAAAAAGGGCTATTATTAAATAGTTCTTCATACAGACTAGAACAACAGAGTGTCACGCATGCACGTCTGGTAACCATCTTCCTGGCTCTGACGAGGTAAGCAATACCACCCTGAACAATAGGGGTGCCGACACTAACCTTATATCCTTCCTCCTCCACAGCCAAGAACAAACACCCAAGAGAGACAACTGACCCCATCCCCACCAAAGAAACTCTGCCCATTCCGTTCCCTGAAATATAGAGCCGTCTCGTTTTGGGAAGGTGGTGTCAGATACCAAGCTGACAAATTAAGAGAGCAGAGCTCCTACTGCAGATGGCTGCCATGAAAATGAACCTTTGCATGCATTTTTTTGAGCCATTTGCAGATGTATTTTTAGTTATTAAGCAAGTCCACTGGCATGGCACCCCAGACTTTCTTGGCTTCTCAGAGTCGTCTGCCTGCCGAGTCAATTCGTACAAGAGGTAAAGCATAAATAAAAAAGTAGGATCCTATTAGATTCACTACAAAATAAAATGTATACAATTATGCTAAATTCTGAAAAAAAAATTCTTTTCGGGATAAAACAAGACCTTGCTTTGCCATTGAATTTGAAGAATGCATAGGATTTGTTAAAGTCAAGCAAAATCAGTTTGCATGCTAAATAGTGTAGAAATCATTGATAGTTTACTGTTACACAACACTGTTAAAACATTACAAATAATTTTATGCTTGAGGCTATCTGGCAGATAAGCAAATATCTTCCCCCCAAAAAGGTCAGTACTTTAGGAGACCTTAACCATATGACCTAGTGAAGTCAGTAGTAGATGGAATAATTCATAATATGGGCCCGAGATGAAAACATGTTTTTCAACGTTTTCAACTGATAATTTTTTTTGGGGTGCTGAATCCAAAAATGACATCCATTGTTTCTCCATCATGTAAGGTTTTCCCAAAAATCACCATATTCATCTTGGCCGTTTCTTATTATTCCCTGATGGTCCATACTGTAATCACACAGAGTTATTCAGAACTTTTCTAACCAAATGACTATTTTTCTTTTTCAACCAGCAGGAGTCATGACAGAATAATAAATAAGACAAAGGATGTGTAAATGCATGCAAAGATAGGGTTCAAGACAAAGGAAGAAGAGCTAAATTGCTGTTCTCTCATGAATATGGCTACTCAAGGTCATTGCACTTCACCTGACAGTTTTTGTTACATACGTGGAAACTATTTTGTGAAAACACAGCAGAGGAACATCACTGTCTTCGTTAAGAAAGTTTATTTTGCATATATTGGAGTGAAAGTTGGTGATCAGGACAATTTGTGGGCTCCACAAAGTCTGCTATATTTGCATGGAAGAGCTTCAATTGTGGCCCCAAGGTAAAAAAAAAAAAATCTTTTCATTTTGGGGTGCCTATGGTCTGGAGGAAGCCTCACAATCACAGCAATGACTGCCATTTTTAGTCTTGTAACGTCGAAGGGTACAACTTGAAAAACAAAAAAAAAAATTTCGTACTCAACTCTCCCATCTGCTATGCATCCTGTTCCTCATGGTCCTGGTATTCCTGTGCCAACTCCACCAAGTTCGTTAGAGGATGTCTCCATTCCTGATGGCACTGATCATGAAGACAGCGATTCTAGTGAAGAGTTCAGTGCTGATACCAACAAGCATCAACTGTTCACACAGCCTGAACTCAATGATCTCGTCAAAGATTTAGATCTTCCTACGGAGTCAGCAGAGTTGCTAGGCTCAAAGCAGAAGGAAAAAAAATTGTTCATCATTCTCATGGTACAGCAACCAAGATGAAGATTTTGTTCCATATTTTTCTCAAGACGGTGAATTGGTCTAATGCAACGATGTTCCTGGGCTGATGAAAATGTTCTTTTTGGAGTACAATAGGAAAGAATGCCGGTTGTTCATTGACTCATCAAAATGAAGCCTAAAGGCAGTGCTTCTTCACAATGGCAGTAAGTTTGCCTCATTATCCATTGGTCGTTCAGTACACTTGAAAGAGTACTAAGAGAATTTGAATTTGATTCTGTCAAAGTTGAAAAACATGGACCATGAATGGACTATATGCAGGGATTTAAAAGTCCTATCAATGCTTTTGGGACAAGCAAGGAGGATATACCAAGTATCCCTGTTTCTTATGTGAGTGGGACAGTTGAAACAGAAGCCAACACTGGGCAAGAAGGGACTGGCCAAGGTGAGTGGCATTGGAAACCGGAAGTAAAAACGTTGTGAGGGTACATCTCGTGGACCCAAAGAAAGTACTTCTACCTCCAGTCCACATTCAACTTGGGATCATGAAGCTGTTTGGGAAGGCTCTATCAAGAGAAGGCGAGTGTTTCAAATACTTGGTGTGGTACACCATGGGGCATATTGCTCCCTAAATCCCGACACAAACAGGGTGAAACACAAGTCTTGCCAAGAACACTTGAGAGTAACTGCGGTGGGCTGGCACCCTGCCCGGGGTTTGTCTCCTGCCTTGTGCCCTGTGTTGGCTGGGATTGGCTCCAGCAGACCCCCCGTGTCCCTGTGTTAGGATATAGCAGGTTGGATAATGGAAGGATGGACTTGAGAGTAATATCTAGGAGATAAAAAACAACATTGTGCACCGATTCAATACCTTCTTTTCAAAGAGATAACAGAATATAAGGTGAGGTGCTGGGCAGTATTCACCCATTCCAAGCTGAACAAAGGCATGAGTTTAACATTGTGGGTCCTTGTGGTTTTCAAGTGCTTCTGTATATAACCAGCTTATATAACAAGATTCTTTTATCAACTGACAATATCATCATAGACATAGTTTAGGTAGTCCACATACCTTGGCACCAACAGTACATTTTTTGGAATTTCCAGTACTAATACTTCTTTAAGCATGCCTGACCAGCAGAGGCCTCCCTGTTCTTGAGCTCACAGACACCATATGGGTGTCCTTGGCAGCTCTTCTGCTGAGAAAGGCAAGTCATATCTATATACAGAGACAGATCATCTTAAAGCTCCAGTCTTTACAATTTCAAAATTGACAGTGCCAGACTTTACACGAACTATAAACCTTTTGGAGAAGAGAGGAGTACTTGGTTGTCCGTTGCTCTCCTCAGACAGCCACATCATTTTCTCCACTTTAGAAAGCATCCAATAAATAAACCTCCATATCTGGAGTTTTTCATGCAAAATCTGCCTACACTGGTCACATGGTATGTCAAGTATTATAATGATAAAAGTTCAGAGATTATTATCATTATTATTATTATTAATTATTATATTATTATCTGTATCAACTCAGAACACTTTGACATCATTAACAGCTGAATGTGCTGTTGCAAGCTGCAAAGGTAAATGAAAGGCCTACTTAAGAAAACATGATTGACTGCAAAAAGATGAATGACAAGCTTATCTATCTCTGTGAGTATAACGTTTTAATTTTCCAGTCTTACTGAAAGAGGTCCAACAGGTGCTGGAGATCAATCTTTTTGTTCAATCTTTTTGTAGTAGGAATTGAAGAGTGTCTATTTGAACGTCTCACATCTCCAAGCATTCTTTCTGCTCAACTCTTGGGTGCTTATCAGATAAGGTGTTTGTGTTGCACAGAATTTGATTCCCAACACTTCTCAAACGTCTCAATTATCAGTACTAATATGAACAGCTAATGGTATGCATGAAGGTTTTCTGAGACTGAACGCACAGCAGTAATATGAAATCTAGGTCAAAGCTATCATATGTAAAATGTACTAGCTTAAGACTAGAAAATGTTAACAAAAGTTCACAAACAATGTTTTTATGACCAAACAGTCAACTTTATGAGCAGGAATGTCAAAGGTCTCAATCATAAATTAAAGAGAAAGTATTCACTCACTTAACAGGTTTAAGTGCTGAGATAGTATTTTTACTGGATACTTACATAATAAGTAAGGACCAGTTTCGGTTGCAAAGAGATTTGCCAAATTTTTCTTTCACTTTGGCTATACAAAGAAAATTAGGGGTGTGGGAATTTTAATACACAGAACTATCCCATTTGTAGCATCAAACATAATATGTGTTCCTGAAGGGTGCTATTTCATGGTGATGGGCAATTTATTTAATACTAAAGTGATTCTGATAAATATTTATGCACCTAACAAGGATGATAGAGATATCATCCAAAATTTATTCGCATCCATTCCTAATGCGAACACTCATAAAATTATAATGGCCGGAGACTGTGTTTTATATCCAGACCTGAATAGGCCTTCAGCAGCTACAGCAGTGATAACATCAAATACAGTAAAAATAATTAAGTTTATAATGTATCAGAACTTACCAGACCCATGAAGGTTTTTAAATCCTGACCTTAAAGCATATTCCTTCTTCTCACAAGCTCATCATTGGCACTCAAGAATTGATTATTTCTTAATAGACAATAATTCTTTGTCCATAATCAAATCATGTAAGTGCAACACTATTGTTATCTCCGACCACACCCTTCTGATCATGGAGCTTAACTTACTATGTCCTACACACTCCTCTTGTAGCTGGTATCTTAACCCATTGTCATTAGCGGATGAGCACTGTACATAATTCATATCCAAGCAAACTGATTATTTTCTGGAGACAAATCCATGCCAGTGGTTTCTGCAGATATACACAGGAAAACTGTAAAGGCAATTTTAAGAGGACAGATTATTTCATATCTTTCTCACAAAAATAAATTGGAAACCAAGAAGGCATCCAAGTTAATCAGTGAAATTACCAGAATAGATCTAGAATACATCAGGTCTCCAAATGAGGCACTTTAAAGGAAAAAAGGAGGTTTTGCAATTAGAATTTAACCTCTTGACTACTAAAGAAATAGATTAGTTCATCTTTAAATTGCAACATCATTATTATGAGCACTGAGAGAAGGCCAATAAGATTTTAACTTAACAAATCCACAAGCAGGAACTCCACAATGCAATAACATCAATTATCAACATTGACAGAGATAAAATCATACACCATAAAAATATAATCCATACATTTAGAGAGTACCAAAGATCCTTATATTTCCCTCACAATCTAATGAGTTCTTTGACTCATTACAGATACCATAGCTATATACTCAGTGCTGTGGAACTGGATAAAGCTCTGAATCTCTCAGAACTACTAGATACTATAAACTCACATCAGAGTGGGAAAGCAGCTGGCCTGATGGCTACACAGTGGAATTTTATAAAACACTTTGAAATAATTTAGCTCCAATATTATTAGCAATGTTTACAGAAGCTAAAAACAAAATTTTACCTCAAACTTTATGGCAAGCATTAATTTCCTTCTTTCCTAAGAAAATTAAGGACTTACTACAATGTGCATCAATGGACCAATCTCACTCCTGAATAATGATGTTAAGATACTCTCCAAAGTTCTGTCTAGAAGGATTGAGAAAGTGCTTTCTTCTGTAATATTACAGGACCAAACTGTATTTATTAAAGGGAGACATTCTAATCTTCAACATTTGTTTAATAGAATATATTTATCCATTAAATCTAACACCCCAGAGATGTTATTTTTAGATGCAGAAAAAGCATTTCACGTGGTTGAATGGCACTACCTATTCACTACATTGCACAGGTTTGGGTTCTGCCCAAACATATGTGCATGGTTCAAACTACTCTATACTAGTCCAGAAGTCTCAGTTCATATTAACAACGTTATTTCAGACTAGAATGTGGTTCTCAAAAAGGATGTCCCCTATCACCAATGCTTTTTGAGACCACAACACAGCCATTGTCTGTTTACTTTCGAAAATGAATCAGAGATAAAGGGGATTTTCAGAGAAGGACTTGATCAGAAAATATCACTATATGCAGATGATATCGTACACTGTATATTTCTGACCCACAAAATTCCATGCCAGCAGTCCTAATAGCACTAACAGAGATATCTGAACTCAAAATTAATTTGAATTAACTTGTGCTTTTTCCAGTGAACTCTCTAGCACACAACACTAGACTGAATACCTTCCCATTTACCTTATCAAATCATTTTAAATATCTAGATGTAAATATCACAATATATAGGTCTTTTTCAATAAAATTTTGCTGTCTGCATGGACAAAATTAAACAAGATGTGAATAGATAGTCCTCCCTTCATCTCACTTTAGCAGGTAGAATCAACACTGTTAACATAAACATCCTTCCCAAGCTTCTTTTCCTATTTCACACCATCCCCATATACATTAACAAATCTTTTTTAAGAAATTAGACTAAACCATAACCTCACTTATTTGGAATTCTAAACATCCACGCATCCAAAGGGCGACTTTATAATGACCTAAAGCTGAAGGATGTATGCCAATGCCTAACTTTCAATCTTATTCCTGGGTGGCAAATATACAGGCTATGAAGACCTGCATTAACACAAATCAATGAATATACATAAGCATGATCTGCAATAGAAATAAAATCTTGCAGTACTTCTTTATATTCCCTGCTCTATGCCCCAGTAAATACAAATTATCATCAATACACTAATAATCAAATTGCCATTCATTTTCTCTGAGTATAAAACCAATGTAGGAAGCACTTTAAGACAGAGAAGCTCATATCTGCTGCACCTCTACATGACCACTCTTTTCAACCCTCTAAAACATACACAGTATTTAATGCTTGGAAAATGTCTGAGATTAAAACATTTAGAGACTTGTGCAGTGGAACCTCGGTTCACGACCATAATTCATTCCAAAACCTGGTCGTAAACCGATTTGGTCGTGAACCGAAGCAATTTCCCCCATAGGATTGTATGTAAATACAATTAATCCGTTCCAGGCCATACAAACTGTATGTATCTATCCATCCATTTTCCAACCCGCTGAATCCGAACACAGGGTCACGGGGGTCTGCTGGAGCCAATCCCAGCTAACACAGGGCACAAGGCAGGAACCAATCCCGGGCAGGGTGCCAACCCACCGCAGCGAACTGTATGTATATACAGTAATCCCTCGCTACTTCACGGTTCACTTTTCGCGGATTCACGACTTTGCGGATTTTATATGTAAGCATATCTAAATATATAACGCGGATTTTTCGCTGCTTCGCGGGTTTCTGCAGACAATGGGTCTTTTTACTTCTGGTACTTGCTTCCTCAGTTGGTTTGCCCAATTGATTTCATACAAGAGATGCTATTGGCGGATAGCTGAGAAGCTACCCAATCAGAGCACGCAGTTAAGTTCCTGTGTGCTGCTGATTGGCTCAGCGACGGAGTGTTGCATTAACCAGGAAGTCTTATCTCACTCATTCACCATTAACGTGCTACTGCTTCAGGGGCCGTGTCCAAGCGCCAACAGAAGATGCAAATGATTGCAGAAAAGGTAAAAGTTTTGGATATGTTGAAGGAAGGGAACAGCTACATCGCTGCAGGCATCAATGAGTCCACGATTTTTTTTATTTAAAAAGGAGGAAAAGCATATAAGATCTACGGCCGCAGTGTCCTTTAACCAGGGCGCAAAATGAGTTGCAAGTAGACGTGATAAGGCAGTAGTCTGGATGGAATCTGCTTTAGGAATCTTTACAACAAGGTCGACGATGTCATGACCGCCTACAAGCTGCTACGTGTACTTCGCTATACAGTAAGTGTAAACTTATCTACCGATTTCATATTGCTTAGCAGTTGTCCCTGTTATTAATAGAGTAAAGGGTGGGTTTTAAACAATACAGGGAGGGTTTAAAAACGTCCAAATACACGTTAAATAATTAAATAAATATGGTGTCCCTACTTCGCGGAAATTCAGTTATTGCGGTCGGCCTTGGAACCTATCTCCCGCGATAAGTGAGGGATTACTGTATTTTTTAATTTTTTAAGCAAAAAAATAGTTAATCAAACCATAGAATGCACAGTGTAATAGTAAACTAAATGTAAAAACATTGAATAACACTGAGAAAACCTTGAACAACAGAGAAAACTAACACTGAAATAGTTCGCGCTATAGCGCTACCAACCGCTGGCTAAAAACACTTTCTTTTTTTAATGAGTTTTAAGCACAGGAAAAAAAATGAACATTTGAAAAAATCCATAATTTAATAAACCACCAAGAAAAGTAACATTGCAACAATGCACGCTATGAACTGATCGCTGTAAACAGAAGTGAAAACAAAATCAAGCCCAGTGCATTCTTTAACTGCCTTCCTACCTTATGAGTCTCTCTCTCGCGCTGCCTCTTTGTGTGTGTGTGTTGCGCTCTTTTGCGCTCTCTCTTTTGCTTGCTGCACAGGAAATGCACAGGGAGAGACTGAACATGTACAAACCGAAAGGGAAACTGGCTTGTTCGTATACAGAGTGTGTGGTCGTGAACCGAGGCAAAAGTTTGGCAAACTTGGGCCCGGGCCGGGCGATCGGGGTCATACCTCCAGTGCCTCCACTCACTCGCCTGCTGGTCCGACGTGACGCTGTAGCGGCTTAGGATTTCAGCCTTTAGGAGGTCATACACAGCAGCTTTCTCGTAAACCGATTTGTACGTGTACTGAGACGTTCGTGAACCGAGGTTCCACTGGATATTGATAATGTTTTTGCATCGTACGAGCAATTACGCTTCAAATTTAACTTCTCATTAACAATTTTTTCACTACTTTCAAGCTAGAAACTTTGCTAAACTGAATCTGCCGAATTTTCTTCACCTTCCACCTATTTCTATTACAGAAGAAATATCGATCAGTCTTGAAGACTCAGATAGCATCTCTACAATTTATAAAAACATTTTAAAGTATTTTCTTTTCAAACATTCCATGGCACAATGGGGAAAGGATCTTTCACTTAACATTTCAGAAAAGGAGTGGAAGGCAGCTACACACAGAATACACTCTAGCTACATATGCACAAAGCACTCAATCATTCAACATAAAATCTTCTATTGAATGCATTTATCTCATTTAAAAGTGTCCAAAATGTTTCCAGGGCAAGATTCAGCCTGTGAACAATACAATCTAGCTCCAGCCTCACTGGACCACATGGTTGTTGATGTGCACCAAATTAATATTGTTTTAGGCAAAAATGTTTGAATGCCTATCTTGGTGTTGCAGTCACTCCTAACCCATTAATTGCTGTGTTCAGTGTACTCCCAGATGGGCATAAAGTGGAGAAGGACAAACAAATTGTTATTGCCTTTCCTTCACTACTAGCACATAGAATTATCTTGCTCAATTGGAAAAATCTCAACCTACCACTTTTAAGTCATTAGGTAACGATCTGGAATTAGAAAAAATTAAATTCTCACTCATGAAGATGTGTTCAAGACTTCTTAAAAATATAGCAGGATCTAATCCATAACATTTTAGAATAAGCTTCTATATCAGGGAAAAGGATACTCTTCCTTCCTTGCTGCTTCAAAGATTTGCTTTGTTGGTTGGCTCTCCTCTCTTTCTTCCTTTTGGGTGGGAGTTGGAATTTGTTTTTGTTAAGTTTGATTTGAATATTAATTGATTGTTATTTGATTTTAATTAAAATTAATAAAAAAAAAATAAAATAAAAATAGTTGGAAATTTTCAGTCAAGCAACCAAGAAGGCCAATGGCATTTCCTAAACTTAGAAAAAATTTGCAAGAAAGGAAATTTTATTGTCAAAGTTGTGAAAGAAGTGATGGCTACTGCCTTGAAGACGAAGCCAAAAATTCACTACTACACATCTTTCAGCAGATTTTGCAACGCTGCAAGAAGTGAATATTGTGGGAAGGGAAGGACTCAGAGAAGTAAAATTTACACTATGTCACGCACGCGCGCTTGGGGAGCAGCAGAAAGACCCGACGAATAGTGTAACACATCGTGCCAGGGGATTAAGGCGGGGTACTAACCTATCTTTCTCTTGTTCCCACAGAAAGATAGAAACAACGCCACCAAAACTTTCCCGGACTCACTAACCCACGCGCTGCCACTTCTGCATTCCATCCCTTCCTCTGGTCTCACCTTGATGATGTCACGACTCTTATAATCCATTTCGGTTCCTCCCAGCATTCCATTCATCAGTTTTCGGTCCCTCCTTATTTAAGTTCCCTCTATGCCTACGAGGAGGTTCTTTGTAATGACCGCATGTCAGAGTACTGACCGAATTTTTTGTTTATTTAATATTTCTGTACAGTATATGGGGCCGAAAACCCCAAACCTTTATACGTTTCTGTCCCTTTATTACAGTGGCGTAGCCAGCAGGATTAATCGTCCAAAGAAATGTCAGAAGGACAGGACCTAAACTCCGTTCTGAGCAGTTTGGCGGGCCAGCTTCAGGTCCTACAGTTGGAGCAAGCTGCCACGAAGCAGGAGCTGGCAGAGAGCAAGACATGGCTCGTGGCAGCCGCCGAAGCGGCTAGACTGGAGCCCGCGGAGCTTCTACCCCCTCCGATTGTACCGCTCACAGACGCGGATGATATAGAGGCATATTTGTCCACTTTCAAGAGAACTGCCTCTTGAAATCAATAGCTGTGCGCGGAGTGGGTGTCCATACTGGCGCCGTACCTGAAGGGTATAGCGCAGAAGGCTTATCATGACCTCCCCATCGAGGAAGCCACTGTGTATGACCTCCTAAAGGCTGAAATCCTAAGCCGCTACGGCGTCACGTGGGACCAACAGGCGAGTGAGTGGAGGCACTGGAGGTATGATCCCGATCACCCAGGCCGGGCCCAGGGTTTTGAATTCTGGGGCAAAATGGGGCACTGGCTGAGGCCAGATGTCAACCAAGGTCAGCAAATAGTCGAACAAGTGGCCTGTGAACGCTTTATTAACGGCATGCCAGATTATCTCGCCCAACAGGTCCGACAACACCCCTTTAAGGATATGAAAAGCCTGTTAGACGTACTGGAGTGTCAACTAGCGGTGAACCGAGTTGGGGGGCTGGAGAGGTCTGCTCGTAGTACCCGACAGGGACGTGTCGCTACTCCTCAGCCCTTCTGCTGCACATCGGAGGCTCCCGGTAAGCCGAAAGAAAGAGCCCCAGCTTTGCCTTGCTGTTTCAAGTACGGCGAAGTCGGGCACACCCTACCCGCCTGTCTGCAAAACGTGGAGATGCACCTGGGCAATAGGAGAGAGGTACTGTACTTTGCACGGCTTCTGGTGGCCGTGCTACCCGACCCGCCCTTTCCAGTTATTTTAGGACAAGACTGGTCTGAAAACAATTGCGGTAGAAAAACCACCACTCCTGCCACCGGGTTGGGTTTAATTATGGATGGACAAGGCGCCGTCCTCACGCCATGCACATCGGCAACTAATGATGACGCAGGGGTCCGGGGGGATGACTTTTTGCTGACAGACCTTGACCCGGAAGTGCAACCAGAGTGGGTCGATGACAACCCTCCGGCTCCAGCCAATCCTTTAAGCCGCATGGACCATCAGTTTAAGTCCACGCCCGCGTCATTTAAAAGAGCAATGGAACGATGACTCTCTAAAGTTTGCCCGGAATGCTATCGTTTCAGTTGACGGCAATACACCGGTCGCTCCCATACCACCGGGACCCTACTTTGTCTTAAACAATGATCTGTTGTATCGAGTCGCAGATCACGAAGGCGAGGTACGGAAGTTGTTGCTAGTGCCACGGGTCTACCGGCGGGAGGTCTGTGAACTGGCTCACGCCCACCTCCTTGGCGCCCACCTCGGGGGCCGAAAAAACGCTGGAGAGAATAAAGCTCCGATTCTATTGGCCCAAAATTAACGAGGAGGTCCGTCATTTCTGTCAGTCATGTCCAGACTGTCAGTTACATCAGATACCCAGGAGGGACCGTGCTCCTCTTGTTCCGTTTCCCCTTATTGATATCCCTTTTGAGAGGATCGGAGTCGATCTTGTAGGACCCCTGATGCCTTCGACACGTGGCCATAAATATATTTTAGTCATGGTGGATTACGCGACTCGGTACCCAGAGGCGGTTCCATTGTGCTCCGCTACTACAAAGAATGTCGCACGGGAATTGATAGCCCTTTTCTCCCGAGTGGACATACCTAAAGAAGTCCTCACGGACCAAGGTACACCCTTTACTTCGGATACGTTCAGGAAGGTTGCCAAGTTACTCCGAATTAAGCATCTGAAAACGTCTGTTTATCATACCCAGACGGATGGGTTAGTGGAACGTTTTAACCAAACCCTTAAACAGATGCTCCGCAAGGTAGTCGACGCGGACGGTAGGAACTGGGACCAACTTTTGCCTCTTGTCCTTTTTGCTTATCTGGAGGTACCTCAAGCCTCCACGGGTTTTTCCCCCCGTTTGAACTATTGTATGGCCGCCAACCCCGGGGCATATTAGATATTGTTAAAGAAGGATGGGAAGGGGAGGCGCTTCCCTCCACCAATATTTTAGAATATGTCGCGAAAGGTTAGAGAAAATTCGACCTCTTCTAAAAGAGCACATGTCGAAAGCTCAGGCTGCGCAGGCACGAAATTATAATCGAAACACCACCCTCCGGGTGTTTCAGCCGGGGGATCGTGTAATGGTACTCGTGCCTACTTCCCACTCCAAATTGTTAGCCCATTGGCAGGGCCCGTACGAGGTAAAAAAGAGAAAGGGACTCGTCGACTATTTGGTGAAACTCCCTTTTCTCAGAAAAAACAATCCTTAACCTCGGCCCCAATTTGACGCCCCATCAGAGGCAGGAGCTGGAAAGTGCGATCCTATCCATCCCGGAAGTAGTCAGTGAGACGCCAGGCCGCACCTCGCAGATTGAGCATGACATTGTGACAGACCCGGGGGTGGTGGTAAAGGAGCGGCCTTATTGCCTCCCGGAAGCAAAACGGGCCGAGGTGGAGCTGGAAGTCCAAAAGATGCTTGATATGGATGTTATCGAGGAGAGTCACAGCCCCTGGTCCAGTCCCATCGTCCTCGTTTACAAACCTGATGGCTCATGGAGATTCTGTAATGACTTTAGGCATCTTAACCAGGTCTCCAAATTTGACACCTACCGCATGCCCCGAGTGGACGAGCTCATTGAGCGCTTGGGTACGGCTCATTACCTGACTACTCTTGACATGACTAAGGGATACTGGCAGATTCCCTTAACGGCATCCACTAAAGAGAAATCAGCCTTCAGCACCCCTAGCGGGCATTAGCAATACAAGGTCCTCCCATTTGGGCTGCATGGAGCCCCGGCAACCTTCCAGAGTCTGGTAGACAAGAGTGCTAAATGCCCACCAGTCCTATTGTGCCGCCTACCTGGATGACGTGGTCATCTATTCTGGCACCTGGGAGGAACATATCTTGCAGGTTTATGCCGTCCTCTTAACGCTAGCGAAGGCTGGCTTCCGTATTAATCCGCGTAAATGTTTCTTTGGATTTAACAAAGCCAAATATTTGGGCTACCTGGTGGGCGGAGGAAACCACAATGTTCAAAAATTAAAGACATCCTGGAATGGCCCCGTCCGATAACCAAGAAACAGGTGCAAGCCTTCTTGGGGTTAGTGAGTTACTACCGCTGGTTTGTACCCCGTTTCTCCGAGAGAGCTGCACCCTTGACAAATTTGAAGAAGAAAAGGGCCCCTTTGTATGTGGCATGGGATCACCTAACGGAACAAGCATTCAGTGACCTAAAGACGGCCCTGACCGCGGCACCAATGTTGAGAACTCCTGATTTTTCTCTCCCTTTTACCATCCAGACAGATGCTTCGGACACAGGGCTAGGCCGTGCTGAGCCAGAGCAACGACGGTGTTGAGCACCCCGTGAGTTACCTGAGCTGGAAACTGCTGGATCGGGAGACCAGATATGCTGCGTTGGAGCGGGAAGCCTTGGCCATCATGTGGGCGGTAACGCACCTGAGCTACTACCTCAGACCATGCCGCTCTCCAGTGGATGGCTGTACACAAGGAGTCGAATCTCCGAGTTACCAGGTGGTTTTTGGACCTTCAGCCCTACAAGTTTGCTGTCACTTATCGTCGGGGTAACCTGCAAGCCAACACTGACGCTCTCTCCCGGGTTCTCGACCTCTCGGTCTGGGCTGAAGGGGGGGTCATGTCACATGCATGCTTGGGGAGCCGCAGAAAGACCCGAGGAGTAGTGTAACACATCGTGCCAGGGGATTAAGGCGGGGTACTAACCTTTCTTTCTCTTGTTCCCACAGAAAGACAGAAACAACGCCGCCATAACTTTCCCCGGACTCACTAACCCACGCGCTGCCACTTCCGCATTCCATCCCTTAATCTGGTCTCGCCTTGATGACGTCACGACTCCCATAATCCACTTCGGTTCCTCCCAGCATTCCATTCATCAGTTTCCGGTCCCTCCTTATTTAAGTTATGCCTGCGAGGGGGTTCTTTGTAATGACCGCATGTCAGAGCACTGACTGAATTTTTTGTTTATTTAATATTTCTGTACAGTATACAGGGCCAGAAACCCCAAAACTTTATACGTTTCTGTCCCTTTATTACAACAGATCAAAAGGAATCTTCAGATGCGGAATCAAAGATAAGGTTTCAACATTTTTCAATCAGCCCTCATGCTTTATATGACAATAATTTGTTTACATGAGCACTTTACAGTCTAATTCTTAAAATCAAATGTCCAGTACTAAATGTACTACAAGTACTACAAGTTGAAGAAACAGTTTAAAAGCAAAATAGAATAATATATATATTTTTTACCTAACATATTTCAGGAATATATGAGTATTCAAAAAAATTATTGACATAAGAGATATATAATAATTTATTGTCATATACACCTTTAAATACAGTATGCAGTTAAACACAAAATAAAATGGAAATAAACACCAACACTGTGTTGAGCACAATTATGCACCTGTACATGGTGTGACAGACGGCCTTGGCCACTGCCCGGCCAGGGTGCCAGCTGGATGAAAGGACTGGGGGACAGAGCATTTGTGAGGCACTACCTCCCCTGGGATGCTAGAGTGCAGCCATTCTGGGTGGCTGTGGCACCAGGGACTCCTGCAGGGCACGCTGGGACTTTGGTACAAATCCGTTGGGTTCCGTGGGGGCTGCCAGGGGGAGCTGCAGAGTCCTACAGTGGATTTTCATCACACCTGGGAGTGATTCCAGGTAATACTGATGAGCCACCAGGAGTTGAATAAAAGGAGCCGCATCAATCCATTCGGGGTGCCATAGTCAGGAGGAAATGGACAAAACTTGCCGGGAGACGAGTGGAAGTGGAGAGAAAAAGAAAGAAAGAAGACTGTCCTTTTGTCTTGTGAACATTATGCTGTTGTGGGGAGCGAAGAAAGCGCTACCCCACCTATAAATAAAGGTGTGCTGTGTGGCAATTCGTGTTCTGCCTGTCTGTGTCGGGGTAAGGGTGGCAGTATGCGCCCTAGTGATCCACAATGGAAATGTTTAAATACATTAGAAATTTGATTTTTAAAGCTCCTACATATAAACAAGAAAACGGTAAAGTAAGAATATACTGTATTAAGTTAAGGCCAACTGAAAACTCAGAAGAGAAATTATAAATTCACTACACATAAAACCTCTGGGGCTGACAGTTATGGGGAACAACATAGATTGATGGTGCATTTAACCCATACTGGTCAGATCAAGCTTCTTGTGATGTGTACACGTGGTGCAGTGACACTGTAAGGAACATATTAACATCCGATTTTGGTATTTCGTTTTGTTCAGGTATGTTTTTATGTCTTTTTGATTATTTATTAAAATTGCTCTCCATGTTCATAATTTGTTACTGTGGATGTGAAGCATTGCCTGTTAGCGTAGTGTGCACCTGTGAGATGTGTGACATCAACAAAGTTGTACTTTAAAAGAAGGCCCAGGGTAGCACCCAGTCTTTGACACAAAATGCATTTAAACACAAAATAAAATGTATGTATATCTATGTAAACTAAAGACCCAAGACAGATTAGCCTTCAAAACAAACAATAAAAACAAACATCTATTTATGAGTGGCTTCTGCTTTTGAGTTAGTGTGGTCAATGTCTTCAATTTCGTGAAAACAATGACAAAAGGTTAGTGACTTCTGTGTTTTGGGGTGGGTGAAAAAAATCGATTAATTTACAAATCACAATTCTGAGGTTTGGTGATTATTGAATCGCCAGTCTGATTAAAACATCAACTTTTAAAGGAAAAAAAAAAGTGCTGACATTCCCATCAGCAAAATAAAACTGTGCAACCACTTGTAGACCATACCATATGACTAATTACTATAGACAGTTAAATATCAATTGCATACATGCAGGCATTTGCCATTGCCACGATGACAGTTTACTGATGTAGTTATCAAAGCCAGAATGTGTAGTACATACATTTACTTATACAGCTGCAATAATGACCAATCATGGCTGCCACATACGGCCACATTTTGCTGACGGAATGTGTGCCCTGAAGAGAGTTCAAAAAGAGAACAGAGCTGATGGAGGTTGTTGTCAGATTTTTGCAGAAGCATCACAATTTAAATCTAAGGCCTGGACTCACTTTGTATTTCACCAAGTAAATGGAGAACTTGAGATAACTACGGCCATATGCAAAATTTGCCGCAGCAAAGTCATGTACTGTGGTAATACTATTAATATTCATGTGCATCTCGCTCAACATCACCCAAAGACAAACTCTGATCGCACTAATCCGGAAGTGATGCCAATTAAGAAACAAACTGTGGACATAGCTTTAAATAAATTCTCCAGTACTTGTGATAAGGCAAAAAGGACAACTGTTGCATATTTTATTTGCAAGGACCTTTGTCCATACACTGTAGTAGAAAATGCAGGATTCCGCAGTATGACTTATACTCTCGAGGCAAGATACGTTATTCCATCGCATTGCTTTTTCTCTGTAACAGCAGTCCCCGAAATACACAATGAGGTTAAATTGGAATTAAAACAGTTACTCTGTAAAACTAAGAGAGTTGCCCTGACATTTGATTAATGGACTTCGCGAGCCAAACAATGTTATGTTACAGTAACATCACATCACATAACTGAAGAATGGTACTTATCTACCTAAGTCCTACAAACCCTAGTTGTCCATGAAAGTCATACCGGGGCTAACAAGGCTGAGCTACTTCATAATGTCACAAAGGAATGGGGATGTAAATAAAAAGAGCCAGTGTTGGTCACCAGCAACAAGGCGAAAGTGCTTGTTGCAGCTCAGATGCCCTGCTTTTCTCCTGTTAAATGCTACAGTATGCAGACACATTGAATTAGGAAGAATAAGTACTTGTCACAGTTTTTTTTTTCAAACTTTACAGCAAAAGCAGAAATGGTTGGATCTCCCAGGCTGAGGCTGATTACCGAAGTGCCAACCCGGTGGAACAGTGCACTTGACATTGTTCAACAATTCTTTGAGCAGTAACCAGCAATCACTGCAGCACTACTGTCGCCTGAGGTGAGGAAGAACAAGGAGGAGATCATGACTTTCACAGAGTCGGATGTAATAAATCCAGAAGCACTGGTACAGTCACTGAAGACATTAAAAGTGGCCACTTGTGTTATATCAGATGACAGTAACCCTACACTCTTGGTCATTGTCCTACTTCACAGCTTCTGCTAGAGACACATGGGAGTCTGGGAGATCACCTCTTTGTCAGAGGTACAACAGATGCTCTTCACCAAGACTCAAAGAAACGGTATGCAAGTGAGCAGGAGATGGCCAAACTTTATGTGGCATCAGCCATTGATGCAAGATTTAAGCCAATACCATTTCTGTCAGAGAACGAGAGACAAGAATGGTCCACAAAGCTGCAGCAGTGGAGCAGCAGCAAGCACCTCAGGTGAACTGAAATTGATAAATGTCTGTCAGATATTATAGGCTCACAGTATGGTTTAAAATGTATTTCTTTTCAGTAGCTGACTGTGCATTCGGCATATAGCAGTGCTTCCCTCAGAGAGTGTGTGCGTACAAGTGCAGGGTGTGTACTTTTTTTCCTAACAACTGCATTTTTTGTCCATTGATTATTCTGAAGGGAGAGGGGTGAGAATTGGAGGGTTATTTCTTAATTTCATACATTTCTTTGGGTATGGATAGAGTTATGAAGTTTTCAAAAACACTTTTTAAAATATGTTATGACTTAATGTCAAGTTGGAGAGAAATTCTCTTTTCAATAAAACAAATCAGCAATAAATAGAAATTCTGAATTGCAATACACAGAAAAATCATAATATATATCATAGCAGCAGGCATAAATGGTTGTAATATTGCATTGAGAGGTCTCGGCTGATTTCCACCCCTAATGACAACAGCTATGTTTGACCAACAAAACAGAATCAATAGCTTTTGCCACTGTTACTATTTAAATATCTGTTACAGTGTGTATGTTCATTACACTACACATATTAAGTTGCATTGTTTTATAACTAACAAATGTGCATACTATAGGTCACGCAAGGAAACAAAAACAAAAAACAAAACAAAACATGGACTTACCTGTATAAAGTTAATGGAAAAATGGGTTTGGATTCTTGTAGCTTGATACCACAATTCAAGAGAACTTAACTAACACTTCTTCAAGTTAATAACTTGTCACAATAGGTAAAAGGTGATGATTTCAGAAGGTAACGTTAATGAATGCTTAGAGGATTAAGACATGCGTAGCCTTGAACTTGGATCCCAAAAACCCAGGAAATCACGTACTATGCAGCAGCTGAATTTCAAGGGCACAATATGTCTTTCGAGATTCATTCTTAAATATATAACCTGTATTATATATATATTATATATACACATAAATACAGTATATTATATATATATATATTATATATATATATATTATTATATATATATATCCATCCATCCACCCTCTTCTGCTTATCCGAAGTCAGGTCGCGGGGGCAGCAGCTTGAGCAGAGATGCCCAGACTTCCCTCTCCCCGGCCACTTCTTCTAGCTCTGGAGAGACATAGTCCCTCCAGCGTGTCTGGGGTCTTCCCCGGGGCCTCCTCCCGGTTGGACGTGCCCGGAACACCTCACCAGGGAGGCGTCCAGGAGGCATCCTCATCAGATGCCCGAGCCACCTCATCTGACTCCTCTCGATGCGGAGGAGCAGCAGCTCTACTCTGAGCCCCTCCCGGAAGACTGAGCTTCTCACCCTATCTTTAAGGGAAAGCCCAGACACCCTGCGGAGGAAACTTATTTTAGCCGCTTGTATTCGCGATCTCGTTCTTTCGGTCACTACCCATAGCTCATGACCATAGGTGAGGGTAGGAACATAGATCGACTGGTAAATTGAGAGCTTTGCCTTACGGCTCAGCTCCTTTTTCACCATGACAGACCGATGCAGAGCCCGCCTGTTGATCTCACGCTCCATTCTTCCCTCACTCGTGAACAAGACCCCGAAATACTTGAACTCCTCCACTTGTGGCAGGATCTCGCTCCCAGATGGCTATTAATTAACACAAAAAAAGGTTAACAAAACAGTAAACCACACCTCTGACTCTCTTCTGGACATACCTAGACAAAAAGAGCACACACTGTCTAAAAGTGTGCACATAACCCTCACTTCCTCTATTTTGGCGACTGCTCCTACAACCAGGTGTCCATTCTAAGGTTCATGTCTACAGCATCCATGGAATTAATTGTATTGTGAGAGCAGCCTTGTAAAACCAAGGGTCACTGGTAGCAGCACTCTCTGGTGGTACATGAAATGTCTCCCAATTTCTACTTTACAGATTTGGAATTGCATCTTAGCTGTTTAGCCTTCCCCTATATAAAGCAAAGCTCTACCTTTTTTGGCATCCCACATCTCTTCCGTGACTGAAATAAAGATATTTTTTCTAAAGGCATATCTTGAACCTAACTGTGCATAATAGGACAATCACCTCCTAACGGGAGCCCACACCACATGGATGCTGGAAAGCAAGCTTTTCTACATTAGTAGGATTAACTGTGAAGGGTACATCCTGATACTAGTTTTTAGCTCCGTCCTAAATACTTAGGATTTCCCTTCTCCAACCTTACACCTTTATGTTTGTGGGTATTATTCCTACTTCTGCAAAACATTTATTTAAATAAAAGGAAAGGGTTATGTAGTATTCAATGAAAAATCAGTGGTGCAGATTAAGGAATGGTGGTCTGTGAGATGTATGATGTCCTTGCACAAAATGAAGTTCTCATACTTAAAAAAAAAAAAAAAAGCTTTACAAAACAATGACAACATTGATAGTATTTAATGCATATTTAGAAATAAAAAGAACATTTTTTTTTAAAATATTTTTTTCTATTATTTTAATATATATCTTTAATTCATCAATGATATGCATGGCTCCTTTTGGATTAAACTGATGTTAATAGATTTTTTTTCCACAATTGCCAGTTTCAAAGAGCATTGTCACAAATAATAGTTACCTTCAAAACTGATTCATTTTGAATATTTTAGATGATCTTTATTTATCACTCACAAGTCTTTTTGGGTTTGGGGGGATTGGGAAAAAGACTTATGATTAGCAACCCATAAAAACAACTGTACAGCACAACATGGGAGTTTTTTAAGTGTTTAATGCTCAGATATAATTTCTGAAAGTAGAATTTTATATAAACAACCTTCCATTAAATAACACAGTTAAAATAACTGAAAATGTGGATTTCTTTCTTTTAACACTGTATAGTGTGGTGAATATCTACTGTGTGTGTGTGTATATATATATATATATATATATATATACATATACATATACACACACACATATTTGCATTAAGGTGTAGTTCACTAATCATTATTCTGAACAAAAATAATATTTAAAGCAGCTAACTTGATTGTCTCTCAATTGTTTTGTTCATTTGGCAAAATAACAAACACTGACTGTCCAAAGGTTACACTGCCAATGCTCCAGCTGACTAAAAACATACAGCAATGCTCAGTTTTTATTGAGACTATTAGTGCTAGTCAGTTATAGACTTAAAGAGAAGTACCATTTGAGATGCCCAGCTCCACGCCATCTGGCTAAAGGGTATGTGATGTGCACATTCTGGGGCAGCAGTGTAAACCTGTCACATTTCTTCTTTCTTGTTTGTTATGTGATTCTACAATCTACTACAAACATCCTAATTCAAAGAACACTGATGGTTGATTGATTAAGTGTTACTTCAGTGCCAAATACTTGAAACTATTGTTGTATATAAACTGTATGGTACAATGTGTATTCTTCCTAACCAAGCAATATAAAAAGAACTACTTTAACAAAATATATACAAGTTCAAACATACTTGAAAATGTACAAAATCTCTACATCTGTTTTTTCTTGTTCCTATGATACACACGTGCTGGGAGGGTCAATATTTAAATCTATTTCATAAAAAAATGACAAACCCACAAATCTAAGTCTATGGGTACTCTGGCTGGCTGTGATATAAAGACAGCAATATTGTAAAATGCTTCAAACTTAAAAACATAAGTCTAGTAGAAGATGGTTAGCTGCTGTACAGTGCAAGCATTTTTAGTCCTTTTTTTAATTTTTGACTGTGTGAAATCAGTATGTACAGTATGTGCTTAATTCTATAAACCAGATTTGGACACTTCACTTTTTATTTACTTTAAAACTCAATAAGATCTTTTGCTCAAAGGAGAATTCCTATTACTGTCTTCCCAGCAGCTCTTCAGATTTTTCATGCAGGCAGAAGTAGCAATTTGTCTCCAGAGAAATATTTTAACTTGTCCTCCTACCAAAACAAAAGAGCGAAATAAAAACATCTTTAATATGCAAAAATAAGAATTATGCATGTATGATTTGCAAACCACTCAGTCTTTCACTGGCTGTCCCCCGTAACGATTGAAAAGGCTAAACACATGATTTTTCAGGGCTAACTTAACTGGGTAGCTGGCTGATAAAAGGCTGTCAGAGGTGGATGTGCATGAGACAGATGAAGGGTCAGACAAGGCCAAGCCAAAAAAGCAGGAGCTGAGACCAACTGTTTAGATATAGAGAAAGTCAAGAATTCGATTTTATAATGTCACCACATTAAAAGGTGAATGATGGATGGACTGGTAGAATTTCATGAAGTCATTCAACTTGGCTATATTGAAGCACTGAACTCTGGTATAGATAGCTTATCAAGGTTAGAACTGGTACTGTAAAAGACGGAGCCAAAGAGGAGGGAGGCATTATGGCCAGAAAAAAATGAAAAAAGAATGAATTGTGGTTTAAATAGGATAGTTTTTAGAGAGCACCTAACCCATGTGAAGTCAGGTAGGCTTCTATATATGTTGGCAGTTCTGCCTTCCCTCTGTTATCACTTAATAAAAGCTATTATGCGTACATTTTTTTGTTCCCAAAGTCCATTTAATATTAGTAGATAAACACAAAAATTTTAGCAAAGAGTAAACATTTGATATATCCATAACATAAATAAAATTTGACGCGTCTATAAAATGTGACTGTTCTAATTAAACCTAAGGCCATCCTTATGGATACATCAGGGATTGTTTGCCATGCAGCTGTCAGCTGTTGCAGAACATGACCAACACATCAACAGTGCATGGCAATAGTTCACAACTGCCTTCTGCACAAATACACAATTTTATTTTATTTATAAAAAAAATCTTAGACACATTTATATGAGACTAAGATGTAGCAAATGAAAAGAACTGTTCAATGAATTTACTCATCTTGCAGCATAAACACAATTTCATTATGTATTAAAGTTTTTCACTTCTCCATAGTATGAATGTCCATGTTCTATGAAGAATGATACAAAGTGAATGGAAAGATTCATGCCACTGTAAGAGGTTTTTATTCAAAGAGCCTGTCTGAGGGATGATTGTCCCTTGAACCTTGTGGGAAAGAAAATACTTATTCAAAACTGCCACTACTGTGTAATGACTCTGGGAACAAAACACAGTTGTATCATTGTTTTGCCAATGCAGTTCATACATTTCTTTCAAAGGGTGAACTCTATCAGGTCTGCATTTATACTGTATTCTGAACATGCCTAAGAATTTTTCAAAAACGTGACTAAAAATATACAGTACATTGTATCTGTATAGAATGTTAATAGTAAAAGAATTTATGAGAGAAACAAAAAAGCACTTCTAGTTTCAAATATGACCCTATACCTTTATCTCAAAAAGCACATATGTATATTTTTAAATATTTTCCTAAAAGAAAATAATACTTGTCTCACCATTGAGGAAATGCCAGTGTCTTCTACCAGTTTTCCAAAGAGCTGCATGAAAGGTAGGAAATTACTTGTAAATTATTTATCATTACAAATAGTTATAACAAAAAAATGAAGTAATGGCTTAAATATGAAATTTAATTGAAAGTAATGAAGCAAGCAAACTGATGCCAACATCTACAAACTGGCGAAACACATTTTCATTTTAACCAGCTCACAAGATAAAATGAGTTCTGCTGCATGTCTTATTCAATCTTTGTTTCATGAAGAAATCAGAGAAAACACATTAACCACTTGGACCAATTTCATTATATGGTTAAGCACTCACATTACACTTTTGAACTAACTAATGTGGAATCACTGAAGCTATGAAAAAGTACAGTTATCATCCTCCTCCCATACACTTAAGCTCAGCTAAGTTTAAATCCAGGACAAAGGTTTTCACTTGTTGAAGAATGGGATACACTTGAGGAAAAGGGTAGGATTTAGGATTTCTACTAGATAAGGAGGGGAGGTAAACATGCGGATTCAGTCTCAGCATCTCCTTTGCTGAAATAACATATTGGTAAGCGTCTGTATATACACTTTTCTTTTTTGAGGAAAAACAATCATAAGAATACAGTATTTATAAAACAAATAATTTCTTTTGAACATTTAATACTTTTTTTTAATTACTAATAAGTATTGTTTAAGATAGCACAAAGTTCTAATTGTATGACCTAGCTAATATAATATCTTGTTGTAAATCCACAGCTGTTTTGCAGAATCAAATGACGATGTGACATACTGTATATAATGTTCTGAAGAAAATACATTAAACAATTAAAAATGAAAACGTTTTACTTAAATAAATTACTCAAATTCTAAAAAGGTTTGAGTAACTGAACATACTATTTTGGTCTTTGCTAAGAGTTTCTCGACGCATTAAAAAAAATAAATACAAGGAATCAAACTAAGCAAAGGTTCAGTTATACACGTAACATGAATTGGCCACAGATCAAGAAGCGCATTGAAATGACAATCCATCATTGACTGGACCAAGAAGGTCCTGAAGTGGATCATCCAAACTCAAAACACTATTTTCTTTTCAACATGTGTATTTTTTTTTACCAAAGTTGCTTTATCTGTGCTGCTGCAGTATTCTTTTTATTGAGTTGTACATGTCAGCTTTTTATCAGTTTGATTAATGACAATTAATAATTTTGTAATGTTCTAAAATGAGCAACCTTGCACGGAAAAAGAAACACCACCACCTGAAACGTGTCAACATATGGAATTCTGATAAGACACTTCAGTGCTGTTAATAAGGCAACATTATCTAACAAGTAGACCTGGAAGAATAACTCTCGCCATTGTTAACTTAAATTTAATTTTTTTTAAACTCTTAAACTGCAAAGTTTGTAGTGGGTTCAGAAATCCAGGGACAAGTGGTTAGAAAAATCAGAGATGTCTAAAGGTTCCAGTTGGCCACAAAAAAAAAACAAAAAAACTTGGCTTTACTGCACAGTAGGGTGGTCACGCATCATACCAAGAATAACAAGAGATTCCACAGTTAATCAGAAGATCAAGTTTTGATGCAGACAGCAATATTAAAGGAGTTTAAAATTAATAATTCACATCTTACTATGGATCATTTGGAAATTAAGTCTAAATCAGACTGGCTCTCCCACCAACTTATATGCTGAAGTAAAAAATGCTCAATGTAGTCCGTACTCAAGGACCCCCAATTCACATCAAAGGATAAAAGGCATCGTTTGCTATAACTACTGTCAAGGTAAAGAAGACCACCATCAAAGTGAGAATAAACACAGTACTCTACGTGTATAAACCAGCGTGTAATAGTCCTCTTTCTTCTTCTTAAAAGAGAATAAAAACAGATGTCAAAAGTTAAACTGCGTACTCTGGACAAATCTTAAAACCTCATGCCATCTTTCAGCCTCATGTAGTTGTGACCATTATTGTTGTGTCTCACGTAAGTAACTCGACGTAGGGCAGCACTTACAAAAATTAACAGGAGTGCAGAAACAAGTCCAATTGACAACTGCTTTAATGCAAACATGATCTTCAACATACATAAGAATTCTCTGATACAATCTAACACTGGACAGGAGTATCACCTTTACATGGTCTGGTACACAACTGGAATGAACATCTCTTTCATTGGCAAAATAAAAGACCTTTTTAAAAAAGGCTAAAACAACCAAGAAGTACTATCCAACAATTATGATTTGAGACCATTTGGTATTATTGAGTTAAAAACTGAAGCTGAACCAAAAAAGATTTTGATGTACAAAAATTATCCAAACACTCAGTCAACAGAATAAGATACAAAGAAGAAATAAAGAATTCAGGAACAGCTTAGCCCAGGTATAAATGTCACTGAAATACATCAGAAGCAGTGGGAAAAGATTATTTCTAGTTAATGTATGTGAATGATAGATAGACATAGCTACATCAAGATATTTTTGATAAAGCGTCTTAATGAACAAAATTGCATTTACTTTTTTTCCTTAAGTCACACATTGCAAAGAACAATCTTTAGTGATAACGGATAGGTAAAGGCACTGAAACCAGGACTAGGTTTTCACTGGTTGACAAACTTCAAGAGATATAACACTTTTCAGGTGATGTGTCACTTTTTCCAGGTAGTTTAAGTTAAATCGTTCGGAGTTGCTTTTCTGTACACAGGTTCGAAAATCATGATGAACATAATAAGAAAGATTGCAACTAAAAGTAAAAAAAAAAAAAAAGTTCTAAAGGAAAAATTTGCAGACTGAAAATATTTTGATTGCAATAGAAGATGAAATTCTAATTTTGTACTTATTAAATATGAATATTTGAGAATGAGTTTGAGTGCCATAATAAAAATGGGTAGAAATGTATACTTTGTAAAGTACCTTAAAAACGCCCAATAAAACTTGGAACAGCCTCACCATTCAGCTTGTCTTGGCGGGGCAGAAGCTTGAGGAAATCTAGTCATAGTATCATATGAAGTGATGCTATCAATGTGAAAACAATTCTGGGTCAAATTATTGGCATATCAACTCATTAGGTGACTTCTAACAGTATTTAATTAGAACTTCATAGTAATTCATCTTCTGTCCATAAAGTAAACTTGTTTTCTGATTTTACTACATCATCTTAATACAATTTTTAAGCACTTAAGCACATTTAGGCTTCTTGAAATTCTACAACACCAATTTAAGAAAGTCTTTTTTTCAAATGCACCATTGAAACAGTAATGAATAATAGAATATAGTTAATATATGAAATTAATTATTATATTAAGCAGGTATGTGTGAGGGGTATTAAAATCAACAGAAATGTTAAGGATGCTTACCACAAATTTATATTACTCTCTATTAAACTTCAGAATGGCCAATCAAGAAACAGTGCAAATTCTGTTAATATAATTTTTCTAATGTAACATAACCAAAAACTTGAAAACTTTGGATATGCCAGTGTATACCTGGTGATTTTCTCAGCAGGAAATCTGAACAACAGTTACCGGCAAGAAAGTAAAACAAATTGCACAGAAATGCAACAAAGCATAACGGAGTTTACAAACATTGCAAAGCCTCATTGGTGTCAAGTTCCCCCTTACCAGAGTTGTAAGTTAAGCAACTCATTTTATAATTTGGAAAAAATGTGGGAGGCTCAAACCCCCAATATCCTTTAAACAAATGAATGTGACTAACCAATATACCAATGAAGGTGGACGTTATGTGTTTAGATAATTGATTACTTGACAGCAAGGGCCATGAACATAATACACCAAGTAAATATTGTTTTTCTTATTTATATATTTTTGATAATGGAATATATTTAAGTTGATGTAGTTCATCTATTTTTCCACTATTCATTAAAGAGTATTAAAGTGCACTTGATAAAAAAAAAATCTGCTGACAAAATGACGAATTAGAATTTGTACACTTCAGTAATAGAATGGCTAATAAATAAATAAATGAGGAACTGAAGTGAAAACTAAAAGACGCAGCTAATTTCATACATTGTAGGTTGGGCACCTCACTGTACAGGACCAAGTGCCATAGTCAATACAGTTTTTATCAATCATACCAATAACACTGTATATGTGCAAGGAGATATTAGCTTTAAGATTTAATACTAAAAACACTAAACAAAATGCTTCCAAAATGCATGACAATATACTGGAATAGTAATTACCTGGTCACGAAAAGATTTTGAATACCATGTAAAAGATCATTATGATAACCATTTATACCAAATTCCACATAATTTAAAACATATAAAATAAACATGGCAAAAAAAAATGAGAATGGATATTTCTGTATTATTCTACCTTCAGCCCTAAGACATTATGAGAATAAAACAGAATCCATGCTGTAACTTAAAAATAATAGCAGGAAAAAAAGAAAACACTAATAATATCTTTAGCACTTACAATACAGCTGTCCTCTATTAATTACATGACTTGTATCAGAAATTCTGAAGACTTTATACAGAGCAGTATAATTTTAGTTTATACTGCAGTGAAATAACATACATTTTCCCTTCACCTAATTTTAGCACCAGATATATATGCATATAAATTTGTTAGTAAGGGGGAAAAAAACCACTATTTACAAAAAAATGACTGACTCTGCAATGTTATCATTGGCAAAATTAAGTAAAAATGTCAAAAAAAAATCTTACGTTTTCATGGTAATAGTCTCATTGCTATAAAGATACAAAAAAGCAAAATATTAACACTCTGTAACATTAACACTGAGAATATAGTACTTTTGCAATGGGTTCAGCAACAGTACTTTATAGTGCAAGACCATTTACACTTAAACATTTACTGCTTTTCAAAATTATTAGCAAAAAAAAAAGTAGATCAGCAGTGCGAGAAAAAAAAAATAGCAGGGAAGGAAGTTTGATTTTCTTTAAAGTGCAGTGTGCATATAAAAAGATGGCAAGACTGAAGACTGAAAAATGGAATGGAAATGCAGTAGAATCAGTAGAAATGGTTATCACAAAGTAAAGTGCCAAGTCCCTGAGACAGAGGAACTGCAAGGAAGACAGAAAATCAGGTTACTACTGAAGCAAAGGTAAAAGGGAAAAATAGGAAAGCATTACGTGTGAGCAGGAGGATCTATAACCTTTATTTGTAATTGTGAAAAAGATACCCCATAATAATACTGTAACAGCAACGTACAAACATATCTAGAAGCACACACAAGTTTCAAATGTAACATATAGTAAAGTTTCCAAAGGCGTATAGAAACATGAATTTTACGCCATCCAGCATATAAGCCTATTTTATACACCAGGATGCTTTTTTACTTCATGTTATGTGAGATCCAAATGAATCGTATGCAGTCCTTTGTCAGAGTCAGAAACTCACTTTATGCAGCCCTGAGCCAAGATGTATAATTGCTATTAATTAATATTATTCTATTTTACACAAATCTGTTTTTTTAAAATGTTCTTAAAATACTTTGGTCTCCTGAAAATCTGCCATGTTTATCAAAAAGTTACTCTATTTTTTTCTATAACATTAAGTATGCATGTTACAGTACCTACAATAAGCTGGAGAGTCTACATCAATCTAAGATTATAATCACAGCTTGTTTTATAATAAAAAGAAAAACTAAGAAATACATCAGTATCTCAAACTTTGAACTAAAATATATAATTTGATGATTAACAAAAAAATAAAAGAAAAAACGTTGTTGCTGAATCTTACTTTAGATCAGTTAATATAGTACTGTGCGCTCCATTAAAATCAAACATTGGTAAACATTACAGTGTCACTCACAATTGCTATGATATACAGTATCTATGGAAAATGGATACATGATTATGAACACAGACTAATGAACCACATTAAATATAAGTGCAAGATAATCTACAGTATACATAAAAATTAAACTTCTGTTTAAAAGTAATGCATGTTGTGCTATAATGAATCAGCAGAAAGCCAAATAGTATAAAAACAAAAGACAATATGAGACAAAAATGATTGTTAAAATCTATGATCTTTCTTAAAACCATTACTACATCATATAATGATGATAAAGAAAGCATGATATAAGGAAGACTTAACAGTACAGCATTTCAAACAAAAAAAATGAATTCCATTATTAATGTGTTTCCTCATTTAATTTATTATGCTTATCATTATATTGTAATTTCCAAAAGTGATTTACTTTATTTCATGATTTCAGTATGACTTTTGTATTATCAAGACAGATGTGTGAAATTTTCAGTTTAAGCACAAAAGGCACCTGAATTTTAGCTGCAACCCAAAATATGAACAAATAGTAATATAGCAACAAGCTTACCATATCCATTTATTATTCTTTTTGTTTGACTTTTTGGTATGTGGGATAACTTTCTACCAACCTATAAAAATGTTTTTAAAATCAATGTGGCACTGAAAAACAAGGTAAATGTGGGAAACAACCTTGCCAAGTAGTACTATAGATAGATTACTTGGGGGACCTTCAAAACTTGATGGATGATATTTTGCAAAAGTTAGATGAATGCGGATTGACAAGCTATTCCTGTTCTTGTCAAAATGGAGAGATAGCTGAAAGGAATGGCCTATTGACAATGGCATCTTTTTGCAGTTTTCACTCCAAATATGTATGGTAGAAAGTCAACTGCAAAGGCAAAAAACAAAACCAAAAGCTTACAGGATGCCCTTGGACAGGAGTAGCAGTCAGTGAACACATCTAAGCCATTACTAACTCAGAACTAGATACTGTACATTTCATTGCCAAAGTACAGTAAGTTGCTTATTGCATTTATTAGAAATGTTAAAGTTGGTATGGGTGTAGGAACACAAGGTGTGTCCAAGTACTGTTGTGAAGTAGCGATTGACAAGGAGATGGTAACCATTAAGAATGAGATGTGGTCAGATAAAGCAAGACGCCAAAACCGTGAGATCAGAAATAACTGAAAATCAAAACAGAGGGGACAAGATATTGATTAGAAGTTAAGAGCAAACAGAAGTTGAAACTAGAAGCACAAACCCAGCGTTAGGCCTACTTGCATTCTGAAAATCACTGCACTACGGATTAATTTGAAAAAGACTGTGCCCACCATGGGAGTGTGCATGAAGTGAACCAACATGTTTATATGTTATCACTTTCATGACAAAATCAGCGAAATAACTACGGTCACGTGACGCTCCAAAACAGTGTCACATGAACAAAACATGACATGGCCAAAAAAAAAAAAGTGATAAATAAAAAATACAACATGAAAGTGGAATCCACATATGAAAAAAAATGAAAAATTCAGATGTAAACATCTGTAGGATTTGCGCCCTAGGAACCAAGTTACCCGATCTATTCTATAACATTTCAGTAATTCTTTACCGCTCTGATCCTGATCTTTCTGATCATAAAATAGGTCCTTACGATAGCAATTGACAAGAAGAATTCATAATTAATTGCAGAATTACAGTATTTGAGGGTTCCTCTAGAGTGTCTCTTTCTCTTGCCACGATTTGGCTCAAAAACTAACCAGCACATCGTCATCTCATAACGGGCTTAAGTTTCAAGTCTGGTATTTTCCCATCCAGCTGTTTTAGCTCTAGACCGTCCTCAAGAAACTGTGACACACACAAGATAACGTGCTATGAAAATTACAAGTTGCAACATACAGCACAGGCTTTGATTCTTTCAGGGGCCTTCCGTCACAACGAACAAGCTGTCGGAATATTCCTTTCAAGCATTGTTTTTGTTATTTTACTGTGTGTGCCTATAGGTTTGTGGCACGTGGCTCGGGGTGGTACCCAGCCGGGACGCCCAAAAGGAACGGAGGAGGGCTCACACCTCCTCCAGACCACGAGGGGCCGTCTGCCCCGGTAGGGGCCCGTGGTCACCGCCAGGGGGCGCTCCAATGCCTGGAGAGCCCTGGACCTCAGCACTTCCGCCACACCAGGAAGTGCTGGGGGTGGGGGGGTTGGAGGAGCAGGGACACCCGGAGTGCTGGGGCGTGTCAGTGGAAGATTGCTGGAGCACACCTGGAGCACATCCAGGGGATAATAAAAGGGGCCGCCTCCCTTCATTCAGGGCTGGAGTCGGGTGGAAGAGGACGAGGTCTGGGAGAGGAAAGAGGCAGCCTGAAGAGACGAAATTGTGGACAGAGGCCTGGACTGAGGGTGATTGGTGCTGCGGCACTGGGTTGTGCTTAAGTCACTTGAACTATAAATTGTAAATAAACGTGTGTTGGATTGTAAACGATGTCCATCCGTCTGTGTCCGGGCTATTTCCCACAGGTTACAGCCTGAGATGACTGCAGCAGTACTCACCAAACTGTAGTGCTTGGGGGACAAATACAAGAGGTTTTAGTCCTTCCTATGTGGAGGTCTTTAATATTATGAGATGCAGACCACCATTTAAATAAACAACTAGAACACACCCCAGATGGTGACCTTTAGTTGTACTCGGATGATGTGAGAAACAAATGTGTAATGAGAGAAAAAAACCAAAACAAACGATGCATAAAAAAGTTAAAGTGACCAACATTTAAATCAAGAACACATTTATATGTCTTTAGGCATCTTTGGTCCTAATTATGTTAGGATGTTAAGAGAATATGTGAAAGTGGTAACAAGATTTTCATACTGCACGGACTTCATTTCAGATTGAAATGTGCATAAAAACATACAGTGCTGCTTTACTTTATAACATGTAGTTCTGCCAATGCACTCCAATAAATACCACGAAGTGTACATTTGACCATTTCAAGGGTGTGTTTCAAGGCAGTAAACTACATAGACAATATCCATGACTCAGTTTACCAGAGGTTACAGTCATCTGACATTACTAACACAATCATAAAAACTCTGCTGACGGATGATGAAAACGAAATCCATTCACTTATCAGTGGTAAAAAAATACTCTGTAACAGCCATTGTAAACTTATATTTAACATGCCTTAGAGAGTGTATTACTGTAAAAGCATCTTTAAAGTTTTCACAATTCAGCTATATACTGAAATATGAACAGTAATTATCCATGAAAAACAGCTTGGGTCATAACCGTCACAGATTCACATAAAATGCAAACATAGTACATGTTACAACACAGTATAACAAATTAAAAATGATTCATCTTTGAAAGCAACTGTAAGAATAGTACATTTAAAAAAGCAGAAAAGTGCAAAAGAAATTGCAGACTTATTACTTACTCATCATAAACATCCTCTGTATCCATTCTGCGATAGAATTTGGCTAACTTCACTGAAATTACAATACTAGGAATTAAAAACACTGTACTGCATCCCAAGCCAAACCAAAATGTATTCTGAAAAATAATAATTAAAAATAAATATTTCAGTCATCATTTTAAATAACAAAATTGCTATGATGTTTTGATCTTCTTAATAGGCACACAGTTAATACTTGTGCACACATTTAAAAGTGAGGCAGACCAAAAATGTTACCATGCTATGACTGATTTCATGGCAGTTTCTCAGATAAAAATAATAATAAAATGAATAAAATACTGTAGCACCTGTCAGGGAGACTGCTGTACCATTAATTCTAATTAGCTCACTTAGGCAGAATGCTAATTTAACACTTGCCGCTTTGGCTTTTCAAGCCTCAGAGGACCGTTCCAATTGCTATCTGAAACCCTACGTGATTTAAGTTCATTAACCTCGTAAAAGTTTGACATGACCCATATTCTAGTTTGTGTACATTATGCATAACTCAGCAAAATATTCTAGTTTGAGGAACAATATATTGTATATTAAGCAAGCAAATGTGGAAAAAAACTCTCACCAGTGAATCAACAACAAAGTTGCAAATGAAAATGTCAGCAGTATCGACAACATTAGCAATCGGTTTGCATGTAGCAACTTCAAATGACAGCTGTAAAAAAAAAAAAAAAAAAAAAATCATAAGAGGCAGGTTATAAAAGTTAATTTTACAAAAATGCATATTTTTTTTTAAAAAAGGGAGTCATCAATATTTTCAATGGACAGCATGTTAAAAATGAGGCAGACTTGTGTAGTTTTCAAATAAAACACACATACACATATATATGTTTATGTATAAGGATTCTCCATCCCAACGGGGACAAAATGAATATTCTCTGGATGGGAAAATAAAATGTTGACAAGACAGCTGGGAAAGCATGGTAATTCCACCCACAGCTCAACAGAGGCCAGCAGCCTTACGCTGCCACAACACTTTAGTCTCACTAGGAGCTGCCTGGGAGATGTAGTTTCAATGGGCAACCCTGTCTGCATAGAAAGCTGGATCACAACCCAGCTTTAGTTTCAAATCCTAGAATTTCTTCACAAACATGTGGGCTACTCTTAGGTCTATCTTTAAAAGAATCTCCAATGCTTTTCTCATATGAGCTGGGGGTTGGGAAGAAGTGAAGCTAGAAGATTGCTTCATGTGGGGGAGATGGAGAAAGAAAAGCCAGTAGTTGAAGGAAACTTTGGAGATGAGTGGGCTGTATGAATACTTGGAGGGCAAAGGGAAAAGGAACCCTCAACATGTCCTCTCTATTTCACTCTGAAGTACTTCAGTAAAATTCCATTAGTAGCAGACTCTGGTCTGTACTGGTTGTTGTCCTTTGCTACAGAGATCGCTCATAAACACCCTGTCAATAAAAATACTTTCATTATTTTATCATCCCGACTGGGAAAGAGATTGAACACCATCCCCACCAGGATGACCATATGTCCATGGGGATTTTCTATTATAAAGGCGAGGATACCAATCAGTTCATACCCTCTATTACTATATATATATAGTGTACAGTATATAACTATATAAAAGAACATTGTAGTGTATATTGACTATAATATATATGTGTGTGTACATAGAGTGCATCCGGAAAGTATTCCCAGCGCATCACTTTTTCCACATTTTGTTATGTTACAGCCTTATTCCAAAATGGATTATATTCATTTTTGTCATCAGAATTCTACACAAAACACCCCATAATGACAACGTGAAAAAAGTTTACTTGAGATTTGTGCAAATTTATTAAAAATACAAAAATTGAGAAAGCACATGTACATAAGTATTCACAGCCTTTGCCATGAAGCTCAAAATTGAGCTCAGGTGCATCCTGTTTCCCCTGATCATCCTTGAGATGTTTCTGCAGCTTAATTGGAGTCCACCTGTGGTAAATTCAGTTGATTGGACATGATTTGGAAAGGCACACATCTGTCTATACAAGGTCCCACAGTTGACAGTTCATGTCAGAGCACAAACCAAGCATGAAGTCAAAGGAATTGTCTGTAGACCTCTGAGACAGGATTGTCTCAAGGCACAAATTTGGGGAAGGTTACAGAAAAATTTCTGCTGCTTTGAGGGTCCCAATGAGCACAGTGGCCTCCATCATCCATAAGTGGAAGAAGTTCGAAACCACCAGGACTCTTCCTAGAGCTGGCCGGCCATCTAAACTGAGCGATCGGGGGAGAAGGGCCTTAGTCAGGGAGGTAACCAAGAACACGATAGTTACTCTGTCAGAGCTCCAGAGGTCCTCTATGGAGAAAGGAGAACCTTCCAGAAGGACAACCATATCTGCAGCAATCCACCAATCAGGCCTGTATGGTAGAATGGCCAGACGGAAGCCACTCCTTAGTAAAAGGCACATGGCAGCCTGCCTGGAGTTTGCCAAAAGGCACCTGAAGGACTCTCAGACCATGAGAAAGAAAATTCTCTGGTCTGATGAGACAAAGATTGAACTCTTTGGTGTGAATGCCAGGCGTCACGTTTGGAGGAAACCAGGCACCGCTCATCACCAGGCCAATACCATCCCTACAGTGAAGCATGGTGGTGGCAGCATCATGCTGTGGGGATGTTTTTCAGCGGCAGGAACTGGGAGACTATTTAGGATAAAGGGAAAGATGACTGCAGCAATGTACAGAGACATCCTGGATGAAAACCTGCTCCAGAGCGCTCTTGACCTCAGACTGGGGCGACGATTCATCTTTCAGCAGGACAACGACCCTAAGCACACAGCCAAGATATCAAAGGAGTGGCTTCAGGACAACTCTGTGAATGTCCTAGAGTGGCCCAGCCAGAGCCCAGACTTGAATCCGATTGAACATCTCTGGAGAGATCTTAAAATGGCTGTGCACCGACGCTTCCCATCCAACCTGATGGAGCTTGAAAGGTGCTGCAAAGAGGAATGGGCGAAACTGGCCAAGGATAGGTGTGCCAAGCTTGTGGCATCATATTCAAAAAGACTTGAGGCTGTAATTGCTGCCAAAGGTGCATCGACAAAGTATTGAGCAAAGGCAGTGAATACTTATGTACGTGTGATTTCTCAGTTTTTTTATTTTTAATAAATTTGCAAAAATCACAAATAAAATGCGCTCAGAATACTTTCCGGATGCACTGTATTATATATATATATATATATATATATATATATATATCTATATCTATCTATATATACATATATGGAAGAGAAGGTCTGTGATACGGTTTACATATTTGCAGTTGGAGATCCATGAAGATAGAAAAAACGAATCACGTATCATAAAATAGTTTTATGAGACGCTATCTGTTCCAACTTTTCACCTCGAACGGATACTCAAAAACATTCATTAATTGGAGTCTACATAGCAGACGCCAAAGGAATCAGCATACAATCGACTTAAATCAGAACCCCCACCCCACCTGGCATTCACTCCCGTATCACCATAATGTGTCAGAAGGCACGGCACGCACCCTGACCAAGTGGGGCATCAGAATAGCACATACACCCACGAACAATCTGCGCATGGTCCTGTTTAATGCTAAAAACAAGAAATCGACAGCCAAAACACGAAACGCAGTTTATAGTATTCCATGCAATTCTTGCTCAGCTGTATACATAGGACAAACGTCAAAAAGAACGCCATCAACAAACACTTGGACATAAATCCAGCATATGCCAACTTAAGAAAGACATGTACACAATAATTAAACTATACAACCCCCCCCCCGATCATACTGACTTAGTCACCTCCACCCCCCCCCTCACTATATGTGGGGGGTATATATTGCCTTTGATTCTTGTAAGACTACGCATTATCCTCTGATGAAGACCCCTGATAGGGGTTGAAAGCTCAGGAATAAAACTATTTTATGATACATGATTCGTTTTTTCTCCCTTCGTGGATCTCCAACTGCAAATATATATATATATATATATATATTGTGGCAAGCGGCTGGGGGTGGTACCCAGTTGGGATGCCCGGAAGAGCTGGAATAGGGACTACGCCTCCTCCAGACCACAAGAGGGCAGCCGCCCTGGATGGTATTGGGACCACAAGAACAGAGCTTGGAAACTCAACCCTATAGGTGCCCATGGTCCACCAGGGGGCGCCTGGATGCCTGAAGAGCCCTGGCCCTCAGCACGTCCACTACACCCAGAAGTGCTGGAGGGACAAAGACCAGGGACACCTGGAGTGCTTCTGGGTGTGCAGCCGGTACTTCCGCCACACCAGGAAGGGCCGGCGGAAGCTCATCGGGAGGCACCTGGAGCACGTCCGGGTGAATATAAAAGGGGCCGCCTCCCTCCATTCGTAAGCTGGAGTCGGGTGGAAGAGAACGAAGCCTAGAGGAGAGGAGTGGAGGCGGTCAGAAAAGGCATTGGAGAGAAAGGCCTGGACTAGGGGTGATTGGTGCTGCGGCACTGGGTTGTGTTGTGATCCTTGTGTAAGTAGTTGTAAATAAACGTGTGTGGTACATTTAAAACCACGTCTACCTGTCTGTGTCCGGGCTGTTCCCCACTATATATATATATATATATATATATATATATATATATATACACACACACACACACAAACGTACACACACACACTGCATATTTATATAAAATCACGTTAGAGAGACTGAAAAAAAAAAATCAAGCCAAGTTTGAATACTTACTGAATTCTTGACCCAGTTAAGGTACTGTATAAAGTAACTGACTATCACATCCATGTAATTTTCAGTTTCCTACAGAATTATAAGAATTAAAGAAACATGACTAAGTTTGCGAAAAACCTAGAAACTAAAATTAAAAGGGTAGAAATCACTTTACCTGAATGATGACATAGGTTGCATTTTGGGAGACAAGGTATTGTGCTGCAGCTATGGAGCTGAGAACATCATTCACTTTAGTCTAGTAAACAAAATATCAACATTAGTATGATGTTACTACATGTATATATTTTTTAAATGCATTCATTTTTAAGCAGCTACAATTCTCCCTAATTTGTACAGAAACTATTATTGAAAGCAAACTGGAACAATAAAAGGTATTTTGAAATTGTGAAAATACGAATTCTAATAACTAACAGCAAGAAGGGAAAATGTAAGTACTGTATTTGGATAGCATTATAATGGATTCATTGCGAAAACGTAGTTGGCAAGGTTAATTAGTATTTCTAGGAGACAACTATTGTCCTTTACTTTAAAAATTTTCCTTTGCAAAGCACATTATGTTAAATTGCAAAACAAGTTAATTCAAATGACATCACATTAAAAAAAATAACAGTAGGGAGTGTGTAAAAATGTCTTGTGAAAGACAGAAAAATTAACTGAGTGTACAGTAAAGTGAAGTGACACTAAGTGTCGATATTTAGCATGGTAAAGTTGGCATCAGCATGGTCAGACCGACAGTGAACATTTCTAGTATGCGGCCATGAAGCTAAAAGAGAATTCAGTACACCTTTTTCAGTATACAGTAGATGTGGAACAAAATGTGTGGGTTAGCAACAGAAGATCTCAGGTGTCTGGCAGATAGATACGGTGTTAAATATTATAGTGAAGACAGATGGGTAGATGTTTTGGACTCTATAAATCAGAAGGAGAGTTTTTAAAATGATCTGACATTAAACTGAAGGTTATGGCACTCAAGGTTCATTTTAGATTGAGGGAATGGGAAAAATGATGCATGGCCTGGTGGCTGTGGTGTTTGACTTTAGTACCATCCATAAACAGGCAGTGTGGTGTAGTGGTTAAGGTTTTGGATTTCACACCCTGAGGTTGTTGCTTCAAATCTTGCTGATGACACTGTGTGACCATGAGCAACTCACATGACCTGCCTGTATTCCATTTGTTAAACCAAAAGAAATGAAACCAATTGTATCACAAATGTAGTCAGTCACCTTGGATAAAAGCATCAGACAAAGAGGTAAATGTAAATTTACTCCTAGATGGTATGAAACTTAGCTAGCTAGTCACTTAACCTGCCGGTGGTGCAAATGTAGAAATGCAAAACAGCCATCTTTATACATTAGATTAAAATAAGAAAAAAAAAGTCAAAACTTAACTCACAATTATGACCTAATATCTAATAACTACAGTTAGTTAGGTCCATAAATATTTGGACAGAGACAACTTTTTTCTAATTTTGGTTCTGTACATTACCACGATAAATTTTAAATGAAACAACTCAGATGCACTTGAAGTGCAGACTTTCAGCTTTAATTCAGTGGGGTGAACAAAACGATTGCATAAAAATGTGAGGCAACCAAAGCATTTTTTTTTAACACAATCCCTTCATTTCAGGGGCTCAAAAGTAATTGGACAAATTAAATAACTGGAAATAAAATGTTCATTTCTAATACTTGGTTGAAAACCCTTTGCTGGCAATGACAGCCTGAAGTCTTGAACTCATGGACATCAGCAGATGCTGGGTTTCCTCCTTTTTAATGCTCTGCCAGGCCTTTACTGCAGCGGCTTTCAGTTGCTGTTTGTTTGTGGGCCTTTCTGTCTGAGGTTTAGTCTTCAACAAGTGAAATGCATGCTCAATTGGGTTAAGATCAGGTGACTGACTTGGCCATTCAAGAATTTTCCACTTCTTTGTTTTAATAAACTCCTGGGTTGCTTTGGCTGTATGTTTTGGGTCATTGTTCATCTGTATCATGAAACGCCACCCAATCAATTTGACTGCATTTAGCTGGATTTGAGCAGACAGTATGTCTCTGAACACCTCAGAATTCATTCGGCTGTTTCTGTCCTGAGTCACATCATCAATAAACACTAGTGTCCCAGTGCCACTGGCAGCCTTGCATGCCCAAGCCATCACACTGCCTCCACCGTGTTTTACAGATGATGTGGTATGCTTTGGATAATGAGCTGTTCCACGCCTTCTCCATATTTTTTCTTGCCATCATTCTGGTAGAGGTTGATCTTGGTTTCATCTGTCCAAAGAATGTTTTTCCAGAACTGTCTTTTTTAGATGTTCTTCAGCAGTCCAATCTAGCCTTTCTATTCTTGAGGCTTAGGAGTGGCTTGCACCTTGCAGTGCACCCTCTGTATTTACTTTCATGCAGTCTTCTCTTTATGGTAGACTTGGATATCAATACCCTACCCCCTGGAGAGTGTTGTTCACTTGGTTGGCTGTTGTGAAGGAGTTTCTCTTCACCATGGAAATGATTCTGCGATCATCCACCACTCTTGTCTTCCGTGGACGTCCAGGTCTTTTTGTGTTGCTGAGTTCACCAGTGCTTACTTTCTTTCTCAGGATGTACCAAACTGTAGATTTTGCCACTCGTAATATTGGAGCAATTTCTTGGATGGGTTTTTTCTGTTTTCGCAGCTTAAGGATGGCTTCTTTCACCTGCATGGAGAGCTCCTTTGACCGAATGTTGTCTGTTCAAAGCAAAATCTTCCACATGCAAGCACCACACCTCAAATCAACTCCAGGCCTTTTATCTGCTTAATTGATAATGACATAACGACGGACTTCAACTGCATCAGAGTTGTTTCATTTAAAATTCATTGTGGTAATGTACAGAACCAAAATTAGAAAAAAGTTGTCTCTGTCTAAATATTTATGGACCTAACTGTAAGTATTTCATTATTATTACCTACTATCTTAATTTTATCTTAAAATCATTTTCCATAATTATGAATTTAAATTTTATAATTACAACTCCTAATTTAAATACTAATTGGTCAGAATGATGTCATTTGATGTGTGCCAGCATTTGGGAAAAAAGACTAGAATTTTGAGCACAGAGTCTCTTTCCATATACAATATCAATAACCTTTGGCCAGCAAACTCAAAACAATTACTCAGATGTGCATTGTTCAGTTCAACATTTTTTGTGAATGCCAAGTTTATGACATAATAATTCAGAGTTTTAAGTTAGTAAATTATATTTATGAGACTTAAGGTAGATTTGAAGTTATAGTTTTCAAGATGCAAAGCCCAGTAATGTGTTTTATTTGAATTGTACATCACAGTAGATAAAAGAGTTAGCTCCTAAACCTAATATGGCTACTGATAGAAGGTAAAGGAAGATATGAAATTTGCATTAACTATTTAAAATACTTTAATTTCTATCTAAAATATATATATATATATAAATAATATGTCTAAAGAAAGGAGATTGTGTGACTCTACAGTCTACTCCCCTTGTACTTTGGTAAGGGTAAAGCCTTCAGAACACCCAAAAAACCTGGCTGTATGACTTGCAAATGTTTGAGACTACAGGGATGTTTTAGGCTACAATACGATCATTTCTTACACAGATATAAACTTCTACATTATACAACATGTTTAGCCAAGTCTGACAACTGTTCACAGTAAATATTTATAGTCTTATCCTAAGAAGGAAGCAGAAAGAAATCTTTCTGAAAGGCTGAGTAATTTCAAGGGAAATTTAGGTATTTCAAAGCAGGGATACTAATGACGGGGAAAGTGAAAACTGCTGTAGCTTCAGAACAGAAATGTACAGAACTGATGGACTTACTGGGAGGTCTGAGGCGGTTCTCTGCAAGAACTGGATGTTCTGACTCAATGTCCTCTGTAAGGAAGTAACACACAGAAAATAAGCAGGTGCTCCAGAACTGCTAACTGAAAAAGTAGAAACTATGATGATAGTGTGCAAGTTAGTTTTACACTCTTTAATAGCTATACTCTACAAGTTAAGTGCATATAACAATATATTTCAAAATACACTTTTTATTATCAAGGGAAGATAGTACATGAAGTATCACATCAGACAGCATGACAGATGATTAAACAAGCAAGCAAAAATTAAATAAGTATATTGTATTACAGAAAACAGTTCCCACTCACATACCAACGCAAATTTCTAGTTTTTAAAAACAGGGCTTCTGTGATCTTACTGGAGATGTGGTAAAGTGAGGTCGGTGGTTGTTTGGTGTTTTTAAATAAATAATCGCCACACTCTTGTCTTTGTTTGTTTTTTTGGGGGTGGCAGCATAGCAAGCGGTTCCCATGTGCAATGTGGGAGCGGACAGCCCTGCACTTAGTGCCCAGGTGTAGGGTCATCTGCAACCCTAATTGATGCCGGAAGCTGTTCATTACCACAGCTGTGCCACATCCCCAGTTTAAAAGGGAAGAGCAAGTGCGAGAAGGGAGGAATCGAGAAAGGAAAACAAGAAGAAAAGCGAAGGTTAAAGGGTGAAAGACAGAAGAAGGCAAGAGGCAGAAGGAACCGGTGCTGGAGTGAGTGAGCTGGAGAGCGCAGCCCTTAAGGGAGAGAAAGCAGGCAGCTGGGAAGTGAGCCCTGAAGAGGAGTGTGTGGCCGACACTCAGGGGGCAGTTGCGCAAGACTGGGAATGCAGTGGTGGTCGAGGAGGATTGGGAAGAGAGCCCCAGTGTGAGTGCCCTGGCTGTTGTTTACCCAAGCTGACGTCCAGAGAGGGAAACTTTCCATAGCCACGGGACCCGGACCTGAGGAAAGTCAGCTGTGTCTGTTGATGGGGCAACTCCTCTGCTGCAAGACCCGCACGGGATAAGCAGAAAAGCTGCCAGTTAAAAGATCAAGGCACCAGGTTTTAAAAAAGGATAGTTCCCTGTCAGCTGGTTTTAACCTCATTTTAATGGATGTGTTTTCTATTTTGATTTTAACTTCCACTTAACCGTTGTTTTTAATTGGATTATTTATTTGTTGAACTATTTTTTGAGCACTGCACTTTGATTTGTTTTTAATAAAAGAACTGAGCACTTTGCACCTTCCCCTTGCTTCATGTGTGTTTTCTCCCCATCACCATGCCCATCCGGTTACGTTATCAACTTTGTCGGGTTCAAGAGGTTCCCAAAAATGAAGAGGGAGCAAGGAGCCGCCTGCACCATCACCCAAGAATAATTAATTTTTATTTGTCATCCTGTTAATAATAATATTAATTACATTTATAAAGTGCTTTACATAGACACTAGGGAACCACTTCAACCACCACAAGAGAAGTGAATGTGTATTGTGAGAGGGCTGAATGCTGTTTTTATACTAAACCCTAACAAAAGGTTGCACTGGATGTTTTTTAAGGTTCATGTGAAACTCCCCTAATACAAACTCTCAATGGGATTTGTGGCTGTCTCTTGACCAGTCATTTCATGCCTTGGGTCTCCATAATGCCCTTTGAACCAGGGTAACTATAATGCACCGAGGTAAGAAATACTGCATGAGTGAAGGAATTTGTTGGGCATGGTCACTGCATAAACATGCATAGCATGCATGGACATTAATGGCTTAAATACATTTTCTCTCTTGTGAGATTAAAAGACAATTACTATGCAATACGCAATCAAACCTTGCTTAATGTTATGGATTTACAGTAACACGGAGCTACCACAATGCAAAGACTCATTTGAAACCATTGAATTAAAGATTAATAATAAAAAAAACATATTTACCAATCACAGCTGACTACTTAAATCTATTTAAAATTACAATACAGACAAATAAGATGTTGTCGTCATTTTTAAGTAACAGTAAAAGTATTTAGGAAATTATCAAATGATGTCAAGTTTAACTACAGGGAAAGACAACATTTATTTCACACCATCAGGACAGATTTACGGGGATCTAAAAGTAATAGGGTAACTGGATAATATACACAGCATGTCAAATGTGGAAATAACTCACCTTTGCTTGAACATATTTCTTCACAGTCATTTAATATAAAAGCAAGGTAACGATAAAAAAAAAAAAATTACAAAGAAAAATAAGACAGCTTTATATTATAAATGTGCAGTGAACGAAGAGTAAAATGGAGGAAAGAGCATGTAAACAATGATTGCTGTAAATTGTCTACCCAAACACAGATATCCTGATTAAAAATGCTTTCATACTAGCATTTGACATCATTTAGCTTTGAATATACTCAAGAAATAAAGCACACAAAGTAGAGTGAAACTTTTTCTTGAATGAGGGATACATTCCTGTTGTGGATAATCATACACAGTAAAATATCTCTGAATTGATCTAACTTAGCTTTGAAAATACCATACCATATATGAATCAGTAGCTTTAAATACAACAAACCCATGTACAGTTATGTTATTTTGCAGGTGACTTAGACTCTGTAGGTGAGAAGCTACAGCAGAGGTAGGCTCACCAACCTGCACAAGTCTAATAAAGTCAGAGCTGGAAATGAATGCTCTTCCAAACACATCATTGGTAGGTGCATGATAATATATAATGTTTAGGTGAGACAGAATGGGAGCATTGGAGTCACAATAAAGGAGCAGTATGTTTCATTTTTACTCCTGTCAGCTTGCCCTGAAGTGAGTGAGTTTGAGCAGGAGTGCTGGGCACTTTTCTCTGTCCTTCTTGCGTTATTTCATGCTGTGATAAGTAGGAAAGTATAGAGGGGACTGTCTTGTTCCTAATAATTTAACCATGTGCTACAATGACTGAGGCAGAGCAAAACTTCAGGAGGAACATGCATTACTCTTTGTTGTGTGATTAAAGAAATAAAGCATGCCACCACAGATTTTAACTTTTGCATTCTTTTGGGTTCATTATATGTTTCCTTGCCAGATTGCATAAAGTCAGATTTACATGTTTTATTCACACAAAATGAGATGAAGACATTCTACTCTATTAAACTGAAAAAGTATAAAAAGGAATAGATTAGCTTTATATGAATGCATGAACGTTAATGAAGAAAATTTGAAATTTCTATTTAAAGTACTTGTTTTAGCAAATAAGAATTTTGTTAATAGTAACCTTAGAGCCACGTTTTAAAAGCAGCACATGTAGACAGTGTATACTTCATTATGTTAGTGGATAGAATTTCTTTTACATGTACAGTAATCCCTCCTCCATCGCGGGGGTTGCGTTCCAGAGCCACCCGCGAAATAAGAAAATCCGCGAAGTAGAAACCATATGTTTATATGGTTATTTTTATATTGTCATGCTTGGGTCACAGATTTACGCAGAAACACAGGAGGTTGTAGAGAGACAGGAACGTTATTCAAACACTGCAAACAAACATTTGTCTCTTTTTCAAAAGTTTAAACTGTGCTCCATGTGAATTTCCCATCGGGATTAATAAAGTATCTATCTATCTATCTATCTATCTATCTATCTATCTATCTATCTATCTATCTATCTATCTATCTATCTATCTATCTATCTATCTATCTATCTATCTATCTATCTATCTATCATGACAAGACAGAGATGACAGTTCTGTCTCACAATTAAAAGAATGCAAACATATCTTCCTCTTCAAAGGAGTGCGCGTCAGGAGCACAGACTGTCAGAAACAGACAGTAGAGAAAAGCCAAGCAAAATGACACCTTTTATTGGCTAACTAAAAAGATTACAATATGCAAGCTTTCAAGGCAACTCAGGCCCCTTCTTCAGGCAAGAGAGGAAAGCAAACAAATCAATAGGGCTGTTTGGCTTTTAAGTATGCGAAGCACTGCCGGTACAAAGCTGTTGAAGGCGGCAGCTCACACCCCCTCCGTCAGGAGCAGGGAGAGGGAGAGAGAGAGAGAGAGAGAGAGAGAGAGAGAGACAGAGAAAAACAAAGTCAAAAATCAATACGTGCCCTTTGAGCTTTTAAGTATGCGAAGCACCATGCAGCATGTCGCTTCACGAAGCAGCTGCACACAGAAGGTAGAAACGTGAAGATAATCTTTCAGCATTTTGAGACGAGCATCCGTATCGTCTAGGTGTGCGAACAGCCCCCCTGCTCACACCCCCTACATCAGGATCAGAGAAAGTCAGCGCAAGAGAGAGAGAGAGAAAAGTACGTTGGGTAGCTTCTCAGCCATCTGCCAATAGCGTCCCTTGTATGAAATCAACTGGGCAAACCAACTGAGGAAGCATGTACCAGAAATTAAAAGACCCATTGTCCGCAGAAATCCGCGAACCAGCAAAAAATCCGCGATATATATTTAAATATGCTTACATATAAAATCCGCGATAGAGTGAAGCCGCGTAAGGCGAAGCGCGATACAGCGAGGGATTACTGTATACATTTTTTTTAGAAAGTCAGTGATTTTGCTACTCTATTTAGCAGAAAAGAGAAGAAAAAATTTGAAAAAATATACAAACAATAAACGAAGCTGCTAACGGGACATGTGCAATATATACAGTAAGTATCAATTCAAGGTACTGTATGAGACAAACATATTGTTTATGAATCTGTTTTTTTCTTTTAAACTTGATGAATACCTATCACACTTGTATGAGCTTGTTGCAAATCTGCTGCTGGAGTATGTGAATTTCCCCATGGGATTATCTATCTATCAATCAAATCACATTCTAAAATTATGGGCATTGGGAGTTGGCCCCCCAGTAGTTATAACAGCTTTCACTCTTTTGAGGAGGCTTTCCACAACATTTTGAAGTGTGTCTGTAGGAATTTGTGCCCATTTAGTCAAAACAGCATACTGCTGTTGAACGAGAAGACCAGGCTCACAATCAACATTTCAGTTCTTTAGGGTTGAGGTAAAGGCTTTGACCTGCCACTTAGGTTCCTCCATATCTTTATGGACCTGGCTTTGTGCACAGGAGCACAGACATGCTAGAACAGAAAAGGGCCTTCCCCAAACTTTTGCCATGAAGTTGGAAGTACAAAATTGTCAAAAATATCTTTGTATGCTGTAGCGTTAACAGTACCCCTTACTGGAACCAAGGGGTCTGGCTCAAACCCTGAAAAACAGCTCCAGACCATTATCCCTCCTCCACCAAAATTTATAGCATGCATTATGCCATCTGAAAGGTAGCATTGTCCTGGCATTGTCCAAGTCCTGATTTGTCCATTTTACTGCCAGTAAAAATTATAATTATAATTAGTCACTTCAGAGAACACATTTCCACTATTCCAGAGTCCAATGGTGGTGTGCTTTACACCACTCTTGCCGAAACATGGCATTGTGCATAATCATCTTAATCTTGCATGTAGCTGATTGACCATTGAAACCCACTTCACAAAGCTCCCAATGCACAGTTTTTGTGCTAATGTTGTTTCCAGAGGCAGTGTGGAACCCTGTTGTGAATGATGCAACACCTGGATATGAGATTTTTACATGCTATGCGCTTCAGCCCTTGGCGGCCCTGCTCTGTGAGTTTGTGTAGCCTGCCACTTTGTGGCTGAGCCACTGTTCTTCCTAAACACTTCTACCTCACAAAAGCAGCACTTACAGTTGACCAGTGAAATCTAACAGAGCAGAAATTACACATACTGACTTGTGGCAAAGTTGGTATTTTACGACAGTGCCATGTTTCAAGTCAAAGAGTTCTTCAGTATTAACCCATTCTAATGACACCATTTATTTATAGAAATTGCCGGGCTGTGTGCTTGATTTTATACCTCTGTTATCAATGGGTGCAGCTGAAAACCTGAACCCAATAATTTGGATAGGTGTTTGCATACTTTAGTATACACAGTGAACATTTGTCAGATGGCTATAATGGTCATGAATGGTCCCAATTATTTTAAAAAGAATACTGAACTTTCTGTACAGAACTTTCAGTCAGCAGATGTTCAAAAACAATTACCTGCTGACAATAACATTAATTCATAGATCTGGTGTCATTTTATGATCATGTTAATATTGATAAATTCAGTGTTACCAGAGCAGGCTCTGTCCCTTTCAAGACCATAAATTAGATTAAGCAGGTTTTAGAATATTGTATTATATAAAATATTTGAGCATTAATGAATTTGTAATGAGGACCCTAAAACTGGGTGGCATTAACGTATAATCTGTTATCTGATACCAGCAGAAATGGATGGCTCTGCTATAGAGTGTGACAGCTAATAATGCCAGAGTCAGAAGCATTGAACTTACGACAGCATTTTCAAAAAGGACATGCTTCTCTTTTTACTCATATTATATTGTAATGAAGTTTTCATTGTGTAATGAATTCTCTCTATGAAAGGTTTGTGTAAAATATAACACTGTAAACAGAGAACTTGCTTCTATCATATTCACATGACTCACACATGCCCCATGTGGAACCTAATTATTGTAAATAATGTCCAAGTAAATATTTGCAAAAAAGGTCCACTATTAATTAAACATAATGATGTCACAATGTATGTGATATTGTTTGAATTCTTGTTCATAAAAACACCTGTCATCTCCAAATATAACAATCTCTTACAGTGTCCTGGAATACTAGTAAAATTTTAAACATTTTTAAAATTTGAAAATACATGTTTGCACTGACCAATTTGTTATTGCATTCACAGCACATGATCTGACCAATGTTACTGTTATTCAAGGAGATTATTGTTTGTATTTGAGCAGTCAACATTTTTACTGTTTTTTTTTTTTTTAAGTATATTTTAGTTGAAATGTTTTCTCTAAAGAAAGACATTTGCTTTCCAAATTGTACTGACAGTTAAAAAGTAGTAATGGAATTGATGTGAATAACTTATGTACATATCACTTGACTTGTAAACGACATGGACAAAAGTTAAAAATAACTATCATAAAGCAGCTGGAAAAAATTTACAGATGAAGACTACATGAATGAAAAAACAAAAAATGCCAAATCATAAAATTTGATCTGTTTACTATCTGTAGCTGGAAAAGAAAAAAAAAAAAGTTTTACCATGGCTTGTTCCATTGGGATGACTTGCTGGCTATGAATTGATCGGATGTTGCTTGCATGTCCCTTTAATGCATTTTCCAGGGCACCCTTTGCCTAAATAATTGCAAATAAAATTCATTCAAGTCTAATATATATATATATATATATACACACACATACACACAGGGTGTTTACAGTATTTTAAATATATTATATTTAAAAATGTGTATGGTTCAACCTTGAAACTAAGTTTGCCATTCCAAACAACATCAGCAAATGGAAAAATGGCAGTAAATCCATTCAGCGGAGACATTCCCATTAAACAGCTCTATAAACCATTGCTTAGTTATTTGTACTGTACAGTATATGTTTATGAAATAAAATATTCGCTGCAGTGCTATAAACATGCTGTCCACACAGTACTCAATTTTTTCTACCTGTGCTTTCATACTTTCATCACAAAAGAAAAGAAAAGAAAAACTACACAAAATGAAAAAGCAAAATGTTTGAGAAAACACTTTTTTTAAAATTAAACAGACTAGGTGATTCATTCAAATGATATAGGCCTTTCAATTTACCTTTGTTACAATTTACATTTAGAAAAATATCACAAATAACAAAAAATGTACTGTACCAGCTGGTCAGCTTGTGCTTCAAGGTCATTTGCAAAGGATAACAGATCAACTTTTGTTATGCCTTTATTAATCTATAAAAGGAAAAAAAACATGCACTGCAGTAATCAGTTACTTCCAACAGGACATAATATAAATACTGTAAATAATTCAATCAAAGACAAAATCATGATATAAATTAAATTCTGTTCTACTAATTTTTTGCTGCATAAACACAGCACATGATAATACATATTGACATAAGGTAGTCTGTACTTTAAGCGATAACATTTAAGAATTTTGGTAATGCTTTATAATAACTTTCTTTAATACGTTATTCATAATGGCAGTCATTTTTCTTTTCATTCTCTCCATTGCTACTACCTCCAGGGGGTTGAATGTGCCTGCCCTTTTAATTAGCTCGAACATTATACAATGATTAAATAATCATTAGTAAATTGATAGTGTATATTGCTTAAACTTTATAACTTCAAGTAATACGTTATTACCATATGTTTGGCTATATCTTTACAAATCAGTTATGCATTAGTTGCAGATCTTGCTCCAATACCTAATCTCAAATTGTAAAGGTTTATTCATTTCAGTAATGAAAGCTGTTGTAGAAGTGTTACTAGATCTATAAAAAAAAATGAATAAGTATAATTTTCACTGCAAAAAGACATCCATGCACATTTTTGTCAGTTATTAAAAGTAATAAATAGAAGACAATGGAAAGCAAACTTTAAAATCCTGGCTAAAGACCTATTTGTCTGTCCCAGTTTAAAAGTCACATTGAAACAGATACTGTAGTATACAGTTCTACTGAATGTACTATGAAAAAAAAAAAAAAAAAAAAAAAAAAAAAAAAAAATATATATATATATATATATATATATATATATATAAATATATAAAACTATATATTTGTGTGTGTGTGTGTGAAAATTTAATGATTGATTTGAATGATTTAATGATGAACTGTGAAGTTTTTAAATTGTATTTTAGATGACCATAAAATAAATTAAGAAAGACATTTATTAAGCACTGCCAAGTCCATTTAACATTTAACCTCAGACTTACCTCTGCCAAGTATGCAGGGTAGTTAATGCTCCCAATTCCTGTTTGAGTAAAATTGATCAGATTTTGTCTTCCAGCATCTTCAAGTAGGATGACTGCACTCATATTGACATTTATATTTCCTAGCATGTCGAGAACATTCTTGGTGTACTAGTAAAACAATAATAATAATAATTACCATCCACGTAAAGTCCTAATAACAATTACTTCAGATTTAAAAGTTTAATTTTCACTTTCGTGTGTTAAAAATGTCATTTTACATAGTCCACGCTGCTCTTAGATCCGTTTCTCATTCTCTCCACCTTTTTACTGCATAACAGCTCTTACCAGTGCCTACATTTTGCATTCCAAGCCAGCTCCTCTAAAGTTCTTTTGAACAGTTTTGTCCTTCCTTTGTATAGCAACATTTCACATTTCACATTCCACTAAACTAATACCTGTAATACATGGTGTCACTCATGTATGTAAAGTAATAGGAACCAAGGCAACTTTAAGGCTATGTATTTCATTTGTGCTATGGAATATAAAGTTTAGATTTTTCAGTCAACATTCTTACTGCATCTTGGATATTCCAGTGCTATAAATAAAAAGTAAGGGGGGGATCAATTTCTGCTAAACTCAAATTGATTCAAACAAATTTATGTTTCAACCTCTAAATACTAAGAGTGGAAAGATTAATGCAAGTAATTTACCATTTACTTACAGATCTACTATTTGCCAAATGTATTTGATTGACTCATACCTCAGTCATTAAACATTATAGATATAACATCATGATGAATGGAAATTGTGACTGCTGTGAGGCATATCAAAGGTGAAATTAAATGGCAAGTTAAAATGCTCTTGCCCTACCCAAGCATTGACATTCAGCTAATTCACATTTTAATGTTATTCCTGCATACACTGGAGTAGGGCCTTATAGCGGATCTCTTTGGCACCAGTGTCAGACCCAAAGTCAGAGTTCACAATCTTTGTCTGCATCGCACTATGTTCTGGAATATCCAATGATGATTTGCAGGATCAGTTGGCCAAGAAGCAGATACATTTTTGACCCATTAGTGTAAACATATACTGTATGTATTTATTAATTTAACTTTAATTCTCAAGACAGATAATAAAGACACATAAATAACACACAGTGCTCTAGTACTCAAATATGCTAAAAAAGAATAAAGAGTACTTACTATACTTGTATTTAAAAATTTGCTAACATTGAAAATATGCTCCAGCTGGAGGGCTCCGTAGACTCCATTGTTCTGTTTGCATTCACTAATTAAACACAAAACACACGCACATTGTTCAGTATAAATGCCAACAAATATGAAATCCTGTATTGAAACATATTTGACAATTTACAAGACTTGGAGTAATGCATGGAGGTTAAGATCCTTGAGGTAAGATTTCCCATCTCATATTCTGTGAGCAAATGTTGCCATCTGGTGGAGGATGTTTCTTTCATCTCTGGCATAGCTAATATTTACTTGTTAAAAAAGCAGTATTTTAACCAACTGTTGTAGATGTGCATTTGTTACTTGCAAGGATAATCAAAAGCTAAACAATGCATTCTTACATAAGTGAACTGTGACTTTAAAGTAATATGTTATTTGCACAACATGACGAGCAGCTTTTCTCTACTGATCAGATAGGAACATCAACTAAGAAACAGTGAAAAAGTATTGTGGATCATAATTTCTCTTAAATTATTATTTGACAGGACTGAAAAACAACATTGCAAATTATTTAAAGAAATGAATGTGATTAAAATGGACATGAAAGGTATAAATGTCTGCCATGTTCTTTTCCAGGCTCAGTTCAACTCTATAATCATTGAACTGATACAGAAGAATTAATGATGAACAGGGTTTTCTCAAATTGCTCATAAATAAAAAGCGGTAGTAAGGAGTTACGAAGGAACAGAAAGTAAATTCCTATAATTTTGCCTTGGCAGTATTAGCACACTTACACAAATTTCACCAACATAAGTATACAGTATATTTGCACTAAAACTAACTATTAACAAAATAATACATAAAACATCTAGAGAGATAAAAACTGTCTGGATTCATTGGCCTCTGGCAGACAATGTAGAAACAGAATCATTTTGAAGTGCAAATAAGATGAGACTTTTCTAAGTCTCAGTCTTATAATTCCAAAATGTTTGCTTTTACGGGTAAAGGAAGTGATCTAATGTACTGTATAAGAACACTAACAACGTATTTAGCAGGTTAAACAACAAACTTTTTATGTAAAATAAAAAATAAACTTTAATCAAGGCTTAGAGGTCACAATGAATGTGGATGATGAAATACAGTGCTAAGGACTTTATTTATTTCAAACAAAGACACAAACATTAAGAGATGGAAGTAGTGGAGCTGAAAAGCAGTTTATTAAAATAAAAGAAAATGCTCAACTTTTTCCTGCTAAGTATGCAAACTGAGCGCAGACATACAGTGTAAGAATTACCAAAAATCAAAACAAGTACATACCAGCAATTACAATTAAATTAAAATATGTTAGGGGAAAAAAAACATTTGTTTTAGAAAAATACTAGAGACTGCATGAGCAGCACCCAACTCAAATAAAAAACCAGTCATTTGCTATTCATTCACATTAGTCCGGTTTAGAGCCACTAATCAATGTAAAATGCATGTCTTTTGGAAGTGAACGAAAACTGGAGCATCTGCAGAAAACTCACACCCAGAGAGAACATGAAAACTCTACAGTATATAGAGAGTACCTGAGACAGATTCTGAATTCAGGACTCTGGAGTTGCAAGGGAACATTGCTTCAAGCCACAAAAATCAGGCAGCATCACTTGAAATGGCTCATTAAAAAACACAAATAAGGTACAAATCTTAAACTGGAATAAAAACAAAAATTTTACTACTACAGTAAAAGTATTTTAATTTGGAAAAAAGTGCTGTTATAAAAACTACCCTAAAGCATCACAACATATCTCCTGCAGTATTTCACACCTGTCAATGAATGTGGAAAAGTGGATATCTGGGAGTTACTTGTGAAGAACCTGCATTAATCAGAAAATGGTCTTCTGAAACTTTGACAAGACATAAAACTTGGCCACTGCAGTACATCCGCAACTAAACGATATCGGATCCTCCTGAATACTGGGATGGGACTAGAACAGATGAACTAAATTGAGGCTGTCCAGCCATCACATCATTACAGTACTTACCTATATAGGCTTTCAAAAGTTAAGTTAATCTCAGGGTCCTGATACAGAAAGCCAGGAAGAAAATTTTTCCAGACTGGGTTTATAAGATATGGTGTGTCTATAACCTAAAGAAGACAGAAAGTTACATTTCACTAAAGCCTTTAAACATATTTTAAATGTTATGCAACAGTTTTATCAGTTTCATCATCCTGTAACCAAATGTCTGATTTGTTTAGTGGTGCAAAGCTGTACCTTAAATTTCATTCCTTATTCATCATGGGATGAAGATTTTCATGAACATATGTTAATGCTTTGTGATAACTAGGTTAATGTAGACAAATATCTCAATCCTTTGACACATTCAAACATATTGCACACACATATTAACATTTATTAATTTAGCAGAGGCTTTTATCCATAGCAACTTACAAATGAGATCAACCTAACCATGTCAGCTTGTCTAAAACAAGTGTTACAACACTAGGTTACGAAAATTCATCAAAACGAGTGAAAAATGCTCTAGACCTTACATGTTAAGCAACCAATACCAATAAGCCATGTGAATTATCTTTGCTTTGATTACAAAAAAAACAAGCATCAAAAGCAATTAAAAATTAGGCAAATATTTATAAAACAGGAAAATATTCAGGTGCAGAAGCCAGCTATAGTTTTGAGAGTCACATATCGTATACAGTGAAATACTGAAGACTGGGGCCTATTCTATATATTACCCAATGAAGCAGATCTTTCAGGAAAAAAATATAAATTTTTTTATTATCAATTGCCAAATGAATTTAATATCTCCTGGCAGTGCTTTGGGATGCAATAGTTTATAAAATAAGTGAACGAATGAATGATTTTTTTCACTTAGAGGAAAAAGCAGAAAAGAAAAGATCTGAAATAATGTATTTAATGTGCTGATATAAAAGAAATATGGAGGACAAATTTTTATGAAGTTCAAAAGAGAGGGAGGAGGTAGCAACTGAACTGCGATTTCTGACAGTTCAAAGCAGCAGAGTAAAATATCCAGGACAGCTTAAAGAAGTGTTTACATTGTAACACAATGAGCTTGAACTAAATAATGAGTTTTAAAGTGAACTGATCTGAATACAGCAATCTTACCTGCAGCTTCATTAATGAATAAAGTTTTTCTTGTAAGCAAATGCAGAGGTAGTGTTAAGGATTTTAATGACACTGTTTTCTCACAAAAGAGTGGGTCAGGCATCTAAGATGATCAATTGCACTATGTGCTTTCAATCACTTTGACTATAACATAGCTAACAATGCACATGTGTGAACTGGTTTAAATACATGGGTATAATTTTACGCTGAAAACTTAAATAACTTTAAATTTATTCTTGCCATGTTAATTTTATAGCAGTCCAGGGTCTAATACAAAACTACCACCCAACAGGTTAGTCTGAATGGGTGTAATAAACGTGCACAAGCTAGTAGTCTATGCATAAATTCATTTTCCATTGCCCACTGACTGTATACAGTATCATTATAGGCACATGGTGGCACATGCGTAGATTTTTGTTTTCATTATTCTGACTGGTAAAAGGCATTGTATTTATAAACTACTGTACTTTGTATATTATGACAAAAATACAAACTGGTTCTATTTACAAAAATAATATATTTGGAACTCTCAGCTTTCACAACAGAGGTAGATCATATATAGTACTCTCATTATTATTGTGAGTTAAAGATTTTGCCTATTAGACTCTTTAATCAAATGTATCACAAACAAATTTATGTGCTTAGGCAGTCAATAAAAGGCTGCTCACCCAAGAATACGTTTCCTCATTATATTCACCTTGCCATGCTCAGACTAAAATGTACCCAGGATCAGATGCACCTTAAAAGAACCTACGGGAATTCTATTTTTATTTTGCTATCAGACACTCTGACATCTTAATAAATCCTCATCCACACATCATTATCATTGTAGTTATGCCAGATGGAACTCGCCTGCTCATTGTTCAGTTTAATGTAATTGCCCTTTTATATAGTTGGTTCACAACATAATTTTATTCAGCTGGAATAATTCTATACCACCCTCTGTCTAGTAATGCACTTTATAATTTGAAACTATAAAAAAATCAATTTTTACTCAGTGGGGGTTAAAACAGCCATTCCATAATATATGACAGTCTTTCTTGAATAAAATGTTTTATTTTTGGCTCAGTGTACTCTTAGTCTTTTCTCTTATATTTTCTGACTTTAATTTTTCAAACAAGGGAGAAGATGAATTATTAGTGGGTAAAAAAATAAATATACCTAAAAGAAAACTGGCGTAATAGTGTGTACACAATATATCTATAATCTATTGAGTTATAATGCACTACTTTTCAAAACATTCAGCAACAAGTTAAACAATATATACATTGTAGAAATTCTGCTTGTGTCCCAAGATCAGCTTTCTGTTACACTGGTTAATCACACAGAAGCACAAGAATCCACCTTTCAAGAAATACAGCACCTGTGGTTAATCTGCCGAGGTTGCTGCAATATCTTTCATTACCATTCGATGGTGCGTCGGTTATTTTCCAGACAGATATGGCGTGTACTTGACGAACCTTTTTAATATGCTCGGAGTGTTACTTTCAGTCTGCCTATGCAATGTGCCTCACTGCCACAGTGGCATGTATTGCGGAGCATTTCCTGTCAGCAGTCTGTACCACTGTGCAATTCCTTTGTCTTGTAACCAATGTCATCCGTCCTCATCACAGCCTGATACGAGAAGAATCGAAAGCTCCTACTGTGCTGTTCCTATCAGCCATGGCACATGCCCACATCACTGAAGGACCATGAGGAGCATGGTCGCATTGGTGCTTGCCATGACAAGGACCCGAAGCTCAACTTCCTGGTAGCCTGCATGTACAAATCGTGGCATAAGCTGTCAACTATGACCAAGATCAAGGCTCAAAGCTCAGAGATTTGCAAGTTTTTGCACGATAGACAGACAATCCTTAGTATGTTATAATATATAGATTGTAAATATGAGGTGTTCTGAGCCATTGCTCAGTAAAGTCTGCTACATAAAAAACTGAATTGAACTGAACTGAATTAAAAAGTAAGAATGTGCATCTAAAAGAGACACCAGGACGATGTGCAGAAGGCACAGATCCTCTATTGCTTTTGTAGCATACATACTGTATATGTATGTATTTATTCATTTCCCTTGTTCTGTCACAATTTTTGAGATGGTTAAATGTTTAGCCGTAAAACTGCAGTTACTCAGAGTAACAGCTACTGGAGAAAGCCAAATCAAGTTGTATTTGTAAGAACAATAAAAAATATTTAGACATGGTTAAAAGAATCTTCAGCCTTCAATGTAACATAAAAACAACAGATTAGCTGCAAAAATTGATCATTAACATCCAGTAATTTTAATTATTAAAATAAGTTTAATTATTATTAAACTCAAACTTGCACAGCATTCATTCACTGCTATCTTCATTATATGAGCAATCCAAATGCCCAAATAGATTTGTGCACCAAGTGATATTGATGGTATTGAAATTTTTGCTTGGGAAGAAAGGGTACAACTTTCATGGCTTCACCCATTTCTAACAATTTACTTTAAAAGGACACTTACTTTCTGAACATATCCACTCTGGTGCAATATCCATCCATCATCCAACCCGCTATATCCTAACTACAGGGTCACGGGGGTCTGCTGGAGCCAATCCCTGCCAACACAGGGCGCAAGGCAGGAAATAAACCCTGGGCAGGGCGCCAGCCCACTGCAGTCTGGTGCAGTATATTTACCTTAAAATGTGTAAAAACTAGGCCTGTGAAAGTTCATGCATTAACTTTTGGAATTAATGTGACCTTTTTTTTTTTTTTTTTTTTTTAATGCGATAAACAGGTCTCATCCAGGGCCGGCCATGAGACAAAAGCCTCAGGCAGTGCTTTGGTCATGTTTTTTTTTTTTTTAAACATTGCAAAACAATAATACAAAAAAGTAAGTGTGCACCTAAGAATTAAACACATATCCAGTACCATATTTACATACTAATTTAAAAAAAAATGATGAAGTTAAATTTTCATTTTAAAGGTTTATTTTGTATTATGCGGTTCACAAAGATATGCCACATGTCAACACTTTTCACTGGTGTTCAATTCCTGATTTATACATACTGACATGGGTTCAGGGGAGTAGGTGGGGAAGGGGTTTACTGCGGTCCCGGTGCAATGCTAGAGAAAAGTTGTGATGGTAAAATTTACACTCTCTTTTTTCCATTTCATGTTTTTGTAAGAAGATCGAATCAATGTCATATCACATAAGTGGCAAGTAAATTATCTTTGAGTGGCACTAGAAACTAAAATAAGACTCTAGTACCTCTGTATTTAACTCACTGGTCTGTCAGATAGCTTGCAGTGCTGACTGCCCTAATGTAATAACAAAATTTTATGAAGTAGAAATGTAATGATTATCCCTACCCATTATTGCAGTTTGCAGTAATTTCACTAATTTATGCAAAGAACGCAGCATAACCATCCAAGTAATGCACAGTGTCAGTTTTTAAGAGAGATAGCAGCTATGGAGAACTTTTTTGTGTGTGAAGAGCAAAGGTGTAGGTAGAGCCGTGTTTTCCATCTGTTTTTCTAAGGTGGCACACTTGTTGTAACCCAAAAAATCCCAAGGCACACCACGATTCTACCAACCACAAAAGCATTACATCTCTTTGACATGCCAGGGTGTCCTAAGGTACAGGATGGGGGTGGCAAAAAAATCAGCTTGGAGATTGCAGTTCAAAGACAAAGCACTCTTGTAGAGTATAATTTTCAATCATTGATGATGATAAACAATTGAGGATAGTATTTAAGGAGTTTCAACATAGGTTTTAATGTATGCCCATTTAAGAGATGCGTATTCTTTCAATTAAATCAGTTGCAATCACTTTTTACTTTGACACGTCAGTGTCACATACGCTATGCCAATTTCAGGATTAAAACATTGGTCTTGTTATCTTATTGCCTTCTTTTCAATGTGCCTTTTAGGAAGCCATTCAAATTCATGCAATAGTTGCTCAAGTAGTATTTTGTTAAAAGTTCAGGTTTAAGTTTAAACTATGCCATTTTTAAAATTCCTTTCTGTTGATTCTATATTAATTTTGTGATTCAGTGTGTATTTACTTTATGATTTATGTATTAATTTTATAATTACATGTTTTAATGTTAGATGCATTTAATTGTAATTAACTAATTAATTGCATAAATGTATATAATTTTTTCTTAATCAATTCTCCGCCCTAGTGAAAACATCTGAACTCCTCTTAAAGATTGAGGTTTAACCTTTCTGACATACAGGATAACTATTATGCCTATCAAGGGAGTAATATTGATATCCTGGAACAATTTAATCTTTATTTTTTGTAAAAGATCTAACAATCTCATTGTCAAAAGTGAAGCACTATTAGCAGAACTCTAAACAAGAACATCTGTGGATGTATTATGGTGTATCACAAAGAAAATGTTTCCCTACATGGATGGATTTATTCCTTGACATACTGTATACTATGAGAATATTCCTGGTTGCTGTTTTCAAAAAAAGTTTTAAATTGTTAAAATAAATAAATAAATAAAATGGGTATCTTAAATAAAGAAAAATTAAACCATGCATGTATTTTTGTTGGAAGATAAATAAAATGCAGTTTTCCACACCCTTTTGCTGTAGCAATTAGTTTTAGTGTTTTGGATTTTTTTTTTTAACATATTAAAGCAATTCAGTTCACATCCTATAGCTTTTGGGGAATTTTTATAACTCATTTATTGGGACTCAGTAATCTACTTCATATAGTCAGCCTAATGCAAAATGCTTCATATACCGTAGTACTTCCCTAGGAAAACCCAGATACTCCGTTACTTATCTCAGTATCACTGCAACCTGAAGATTTGCAATTGGTAGGTGTTTTAGAATGAATGAATGCTTCTAAAAGTATAAGCACATAGTTATTAGCCACTATGATAAACCAACTGAAATTACAGAGATGTACCATTTATGCATATTCTTTGAAACCTCATATTTCCACAGCTGTGCAGCCTGTTGCACAAAGAATTGTACTCTGCTTCCATAACAGTTTGGAAGAATCTGCACATACGGACTGACTGTACTCTATTCTTTTGCATTGTGTGAATTGACTGTAATGATAATCAGTTGCTCAAGTTGCGTCCACTTTTATTACCCCTTCAGGAAAAATTGCAACTTTCTGTTCCCTTACTAAGATTGCAAGTGTACCAAGTTTTAAGAGAAACCTAGAAAACTGAAACATATGATTACTTAAGACCACATTACAAAAAAAAGCTGTTAGAAAAAAGTCAAAATGAAGATCATGGTAAAGGGAATAAAAAAATGTCTCCATATGATTTATTGTAGCAAACAATGTAGAATGCAATAGTTATGTTTTAAATGAAGTTGCTCCTTAACAATATCATTCTAGGACAAGGGTTTTCAGACTGGGTCCTGGGGGTACTCTGTGGCTGCAGGTTTTTGTTCCAACCAGCTTCTGTTTTTAACTGGACTCCTGGGCTAATTAAGTGATGTGTTATTTCCTAAGTTCTGTGTTTTGGGAACAATATAGAAATTAGAAAACTAAGTTTGGTAAAAAAATATATACTATATATATATTCAAATATACTAATCAGTTATATGGGAATAATTCTTTTTTTTCTTTTTAACAATATTTTCATCTTGATTTTCATTCTACTTTTCCAGGTGTTCTATTTATTTAATTACTCCAATATTTACTAATTAGAGTATCTGATGCTAAAGTAGTCGCAGCCTTTCATGATTCAGTGTTGCTATCCTCGGTGTCTGCTCTGCTCATTTTTAATTGTCATTATTAATATACAATGAAAGGAGAAAACTACACAGAAAAAGGGTAAAATATAATTAAATCAGCAAAAGAGTTATGCATTTAAATCTATAGCAAAAATCTATAAATATTTCTAAATGTCTTATAAATGTAAAAATCATGTTGCTGTGCTTTACTTAATGTAGGATAACAGAAGGGTAAGAAATACCAGCTCATTAAACGAGGTCAGTGTTATCAGTTATTGTTACTGATTATAAATCTGGCTGGAACAAAAAACCTGCAGCCACAGTGGGTCCCCAGGACTGAGATTGAAAACCCCTGTTCTAGGACACCATTAGCTAAATTATCACGAGAAATAGGAACTTGACTTAATCAATGGAATAAAAGAAGAACAACAGTTCATGCATTGGCTTTTCTTAAGATTTGTGCAATATCCAATAAAAGGCGTTTTACACTAAGCAATACTAACTACATCCTACCTTAAATAAAGCTTTGTTATGAAAAGGCTCACAGACTAGCTTTTCAAAATTCCCTCCAATTGTAAATGTGATTACTACTATGGACATCAATAGCCAGGAGAAAATGAAGCTAAAGCCAGCACCCCTAGAAGCAAAAAAAAAAAAGAAAAAAAGATTTTAGATCGTTAAAAAACACAAATACATTTACCTGCGCAGAAAGCTATCTGCAACTTAATGTGACACGAGATTCACACAACTGTTTCTAAAATACAATACACAGTACTCCAAAGCGTTCCTGCCACTGCAAATACCATTTTCATGGGCACAGTAACATGGACAATGAAGATATCGTTCATGTCACATGATGTACTGTTAAAAGTAATTCACCATTCTTCTTTGTACTAATCTTGATTGTGTATATATATGATAACACTGGATATCAGTTTTTGCATTGTTGTTTATTTTATTGGATCTGTGTAACAATGCCTTATACTTTTGTGCTTTCCTACTGCAAAGAAATTTCCCTCTGGGATAATGATGCCTGCCTAATCTAACATATGAATTTTGACTGCTGTGCCTGTGATATCATCATACAGTCTACAATTACTGTAACTGTAGCTCTAAACACAGTTAAATATATACATGGAAAATTACTCACTTCATATTGTATAGCTTATATTTTTAAGTTACTCATGACTGTTACCAGATATAAATTATAATGGCAAAATAACATTCAGTAAACAGCCAGCATTATTCAGATCTTAACTGGAGACATAAAGAGACTTGAATATGCTTTAGCAAAGCACTGAGTCGAGGAGAAAAAAGTTTAAGCAAGGAGAAAAACATGTCCTTTTCTCTTTTCCTGGTGCAGGCTTTGCTACAGGATTGCTAAAACATGCACTGCTGTTTGCTCCCATTTTAATGTTTAGCTACCCATCATGTAGAGGACTGCAACTCTCAAACTCTGCAGACTGTTCGATGCAGAGCAGACCTCTGTAAGCTATGAGGATATAAAACTGTTGTTCTGCATGTGTGGCATTGGTGGTGGTGTATACTGTCTGCTCAGCTGACCTGGTTATAGGGCAGTGGTCTTAGGTACTTGACCACCAGTTTTTTTTTTTTTTTTAAACAAATGAATGTAGATGTGTCGCCTACTTTCCTTCCTGGAAATAACTCTTAGAAGGATCAAGGATTTTTTTCCTGAGAGCATCAGTTAAGATATCGTATATTAATGCTATGCAGAGACTGAATACTGCCAAAGGGGAGGCACAAACTTTTTATCCCCCCCAATGCTGCCATGATGCTGTAGTTTGCTCCACTGTGATGTCTGGTGACAACAAAATTGATAATACTCTTTATACCAACCCAACCCCTTCACATGTTTATTGCATTAAGGTGCTGCTGAATGTTTTTCTTTATCTGCACTGGGCAGGGCATTTAGTCATTATCCTCAGTTTTCCCAATGTAACTATTTTTGTAAATTTCTTCAGTCTCTGAGGTCACTTCATAGGAAATTGTCTGAAATGTAAAAGATCTGACACTTAAGGATATTATACATGGAGCAGAGACCTTGCTATGAAGAATTAAACTCAAAGAGCAAGGAATCAAGTCTTCTTGAAAAGCCAGGAATTACACCATGAGGCAAGACTCACAAAACAATTATAAGAAATCTGTGTAAAAATATAAAAAGTGAGAATCTTGCACACCTAATAAAAAAGGCAGAGAATTTTTGTGTTGCTATACAGCAATAATAAAAATGTTAACAATTCAAAGCCATGTTAATGATATTTTGGCAGTCTATTTAATGCTTTAGCTGAAATACAACTTTAATGAAATCAGATGAAACCATATTCAGCTATAATATGTTTGGTAAAAGAGATTCCACCATTCATAACATGGGAAAAGTGCTTTAAACTTCAAGAACACATACAATTATCATCAAAACAATGCCTTCAGATGTTCAAAAGATTTTTCTTTCTTGGGGAATCTAGAAGATTTTCAGTTGTACATTACATATAGTCAAAAGTGCACAGAATCTGTGTACGTACGCCATAAGCAGGTTACCCCCTGTGTTGGAAATGCAGCCACGGGTGGTGGGAGATGCATGTTTGTCATATCCACAATAGCCACATAATATCCCCAGGAAGTTGAAGGCCAAGATTAGAGCTACCAGGCAGCACATCACAAGGCATCCCAGCCACCTATGTTTTTGTATAAGAAAAAAGAATGACATATTGCTCTGCTATATGGAGATACACCATTAGTGTTGTAAAAAGCAGCATGGACCATCACTGTTTGACTTTTGCTAGGAACATTCCAACATTTCATAATTATTAAGATTAGAAAAATATTTCCTAAAAGCAAGCCCGTCATACTTTAAATGTATATCATTTTTACTTTACATTGCACTTAGAAACAAGCACACATCACCTCACCCCACAGGTCAGATCACATATCACACTATTTAAGGTGTTTTGTGATGTTACATTCAATGACAAAGCCTCAATTGTGTTCAGAATGCAGCTGCCTATTATAATTTTCCACTGTATATTTCACTTGCATTTTAACTGCCCTTACATTCAAAGCTGAATGTCATATGTGTACTTGTATAATCAGCAATGTATAAATCTTACAAGACAAAAAATTAAAACATAACAGCAGGGGTACAATAAATTAAAAAAACAGCACTGGGGGGAAAAAATATCACAAAAGCATCAACATAAGCAGAGAGAAGTCAGTTATAAAATAAAATGAACTTAATCATACATTATTTAAATGTAAGACCTACAGTATGGGGTCTCAGTAAGAATTTTAATTAGTAAGTTTACATTATCAGTAATAAAGCAATGTATTGTTTCAGTGAGGTTATATTAATATTTAATGAAACCAAAATATAGATACTACATTTATTTTTCTTCAGACAAACATTTTTCCATATGGATTAGTTATAAAAAACATTCTACATACCTGTAAAAGTCATATTGATCAATCAATGCAAAGTAATCTTGAACATACGACTGGCTATAACTGAGATTTAAAGCTAAATTGTCTAGTAAATTCTGAATATGGTACTGTTTGGTCAGTGCAGTAATATTAGCTCCAATACTGTCCAGCATTGTCTTGACACCTGAAATCACAATATGTTTACAGTGACTATTACAGAAGGATCACTGACACATATTTAGAGATCTGAGCAGAAGATTACCAGGAAAAAATAAAGGTACACATAAACAAGTCATAACACCTTGCGAAATGCAACTAATACACTATAAAAATGTTTATTCAATAGGTCTACAATGTATTTTTCATCAAAGTCCATTGCTACATCAAACAATTTTAAACAGTATGCAAAATATATATGTGATGAATAACGTTACACTTTACATAATAAATGTTAATAAAAACAGATGATCCAGTACTGATTTGTTTTAAAGTTTCCCTTTTACCGTTGCTGTTATTTTAGAGGATCATATAGTGATCTGATATTAACTTGCTTGTTAACACAAATAACCTGCTCCTCTAAACAGCCAAATATGTTTCTGCAATTCAGCACACCACACAGACAAGTCCTGAGTTCAAATAATTTATTATCAACAAAGCCTTCACAAGGGGTCTCCAATACACACTAACTCATTTCTTTCCTTTCTCTCCTCTGCACTTCTAGGCGAGCTTTGTCCTCCTTCCTCCTAACTCTGACTTGCCCGGCTGTGGCCATCTATCGTGTTGGGGGAGCCAGAAGCCTTGTCAAGGTGTCTCTCTCTGTTCTTCCATCCTACTGGTCTCCCAGTCAGGTAAGGAATCAGAACCCATCCCACCATGCACATATGGCCAAGAGATTTAACTGTTGTTTGCTCAAACATTAGAATGAGCAAGAAGTATGATCTAAATGATACTGTCATGATCTATGATGTATTTTACTATCTGACAGTTGTTCCTTGGCACTTACAAATAACTAAACTATAATTTTGAGGGTTTGGGAGGCAAAGGAAGGCAATGAGTTCATTTATTTTTTGTTTAGATATGCTCTTAACTTTAAAATTAAATATCTTTTGCAGGATCACCATTTTGTTTGTGAATTGGGTGCTGCCATTTTATGCAATTTGTTTGATCTGGTGGCCAAGCAGTTGTTGGCCAAGGTCAACCAGAAGTGTGTGGTGCAAGGTTAAGGATATAAAGGTCAGGGCTGTGCACTTCCTGGTCTGTCCACACTTGTAGATATATAAAAAACAAAACAAAACTTGTGTTGTGTTTCATCCTGATTTTTGGCAATTAACTCTTTTGTTACTTGACTATGATTTTGTCCTAGTTTTGGTTCTGGTTACATGAAATTATTTTGGTTTTTGGCTTTTTCACTATGTTTTTTGATTTTACAATTTTTGTTTAATTTCATGGGCTTGTTTATTTGAGTATTGTTTTCTCTGTACTGTATTGACTTTTGCTTGTCAATAAATCCCCGATCTCTGTCCCAATTCCATTTTAATTTGAATACTTGGACCTTCAAGCGAAGATGGTCTTCAGCAGCCAAAGACTATGCTGAATTACTCTGCACTAACTAGAAATAATATTCCAAAAATTAATGACTTGAAAAGTGTAAAAACATTGCCTTGTGTATTGGACCTCAATATCTGCTGTGACATGTAGATGATGAGTCAGAATTTGGAGTAAACTCCATGAATGCATGGAACCAACCTGCCTTGTGTCAGTTGTACCACTCAGTATACTATTCTCCAGGCCTATCTAATAGTCTGGCACCACCACTACCCAAGATGCTGAAGTACTGAAATTTTATTGTAACAGCAGCAACCAATCGTTTAATCTGACCTGAAAGCGTACCTTTTAAATGCCATTTAATCTGCAAATAAACAGGACAAAAGGTCCAAGTCACAATAACAGAAATTTTTAAAATGAACTACTTTAAAGATTTGTGAAAACTACAAAATGAATAGTTTATCTATATATATAATTCACTATTCCATGGCAAGCAAGACGCACGCAAGACCGAGCCCCGCCCACCAACAATTCACTAAGCAGCCGACCACGGCACACGTATGTCAACAATTCGCGCGAGAGCAAAAGCATTTGCTAAGAATGTTTTAATTAATCAAGAACGAAAATCAGAGGTTCGAAGAAGATCACATACCGTCATAGTTCCGACCATAAATGACGCCAACTGCCGATTCGGCGGCGTTATTCCCATGACCCGCCGGGCAGCCATTACTCCCACTGGCATGCCTCCGCATAAAGTCAAACTTAAAATTGGTTCAGTCGTCATGCTTCTCAGAAACCTCATGCCAGCAAGAAGTCTCTGTAAAGACACTAGACTGACTGTTCTCAGCATTCACCGCAATGTACTGGCGTGTAAAACAATTGCAGCTGCTACCTCACAAACTGTCCTTATTTCCCGGATTTGCCTGACCCCATCAGATTCAAATTTGCCTTTTACTTTTATACGCAGACAATTTCCTGTTAGATTGGCCTTTGCAATGACAATTAATAAGGTGCAGGGACAAACTTTCAAAAAGATATGCCTGTATCTGCCAAAACCAGTTTTCAGTCACGGACAATTGTATGTTGCTCTCTCCAGAGTTCCATCTTTTCATTCACTCACACTCGTATCCTCAAACCCACCCCATTTGGGCAACTGTGTCATTCAGGAAGTGTTCATCCATCAATAAATAATTATGCGGCACGGGTTGGCTAGTTAACATATTTGCAATGAAGAAGAAAGCAATCCAAAATCATGCCAATAGAAATATCAGTGGGATATGTGAACGGTGTGCATTAACATTCACCACTTTCAATGATCATTGTATGAGGGTAACTGGTGATTCTCTATACTTATTGTTTTATAACCAGTAACAATCAGTGAATAACATAAAATAAACCTGTAATAGAGTACAGTATGTATACAATTTTACCATTTCGGCTTTAAATTAAGATCCAGAAAGCTATCAAAAAAAGCAGAAGTATCAGCACGAAAGGACGCAAATTAATAATGAGCTAATGAGCAAAGTTTTTTTTTTTTTGTACAAAAATAGATCTTTTTTAAAAATTACAAATCATTAGTTCTGCTTTTCCTAGTTAGCTCTAGGTTAAATGTTCACTTTGTTGTGAATTCAGCTTGCTCTAAAGTAATGTTTATTATTATTCATATTCTGAAAAGAATAATAATTTTGATTATTTTCCGCATGTTTTGTTTATTTTTATATTCATGGACACCACTATTACAGCATTGTATGTTATATTTGATAGTATTCAGGTTTTCTTAAACTATTCGTGTGTTCTGCTTGGTATCCAACCAAGATAAACATACTAAAGATATTAAAGATTCAGTTTTTTGCATATATTTGGATAGTCTTTCAAAACACAAACAACTTCATATGCAAAGAACCCTTCCAGAATTAATGTTTTTTTGTCAAGAAATACCTCAACGAGGAACCACACAACCCAGTAAAGAACCCTAAAGTGTCATTAAAGAACCAGAAGTGGAGTGGAGGAAGGGGCTTTGCCAGAAGGAGGAATGTGTAAAACGTTTTTGTCAGAGGTTAGAGGACGGATGCCAATTTGAAAAAGTATGGATTAAGTTGTGAATGAGGAATGATCATGTTTTGACAAAGGAGGATGTCCTAAAATGGTTACCCCTGAAACGTATGTGGCTTTCAAGGTATAGGTCTGAATAGAAGACAGAATGTCAGTGGGTCAGCCCTGTGTATGCAAAAAATATGTTTGCTGTCAAGCTTTTTCATTTGCCCATGGAAGAATCGAGCAGCTAAAGAGCAGACGACTGCTCGTAAGCACTTGATACCTTATTGCTCAGTCCTTCCCTGAGGCAGTATAGTATATTGTTCTTTAATTAATTGTATGTTACCTCTATAGCCTACATTATATCCCACATTATCCTATATTATAGTGTAATCAATAAAACTAGGCAATAATTGGTGTAAATTGATCATGCTAATATTTCTATCCATTTGGGTTGAAGGTTAAGATAGTAAGACTTGTTTTATAATGCATAAATATTTTCTATTACAATGTGCAATTTAAAACATCTAAACAAATTATTAACTGAAACACATTTATAAGTTTTTTTCAGTATTTTCTTTTGACATTTAAAAGCCTAATCTACAAACATTTTCATTTTAATTAATGACTCCTCCTCTGCAGGTAACAGCTGTGGAGTTGACTTGTGTGTATTACGCAGTTAAGCACAACCTGAACTTTAACAGTTTAACTGATTCTGAACAAAAACTGAACCATGATTTTATGTGTCTGTTTTTTAATATTTAATTCTTTGTGTATTTGACAGTGCTTTCATTATTTTGTCTTACAATAAAGCACCTTAAACCATTCTAATGATTTTTACAATTATTATAGCAACACCTTTTCTGGAGCAGTTTGGGGGACAGTGGGTCCCCTTTATTTCTCCACATTAAAGGTAGTATCCTCACTGCCAGAACAGTGGGAAACATATAATATAGTTCATAACGTTATTTTTTTAACCTGTACATCCCTGCACTATCCCTATTTGTCTCCCATTTTTATTCTCACACCATAGTAAAATTTTTTTTTTTGGTTTTACTATATTTCCTGACTCATGTGTCCTCCTTTCCTCTACTCATGAAGAGGTTCAGAGGATAAAGTGAAACAATTATGACAAAACTTGATTACAAATGCTAGACTAGTTTTTCATTATCATATCACACTTACATAAGTCATATTTATGTCATTGTAGACTGTTCATGCTAATTTTTTAAGGTGATCTCCATATCTCATTTAAATGTAGTACATTTTTAGATACAGATATTCTAATATTTCTGCAAGCTAAAAATTGCAAGTATTTATGACATATGCATGTGGAAACTAGTTTTTTGTTCTTCTTGAAGAAAGTAAACAGAAAATTACATTTTTCAAATATCAATGCAACAAAGGCAAGGTGATTTAAATATTTATCTTCAGTGATAATTTAATAATGAAAGATCTCAGTATATAAAAAAGGTTAAATATCTATTTTTATTATTTTACAATTACAGTAATCAAAAATAGTTAAAAGTTTAAATAAAGATAACAATTCCAATAAAAAGCCAAGCGTGAACTCATTGAACACACATGAACTGTTTTTAGTCTTGAGAAAACGAGTCAAGCCCCACTCATTCACCAAGATATAGAATCATGAGCCACAAGTATCATACATGCTTTACATTAAGGTAAGACTGGAAAAGCTTGAAACACCAATTTCAATCCGAGCACTTAATTTACAGTTGATGAAAATCTAGGGAGTGTGAAACAAACTCAGACTCCTTAATATTGTTTCACAAATGTTCAAAAATGGTATTGGCTGCCAGTCGTGAACTGGGCCCTTCGTCGCACAGCATTATGATTTTTTATAAGGGAAACAAAGTTACAAAACAAAACCCTTGGACATTGATTCGATAGGAACGGCCTAATCGGAATCACTGCCCGAATAGTAATTATGTGGTGGTGGAGGAGCATTTCTGCTTCTCTCCGTTCACAGTCAGTTTCATTTTCACGACGCTGTCGTTTCCTCTCACGATCTCTTCTCAACCTTTCTCCAATCTCGCAGGTTGCTTTGTGGCAATCCAAAGAGTAAGGAAGAACCAATGTTTCTTTCTTGAACTCCAAACGCAGACTTATGGAAAATCACAGAAGTGTGTCCGACTTATATACTCTGCCGACTCCAGGAAGTGGGTGAACATTCGATTTGGACGAAGTGCTGCCAACGACGGTGGACAGAAACAGAAAAAAACACAGGCTCGACAACGAAGCAGGTGTCGACGCCAGATCTAAACACAAAGCACGGTGTCGACGCCAGATCTAAACACAAAGAGTGGTATTGACAGTGTTTGTAAAGAAAAGTAACAACCAAGGCAGTGTCAGGGGAACATGAATTCGCGGACAAACAAAGATCAAGATCCAAATGAAGATTATATATAAAGATTAGTTAATTTAAAGCACAACAATTTGTTTAGTTTGAATGTTTGTGTTTTGAGGTGTGACTGGAGTACTACAGTCTTCAGTACTATAAGCCTGGAGGAGATTCTTAATGCAATGCCTATGTTTTAGCTGTCTCTATACTGCCATCTAGTGCTTCTTGTTCTAATTCATTCTTGGACAAACAAAGATCAAGTTCCAAATGAAGATTATATATAGAGATATATATACACACACACAAAAACACCACATACTGTATATATGAAGAGTTACTTCTCAGTACATGATAAAACCATATTAATTTTTTTTTTAGAATCACTGGTGTTAAAAGGTCAAAGATTTAGAGTCCCATTCTTAAATTTAAATTTCATAAAAGCATTACACATCCTACAGCCTTACATATTGAGCCTTTTTTCCAGAATGTTATAAATGCCACCTCATACACAAGGACACAAAACTACATAGTGAAATTACTTAAATGTGCATATAGCAAACTCTAATGAAACTCTTCATATATAGTACTTGTGACATCATAAAACACCAATGACACATTTACACAACTTACGTGGAAGAGCTGAAATATTTTGGCCAGCAATTCCAAAAAAACAAAGCAACAAAATTTTAGGTGATTAGCAAAAATTGAATTGTAAAATAATTTAACAAACTAAATTAAAGCCTAAAGACAAATAAGTATAGCCATCTGCAATAGAAAGCTCCAGATATATATATATATATATATATATACACACACACACACACATACACACACACACACAGTATATGTATGTAAAGACCTATGGCATATTGCTGTTTTTTCAATAAGCACAGTTTAAAAAATTTATTAGTTTTACTCAAAAACGGACTTTTACTGTAAACTGATAATACAATTGCTGTGTTGCTTTTATTTTCCCCATTTTAAAATGTATACATCAAAGCAAACAATCAAAAGCATGTGTCTAAATGCACCATACAGGTCAACATCACACTGTTTGTATCAAACAAGGTTACATTAATGCTTGATGTCCTGTCAATGTTTACAATTAAATACATAAATGTTACAAGCTGTAAGTAATTGTTATAGTGAATATTAATGTGTCCTCCATGTGTGTTTTGTATGGATCATTGATTGTTCATCAAGTACTGTTTGAAAATGGCTGAAGTTAATGAGAAATATGAATTATTCATAACAGTATTGCATAAGGAATAGTAAATCAGTTTTTAATGTAAAACCATCTTGTAACATGTGTTACACTTTACAAGAAAAAAAAACCATTTGATGTTATAAAACTTCAACAGTGATAATAAAGGTAGTAGTAATAATAATAATAATAATGTGAAGACTTGCACTGTATTGCCTTATAAATAAACATATTAACCACAATCGGTTAAAAATTAAACTATGATGAGCTGGTACATTAAAATTTAGAAAGAAAATGCTCACCTGCTATAATGCTCTTGGTCTGATTCTTAACAATATTTGGAGTGTCATTAAACATGGAATACCCCTGAAAAGATCAAAATTTTAAGAAATTGTTTCATTAGGTTTATACAAAGATGAAAAAACAAAAAAACAACAATCACACCAATTAAGTTATTAACAGACTGCATGCTAATGAAGATATGAAATGTACAATTTTACTGATGCAAAGCTGTAAGTGTGTATTTGACTGTTTAATGTCTATACAAACAAAATGCATACACAATGCAACTCCTACATGCCCATGCAGAATCCTGCTTCAGTTAGTTATCTTGTACTTGAAAACATTCGGTAAGAAAAATGGTGCGTACAGCACTACATATCTCTGTATAGGTGATATTTAAAAAAAAATGATAAAACAGTGAACTAACCTTCTGAACTATATTGCTAAGATCTGTTTTCAGCACTTTCTTCACATTGGAAAGTTGTGTATTCACATCAGGTAGCTGTAATGAAATAAAACAAAACATATGTATTAGCTTTCAGCTTCAGAACTTTAGTTTGATAATTTTAAAGTGTGTGATACATTTTAACTATATTTTTTCATTTTCGGTGTAAAAATTATATAAAAAGTTATTGGCTAAATTTAAGGAATTAGGTTGCAACACAAGTCTCAAAGTTTGGCTTTTGGATTCGAATTTAGAATTACTCCCTCAAAATCTTTATAGCAGTGAGGGAAGAACAGAGTAAAAGTTTGCATCAGGATATCAAGGGGACACAGAAATGTAGGACTACTGCTGAATGATTCATAGGAACACTCCAGAAGAAGTGTACTGTACAAATGACAGGCCACCAAACAAATTTTAGGATCAAAAAATAAAAACTTGGAAGTGACAAAAACTAGAAAAGGTATATGTAAATCAGTAAATATGTATTGTCGTTTTCTTTACATATACTGCATGTTTAAAATATTAGACTGACTAAACATTTTCATGTTAAACTGATTTAGAACAATACTGTATATACAGTATGAATAAATTGTGTAGTAAGTTACATTTTAATTAAATTTCTTTTCAATTGTGCATTTAAATATGACAATATAGGAACATTCTAATTATGTTTTATGATGTGTATGAATGTACATAAAAATAACTATTCACAATTAAAACACATTTTTGTAGACCTATGATCAGTGAATGGTCATTCTGAAAGACTGGGAGGTAACCACTGTGAGAAAATATAAAGGAATAATAGTGAAAAACAGGAAGGAAAGGTGGGCTCTGCAGAAAGAGTGGCATGTTTGCAGAGGAGGAAAATAATTGTGGATGTAGACAACAAAACTAGATTGAAACATATATTGAGCTGTGTTGTTTCTTTAGTTTTGCTATTTGAACTCTGGAATTCTGATCTGCAATAGAAACCAACAGTGATGAATATCACTCCTTTGAGAAATATTTCAGTTTTCATTGATCCATTGTTTGCATGTATTACATTTGATTGCAATGACAGCGTGGATTTTAATTACATTTTAATTATATTTTTAGTTTGGCTAATTTACATTGCTAATAGTCATAATGTCTTTGCTTTGAATGTACACAAAGACAAATGTGATTTTGACTTAACACTTTTTTTACCAAAAAAAAAAATCAAAAGATTGTAGTTAAAGTCATATTTTATGAACCTTGTAGTTGTTAAATGTTATATGGGTCACAGCCCTTACATGGAAAAACCTTAACGTAAATTATAATAAATTACCATATTTAACAAGGCCTCCACACAAAGAAAAAAAAATAATATACACAAATAAGCCACAACATCAAAACCACTGACTGGTGAAATAAATAACATTGATTATCCCATTACAATATCACCTGTCAAGTCGTGGGATATATTAGGCAGCAAGTGAACAGTCAGTTCTTGAAGTGTTGGAAGAAGTAAAAGTGGGCACACGGAAGGATCTGAGCGACTTTGACAGGGGTCATATTGTGATGGTTAGACAGCTGGGTTAGAGAATTTCCAAAATGCCAGGTCTTGTGGGGTGTTCCAGTATGCAGTGGTTAGTACCCACCAAAAGCAGTCCAAATGGTAAACCAGCGAAATAGTTATGAGCACCAAGGCTCATTGATGAGCGTGGGGAGCAAAGTGTAGCCGGTCTGTTCCAATCTCACAGAAGAGCTACTGTAGTACAAATAGCAAAAAAAAACATAATGCTGGCCATGAGAGAAAGGTATAAGAACACACAATGCATTGCAGCTTGCTGTCAGAGTGCCCACGATGCCCACGTCCACTGCCAACAGCATCTACAATGGGAACATGAGCATCAGAACTAGACCATGGAGAAATGGAAGAAGGTGCATGATCTGATGATTCACACTTTCTTTTAGATCATGTAGATGGCCAGGTGCATATGCGTCACTTACCAGGAGCAGGATGCACTATTTGAATAAGGCAAGCCAGTGGCGGCAGTGTGATGCTCTGGGCAATGTTCTGATGGAAATCCTTGGGTCTTACCATGGATGTGGATGTCATATTGACACATACCATACCTACCTAAACGTTGTTGCAGACCATGTACACCCTTTCATGGCAAAAGTATTCCCTGATGGCAGCCTCTTTCAGCAAGATAATGTGCCCTGCCACACTGCAATAACTGTTCAGGAATGGTCTGAGGAACATCACAAAAATCCACATGAGCATCTGTGGAATGTGCTGGAAAACATGTCCGATCCATGGAGGCCCCATCATGCCATGCAACTTACAGGACACAAAGGATCTGCTGCTAACACCTTGGTGCCAGATACCACAGGACACCTTCAGAGGTTGTGTGCAGTCCATGTCTCAAAGGATCAGAGCTGTTTTGGCAGCATGAAGGGGACCTACAGTATATTAGGCAAGTGGTTTTAATGTTGTGGCTTATCGGGGGTTGTGTGTATTACTATATATATATATATATATATATATATATATATATATATATATATATATATATATATACACACATACATAAACTGTATATACACACACATGCGCATATATATTATATACACACACTGTACATACAGCATATATATACACAGACAGTATATAGATATATACCCCATTGAAGTTTGCATTAATGCTTAGCTGAACCAATGAGTTTCGGATGCTGCTGCAAGTTCTGGAGACATTTGGCGCTGAGCAGGCTGGGTCATTCAGTGTGTTTCGTAAATTGGCTTGTACATTGCTCAACTTCTGCTGGAGATCCTTGTTTGCCTCTCTCAACACTTCCAAGGAGGAATTGACATTCTCTAAAGATTCTTTGGTTTCTCTCATTGCTACACATAAAGAAATGTTTAATAAAGTCAGTTTTACAAATACATCCAAATAATAAACTTTAATCTAAGAATTGTTGCACAAAACCCACCACATTTTAACCTATAAAGCTTTTCATAAAAAAGTAAATTTAAAGATTTGGTTGTGCTTTACTTATTCAATTTAAGAAAAGAATGTTATAATGGAATGTTAAATGTAAAACACCTTAAGAAATAAAGAAAAAACAAAGACCAGGAGCAGATGTAATATAAAATTAGCCTTTAAAGCCATCCTAAACGTATGTACTTCTACTCAGCTTATCTGTATCAATTAGAAGTGATCATTCTGACTGCTACATTTCTAAATCATATATTACAATGAAGAAAGAATCAGATAAAAATCATTCTTTTATTTAAAAATATAATTAAAACTTTACATAATTACAACAGTGGACAAAAGTATAAAATAAAATAAACATTACAATATTTTGTATTATATATTTTAAGGTGTGGGCGGCACGGTGGTGCAGTGGTAGCGCTGCTGCCTCGCAGTTAGGAGACCCGGGTTCACTTCCCAGGTCTTCCCTGCGTGGAGTTTGCATGTTCTCCCCGTGTCTGCGTGGGTTTCCTCCGGGCGCTCCGGTTTCCTCCCACAGTCCAAAGACATGCAGGTTAGGTGGATTGGTGATTCTAAATTGGCCATAGTGTGTGGGTATGTTTGTGTGTGTCCTGCGGTGGGTTGGCACCCTGCCCGGGATTGGTTCCTGCCTTGTGCCCTATGTTGGCTGGGATTGGCTCCAGCAGACCCCCCGTGACCCTGTGTTCGGATTCAGCGGGTTGGAAAATGGATGGATGGATATTTTAAGGTGCCTTCCAGTAATATAAATCAGGCAGGTATATACTGACAAGGTGCTTACATTTGAATTAACATATAAATGCAGAATCTCAACTTATGTGAATGTAAATTTATATAAACTGGTGGTGCATCATGGTTATCTGCAGCATTATGTCTCTGGTACCAATACTCTTTCAGCGTACCCTGGATCCCTTTCATATACACCAGTAAAAGAAGATCAAATGTAATTTTGCTGTGTTTCACTAACTCTTCCACGTGGTGGTGTGAAAAAAACAGATACGAATGCCACTGCACTTTTTCTCTCATGATTACTACTTTTCACGGGTTACTGAATGAATGAACTGAAAAATCACCAATTGCGCTATCATTGAATTTCTAATGCTAGACAACATATGCCTTCAGAGAGTCATTCTCACCTAGTCAATGTGCACCAGGAGCAGTCTCCTTCATGTGCCATACTTAAGATATAGGATGCAGTTGTGGAAAGACTTCTCTTAAAGGTGACCCAAGTGCTTGCAGATCTTCATGAACAATGACTGCAGAAAATGTTGCCACAGTGGAGTGTAATGCAATGAAAAATTAAGGAGTGAAAGTACTGACAGCAGACACTATATGGCTTGCTTATGCATCAGCTGATGAGAAACATCTGCGCACAATAGCTACACAGAATGCGGACCCCTCTAATGAAACTCATTGCATCTACCATCATAAGGTGAATCTCAAGCAAATGATTTCAACCTGGGAGAAGTGTTTCTTATCTGGGGATGAAACATCACTATAGCAAGCTCCAAGGGATATTATTCACAACAACAAGAGGCATGGCATTCTCCAACCCGAAAGCAATTCAGTGTCCATGACAGTGCTGGCAAGATTATTATTATTTTTTAAGTGATGTTGAAGGTACAGTCCTTAATGACTACTCAAAAAGCCAACATAACTTTTCAATATTACTCCTGTTCCGTTTTAACTTTTGTGGTAGTCAATCAGGGAAAAAATGTGTGGATAGCTATTGAATATCCCATTCCTCCTTCATGATGACACTGCCCAAACAGCACAGGTTGGAAAGTTGCTCTGCCAAACCGAGGATTAGAAGAGATGCCACAATCATCCTGCTGTCCAAACCTGGTCCTCCTATAACCATCACCTCCATTGAATGATGAAGGCATCAACTCATCAACACAACAGTGGCTACATTAAAAATACCAAACATTTCATTTGAGCTGCACAGAAAAGATTCATGAATATTATAACAAATGCACTAGTGTCTATGATGCATACGTTAAAGAAAACAAAAAAACATATTTGTTGTTGGTTCTATTGGTTTTTAAGTCAGCATAAAAGAGACAGAAAAAAGAGGTTCAGTACATAGATTGAAACTATGAAGTTGGATAAAATTCTGAGTTTAATAGGATATTTATAATTGAACTGTACAATGAAAATAAAATATGCTACCATGGAAGCAAATACCATTGGTAAACTAGAGATTTTAGAATAAAAAGAGTTTGGCACAAGGACAAAGCAAAAAAGTTAAACACTCCTAAGTCAATTAATTCAGCAGTTACATTATAACAAATATAAGGACATTGTGATTAACTGCTAACCTCTGAAAATAAAAGGCTTAGCGCACATACGGAAGAATACATTTCTTTACTGTTACAGTAATTGTCTCATATCTATTCAATTTGCGGTTATGTTTCACTTTCTTTGTAGGCCCCATGTAAATACTGTTATCAGCTTTTTGTTGTGCTACAGTACCTCACACTGAATGAAACCTCACTTACTACACAGGCTCTTGTCCTTGACAGCTTTGCGAACAGGAAGTATCAACTCTCACATGCTCAAAATAACCTGTGCCTCAAAAGCAGGATGAAAGGTACCTCCATAACCCAAATGGAAAATACGACACACCCCTAGACCAAAGCACTGTCATTGTCCCAAAGTTTAAGAAACAAATATTCTTCCACTCATGTAGCAGTGTTTATAGAGCTGTTTACTCAGCATTGCTTTTTGGGCTGCCAGCTCCTTTAAATTCCAAGCCTTCTTGGTGAGCAACCAACTGAACAAAATGGCTAATTACCAACAGTGAGAAACAGCTACAATTCTTTAAATGTCTGCTGCTGCAAATATATTCTCAGACATGAACCGCAACTTTGTCTGGTCCTCACATGTCTGTTGTTTAGATTTTTAGCTCTATATAACTATTATCATAATTAAAACTCTCCAAGCAACACACTGCTTGTACTCTCATAACATGGCTAGTACACTGTATGAACCCCAAACCATTGTCACAAAACTTACCTTAACTCATGCTTTAAAAAGTATCCTCTGCAAGTAAAAATGAACTGTAAATCCACTGTTGTGCAAACAAGCAATTAGTGTCTACCCTATTCTAGTAATGTCTTGACTTTAACCTTTCATGGTAAGGATACTTAACACTTAAAACATTTAGCACAGGCCACGACCAAAGAATGGCTTTAGCTTAAACCTATTATGCGCCTGTGGCCAAATGCACACATGACACACTTGGTTAAATTTTTCTCCATTTACAAACTAAAAGGAGGATCAGTAACACTGGAGCAACAGTCAGCCCCCAAGTAAACTCCACAGGAGATCCATAAGTGGTATTGATATAGAAGTGGATCAAGTGAAACCAGAGAAGTATTGAGCAAATTCTAGTTCTCTGCAATTCTGTTTTTATTGCCATAAACATTATTTAAATCTGACATTTTAAAGAAACTGGTTTTGGGGCTGTATTATTTATTAACGATCAGTAATTAACCATAGTTACTCTATTTTCATCCATCCATCCATTTACCTAACCTGCTTCTCCCAGGGTCACAGGGCTACTCTGTATTCATTGCTCTTATAAATTAAATGTGGATTTAATAATTTGTATACAAAACACACTAGCTTGTAAGTCAATTCTCTACTTAGACACCGATTCCTTGTAAGAATTATGCAAGTCAAAAACTTTTTAGTTCAGCTTTTGTCATCTTGTTTCTGTGTTCTTAATAAGGTTTTAACAAATGACAGTTTTACACAGCAAGATAGTGTACATAGATACTGGACAGTATGATACACATCATACACACAACATATCTTTAATGTAAGAATACATGAATATACAGTATGCAAAAACCATAGGGTCAATATTATGTTATAAAATGAAAAGGTACATTCCATATAATTTAGTTACTGCTTTATTTTGGATAGATTTGATGACTAATAACTACAATGATTTCCAATACATTTGCTATAGAAGTCCCCCTGAAAAAGATCATTTGTTTGTAAAATAATCCTTTCAAAGATGTGTTTTTGAATTTTCAACAGAAACACTCCCTGATAAGATATACACAATATTCTATAGCTGTAATATTTCTGTATTCAAGTCTGGAGGAAAATTAACATTATATGTAGAAGTCAGATTGATCACATATGATTAAGTAAAAAAAAAAATTCAAAGCATACCACTGCATTTTACCATGAACTGATTCCAATTGCTGTGATTATCCTAGTTAAACAATAAATCACACAAGGAAAGCCAAATAAGTTTCAATTACTTGAATTCCTGTGCATATTTTACAATGTCAATGTTCATTCCAAAGGTTTAATCAGAGCTAAAAATGACTGAACACCTAACTATAATTTGTATTTGTATTTCCAAAATAGTAATTTGGAAAAAGTGGTGGGTTTTGTTCGTTCTTAATGATACACGTTGGGGAAAAATAACAACATAAATGCTAAAGGCGGTCAAAAAATAGCAAAGACCAATTTTTCATATGATCTGGGGATAAAACAATACACAACAAGAGACACAAAATAGATACACACTTCACACCACTTGTTACTTGTAATTACCATTACCTTTAATAGCCCTTTCCACTTTGACTTCAAGCCAAAAGGGAAAGAAAAGGATGAAGCAAAGAAGATCACGATGGTAAAAGTTAGAAAATAATTCATGAGGGCATCATTGGTCACTGACAGGGTTATAATGCTGTTGTTGTTTTCTTAGGTAATCTTAAAGAGATTGTGGAAAGCTCCTTAATACTAATTCATATTTTTCTAGAGACAAAGTACATACCAAATCAACTGAGCTCCTGATGCCTAGTTTTCTCCAAAGTTACTTGAGCACAAAAAAATGACCCTTTTCAATATTTCACGCAAGCAAACTGGGCAATAGGATATACTTTAACAATGCTCATTGTAACCAAAGGTCTGGGACAATAAACGGAAGTAGAAGGATTAACATTGATAACTATTCATTTATTAAAAAGCTTATTTGTGTATTATAAAGCCAAGCTATCCAGTTATAAACCTGCTTCCTCATATCAGGAGTTTCAAGAAAATGGATCCTAACCCTGAAACAAAAGACCTGGGAATGGACACACACAAGTCTCCACCGAGGGGTATATTTAGGAACTCAAAAAGGACTGAAGCTGTGACTATTATGGTAATCAGAGAACATGTGAACTTTATCTCCCTGGCCTAGGGTAAATTAAATGAAGATATGTGTATATACTTTTAAAGGATTTGTTACTATTGAAACAAAGAGTGTTTTCTTAATTTAAAAATCATATTGAAAATAACTGTAATGTTTTAATATATAAGTAATTTCATTTGAATGGGACAATAACCATATATAAGGCCTTCAAAAAACACAAGTAAGTAGGTTCAATTCAGTTTGCTTTTGTTATATAAAACTTGAATACATTTAAAATGAAACCTCCTTTGTGCTCAATTAACTGCCTTTTTTGAATAAACACCAAGAGGTCAGATGGGCACTTATTAAACATACATAAATTAACAAACATAACTGTATTTACCAAACCTTTAGAAACAAAACCTGACAAAATACTAACAGGAATTCAAGAGACTAGCAGGAACACTAGAGGAATCCTTTCATGGATTCAGAAGCAAAGCAGAGCATACAGTAATATATTTTAAGGGTGGAAAAAAACATGGTCAGTGATTGCCAGGAATTACTTTAGTTTTCATTAGATTCCACACTCAGTAGTTGAACAATGTCCAGATAGGTGGTTGAGGACACATTGCTATATTACAGCATTAATATGCAGCGTTCTGATATATTCAGTATTAACAGCTAAGACAGTTTGTTTAAAATTATTTACAATATTAATTTCAGAAATTATATAAACCATAAAGTGGCAGTTAGCAAATTGGTAAGGAGTAGGATGAAAGCAAACATGAAAAAGTAATGTAGTATTTCTAAGAGGAAAGTTTCATATTTTCCATGTACACAAGCAGACTTATACTTTTTTCTTAAATTTGTTGTGCACGATGGGATTGTACTTTTTATCTATTTAGGTAGTCACTATGGGGCAGCGGCACAGCTTGTTCAACTCATGCCTCCAATACACTGTGTGACCCCCAAGCAAATCATGAAAATGTGCAAAAGATTGTTATGCATCCTAAACTTTTAAGTCGCCTTAGATAAAACCATCAGCAAAATACTCAATAATAGTACAAATATACATTTTTGTTGATAAGAGCTCTACTCTGCTCCTGAGCGTTCAGTGGCTACAACACGTAATTGGTATTCCCTAGCTCTTTAATGTCATTTAAACTAAGACAGTGAGAGCCTTGCTGCATTTCTCAAATGGAACAATCAAATATGCTAAATATTGTGATGATCAACATGCCGCTCACCATTAACACATGCCTTTATTCAAGATGACTTACAGACAATTAGCATTGATAAAAAACACCTTAGCGATTAATAAAAAAAGCAAAACAGTACACCATAATCAACAGATTCCAACGCAAGTGATGATGATATGTATGTGCTGTTGTTTGTTGTTGGAAATAAATGGACTGTGGCTACATGATGGATTTTCAGATTGCCTATGAAACACAAACACAGAGAGACTGAGGAAAAACATTATTCGAATGAATTCTGGTCCTCATTAATTTGCACTCATGAGAGTATTATGATATAGAAAAAAACTCCTTATGATTCAAAGTAATCACCAGTTCAGATGCCAGGAGGCTGCTTGTGATCATGTAAAAGTGTAGTATGTGACATTTTGATAAGAGTTAGGTCCTTAAGATGTTTACAGTTATACTTAACTGTCACAGACTGTCTGAATATTGTTTTAAATCAGACAGATGTGGTAGACACTTGTACACTTGTTCAGATGTATTATTCTAGTAACTAGTAAGTGAACTAAGCTTAATTCAGTATTCTCCCTAGTAACTAGATGTTAATACAATTAACCATCTTTAGGATAAGATTTAGACATGATCTGTTTGGAGTTGAGATACACCACCAGATAACTACAACGACTAGAGGTATGTGACACACAGGTGTTGACATGGACCAGCATTGCTATGCTGCACTGTGCCTTTCTGAGTTTGTTGCCAATTAATTCAGAATGGTCTGAGGTTGACACATATAATGATGGGGAGCTAACTTGCGAAAAGGTAGGAATAGCAAAAGTGTACTAGTTGCACGCAATAAAGCAAACATGTTGAATCATCACGTCCTAGGTATGACATTAAACTGCATCCACCCTGCAAAAGGTCCTCCAACTTGCAGGGAAAACTTGGGGGGTTGGTGGCAGGACTGGCACAAAAGCCACTGTTAAAAACTTCACACAGCTCTGAAACAACAGACAGGATTTTTTACTGCTCTCCGCAGGAGTAGCTTTGTTGCAGCCGTCCAGTTGCAGGAAGTTAGCTTGCATTATGAAGGGGATGGGGAAAAGCCTTTGGGAGCCTCCTCCCCAGAGGAGTCAAAAGCGCAGGAGAGCCAATAAGGTCAAGCCTGTTCAGGATCGGAACTAGTATGGAGCTGAGGCATCACCCATTGCACAGCAGTAATTGGGTCCCAATTTGAGGCAGCCCATCTGGGTAGGCGCGTCTTGTCTGTCCAGCATGACGACCATCTTCCATGCTGTTCGAGGAGCCTCGTAAACTCCACATTTCTTTGAGGTGCGCAGACCTGGGGCTGGTTAGACCTCTGTAGATGGGTACATCTTTTCTTGGCCTGGTTGCTCTAACAGCTCTCATACTGAAGGAGTAACTGTTGCTGTGGTAAATCAGCTCCTCAGCTCCTTCCGATGGTGTCCGATGTTACTCCTTTCAATGAGTATAATATGAGACTCAGATTAAGGCACTCTCTAGGTGCCTGGTCTGTTGTCTCAGTACATGCTCCAACCATGTTGAGTGATGTTTCAATGAGGGAGTCACTTTATTTGCAACTTCACTCAGTGGTTCATGGGTGCCCACGAGGTGACACTCATCCGGTCATAGGTGATTTCAATGCGACCCCTGGCACAGACAGGGTTGGCTATGAAGACTTTGTTGGTCCCCAAGGGTCTGGCGACCAAAGTGAAAGTGGCTCCATGTTGCTTGACTTTGCAAAAAGTCAGGGACTACGGATCACTGGATCCTGGTTCCAGCACCCTGAGTTGCATTGTTGGACTTGGTACTCCAATATTGGTGGTGCAGTGAAGGAGATCGATCACATCCTCATGGGCAGACACTGGAGGCTCTTACAAAAATGCAGGGTCTAAAGAAGTGCCCAGTTTTGAATTCTGACCACAGACTTCTTGTTGCTATTCTGAAGATCCAGCTTAGGTCTCGTAGGCTACCACGTTCTAGGAGAATGAGACTGGATCTGGCCAGACTGCAAGATTGGGCTGTTTCTAATGAGTTTGCATGCAGTTTGTGTGAGGAACTTACAGACTTGGGTGAGACGGCCGATCCTAATGTGATGTGGAAGACCTTCCGTGACAAGACCCTGAAGGTTGCTGAGGGTTGTGTTGGCGTTACCAGTGTGTCCAGAATGAGGTGTTTCGTCTCGCAGGGCACCCTGAATATCATCAACAGGAGTTGCAACGTACAGCTTGATGGCAACTTTCTACAAGGTCAGTACCAGGAATTTAGAAGGACAGATGTGAGGGCTCTGAGGGTAGATAAAGAGGCGTTTGTTAGAGGAATCTGTGAGCAAGTGACACACCATCTATGGTCTAGTGACCCACGTCTTGCTTGCTGAGGAATTGAAGCATTATGCACATCTGAATCTGTTCATCAGAGAGTCACAGCCAGGGCAGATGATGGAATGGTCCTTACGGATGACACTACAATTGTGACCTGTTGGGCTGACTACTTTGAGCAGCTATTTAAAAGCTGATTCTCTGGCTCAGTTCTTGAGGGTGATATTCCAATTAGGTGTGAACCACCTGCTGCAGGTATCTGTGAATTCCGGGGTGAATTTCTCTAGACTGGTGGTAAGGCTGTCCTCTTTGTGTTGCAAGCAATCTTTGCTTCCATTTGGGAGACAGTTATTATCCCAACAGACTGGAAAAAAGTGACTCCTCATCCCTATCTGGAAAGGGAAGGGTAATTGCCTGGATTGCAGCAACTACAGGGAGATAATACTGCTCTCGGTGCTGGGTAAGGTCCATTCTAGGGTCATCTTCAATAGGTTCCGTGATCACTTGCTCATCTACCAGTGACCGGAGCAGTCTGGTTTTACGCCTAAGAATTTTACCATCGACTGCATCCTGGCACTTGAGGGTTCTCATGGAGCCCACACACGAATATTCTCTGTAGACTTTGTTGATTTTCATAAAGCAATTGAGCTGCACACTGGGACATCCTGAGACTTTGCGGGATCCCCCCAAAGTTGCTGGATATCATGGCTGGCCTGCGTACTGGTACTATGAAGGCTGTGCAGAGTGGAGACAGAACCTCTGCGTTTTTTCCATTTGATTTTGGGGTTCATCAGGGGTGTGTTCTTGCTCCTACTCTGTTCACTGCTTGCATGGACTGGGTGTTGCCCAGAGTTGTGGGGTCCAGCGGCTGTGGGGCATCTATTGGTGAAGAAAGATTCACTGATCTTGACTTTGCCGACAATGCTGTGATCCTCACTGAGTCAATGGAGGCTCTGATCAGTGACCAGAGATGAAGACAGGACTCCTTCAGTAGTGTGTCTCTTTGGAGAATCCTTGGGTAAAGATGGTTTGACTTTGCGTCAAATAAGCAGTTGCTCATGGAGTCTCGAATGAGACACATAACCTGTATTGTCAGGGAGCGTCAGTTAGGGCACTATGGCCATGTGGCGCAATTCCCAGCGGGTGAGCTGGCTGACAGGATCCTCATTGTAGAGGACCCACCTGAGTGGCCTGACCAGGTGAAGGGGACGCCCATGTGACACCCGGCTACAGGCAGATAGATGGTCATCTCTGGGGGGTGGGACTGAACCATGTGTCTGCCTGGAGGGTTGCCAACCAGAATCGCGAGCTGTTTCATCGTGTGGTGGGTGCAGCAACACACTGTACCACTGAATGATCCCCAATATGACCTGACCTGAATCATATATCCTTTTTCTTATTTCAACATATACTGTATTTTGATCAAATTATGTATCTCTGTTACTGCTGTTTTGCAATTTGAATTTCACTGTGCAAAGACCTTTTTGGAAGCAAATGCTTAAAGTTCATAAAAAGGCCAAATTCCACATTCATGGACCTTAAATCCGGTCATCCTTATCATGTTCTTGTTTAAATCACACAAAACATGTATGTTAATGTAGCAAAAAGTGCAGAATTTGATGTTCTCATATTAAGTAAAGCACGTAAGTCCAGACTTTCCCTGAATTACAAACAACTGCTTCTCAGAAATGTCAGTATATAAAGAATGTAATTTTACAAACCACAATAAAGTTGAATTTCCTTGGTTATAAAGACTGAGTCTGTGATGAACACCTTAATAATATTTGCAGTCAATCCAATTACACCTCACTGTAGACTATAGAAAGAAGTTATATAGTATGTTTTAGAATTGTACTAAATGTTGATAATACACAATGACAGTGCCAGTCCTTCTCTAAGCTTTATGCTGCATTCAAATCCAGTGGTCAGAAAAAAGTGTTGCGTGTCTTCTTGCATTAACTTGAGCATCATGGTACCAAAAAGATTGTGAAACAGCTGGCAAAGCCCAAGAAATGCTTTTCAATGTAAAATGTTGTAATAGCAGTCAAGGCCATCACCATGGAAGCAGCACTGCACTGTAAATCAGCCACAAAGCAAAAAGGCACATTTGCCAAGAATAAATAAAAATTTATTACACAGACTCTAAAATCTGTCACCATTCATTTCAAAATTATACTTTTAAACAGTCCTCTAACTTAACTGTGTATTTTGGGTATACAGTGCATCCGGAAAGTATTCACAGCGCATCACTTTTTCCACATTTTGTTATGTTACAGCCTTATTCCAAAATGGATTAAATTAATTTTTTTCCTCAGAATTCTACACACAACACCCCATAATGACAACGTGAAAAAAGTTTACTTGAGATTTTTGCAAATTTATTAAAAATAAAAAAAAACTGAGAAAGCACAGGTACATAAGTATTCACAGCCTTTGCTCAATACTTTGTCGATGCACCTTTGGCAGCAATTACAGCCTCAAGTCTTGTTGAATATGATGCCACAAGCTTGGCACACCTATCCCTGGCCAGTTTTGCCCATTCCTCTTTGCAGCACCTCTCAAGCTCCATCAGGTTGGATGGGAAGCGTCGGTGCACAGCCATTTTAAGAGCTCTCCAGAGATGATCAATCAGATTCAAGTCTGGGCTCTGACTGGGCCACTCAAGGACATTCACAGAATTGTCCTGAAGCCACTCCTTTGATATCTTGGCTGTGTGCTTAGGGTCGTTGTCCTGCTGAAAGATGAACCGTCGCCCCAGTCTGAGGTCAAGAGCACTCTGGAGCAGGTTTTCATCCAGGATGTCTCTGTACATTGCTGCAGTCATCTTTCCCTTTATCCTGACTAGTCTCCCAGTCCCTGTCGCTGAAAAACATCCCCACAACATGATGCTGCCACCACCATGCTTCATTGTAGGGATGGTGCCAGATTTCCTCCAAACGTGACGCCTGGCATTCACACCAAAGAGTTCAATCTTTGTCTCATCAGACCAGAGAATTTTCTTTCATGGTCTGAGAGTCCTTCAGGTGCCTTTTGGCAAACTCCAGGCGGGCTGCCACGTGCCTTTTACTAAGGAGTGGCTTCCGTCTGACCACTCTACCATACAGGCATGATTGGTGGATTGCTGCAGAGATGGTTGTCCTTCTGGAAGGTTCTCCTCTCTCCACAGAGGACCTCTGGAGCTCTGACAGAGTGACCATCGGGTTCTTGGTCACCTCCCTGACTAAGGCCCTTCTCCCCCGATCGCTCAGTTTAGATGGCCGGCCAGCTCTAGGAAGAGTCCTGGTGGTTTCAAACTTCTTCCACTTACGGATGATGGAGGCCACTGTGCTCACTGGGACCTTCAAAGCAGCAGAAATGTTTCTGCAACCTTCCCCAGATTTGTGCCTCGAGACAATCCTGTCTCAGAGGTCTACAGACAATTCCTTTGACTTCATGCTTGGTTTGTGCTCTGACATACAATACAATACAATACAGTTTATTTTTGTATAGCCCAAAATCACACAGGAAGTGTCGCAATGGGCTTTAACAGGCCCTGCCTCTTGACAGCCCCCCAGCCTTGACTCTCTAAGAAGACAAGGAAAAACTCCCAAAAAAACCTAGTAGGGAAAAATGGAAGAAACCTTGGGAAAGGCAGTTCAAGAGAGACCCCTTTCCAAGTAGGTTGGGCGTGCAGTGGGTGTCAAAAGAAGGGGGTCAATACAATACAATGCAGTACACAGAACAGAACAATTTCTCAATATAGTAAGAAATAAAAAATATAAATTTTAGAAGTACAGAGCAGAATTTAACAGTAGATGATATATCCCATAATAAGATTTGGATTTGTATAGAGTCCTGGAGACCTCATCCTTCAAGCTGCCTCCCCCATTTGGCCATTCCACGGCTGAAACAGTGCTGGGCCAGCCAATCCGATGAAAGGACCCCTCTTTCCCACGATTCCCGCGATCCTCCATCTGGGATGACTTTTCCTTAGGCAGGCAAAACAACTTGGCAGGTGGGCAGTGGCACCAAGTGCCACATTTGAGTACCGAACATGAACTGTCAACTGTGGGACCTTATATAGACAGGTGTGTGCCTTTCCAAATCATGTCCAATCAACTGAATTTACCACAGGTGGACTCCAATTAAGTTGCAGAAACATCTCAAGGATGATCAGAGGAAACAGGTTTGCACCTGAGCTCAATTTTGAGCTTCATGGCAAAGGCTGTGAATACTTATGTACATGTGCTTTCTCAATTTTTTTATTTTTAATAAATTTGCAAAAATCTCAAACTTTTTTCACGTTGTCATTATGGGGTGTTGTGTGTAGAATTCTGAGGAAAAAAATTAATTTAACCCATTTTGGAATAAGGCTGTAACATAACAAAATGTGGAAAAAGTGATGCGCTGTGTATACTTTCCGGATGCACTGTAAATGGGAATCAAGGTAAATTTTTTAAAACATTAGTTATTTTACTACTAGCTGTGTAAGCCCGGGCTTCCTAGAAAGTATTGAAATCGTCAGAAAAAAAATTGAAATGTAGAGATGTCAGGTAATTGAAAGGAACTACTCTGGGCATCTCTCTCCTAGGAGGTTTCGTTTTGCTGACGTGCTTGCATCACTTGTGTATTAGCAGCGGGAGGAAAAGTAAAAGGGATACTGTTTTGCCGATGTGTTTGCCTTGCTTCTGTATTAGCAACTAAGTGTGGACTCTTTCTTCAGATGTTACATTTTGCTGACATGCTCGCCTCACTTCTGTATTAGTGGCTAAGCGAGATTGTTTCCACGGAGGTGGAGCCCTTACCCAGACTCCACCTCTCACTTCCGGGCTGGACAGACAGACACAGTCACATTTCCACGCATAGACATTTATATATAAGATTGTCAGCACTTGTACATTTTTCAACATAATAGTCCTTCACACTACTCGATAATTTGTGCTCAGCTTTTATGAACCCTAAGGCTGATTTTACCACAGATTCCTTTTTCTCTTCTCCACTGCCAACTTACTAGATCTTTATCTCACTAGAGGCTCTGCTACAATTTTAATCAAATATACTGACCTCTGGATTACGGTTTATTTTACTGTTGACATATTGCACGCGTCAATCTTTGAAGCACTCTATTCCTTCACTCAATGTAATTCAATATGTAGGGTGTAAAAATAAAATTAATTTAACTAAATTAAATTGTCATCTGTAAACTGACTTTTTGAAATGAGGAAGGTTGTGAACATGAACAGGGCCTGCAATGTTAAAGCAGCTGACCCATGCTTGGTTCCACTTCCTGCCTTGTTCCCGATGCATCCGAGATAAGCCCTGGCTATTGACAATATTATAATGCAGATTTTTGGAAAATAACCGCATTAATAATAATTATTTAGATGAAAATTATTTCAGGTTTTTTAATGGGAAGCATCAACTTGCTAACATGCAGATAATTAATATTACTTGACTGCTGCAATCTCAAGTAAAGCCATGTAATTTAGTTAGTATGTAATGTTAGCCTATTCTGACATAAATATAAAACAGAGAAATCTAAGCAGACCATGATGATCTACAGCAGGGGTGGTGAACTCCAGGCCTCGAGTGCCAAGTGGCTGCATGTTTTCATTCTTACCATCTTGTTAATTACTGACCAGTTTTTGCTGCTGATTACTTCTTTTAATAACTTGACTCAGGCCCCATAGTTGTCTCTTTTTCTTTAATTAGCAGCCAAACAATAATGAGACATAAAACAAGCCACTACACGACCAGCTCCCCTGTGCCCATTACACAATATCTGAAATTAAAGAGAGGTGATGGTCTTGGTAAGGTTGATCTCTCAGGTCACCAAAACATTTTGACGGTGTTCTTAGAAAGAACAGAAAAACAACAGTTTTCGAAATGTGTGCTGTGGCAGAATGAGAGCAGCAACAAGCCATGGAATTACATAATGGGTTTAATTAACAGCAAGAATTGGCTTCTCATTAAGAAAGTGATTGGAGTGAAATTGGTTCGAGTTTGAAGCCCCAGTTTAGCTGGTTATCTGTTCGCTTGTTTCACATCTCATTTCTGCTTGTCTGTCATTTAATGAAGAAAGGAATCAATTCAGAGGTCTGAACTCTTCTAACAGGGCTATTAAAGTGATGGGGAAAAAGTTAATATGCAGTGAAAACTGGTCACTGATTAGGAAAAGGGTTAGAATGAAAACCTGTAGCCACTGCGGCCCTCCATGCTTGGAGTTCGCCACCCCTGATCTACAGTATCTCTTTATCACAATACTGGCTATGGCCCGAGCAACCATACAGCTAAAGCAGTCTTTGAGAACTGAGAAACTCACTGACATATTATACGAGTGTAGGTATTATTAAAATTCAAAAAATTGTTTCCAAAGCAATCAGTGACCATGATAAAACATTGCAGTTCAAAACCCCTGTTAACATACAAAAAGAATTAGTCTCATATTTAAACTAAACTAATAATTCAGCACAGTACTGTAAAACAGAAACAAATTATCTGCAGAGAATTTCTATTTTATGTCCTACTCAAGATTTTATTTTTGGAATAAATAAAAAATAAAAAAAATACTGAATTAACAATTACACAAACACAAGTGCATAATAAACAAGTCATTACTGTTAACATTTTAAAAACAAGACCTAAATACATAGAAATGAATATGAATCACATACTTCCTGCCATGTTCAAAGCACCATCCAGAGCTGGGAACACATCTTTTGCTAGTTGCTCATGAATTCTGTTCCCAAGCAAAGGACCTATATCTACATAAAAAAAAAATACGTGAAAAGAAAAGTAAATGCATGTTAGTATTTGAAATATTTTGAAAATAAAAATTATGCAAGGAAACTAAAGTTAAAAAATTTTCTAGCATTGTTATACCATGGAAGACCCAAAGAGTGTCTGATTTAAAGAGAACATGCTGTAGAGCTGAGCGTAAATGGAGGAAAACTAAACTAACTATTGACTATGAAATATTAAAAGTTAAAATAACAGAATACAATAACACAGTCCGTCTTGAGAGGCGCTGCTATTTCTCTAAGATTATAAATAACAATGCTAGTAATCCCAGAGTCTTATTTTCGATGATTGATCGTCTGTTAAACCCAGGTAACTCAAAGGAATGCCTCCTAAGTACTTCCAGTAAAACCTGTGAGGCTATCGCTGTATTTTTCAATCAAAAAATTAATGATATTAGAAATAACATAGTATATCTCCCCAACACTAAGGATCCTCCTAAACCCCAGTACTCCATAATAAACAAATTAATTTCTTTCACTAGGATAGATTTACCTGATTTACATAAAATAATTTCTCAAATGAAACCCTCCACCTGTGCCCTTGACCCAATACCAACAAATTTTTTCAAAGAAGTATCGGGCGTGCTTATTGATAATGTTCTTGACATAGTAAATTCGTCATTAGATACGGGGGTCTTCCCAGACTGTCTTAAGACTGTGGTAGTTAAACCTCTACTTAAGAAAAATAATCTCGACCCCTCTGCTCTTGAAAATTATAGACCTATCTCTAACCTGCCTTTCTTAAGTAAAATTCTAGAGAAGGCAGTCATTATACAGTTAAATGAGCACCTCAATAAACATGCTATTCTTGATAAATTTCAGTCAGGTTTTAGAACAAATCACAGCACAGAAACTGCACTCGTTAAAGTAGTAAATGACTTGCAGGTAAATGCAGACAGAGGCCATTTATCTGTTCTCATCCTCTTAGATCTGATCATAATATTCTTAAAAATCGCCTTAGTCAATGGGTGGGCCTCTCTGGCAGTGTCTTAAATTGGTTTGAATCCTACCTGGCAGGGAGAAAATTCTTTGTAAGTTGTGGTAATTATAATTGAAAGACACATGATATCCTATATGGTGTTCCACAAGGCTCTATCCTGGGTCCGCTGCTCTTCTCAATCTACATGCTTCCATTAGGTCAGATTATCTCGAGACATAACGTGAGCTACCACAGCTATGCTGATGACACATAGCTGTATTTATCAATAGCACCTGATGACCCTGAATCTCTTGATTCGCTAACACAATGTCTAACCTGTATCTCAGAATGGATGAATAGTAAGTTTCTCAAATTAAACAAAGAGAAAACCGAAATCTTAGTGATTGGCAATAATGGATACAATGAGGCTATTAGAAATAAACTGGATGCATTAGGATTAAAAGTCAAAACGGAGGTAAAAAGCTTAGGGGTAACCGTTGATTGTAATCTGAATTTTAAATCGCATATTAATCAGATCACTAGAGACAGCATTTTTTCACCTAAGAAACATAGCAAAAGTTAGACCTCTTATATCATCGAAAGATGCAGAGAAATTAGTTCATGCGTTTGTTTTCAGTCGGCTAGATTACTGTAACGCACTCCTCTCAGGACTACCCAAAAAAGACATCAATCGTTTGCAACTAGTGCAGAATGCAGCTGCTAGAATCCTTACCAGGAAAAGAAAATCCGAACACATTTCTCCAGTTTTGATGTCACTACACTGGTTACCTGTGTCATTTAGAATTGACTTTAAAATTCTGCTTATGGTTTATAAAGCCTTAAATAATCTCGCCCTGTCTTATATATCGGAATGTCTGACACCTTATATTCCAAATCGCAACCTCAGATCCTCAACTGAGTGTCTCCTTAGAATTCCAAGAGCAAAACTTAAAAGAAGTGGTGAGGCGGCCTTCTGCTGTTATGCACCTAAAATCTGGAATAGCCTGCCAGTAGGAATTCGGCAGGCTAATACAGTGGAGCACTTTAAAAAACTGCTGAAAACACATTATTTTAACATGGCCTTCTCATAACTTCACTGTAATTTAATCCTGATACTCTGTATATCCAATTCATTATAATAACTATTCATTCAAAATCTGTACTAACCCCTACTCTCTCTTCTGTTTCCTTTTCCGGTGTCCTGTTGGTGGTGGCTTGAGCCACCACCATCTACCAAAAGCACCATGATGTTCCAACAATGATGGATGGATTAAAAGCCAGAAGTCTGTATGACCATCAGCATCAAGTGACTCCGTGAGAACCCTAACTACAAAGAGGACTATTTCATTTATGTTAGGTAGAATGCCCAGAGGGGACTGGGCGGTCTCGTGGCCTGGAACCCCTGCAGATTTTATTTTTTTCTCCAGCCTTCTGGAGTTTTTTTTTGTTTTTTCTGTCCACCCTGGCCATCGGACCTTACTCCTTTTCTATATTAACTAATGTTGTCTTATTTTAATTTCTTACTTTGTCTTTTATCCCCTCCTTTAACCGCCACCTTATCGTGGTGGAGGGGTTTGCGTGTCCCAATGATCCTAGGAGCTCTGTTGTCCAGGGCTTTATGCCCCTGGTAGGGCCACCCAAGGCAAACTGGTCCTAGGTGAGGGATGAGACAAAGAGCGGTTAAACAAAACCTCCTATGATGGAAAACAATTTTGGACGGCGTTTTCCCTTGCCTGGACGCGGGTCACCGGGGCCCCACACTGGAGCCAGGCCTGGAGGTGGGGCTCGATGGCGAGCGCCTGGTGGCCGGGCCTGCTCCCATGGGGCTCGGCCGGGCATAGCCCGAAGAGGCAACGTGGGTCCCCCTTCCCATGGGCTCACCACCTATGGGAGGGGCCAAGGAGGTCGGGTGCAGTGTGAGTTGGGTGGTGGCCGAAGGCGGGGACCTTGGCGGTCCGATCCTCGGCTACAGAAGCTGGCTCTTGGGACGTGGAATGTCACCTCTCTGAAGGGGAAGGAGCCTGAGCTAGTGCGCGAAGTTGAGAGGTTCCGGCTAGCTTGGACTCTGGAACCAATCTCCTTGAGAGGGGCTGGACTCTCTACCAATCTGGAGTTGCCCCCGGTGAGAGGCGCCGAGCGGGTGTGGGTATACTTATTGCCCCCCGACTTGGAGCCTGTACATTGGGGTTTACCCCGGTGGACAAGAGGGTAGCCTCCCTTCGCCTTCGGGTGGGGGGACGGGTCCTAACTGTTGTTTGTGCGTATGCACTGAACAGCAGTTCAGAGTACCCACCCTTTTTGGAGTCCCTGGATGGGGTGCTAGAGGGCATACCTTCTGGGGACTCCCTCGTTCTGCTGGGAGACTTCAATGCTCACGTGGGCAATGACAGTGAGACCTGGAAGGGCGTGATTGGGAGGAATGGCCCCCCCCGATCTGAACCCGAGCGGTGTTTTGTTATTGGACTTCTGTGCTCGTCACGGATTGTCCATAACGAACACCATGTTCAAGCATAGGGAGGGGCACTTGGCACCAGGACACCCTAGGCCTCAGTTTGATGATCGACTTTGTGGTCGTATCGTCGGACTTGCGGCCACATGTCTTGGACACTCGGGTGAAGAGAGGGGCGGAGCTGTCAACTGATCACCACCTGGTGGTGAGTTGGCTTCGATGGTGGGGGAGGATGCCGGTCAGGCGTGGTAGGCCCAAACGTGTTGTGAGGGTCTGCTGGGAACGTCTGGCAGAGCCCCCTGTCAGAAGTAGCTTCAACTCCCACCTCCGGCAGAACTTCGACCACATCCCGAGGGAGGTGGGGGACATTGAGTCTGAATGGGCCATGTTCCGTGCCTCTATTGTTGAGGCAGCTGACCGGAGCTGTGGCCGTAAGGTGGTCGGTGCCTGTTGTGGCAGCAATCCCCGAACCCGTTGGTGGACACCGGCGGTGAAGGGTGCCGTCAAACTGAAGAAGGAGTCCTACAGGACCCTTTTGTCCTGTGGGACCCTGGAGGCAGCTGATAGGTACCGCCAGGCCAAGCGGAATGCGGCTTTGGTGGTTGCTGAGGCAAAAACTCGGGCGTGGGAGGAGTTTGGGGAGGCCATGGAGAACGACTTTCGGACGGCTTCGAAGAGATTCTGGTCCACCATCCGGCGACTCAGGAAGGGGAAGCAGTGCAGTGTCAACACTGTATATGGTGGGGATGGTGCGCTGCTGACCTCGACTTGGGACGTTGTGGGTCGGTGGGGGGAGTACTTCGAAGACCTCCTCAATCCCATTAACATGCCTTCCAATGAGGAAGCAGAGCCTGGGGACTCAGAGGTGGGCTCCCCCATCTCTGGGACTGAGGTCACCGAGGTGGTCAAAAAACTCCTTGGTGGCAAGGCCCTGGGGGTGGATGAGATACGCCCGGAGTTCCTCAAGGCTCTGGATGTTGTAGGACTGTCTTGGTTGACACGCCTCTGCAACATCGCATGGACATCAGGGACAGTGCCTCTGGATTGGCAGACCGGGGTGGTGGTCCCCCTCTTTAAGAAGGGGGATCGGAGGGTGTGCTCCAACTACAGAGGGATCACACTCCTCAGCCTCCCTGGAAAAGTCTATTCAGGGGTCCTGGAGAGGAGGGTCCATCGGATAGTCGAGCCTCGGATTCAGGAGGAACAGTGTGGTTTTCGTCCTGGTCGCGGAACAGTGGACCAGCTCTATACCCTTAGCAGGATCCTGGAGGGTGCATGGGAGTTTGCCCAACCAGTCTGCATGTGTTTTGTGGACTTGGAAAAGGCATTCGACCGTGTCCCTCAGGGAATCCTGTGGGGGGTACTCCGAGAGTATGGGGTACCGGCCCCCCTGATAAGGGCTGTTCGGTCCCTGTACGATCGGTGCCAGAGCCTGGTCCGCATTGCCGGCAGTAAGTTGAACCCATTTCCAGTGAGAGTTGGACTCCGCCAGGGCTGCCCTTTGTCACCGATTCTGTTCATAACTTTTATGGACAGAATTTCTAGGCGCAGCCAGGGCGTTGAGGGGGTCCGGTTTGGTGGGCTCAGGATTGGGTCACTGCTTTTTGCAGATGATGTTGTCCTGTTTGCTTCATCAGGCCGTGATCTTCAGCTCTCTCTGGATCGGTTCGCAGCCGAGTGTGAAGCGGCTGGGATGAGAATCAGCACCTCCAAATCCGAGACCATGGTCCTCAGCCGGAAAAGGGTGGAGTGCCCTCTCAGGGTTGGTAGCGAGATCCTGCCCCAAGTGGAGGAGTTCAAGTATCTCGGGGTCTTGTTCACGAGTGAGGGAAGAATGGAGTGTGAGATCGACAGGCGGATCGGTGCGGCATCCACAATAATGCGGGCTCTGCATCGGTCTGCCGTGGTGAAAAAGGAGCTGAGCCGCAAGGCGAAGCTCTCAATTTACCAGTCGATCTATGTTCCTACCCTCACCTATGGTCATGAACTATGGGTAGTGACCGAAAGAACGAGATCGCGAATACAAGCGGCTGAAATGAGTTTCCTCCGCAGGATGTCTGGGCTTTCCCTTAAAGATAGGGTGAGAAGCTCAGTCATCCGGGAGGGGCTCAGAGTAGAGCCGTTGCTCCTCCGCATCGAGAGGAGTCAGATGAGGTGGCTTGGGCATCTGATCAGGATGCCTCCTGGACGCCTCCCTGGTGAGGTGTTCCGGGCACGTCTAACCGGGAGGAGGCCCTGGGGAAGACCCAGGACACGTTGGAGGGACTATGTCTCTCGACTGGCCTGGGAACGCCTTGGGATTCTCCCGGAAGAGCTAGAAGAAGTGGCCGGGGAGAGGGAAGTCTGGGCATCTCTGCTCAAGCTGCTGCCCCCGCGACCCGACCTCGGATAAGCGGGAGACAATGGATGGATGGATGGATGGATGGACTTTGTCTTTTATTTTTCTTTTCTTCATTATGTAAAGCACTTTGAGCTACTTTTTGTATGAAAATGTGCTATATAAATAAATGTTGTTGTTGTTGTTGTATTTAAATTTCAACAAAACTATAAACTATTCTCCAGATTAACTAATATTACTACACTAAACAGGAAAGAATGTATAAAGTGAACATAAATAACATACAGTATGTTAATACTGCATAAGTTTTGTTTTTTCAACTGTAATCAGTTACTTAGTTGTAATCAATTTACTGCTGTAAAGCCAGGGTATCCTGAAGAGCTAAGAATGTAGTAAAAAGCTGAAGACTGATCTGGCACTACAGATTTTTCCACTACTGTGACTTTTGTTAATTTATAAAAAAAAAAAGTGTATATAACTGGTTTTCATTTGAAATACTAGGTGTCTACAGGCCAATACAAAATAACATTTGCTTTCACTGATAACAGGCACATTTTGAGTAGCAATACAGAATTGTGCATACTTCATATACTAGATCCAATTAAAGCATTTTAAGCCACTATTTAAAAAAAGATACACAAACAGTCCATACGAAATGCCATAAATGATTAATGTTATTACAGAAATTTCTTCATTATACTTACTATCCAGGTCAGAAACAATTTTGCTCCTGGCAATAGTGTACTGACTGACCATGTACTCAATTTGCTGAAAGAAAAAGAAGCAAATACAATGTGTTTATTGTACTCCAAAGGGAAAAGATTGGGATGATTAAGAATTACTTAAGGTATTTTCCATATCCATCTTTCATTCTATTAAAATAATATGGATGCTTACAATTTTTATTTCAACAGCACAACCTTGACCTTATTGGTTTTTAAGGCAATGATATTAAAAATCAGCATTTGCTACAGAAAATGACTGAAAAATAATTCATTCTTCAGTTGTTTCCTTTCTAGATAGATAGATAGATAGATAGATAGATAGATAGATAGATAGATAGATAGATAGATAGACCAATTTTTATTTGTCCCAAGGGGGTAAATTTAGCTTTTTACAGAAGCTCAATAAATAAATATATCAATCAACAACCAACATGGTGAAATACACACCAGAATTAATAAAAAATAAATAAAACCAGATAAAAACACTAAAAACAGTCACAGTCAGAGTGAGGCATTATACAGGCGTACTGCTGTTGTAATAAAGGAGCCACATCAGCATTTATTGACACACTTCTGCTGAAAGTACTCAGAGTTAGTGTGTCACAGAGAGGATGCGCAGCATTATTCATAATGGCACTTAGTGTTTCATTAACTCTTTCCTTTGTTACAACCTCCAGAGGGTCCAGAGTGGATCCCATAACTGAGCGTTGCCCTTTTAATTAGCTTGTTGACTTGGTGGACATCCCTTGAAATGATGTTACCAGCCCAGCACACTGCACTGGCCATCAGAGTTGTAGAAGATGTGAAGGAATTCTCCACCCATATTAAAGGAACACTGTCTTCTCTGAGTCTGTTCTTCCCTTTCTTCAATAGCTCCTCTGTTTTACAAGACCATTCCAGTCTGTCATTGATGTGGACCCCCAGGTACTTGTAGCTTGAATAGATGCAAGAGATTCTTTGGTTCCGGTGAAAGTCAATAACCAATTCATTTGTTTTGCTGATGTTAAGTTGCAGATAATTCTTTTTGCACCAAGAAACTTCTCCACCTGACCCATATACTCTGTGTCTCATCTCCCTTACCAATAAACCCCATTAGTGCAGAGTCATGTTTTGACTCTTCCTTTTAACATTTTATTATTGCTGTAAATAGTACTGTACTAATTGTATTAGCTATTGTACTAATAATGGAGGACACACAAAAAGTAACCTGTGTGCTAGTATAGTTTATTAAGTCATTACTGCAAGGTTATTTTTTAATATTTACACACAACTATAGGGTCATCATGATTTTTATATTTTGAGTTTTATGTTAAGACATGCCACCTTGGTTACTAAAATGCTGAAAACTGTCCACCTACATACAGACTAAATGTATACAAAGGAACACATACAACTTTAACAGCAAAGTGCGGTTTATGAACACTTTGATGCTAAGCAAACACATTGTTTAAACTGTAATGAAGAAAAATAGCCTTGGTGGAAATGCTTAGCAAATCATTAAAACTACGAAATGAAATTGCTACAAGATGGTTGTTAAGGAGTCTGTTGTACCAAGAGTGTTAGCTGAAGAAATGTTGAGAACTAGCTACTGTACGGCATGGTTTATGTATGCCATGTTTTGATGTGAAGTGAGGGCATTTCCAGGATCACCAAAAGTTAAAGATACCAACTAACTACACAGTTTAAAGCACAGAGGTTTGCTTACTTAATGTACTGAATAGCAAAACATTTAAATGCTGTATTCACAAAAACAGTCTACATAACTGCAAATAAATTCTCAATATAAACTATATTGTATAGGGTTTAATATTTTATGCTAATGTAATCCCTTGTGTCTGTTGCTTCAAAGTCTGACAAACCATACATGTATAAGGAGACTGTGAGAAGGGAAGGGGCTTATTATTCTTATGTCTAGCTTTGATGTGAACAGACAAAATGATGCGACTGTGCCTTGATGTTATTGTCATTAAGCGGGGAATGCTATTTCACATCATAGTAAAGGCAGGATTTAAATACAACTAAAGTGATTTAAATCTTTTATGAAGCATATACACATAAGGAATTTCAGTTGTATGTAAAGCTTTGCCTTTTGACTAAATTACAGTATTCCTTTAGAGACATGGTTTTATTTGTATAACACTCAAAAGATCATTTCTGATGGGCCTCCAGTACAATATGACAGCCAGGTCTTAGTTAAATTTTTTTTCAAGAAATTATCCCTAAGGATCAATGAAATTGGAAATTAAGAATGGTTAGTCATTATGCTACGCCTAGAAGAATCTGTTTGTCATCTAGCCTGTTCATTAAAATGTAATGCATTTAAAATCAAACAAAAGATTAAATACTAGGCAAGCCATGTGGTTACTACTCTTTAGTACATTTTATTTTTGTAAATTCCGATAGTGATGGAGATTGTAATTTGAAAGCTGAGACCTTATCCAAGCAATACGACGAAAGTGAGCAATTGGCTGACCCTGAAAATATTTTTCCAGAGGAATTTTTTTCAGTTACCACAACTTCTGACTTATTTATTATTTAATAAAGATGCCCAACATCATCATTCCATGCCAGAGGTGTCTTGTCAGGTAAGTGCTAAGTTTAGAAAGTGGACATCTGTTTCGTTTATGTGGTATTGCAGGTTATTTAATTATGTTAATTAATCCTTTTTACACTTCACCAGTGGATGATGCAATTAGAAGCAAGGTGTAAGAAGAAGCAGGGTTCAAGCCACTCAAAGCTTTATTGGTACATTTGTCATTCTATATGTGTGTGTTTATTTTGAGATGTGATATTTCTTATATTAGAGCAGTTTAATTTGTATATTTAGAGTTGTGATTTGAGTACAACTAACATGTACTGTACGCTCTGACAGTATGAGCTACTGTCAGCAACAGTAATATTCATCTGTTTGATGAATTATCTTTCTTTCCTGCAGATGAATACTTAAATATTGTTTTCTGTTTCAGTTTTACCTTTCTCCAATAGCAACATTAAACAAGAAAAAAATGATAAAAAGAGCAATGAATTTAAGCTGCCTTAAAGAATGACACTGGAGAGTTTAATTTGATATAAACTATGGTCCTTAGTTTATATCTTTATTTTGGAAAAATTGTTGTTAGAATATGGGTATAAAGATTTTTTTGAACTTCAGGTTATCATCTACTGACATTGTGTGACCCTGAGCAAGTCACTTGACCTGCCTGTGCTCCAATTGGAAAACCAAAAGAAATGTAACCAATTGTATCATAAATGTTGTAAGTCACCTGGGATAAAGGCATCAGCCAAATAAATAGATGTAATGTAACCTCAAGAGTTATGGACAAACTGAACAAGTCTATCGGACTGGACTGAAACTCTACCCAATACTACTCCAATAGAATGTGATATGGCCAGTGAAGGACTTCACTGTGTAGATGGCAAGGTTTGTGAGAACAAATGTGAGCTATCTTCAGACTTCTGAGAGAGTAGAAGTGATTCCTGGTCAAGTGCAAAAATGAGCACTTTAGAGGTGCTCTCTCTGATGCTTTCTGATAAAAGTGGAAGTGTAATCTGTTTTCTGAATTCTTCAGTAAGCTTGTTAATTTTGCTGACATTTAGGATGAGATGGTTGTCTTGGGACAAAATAAACCTCTTCTTTATCTCATCACTGTTGGTGGTGAACCTTATAATGGTGATATCAGACATGGTGTTATTAGCAAATTTAATGTTGGAACTGGAGTGTGTCTAGCCACAAGGTGATCAAAAGAGGGGGCTCAGCACACTACCCTGTGTAGTTTGTGCACTGAGGGTCACCATGGGGGATGTGATTTTAGCAATACACACATACATCCGTCAGTTTGTGTCACGTTCCACTTGAGGAAATAAACTGGAGCTGCTTTATTCAAATTCTAAAAATGACTAAGTGTAAACTACTGGAATCTTTTGGCAGATCTGACCACAACAGGATTCATCTTATTCCTGGCTACAAGCTAATTATTAATAGAAGACATCCTGTTACCACCCGGATACTGAGGAAGTGGAGCCTGGAGGCTAAAATGGCTCTGAGTGAAAACTTCTTAAAAACAGACTGGGAAATGATGTACAAGTCACATGGGGATGATATTGAGGGACACGGTCACTTCATCAGAGACTATATTAACTGCCAAGGAAGACGTTTTCTTTATTTTATGTTATTTTGGTGTAGAAGAAGATTCACTGGCAGGATGACGCCCAACCTTGTCAGCATGCCTATGTCAATCAAACACAGGAAGCTCTGCAGTCTATTTGTGACTTTACGCTGTAGGAAGATAAGTAAATAAATACAGGTAAACAACATTCGATGTGGCGTTTATATAAGTAACATAAATGTTTTTCATATAAAGACCATCAAGTAATATAATCACAAACGGAACTTTGCACAATACCTCTGCAAGCTCTGTGAGCCCTGCTGTTTTGTTGAAGTACATACGTGTGGCAGGATGATGGCCAACCTGTTGCTGCATCTAAATGGAGCCATCTTTCACCTTTACGCCTGGTGCAGCTGCATCATTCTTATGTGTGAGTGGACATTTCTTGCAGGGAGGGCTCCTGTTCTGTTTCTCCGATGTTGAACCCTCATCCTCATCTGAGCTCACCTCTGTTATAGCACGCCTTTATTTAAAAACTAACAGGGTCAATTGGAAGGAGCGTGAATGTGACTAAGAGAATAAAAGTGAATAATAAGACAAAATGCTAACTTTTACAAGTAACATAAATTTACACCGGCTGTTACAGACTCAAATCGAATATATGTTTTTATCCCATAATAGTAATAATAATAGATGCTCACTACTCAAAAGAGTAATGTATGAAGGACCTGGGATCGAACCCGCAATCTCTCAACTTGGAGATAGCAGTTCTTACCTCTGCACCAGCCAAGCAGATGTGTGTGTGTGTGTGTGTCGCACCCTATCCCAATTTCTTTTACTTTGGTGAAATTCTAGAAAAAAAGCGCACTTGTTTTGTTATATCTGTGTCTTTTGTGAAAGTGTTTATTTGATATTTGGGCTTCAGTCTTCACACATTATACACTTCATGTCAGCATTTTGCCAATTAGTAGAACATGAAAAAGTTTCTGTTCTAGTTATGTGTTCAACATTTCTTGCCTCACATTTCCTGTCATCCTACATTTACACAGATCATTGTAGACACGAAACGCACATGAAATGTATGTGTTCCAAATAATGATATACTATTTACCCTATACAATTCAAGGCACCTCACACCCAGATAAACAGACTTGACTTTGTGTACATCTAAAGCTGCATCATTTGGGCTGGGGTTGATTTGGTTTAGGGGGATGGGATACCAGGCTGCCTGTTGCCAGTGCTGATTGACACTTTTGCAAAACAAAAGACACTGATGAGGAGGTGCAAGGGAAGTTAAGGTGGCCCAACATTACAAGATTTTGTAGGCTTCAGGGATTCTAGTGTTAATGAACTTCTGTAAAAAGCCAGATTTTCTCCTCTGGACAAATAGTTCTGTCTATCTATTTATATAGAGGTTTGTGTGTTAGAAGCCCTAGATCCAAGTGCAGACAGTTGTGTAGAGTCATAAATTGAGGAGTCTCATATTCAGCTTAGTTTGTAAAAGAGTTTTACTGTAAATGTTGAGCTATAGTCCATAAACAGGACTCTGGCATTAACAGTTTGCATTATCCAGATGTGCCAAAATGTCATTGAAGTGCAACTGATATGTCATCCTATGTGGTCTGGTTGTAATGATATTCAGGTGGTCATGACTATTTGGAATGTTTTTCTACTGTTTCCCAGCACTTGTCTCTCAAACACTTCATGACAACCAGTCTGAGTGCCACATATCTGTAGTCATTCCAGCAGTCCAATTTTGTTTTGTTAGGCACTAGGATAACTGTCCCTTTGAAGTAGGTCACAGATCATTCCATGAAATATTAAAGATGTCACTAAAGATTTCAGCTAATTAGTTGTTTCAGTTGAACTTCTCCAATAATGATGATTAGTTATTTTGATTGGTTTTCTAAGTTCATATCTGCATTTCTTGTATGTTTCAATGTCAATGTTTCAAAATGCAATTCTGTGTACATTCAGTAAATTATTGATGCCACTGGTGATATACAGTTTTTTATTAGAAATATGTAGAATTTCTTTGCAGGCACATACAGTAGCTGTCCACACATTTCTGATGAATCCTCTAATGATGTTTGCATACTCATCAAGATCTGATGCTGGGTTTCTGAGGTTTTTCCTGTGCAGCCTAAACTAAAGAGGTAGTTTCACAACTGGAATCTTGTGCACAAGTGTGATAATTTACTTCCTCTATACATTTAGTTAGACATTATTGCCACTGCTGGATACATACTTGGAACTCTGTTTCTGGAATATCATTGTGTTCCTTTGTCATGTTATGCGGGATGTCATAAATGTCTAAAAAATCTTTGTTCTTCCATGGCAATTGTTATTTCTTAGGAAGAGCCAGGAAACACAAGGAGATACATGAAGTGAATAGGGTGGATGAACCAGTCTGGTAATTGATTTATTAGCCAAGAAGTCTTAAAAACTGTGTACTTCATGGCTTCAGACATTGTTCATTATTGATGATCCACTTCTGCCATTATCATTCACATCTTCTCACCCCTCACTGAATCTCGTATGACACTTTTTTCATAGCATTCTCACCATATGCCACTTTCAACAGCTCCAACATTTCAGTAGTACTTTGTAATTTCGGAAACTCTACATGGCCATTCCAAGAATTAAATTGTAACATCTTGTATGCTGGGAAATGTAACATCATTTATACATTTATACTACCCTGTATCATTCTACTTATATTATATGTAGCAGACCCACAAAAGGAACATTCACAACAGTGAATTAAAAATGAATTAAAACGTCGTTTAAAATTATATCATCTGTCATTGTACTCTACTAAACACAGAATTACAAATAAATAAAATGATTTAACAGTTGTGAGTTTACTTACTGCAGGAGTGTGATTTAACAGCATATGCAAATCTCTGAAGTTGCTGTTTACAAGATGGCGGACTCCTTTAAGTTCACTAGATAGGTTTTGATTGGCTACATATGCACAAAGTACCCCAGCACTGGAAGACAGAAAAATTAAAAAGCAAAATGCATAACTTTATGTTTTATACAGCCTGCCCTTAGACTTTTAACGCTGTCTAATAAATAATTAATCAAACTGAACTGATGGATTAAGATCTATTATTATTCAAATAAACTGAATCTCCAATACACAGTATATGATCATTTCATATTCTCATGTCTGCACATTTACTTTACAAGCACTTATTAATTTCTTAGCACCTATAAATGTTTTAATACAACAGTAACAGAAAAAAGTAATTTATGTACAGAATACCTTCAAAGAAATTAAAATGTCAAATTCAACATCTAAGGTGTGCATCAGCCCCAAACCTGAGCCACTGGACTGCAGTGTAGTATGCTGCCCTGTAAAGCACAGCTGGGAGTGTAAACAAAGACTATGGAGCACACAAATTAACTGAAAACTCTGAAAGATCATATCTAAAACCAGCACACAGTGAAACATACAGAAGGTTAAAAAAGAAGATATGCCAGGGTTTCCAAAAATGCCAGACAAAAAGCAAAAACCATGAAAAGCAAGTAAATATCAAACATTAGGCACTAGAATTTAAGCAATATTTCAGTATGCAGCATATGCATTTCAGTAGAGTGTACAGTATATATGCAGTTAAAAATGAGTTAAGCTGTTATTGAAGCCTAATACAAAAAGTCACCTCAGAGTATAATTAACAAATGTCTAAATAATTAACAAAGGTAAGTGAAGCACTTGGTTAACTCCATCAGCAGTGATGCAGTACCTTAAACTGCCTTGTTGGACGTGTGAAAGGTGCCGATTGGCTGAAAAATATGTATTCTGTATGGTGGTATCTGCAGAAAGGGAATGAAAGCATACATTTTAACACTCTGGACAGTAAGATGTGTCAAGTTTTGTGAAAGTAGTAGACTCAATAAAAAATATTTCTTCACCTGCAGTTTCAAAAATTTGACTATGGCGTTTATTGTGTTTTAATAATAATAATAATAATTCATTACATTTATATAGCGCTTTTCTCAGTACTCAAAGCGCTATCCACACAGGGAGGAACCGGGAAGCGAACCCACAATCTTCCACAGTCTCCTTACTGCAAAGCAGCAGCACTACCACTGCTTTTGCAATTACTCTCTTCCCATTTTTGATGGTTATTAAATTTCCTCTTTCTTTCAGCTGCCGATTCTCCTGTAATTCAGTGACATCGTGAGGAGAACCTCTTTCAGAGGTCCTCAGACTACTGCTGTTCTTAAGCTGACACCTAAAGCCAATCTCTGGTTTATGGACAGAAGTTGAGGATGAGCACTTAAAGCAAATACACTGGTCTAGAAGCTATGAATTCTGTTGAACACTTTGTCTCTGCACAACTTTGGTACAGTGAATGCAATGCTACAAGTTCAGCCATCCCCCAAGAACAAGAGTTAGCTGCTGCTACCATTTGCATTAAGCGAAAACCATTCTGGCAGCTGTGTTGAACATGTCTAAATATTGATATTCAAAAAGGGCATCACTCTGTGTGACAATACTTGTATAACATCATAAGTTTCATTTGCCTAACAGAGGCAACATTCAGTTCACTTCTTCATAGTCTCTCAGGCTGCCCCGATGATAATTTTTCATTTTTTTCATTGATCACTTTCAATACTTTAGCTTTCTTCAAAACAATTCATGCAGCTGAAGCATCCAAGAGTAGTTGAAAAATGTCTTTAAAATCCAAGTAACATCATTGCATAATACCTTTCTTTGGTTTCTCTCACCATTTATATCCATTAGCCAGTGCTAAAGTTTCCCCATAGCATTCCCCATAAAGCCAGCTCTTGAAGTGGGGTAGTATTCACTGGTACTCCATATCAGCACTTTGCTGAACATTACCAACATATATTTAGAAAAACCTTCTGTCTTTTCATTGAACTTTTACACTTTCAATTGCAAACACCCCCCAAGCTAATATAGTGCGGAAAAATCGAACCCCCCTCCACCCCCAAATATAGCATATGCATAGCAGCATGCATTTGGACTTCTGGGGGGATCCAGCTACCGCTTTCATGGCTCTTCACATTACAACAAGAAGTACCACCAGTTCTTTTTCAGCAATTTTTTAATTCTGTTTTTTCTGCCAATGGCTTAAGTTTATTGTTAGAAAGCACCTTAGCATGAATAACAGCTAAAGAATTTGGATTAATGTTACACCATATTAGTTTGTAACAAACAAATAACACATCAAGCAAATTCTAGAATTAATGGACACCAGTGTGTGTTATGATCAATAGATCCTCCATTACTTTGTTTTCACATTTTATATGTGGGTAATTAAATCTCTAAAGACTAGGGTATCTCCTTCTAAAATGTCTTTTTTAATATAATTATCAAGTCACTTACTGGTCCTTCTAGCAGTGTTGGGGGTTAGTAACAGACTCCCAGTGTCATGTGTCTATTATTGTATTTTTTTATTCTAAACCAAGCACTGTATCCATACTGTATCAGCACCACTTTAATCAGCCTCTTATTTACATTCCCTCTTAAGATGTTTTGACCATCACTTTGCCACATCATCTTTTAAACTTGCTTTATCCTGAGCAAAACTGAAAGGCAGCTGTCCCACCAAGTATAGGGCACAAGGCAGAACAATCCATACAGAAAAATGACAGGGTGCAATATTTTCTAAATTTATTAACTTTTTCCACACTTCTTAGATTTAACGAGGCTTCTGTTATTGATATATCATCACATTTTCGTGTAGCTACAAAGGTCTGTATGGCTCCATCACAGAATCATGCAAATAATTTCTGTCTTGGTTACTGTCTGTCTGCATTTCCTTCTTTGTCTGTGTAAATGTTTCCTGGATGCTCTTGTTTCCCTAGGACAAATTCACTAATTATTCAACCACAGTAAAGAGAATACCATAAGGAAGATGTGTTAGAACAGAAAAAGCTGACTGAAGATTGTTTTATGAAGTCTGTTTTGTCTACCTTTGCATTTTTCGACTCTCAATCAGATGTTATGCAGATGCAGATAGAAAGAGCATAAACATGTCAAAGAAATGTTAAGCCTGGGTCGGGGCTGTTTAAAGAATGGTGCAAACAATTGTGTTCTTCAGCTATTCCACTGTAATGGTTTTGTTGACCTGAGATTAAGAGACTAAAGAAGCTTTTCAATTCATGTCCAGGATTTCTGAAAGAGATCACTTCATCCTTTTATTATATTTTCTACTAATTTGCATACTACCTGTAAATCATTATGCAATTTACGTTCAGGTGAATATTTATACTATCCATGGTTTATGTGTACGTGTATGTAAATGTATATATACATATACTTTGATTGTTTGATTCCAGCATACAATGTACAATTTAAAAGGTACCACTGAGAGGCCTTTCTTAAAAATCACTAGTGCAGACAGTAAATAATTTAGTGAAAAAATCAGATTACAAGAAAGTTCTTTTGAGATGCCCTGAATCCTTAAAAAAAAATATTAAACTATACAACAGTAGATGCCGGCAGTTTCTAACTCACAAAGACTTCTTTGTGTTCCCACTCTGTATATTGAAGGCTGGTGTCCACAGAGAGTAGCAGGTCAGCATAACCATCTCTTCTGAACAAAGGTGCTTTGAAGACAGCAGTGATTAGATTCAGAACAGCAAGCTATTCAGACAAAGTCATTTTCCCATGTGTGTTCAAAAACTTTCAATAGCCTTTAACAGCAAAATGAAAAAATGTATCAATCAATAGGCATATTTTAAGATGGCTTAATAATACAAAATAGACTTTTTATCTACCTTTTGCATTCCAACTGGTGTTAAATAACACTAATAATGTTCTTTATTGGAGCCAAAGATGAAAAGAATAAAGCTTCATTAATTTTCAATTTAGGTATACTGAAAATAAAAAAAAACTTTTCCTATCTGCATTATTTAAATTGGCCAACTGATAAGAAACAAAGCACTTTTTACACACTAGTCCATTTCATTACAGCAATAATAACAACCTTAAACTCAAGTAGTCCATTTAAAAATCATGGGGGTCTGCGCTTATCCTGAAAGGTTTGGTATCCAGCAGGAAACTCTGAACAGGCTGTCAGTCCAAGCAGAGCCGCCCACTGATGCACACCCTCAGCACTTAAAGCGGGCTAATGTAAAATTGACAATCAACCTTAACAAGCACATCTTTAGGAAAGTGTGAGGAAAACCACAGTTGGTCAGGAGGCCTTAAGTAATCACACATAGAAATAACATGACAAAAACTCATTATTTTGGCTAGTGTATATTTCCCAACTGAGAAAACAAATCTGTCTAATTGTTATCTGCCCGGAAACTTGTCAAGGATTTCAAATTATGAGTTATTAATCCAGCAAAGATGTATTCATCCAGGACAATATCAAGTAGGACCTATAACTTTATGAAATACACATCCCTCACCAGTGGAATGCAGTGAATTATTTCCAAAGCCCCAAGTATCTCTTTCATTTATAACAGTTATATATATTGCCCTGCGGTGGGTTGGCACCCTGCCCGGGATTGGGTCCTGCCTTGTGCCCTGTGTTGGCTGGGATTGGCTCCAGCAGACCCCCGTGACCCTGTGCTCGGATTCAGCGGGTTGGAAAATGGATGGATATATATTGTGTGTTATATATTCACATACAAACAGAGAGAAATATTATACACAAAATGTATATATTATATATGCATACCATAGATTGTACACATGTCCCTGTTTTTATAACACTGTACCTTCATTTAAATGGTATTAAAATATCCGTATTTGTGAAAACTGCAATTATTAAAAATCAAAAACAAAGTGGCCTGGTCAACTCTCTTACTGGGTACTGAATGTTTGGCCAATTGTATTAGAACAGCATCTGTCTAAAACAATGCTCTATTGGGTTTCTATAAAAATAAAGAATCTGCTGGATCTTCTTCATTGCAGGCTCAACTGTATATTTTATTGCCCAAAAAGGTTCACACTTAGAGTAAAAAATATCATTTACTGAAAGTTTGATACAAGCATAGCAATCATTTTTCTGTATGGATGCTGCTAATACAATGTCCCTTCCAAGGAATTCTGCCTAAAATTCAACATCCTTTGTGGGTCTGCCACATAACAGGAAAAAATAAGAACAGCAGACAAAGGTAATACACTGATAGTCTGAAAAAAAAACTTCACATTGCTGAAGCTTTGAAATAACTCCCTAACACAGCTGCCTATCTTCCTTTCACAAAGGGCTCTACTGACAATTACCAACAGGTACTGTCTACCATTTTCCTTCTCTTTAGCAAAAGATGACATGCCTGCTAATGCTAACTTTCTCACTGCTGAAAACAAATATGATATCCCCAGGGCCATCTAAAAAGGGTAAGTGGAACCCTAGGCTGGAATGATGTAGCAGTTTGTTATCACAAGACAAGTGTTCTGGGATGTGGAGTGGTGATGACTGACAGTAGTGCTGAGCTGCCCTCATAAGCAACCTATTTGGGCTGCAGAATTGTCCCTTATGTCATTGGTACTTTCAGGTATCTGACGAACACCTTTGGTATCAAGATCATCGCCTGTGTGGTTTTCTTCTTCACTCCTGCTTTTTACAATTTCGTATGACCCTTAAGTGCCAGATTTGCATCCTCCCTCTTTCTAACTCCTTTTCTTTTCTCACCTCCAGGGTGGTAATTTGTCCAGATCTCTGTTTGTGCTTGCCACTTTTCCACTGGCTAACTTTTTCTCTCCCCAGCTAGTTTATTTATGCCGTATTCTGTAATAACTTTTAGTCTGTAACTGATAATGCAGTTAATGTGGTGTTTCTAGTTTGAAAGATACATTCGTTGTCCCAGTCATTTCATGTGTTTAAAAGGATGATATTTGTGTGGCATTTTATTAAAATATTTAAACCTCATCTTTTTATTTCTCTGCATCTGAGAAGAGGGTTTGATTGGGTGGTGAGGGTGGCATTGTTCAGCTGACACAAGATCCCTCAAGGTGCAGGGCCCTAGGTGGGTGTCCACTTAGCATGCTTCAGAAATCATTGACTGATTTATCAGTTTCCTTCCATCCCTCAGATCCACAGTAATATACTGCATACCGTATAACACAACCCTACTGCTCATTGCAGTCAGTCTCTCTATCAGTGTTCCACGACCTAAAACCATCCCAAGCTAACTATTTCATACAGTTACCCTCTCTACAGAAGTTGTAATCTTCAGCAAATCAAAAACGCTCATCTTTATTCACAGTTCCTTAAATTCCGGTGCACATGTAGTGATTAAGTTAACTTCCATAATAAAGCACTCAGAATGAATTTTCCCAATAACATGGGAAGCATATACTCTCTGCTGTGGGAAGTACCATCAACTAAGCCAACAGCAGAACTCATAACATATAAACAAAAATGAAAAGCAGAAATTAAATCCACATCTCACTTGTTCTCCCTTCCATTGTACAGATAGATAGATAGATAGATAGATAGATAGATAGATAGATAGATAGATAGATAGATAGATAGATAGATAGATAGATAGATAGATAGATAGATAGATAGATAGATAGATAGACAGACACTTTATTATGGATCCTTATACAGCAGTGGCTCCCAAACTCGCTCCCAGTGACCACCTGTGGCTGCAGGATTTTGTTCCAAACAGATTCACAGTAAGTGATGATAACTGATCATATTCAGTTAGCTAGTATTTTTTTGCTCTTCTCTTAATGTGCATTAAAAAACCACATTAGTATGATTTTACATTATAAGACATTTACCAAACCAAAGAGCTGGTGGTGGATTTTAGGAGGCCCAGACCCCTCATAGACCCCGTGATCATCAGAGGTGACTGTGTGCAGATGGTGCAGACCTATAAATATCCTGGGAGTGCAGCTGGATGATAAATTAGACTGGACTGCCAATACTGATGCGCTGTGCAAGAAAGGACAGAGCCGGTTATACTACCTTAGAAGGCTGGCGTCCTTCAACATCTGCAATAAGATGCTGCAGATGTTCTATCAGACAGTTGTGGCGAGCGCCCTCTTCTACGCAGTGGTGTGCTGGGGAGGCAGCATTAAGAGGAAAGACGCCTCACGTCTGGACAAACTGGTGAGGAAGGCAGGCTCTATTGTTGGCATGGAGCTGGACAGTTTAACATCTGTGGCAGAGCGAAGGGCGCTCAGCAGGCTCCTATCAATTATGGAGAATCCACTGCATCCACTTAATAGTATCTTCTCCAGACAGAAGAGCAGCTTCAGCGACAGACTGCTGTCACTGTCCTGCTCCACTGACAGATTGAGGAGATCATTCCTCCCCCAAACTATGCGACTCTTTAATTCCATCCGGGGGGGTAAACGTTAACATTTAACATTATACATAGTTATTGTCTGTTTTTCACCTGCATTATTATCATTCTTTAATTTAATATTATTTATTGTATCAGTATGCTGCTGCTGAAGAATGTGAATTTCCCATTGGGATTAATAAAGTATCTATCTATCTATCTCTATCTATCTATTTACAAATCTATTTTTTTAATGGCTTTAAATGTTTTATTCTTTTTTGTGTTCCTATTATTTTTCCCTTATTCTGTGAAGTCTGCTCACTTCATTTTATACTAATAGTGACAATTAAAAACAAGCAAATAGACACTCAGGCGAACCACACTAAATGATGAAAGGCTGCAACTGCTTCAGTGTCAAACCCACTGATTAGTCAATAATGGAAAGGCAGAATGGAAATCAAGATGAACATAAATAAAAACTGTAAAAACAATCTACATATAACTGCTTAATTTTTATTAAAATGTGTTAACGCGCTTAGTTTCGTAATTTCTCCACTGACCCTGAAACACATAAACAGGGAAATAACAGCTCACTTAATTAGGCTAGGAGTCCACTTAAAATCAGAAGTTGTTTGGAACAAAAAAACCTGCTGTCCCAGGGGGTCCCTAGGGCCGTGTTTGGGAACCATTGTTATAGGAGGTATCCCTGATCCACATATGATCATCCTCTGTTGACTTACGCAAACCTCTTGTCCATACATGTAGCTCTCTTCATAAAGCAGGGCCAATTTTCCCTCACTGGGCATTTATTGTGGAAGAAGCCATTATATCACTTCAAATTTGTCACCATAAATAATAATATACTTGACTTGGTCCCTTTAAAAATGTAATATTACATAACAGGTATCCTGTCAGTCCAGAAAATGTTTGCAATGTATTTCCTACAAAAAACATCCAGCTACCTACAGTACATAGGTGAAACATGCTGATGGCTTGCAGAATATTTTATGGAGCATATTTGAGCTGTTCAGATCAAACACATTGCAAACCCTACTCCAGACCATTTCACACTCCTTGATAACTCACACTGATATGTCTTGAGTTCTCTTTTGAAAGTTTTTTGAGGATGAAGAGAAGAATGTAAGCTCATTCTCAGGCTTGCATCACTCATTTCCCCAGTGCTGAATGGCTAGCTAATCTTGTAATTAATCACTTAATCTCCTTGAATGGCTGCTTTCTGCAACCTCTCTGGTCTCTCATTCCTCTTTTAGCTTTGTTTTCCCATTTTTTTTCTGTATATAGAACACAGCTGATGAAGGCTACCACAGTTGAAACAGTGCATTTCCAATCCTCTTTCCTATGTTTTTTCCCCCTGTGGGAGCAACCTTTACCTGTTCATTTTTTTGTAGATGCTCATTCATGCAGTCCTTAATGCTAAAGTCCAGCTTCATTATTTTCAACCCTAAATCAAATCATGTATTCCATCCTTCTATCCTTCATTTCCTAACATATTTATCTAGAACAGGGTTACTGAGAAGCCAGTAGGGACTGGGAACAAGGCAGGAGCAATCCTTGTTTCCTATTTCTTGACAAACCTTACGCTTAGTTTTTGGTTTAGTACTGACACAATTAGACAGTGTACCATCACTCAAAAAGCTTTGTAATAAATACTACTTGCTAAAGAAACATTTTCTTCATTAACTGCAAGCTAAAACTCTGGTCATCTGATATACCTCAGTTTCCTAAACTACCACTTATAACTACTATAGAGCCACTGTTATTAATCAATTTAATAAGATTTTCATCTAAACTATATTTAAACCTGCCATAAAATTTAATTTTAATAACATTTTTTAATTTCAAAATCAGGAGACAATTAAGTATAACCCTTCTAGAAATGGAGTAGGAGTTATTCTGAAGGAACAGTATGTCAAGAGTGTTTTGGAGGTGAAAAGAGTGTCAGGTGAAGTAATGATTACGAAGCTGGAAATTGGAGGTGTGATGATGAATGTTGTTAGTGCATATGCACCGCAAGATGGGTGTGCAATGGGTGAGAAAGAAGATTTTTGGAATGAGTTGGATGAAGTAATGAACAGTGTACCCAAGGGACAGAAAGTGGTGATTGGAGCAGATTTCAATTGGTGAAGGGAACAGTGAAGATGAGGAGGTGATGGGTAGGTATGGTGTCAAGGAGAGGAATGAAGAAGGTCAGAGGATAGTGGATTTTGCCAAAAGGATGGACATGGCTGTGGTATATACGTATTAAGAAGGAGGAACATAGGGTTACGTACAAGAGTGAAGGAAGATGCACACAGTAAATTACATCCTATGCAGAAGAGTCAATCTGAAGGAGATTGAAGACTGCAAAGTGGTGGCAGGGGAAAGTGTAGTTAAGCAGCATAGGATGGTGGTCTGTAGGAGGACGTTGGAGATCAAGAAGAGGAAGAGAGTGAGGGCAGAGCCAAGGATCAAATGGTGGAAGTTGAAAAAGGAAGACTGCAAGGTTGAGTTTCGGGAGGAGGTGAGACAGGCACTGGGTGGCAGTGAAGAGTTACCAGACAACTGGGAAACTACAGCAGATGTAGCAGGGGTGAAAGCAAGTAGAGTGCTTGGCATGACATCTGGAAAGAGGAAGGAGGAAAAGTAAACCTGGTGGTGGAATGAGGAAATACAAGAGAGTATACAGAGGAAGAGGATGGCAAAGAAGAAGTGGGATAGTCAGAAAGATGCAGAAAGTAGACAAGAGTACAAGGAGATAAGGCGCAAGATGAAGAGAGAGGTGGTGAAAGCCAAAGAAAAGGCATATGATAAATATTTCCTTCTGACAGTGAACACAATGTAAGGCACACAAAACTCAGCCTTTTTTCACGGGGCCATCTTAACATGAGCCTGGAAAAACACAAAAATTTTCACATATAAATGATACTCAATTGGTAAACCATACAGACGGAGATGGCATAGTGTGAAATTACTATGAACTATTTATTATTTATCAAGTGTTCAACACAAACATTTGCGAAATTTCTTTGCAGAGAATTGAGTTAAAGTGACATTAACATATACGCTTTTACGTTATGCAGTGTGTGAGATCCATCCACATACATGCACATGAGGTTGCAGAGATGACCGTGATACTAAATCAGAGTCAAATGCCAATGTCCACTTGTAACACAATAACAAATATTTATAATTTACTAAAGTATTTATTTATTGACAGCAAGTCACAACATACATAGATTAGCATGGGGCCCCCGGGCAACTGCCCAGCGTGCTCTTGCATTAAGACGGCCCTGCTTTTTTATACAGGTTAAAAGTAAAAACTATGTCATCTTCTGACATTGTGCCCATGGCAAATCTACTCGCATGGAACAATTTGGTCAGACAAAGATGCAACCATCCTTGACATCATCTAATTTTAAAGAAATATCTTGCCTTTTTAAGTGCAGACGTGCAACGAGTGACACTTCAGCACCACTCTGGAACAGAGTGAGGTGTGTGTTGTTTTTTTTTTTTTTTACAGTGGCTGGAGTTCCAATCCTGCCACCAACCCCCAAGTATGAGGACTGGATCCAGGGCTGGATGCAATTTAACGTCATACTCAGGACGAAGCAATTGTAGGTTAAGATGTAGTAAATACTAGCAACTGAAAACAGTAGAAGTAGGAGTGGGGAATCAATAGCAGGGACCTTGAGTTCAGTCTTGGAGGGATACAGTGGCTGCAGGTTTTTGTTTTAAACCCGTCTGAACATGTTAATGGTCTTATGACACAGTATAATGCTCAGAGAATTTTAAATGCACATTTATATTTGGAATATTGTTACACACGTGCAAGTAGGAGGCAGCTAAAGGGCTTGAGTAATTGTAATACCACATCAGACCAGGGGTCGGCGGGGTGCGCTGACTGTCTATCTCAGTTCCTTGCAGACCATTCCTGGGAAATCCCACCAGGATCCCATGCCTCTGAAGACGTCACTTCCATTTTCCGGCGCCTCTGATGACGTCACATACAGTCCCAACCCTAAAGATGATGTCACTTCCTTTACGGGACTTTAAAGGCACCATTTTGCTTACCTATGATCAGTTCTAAAATTTCAACCTTTTGCAGACAGGGTATATTATACGGGTGGCTGCCCCAAATCTTTATGATGTCTTTGCCTCATCATACATTTTGAAAATGTATCAAACATACTATTGTCAATTGTGAACACAAGGGTTCCCCTTACAAAGAATCCCCCATAGCTAAGGTTAGATGATGTGGCACGGAACAGTGAAGTTTTTCTGTCCTTTTACCTCCTTAGTGTTGCATTTTATCTCAAAAAAACAAGTAAAAAGCGTTGCATTTTTTGGGTTGAAAAATTACATTTTTATTAACTCTCATCTTTCTGCTATAGAATGTGCTAAACACTAAAAGCACAAAGCCAGCAGTGTAAAAAGTATAATAATGATACAAATAATAATAATGAACAATAAAAATATGAAATGAATAACAGTGATGCTAATACCATATATACTGTCTTTTTTGTGATATACCTTTGAACTGGAAAATTGCTTAGGTATACAGTCATTTACAAGACTCTGTTCAGCGTAACTGTTGGCGTCAACAATTCTTTCGACCACATCATCATCAAGAAATATTTTCAAGTAAGTCAATTGTATTGGTTGTCAACATTCATTGCCCTACAAAATCAAAACAAGGTGGTGCCGATTTATTTGAAGCACGGGCAAAAGAAACCCAAACACGAGTGTCACTTTCGGATTCATCAGAATTGCTTTCGGTTTCACTGTCCATTTCAATTTCACTGCCTAAGGGGAAAGTCACTTCATCATCACTGCTGATGAGAGGCTCCTCAACATCACTGCTTGTATCACTGTCAAGAGCGTGCAACATCTGGACTGTTGAAAAATGTTTCTTAGGCCCTTCTGTGTACTCTCCTCTTCAGTTCACTCCACAGGTTTTCAATAAGGTTCAGGTCAGGGGACTGAGATGGCCATGGCAGAACTTTGATTTTGTGGTCAGTTAACCATTTCAGGGTTAATTTGGACATGTGTTTCGAATCATTATCCTGCAGGAAGATCCAATGACAACCCAGTTTTATTTTCCTGGAGGAGGCAGCCAGGTTTTGATTTATAATCTCCTGATATTTCATGGAATCCATGATCCCATGTACCCCAACAATGTTCCCAGGGCCTTTGGAGGAAAAATAGCCCCACAACATAACAGAACCTACACAGTATTTCACAGTTCAGACAAGGTTCTTTTCATTATAGCCATCGTTCTTTTTATAACAACCCCACTTTGCGTGTTTATTTCCAAAAAGTTAAACTTTTGTTTCGTCAGACCATAAAATATGGTTCCAGTCAAAGTTGTTGTAACATTTAATACACTCCAGGCACTTGTGTTTGTGGACAATTGACAGAAATGGCTTCTTTCTGGCATACCTTCCAAATAATCTGTTGGCATGGAGATGCCGTCTGGTGGTGGTTCTAGAGACTTGATAACCCCAGAAATATAGTTTTTCTTGCAATTCCTCAACAATGATCCTTGGAAATATTATTGCCTCTCCTACCATCCTTTTCACTATACCGTGTGGGTAAAATAAACTTGGGTCCTCTTCCAGGCAAATTTGTCACAGTTCCAGTTGATGATCACTTCTTTATTATTATCGCCCTAACTGTAGAAATGGGCATTTTCAGGCAAGTAGCTATTTTATTTATAACCATTCCCAGAGTTGTGAAGGGCAACACATTTCTCCCTCATTTGGATTGAGTGTTCCCTTTTCTTTGCCATGATGAAGGTTGCCCAAGGAATTTTGGTTCTGTGTCTCCTCACATTTGCATCCCAGTTCATCATTGATTTCAGCTGGAACGTTGCTATATATTCCAATCAGCTTAACAATGTCCAAGTTAAATGGGAAACAATTCAGTTACATTGTTTCACATTAATTTCCAAGGGTGCCAACAATTGTGGCACATGTGTTTCGGTTAAAATATTTATTTCTTGATGAGGGCTTTGTTTTTCTTTGAATGAACTTATTACAATTAAAAGTCAGATGTTTCTCATTTTTTCAGTACAAGATGACGGTTCTTCAGCAAAAAGTGATTTTTTTCTAACCCTTCTTACTAATTTTTTCAAGGGGTGCCAATATAGTGTAGGGCACTGAATACCCATACAGTAGATGCAGCATTGGCTGCTGTTCCTATCGGCAGTGATACATCCACATGTATGTATTATACATGTTACAACGATGAAGATCTGCTTATAACCACATACATATGTACTGAAACACATCATGGTCTATTTTGAAATCAGATGCAAATTTCTTAATTCTCAACAAAACTGCATTCCTACACAACCCTACATATTGTAATCAGTTTTACCACTTACATGGTACAATATTTGTAGAGTATTTATTATTAATAGCTTCTGGAAGCAGTAACGGTAATGGCCACAATATGTTAATGATAAGTAAGCAGCATATGCATTATGCACACTGTTCTGCCCCACAACTTGTTAGCCGTTAGCTGTTATTGTTGAGCTGTGCTCCCTCTTCATCTTGTTATTTATTAACACACCTGTCAGTCACGTCCCACACTCACAGTGGTGCCATAAATGTCTATGAAACTCACATAAAGACATGTAGGTCTCATAATAAACATTTGAATACAATACACCCCATGTGTCTCACATAGGCACCCCTTTATCTCTTGTTTCGGTCATGTCCGAAGCGTATCTTTAAGGTATATAAACCCCTGGGTCTAGTTAGTTGTGGTACGCAGCAATCTGAACCTCTGTCTACGTGCTTCTCTTTGTCTTGATCCAACTGTGGAAATCACTCGCCTTGTAAGTGTCTTTTAAAGCTTTATTGTTTAATGTATACTGTCTGCTATATATTGCTTTGTAAATCATTCTTTATTGTCTTTGGTTGTACACCTGTATATACTTGTATGTTTCTTTTGTATATATTTCAGTTTACAACGAGGTACGTCCAGTAAAAGCCTTCAAGAAAGCTCACCCCTTGTCGTTTTTATGTGGATGTGCGAGTTGTTTAAGCTCTCTGCGGCTGTGTTGCATGGACAGCGGGGAGTGAGGCAGAAAACACACACTTCACCAATGAAACTTACAGGTAATAATGAGACATACTGTATTTGCCATATAGAACTGGAGTACCTAATAATAAAAATTTCATAGGACAATGTCATCTAATTAGAACACACTTCTATATGTTCTGTATGCAAAAAATAATTCAATACAAATCTGGCGTGTACCTAGACACTAAAATGTCAAAGTAACATAAAAGATCTGTTCACAAATTCTAATTTTCTTTTTTACTTTAGGTATTAGATCAGCATAGCAGTGACACACATACAGCAGAGTTATTGCTGGGGCTGTACCCTTAGGGTACAAATGTCATAGCAAAGACATACTCTGCCCCATGAACATACAGACGAAGCAACAACTTGTACAACTGAGAACGCAAAGTGCAAAGTAAAAAGAAAACGGGTTGGTCAAGGGTACAAGTCTATCCAAAGGATACAGACAAATTGTAAGAGGGCACCTTTCTTGTTAAGTTTCCATAAAAGAGGGATGCATGGAACTGCAGCATAACTTCAAACTTTCCAGAGGAACATTTGAGTCAAATACTGCAGACTTATTGCGCTCTGACAATGGTATTATAAAACAATTAATTACTAGAATGCCTTGCATTTGCATACCAATGATCAACATATTATCAAGTAACTTGTTCCCAAAATACTAGTAATATTAAAAGTAATATCTTAAGTAGTTTTCAGTTATTGATGTATTTAAATATATTTTAATTGCTGTTGCTGAATTAAATAAAAAAGGTCAGTATGACAATTGATTCCAAACATCTGGAGTGTACTCTTAATACTTCCTATTCATGCTTTTAACATTTAAAGGAATTCAGTTTTTATTTGTAGCTGGTGGTCTGAAAAAAGTGACATATGGACATCTACACAAGGCAATGTTGAACTTTGGGGGGGAACCTTACTCTGAAAAATCCTTTATTTAGTAAACCACAAGGCCCACTGCACAGAGTGTCAGCACTGCAAGTAAGTGGCAGGTCGTGGTGGCTCAATCACCGGGGAGAAAGCATCCCTGTGACACATGCAACCCTCTCAGACTCCATACCACAAAAAACCTAAGAGTGTCTTGGGTGTTAAAGGCCATTCTATTCTAAATTATTTTCTTTATCACTGTAAATAATCTCTTGCAATGTTGTACTTTGAAGTACCTCTTAATGCACATGGGATACTGAAATAGCTTTCCTGAACAGAAATAGAAAACAAACAACTTCTTTTGTGCAAGAGCTTTACCACCTCCACAAGAGGTGAGAGGCCAAGTAAACATCTAAATTTTATGCAGAGTGGGAGAACAAAAATGATATAATAAATTTATGCAATGCATAAATCATATTAGCCTAATAGCAAACCACCAGGCACATAAACTGTGGTCTGTAGCAATATATTACTAAGAATATCTTCTATATACTGTAATTAACATCAAAGCTATCACTTTACAACTGCTTGCAAGCTGTATTCAAACAGAGATGGCAGAATAGGTTTGTCTGATGTTCACCTTCACTTGTAGCTCTAGGCTTATTTTTTGCTTGTGCCATACCTTAAAATATATACAGTATATATAACCAAGCTTCATCTCCCATTGTTTTCAAGGGAAGCACACTAAATCAAAACCAGTGAAAACACTGTACAGTTCTAATTTCTGAAAGGCTCTAAATACCATACAGAACATTTTATTGCACTGCTACTTACAACATGTGATGTGTTTTACACCCAAATGATGATGTATAAACTTTACTTCAGAAAGAATCCATAAGCTAGAGAATAAAAAAGGCAAAAACATACACCACATATGCTTCAGAAATTCAAATATAAAAGTACAAAGTCCCCCAGCAATTAGAGAGTGTCAATTTCAGCTAAACCTGAAACATACAGGTATTTATAGACTGATGCAGTGTGAAGCACCAGTATTGAGAGGGTTCAAATGTAACTAAACAGATGCAGCTCACTATTTTCTGATGTTTGTTACTATATATTTCAGTTTACTATCAAAATATTTTTTTAATCTATTTAAGCTATCCATCATCCAACCTATTATTTTTTTGTCAATTAAAGCCCCGTATGGCATGTAAGACATTGAACAAAAAGTATTTTGGTTCTTTCAAATTGGCAAATATCTAGTTATCTGACAAATAATTGAACCTAGGTGGGGCAGCAATTTTGTACTCAGGTTTATTTGCTTGATAATCCAATCACAACTCTGATCCGAAGAATTCCTTGTTTTTTTTCTTAAAAATGCTGAGTAAGACTGGGGAAAAAAAAAAAAATCTAGTCTTGCATAGTTTTTGTAATACCATTACCATAAGATGGAATATTACCCATAAAGGAATACCTCACCCAAAAATGATTTTAATATATTAAAATCATTACTTATTCCATGTAGTTTGTAGTGGTAGCTGAGAGAAATTTTGTTTTGGTGGAGAAAAGATGTAACGGATATTCAAACGGAGTGGGACCCAACAGTGACAGACTCTGCATAATGGTGAATGATGTCAAAAAGTTCATAGAAAAATAAAAAATATTCTTATGTAATTTGTATTGCATAATCCACATCCATGTTTGAATTCTCAAAATGTGCAAAATGCAAGCCTTTTTTGCTAAAATATTATCAACACGAGATAAAATTAGTAAAAGATAAATAGGAAAGGTACATTCTCGCAATTCTGTGTGTCTGACCATTAATTCAAATGCACAATATTATAGGAATGTGCCCTTTTTGTTTATCTTTTACATGGAGATTTTTTGATGTTAATACTACTTTAGTAAAAAATGCATATATTTTGCTTGTTCTGAGAATACGAATGGATAATGAATATGTGTATTGTGCAACATGAGTTACATGAAAATTATTTGTCACTTTCCAGAGTTGGTCACTGTTGGGTCTTGTATAAGCCAAATCTATGTTACATTACGTTAAACTAAATTAAGTCAAAAAAAGAACAACAGATCTAATAAATCTGTACAATAAAATACAAATGAAACATATAGGGGAACAGCACACAACTGTGTCATCCCCCAGGCTCAAATATGAGACAGAAACTAGCTAGGATATCCAGACTTTAGAAAGGAGGTTGTGCAGACTACAATCAAATATCAAAAATAAATAAGGACAATTAACATTCTGTCTATCTATCTATCTATTTATTATGAGAAATGTCTAAAAGAAAAAAAGCACAACCACATCACCACATCAGGGTAAGAAAGGTCTTGTACATCATTAAAATATTGGATTAATCAAACTACATTTTTACATTTGAATTGATTCATTCATTTTGGAAACCTGCTTAATGTAATAAATGGTCAGAGGAAGCCTTCCTCAGCAGCATATGAGAAATGGAAAACCATACTATTCACTAATGTACCCACATTAAAGAATACACAGCTAGCCTGGAGGTGCCATTAAATTTAATCTGCATGTTTTCAGGAATAAGAAGAAAATAGGGGGATCCAAAGAAAAGCCATGAAGACATATGCATACACCACATAGACACAGTACATTTACTTCTATAAAGTACTCCATTAAAAAATTCACATGGCAAATTGAAATTGATAATACTGAGGTAATTACACAATTACTGCTTAAATGAAATGTGTGGGGAACAGCCCGGACACAGACAGGTAGACATGTTGAATTCACCCAACACGCGTTTATTTACAATATTATACATTGTCCAAGTGCACATTACCCAGTGCTGCAGCACCAATCACCCCTCAAGTCCTTGGCCACAACACAATGCCTTCTCACAGTCTCTGGTCCGCCTCCACTCCTCTCCACCAAGCTTCGTCCACTTCCACCCGACTCTTGCCAATGACTGGAGGGAGGCGGCCCCTTTTATACACCCCGGAAGGACTCCAGGTGCATCCCGAGGAGCTTCTGTAGCCACAACCCTGTGTGGCGGAAGCTCTGGCGGTGTATCTGGAAGTCCTCCGGGTGTCCTCAATCCTCTTCCCCCCCAGCACTTCTGGGTGTGGCGGAATTGCTGAGGTCCAGGGCTCCCAAGGCATCTAGGCACCCCTTGGCAGTGACCACGGGCCCCTACAGGGTTGAGCTTCCAAGCTCTGTACCTGTGGCCCCCAAAGCAACCAGGGCGGGCGCCCCCTCATGTTCTGGAGGATGCACAAGCCCTCCTCCTGTCCTCCTGGGCATCCCGGCCGGGCATGAACCTCAGCCGGGTACCACAAATACCATCACCTACATTCAAGAGTTCATTAGGTCAAGAAGCTATAATTCTGTTGAATCAGTGCTATATGAAAGATGACTGACCGCAACCAACTCAGAGCATATGGTCTTATGTGATGGAGATGCAACAAAACAAGTAACAGACTTCCAAACTTAAAGTGAAATAGATCTTTGATCATTCTGGATATGTACTGTAAATGCCCAGATGTAAAAAGTTCTTTCAAGGACAAGTCAATGCCACAGTCTTTACATTATAGTATTGTTGATGATCTAGCATGCTGCAAATTGAAGCCTACAAAATCTTGATGTGATTCTATTAATTTAACTGCACCCATAAAAAATAACACAAAGAAATGTATTATTTTAAGCATATTCTTTCTAACTAATAAGACAGTTATTTTACTTCAGGAGACTCCAAGTGTCTATGTTTTTGACAACACTGTGCTATATGTTTTTGTGTAATTCCTTTTATTTTTAACCTGTAAATCAGGGGTCCCCAACTTCAGTCCTGGATGGCCACAGTGGCTGCAGGTTTTCATTCTAACTCTTTTCTTAATTAATGACCTGTTTTTGCTGCTAATTAACCTCTTTTGAAATAATTTTATTTGACTTGCTCTTGAAGACTCAAACCCCTTAATTGTTTATTTTTCCGTAATTAGCAGCCAAACAATAATGAGATACAAAATGAACCAAAACATGACCAGCAAACTGTGTCGATCATACAATATCTGAAAATAAAGAAAGATTAAGGTCTCAGGAATGTTGGTCTGCTCAGGTCCCCAAAACATTTGAACAGTGCACTTAGAAAAGAGAAAATCAACAATATCTGCTGTCATTGTTCAATAGCAAGCCATGGAATTAAAGAACAGGTTTAATTAACAACAAGAATTGGCTCCTAATCAAACAACTGGTTGGAGTGAAATTGGTTTGAGGCCCTAACTTAGTTGGTCTTCTGCTGGCTCACTCACTTTCATTTCTGTTTGGGTGCCATTTAAGGAAAGAAATGAAGCAGCTCAGAGGAACGATGAAGAAATTCAGGGGAATAAATCTTAAAAGACAAGTCAATTAAAATTAATTCAAAAGAAGTTAATTAGCACCAAAAACAATGCACTAATTAAGAAAGGGGTTAGAATGAAAACCTACTGCTAGTGGGGCCCTCCAGGAGCAGAGTTGGGGACTCCTGCTGTGAACTTTATTTTATTATTAAAACAGCCTAACTTGTAATCCTTCCCAGAAGCCAAACAGTTAACCATACCTGACTTAATGTAGTCATCTTTCCTCCTATTTTTAACTTTTGAAGAACTACTTTAACTACAAAGTTACAAGTAACTCTGACCAGATGCCATGCATAATTTACTTATGCAAAATTAGCATTAGGTGTAAAAATATTTATTTATGAAAATGATAAATTCAGTCTTAAGACTTGGAGCATTCTTTTCAACTTTTTACATGAAAAATGTCACTTCCATAACTTGAATTTGCATTTTGCAGATAATTAACAATAATCAAACATCACTCCAACAGGAAATCTTCTCTTAATAACTCTCTTAAATATAATCCGATTTAGTTACCTACCTTTGCTTCATTCTATTTTTGTGGTGCTAGCAATATGATTTTGAATTTCTGGATATTTTGTCACCTCTGAATTTTAATGGCGGATGGCATGGCATCAAACCTTTAATTACAAAACGCATATCAAGAAATGTTATACTTCTTTTAATAAATATAAAAAATATTTGACGTGAATGCCTGAGGGGTACATTGCTTTTAATAAGCACAAAAACTATTTGATGTGCAAGGGTCTGTGTTTGAGTGGTGGAACAGTAGTTAGCACCTCCTACTGTCCCCAAGAACCTAGATTCAATATCTGGATGGGATGCCGTCTACATGGAGTTTATATATTGAAGCCATGTTTGAAGGGTTCTCTACGGGTATGCTAATTGCCTTCCACATCAGAGAAAATGTACAAATTAGGTTAACTGGAGATGTTTAATATATCCAATAGGCATGCATGTGTTCGAGTCTGCCTTGTAATGTAATTTGTACTTTATTCAGAGATGGTTATTGCCTTGTGTCCAATACAGTCAGATAAGGGTTGAAAGGTAACTTCAAAGCATGACTGACTGGATACCAAGACTGACTTGCTGACGTCATCCTTGCAAGTGGAAGTAGAAGGAGTGCTGGTGTTATTGTGTTAATGCTCTGTGAGAGTTAATTAAAATACAAATTTTGCTCCTAAAAATGTTGTTCTTTTGGTTGCTGCTAAGGAGGTGTGTAGGAATTTTTAAAGTGTTTTCTCTTTAGAAGGTTTTTTTTTTTTTCCCCTATTCACCTGCACAGGAGCAAAGGTAGCTGAATGTTTAGAAAATGTACTTGTATTCAAAACTAGTTTCTACAAGGCACAGTATGGCACAGGGCAGGAAGTGCTTGCAAAAACCATCTAATCTGTAAGTGTCCTAGTGATGAATAGCTAAAAGTAACGATTCCTTAGAGCAAAGCAGCAAAGGTTGTAAGAAGACGCTATATAGCGCCCGACCCGACACAGATTGGACACGGGAGGCATGTGTAAAATAAAAGATACTTTTTATTTTCTTCGTCTGTGGGCTACACCTTCCTCGTATCCACAAACACAACACAGTCCCAAATAAGGCACACAATTAATCCACCGCACTTTCTCTTCTTTGGCACCACCACCACTCTTCCCCCAACAACCTTGTCCTCCTCCACCCGACTCTGGCTGCTGAGTGGTGGTCGCTGGCTCCTTTTATAGTTCACCCGGAAGTGCTCCAGGTGCTTGATCACCGAGTTCCGGCTGCATTTCCGGATGTGATGAATCTGCTGCCCACACGTGCTCAGGAGTCCCAAACACAGCACCCCTTGGCGGTGCCAGCGGGACCCAACAGGGCTGCACTCAACTCCAATTCCCAGGGAGCCCTGTGGGAAACCGAGGCACTGCTCCACCCCAGGGGGGGTGGCCATCTAGCATCCAGGGGGAGGTACTGCTCTGTCCAGGGCTGCTCCCCCTGAATATAGTGTGCAGGGGCGTTCCGGCTGGGAATGGACACCAGCTGCCTGCCACAAGGTATATAAGGAGTAAATGTATAGACCACTATATAGCACAAGTACAGTAAAGAATTAACACTGGTACAAAGAGATGACATACATGTTCGGAAGAAAGCACTTACTTTAAATACAGGTAGACGGCACTAGTAAAGTGAGGGGCTTGGTGAAGGAACACTGATCATTGGTTACAATTAGTGCAGAATGCAGTTGCCAGAATCTTAACTAGGAAGAGAAAATCCAAGCACATCTCTCCACTTCTTGGGCCTCATGCATAACGCAGTGCGTAGAATTCACACTAAAACATGGCATATGAACAAAAGCGGAAATGTTCGTAAGCACAAAAAAATCCAGATGCATAAATCTGCGTTCGCCAACTTCCACGTTCTTCTGCTCCATAAATCCTGGTCAGCGTGAAAAGAAACACACGTGCACGCACCTGCTGCCACACCCCAGCTCCTCCCAGAATTACGCCTATTTGAATATGCAAATCAATATAAATAGACCTTAAGCTCACTGTTCTGTGAAAAGGCAATGGCAAAAGCACGGGGGAAAATAGAAGAATTTCAGCGAATACCAAGTGGAGGCAAGGAAAAAACTTACTATTTGTTGGTTTAAACAGTGGTATAAACAACAAAAGGAAGCTGATTGAGTGACATACTTTTTTTTATTATTCACACATAAAAAATAAGTTGTCAGATATCAAAGTCGCTGTGAAAAGGCGAGCCGTAGCCCACCGCCTGAGTGTGATATGAAAGCTTATTAGGATACAGAGAAAAGAAAAAAAAATAGGCACATAGTGGGGAAAAAAGCTCAAAATGTCAACTTTAACCTCGAAATTTCCACTTTAATCACGTAGTTTATTTTGTCATTAAAGTAGAACTTCATAAACTTCATCTTAAAATCATTTAATTTTTTAGTTTCTCAAATACCATCGTAACTAAAGTAGCACGTTAAATGCTTTGTTATATAGGTGTTCTTCTATGTGCTCTGTGTGTGTGAATCACTATGTGCTTCTTAAACGGACTTTCTCTTCCTCTGACAGGACACAGAATCCATTACATTCGTGATATTACAGCTCTCTGAATAATTTAAATACTGAGATGTATACGTGATATAATTTTCATGATGACAGGAATTAAAGAATGTATTCAACATGGGAACACAGTGGCGCAGTGACTGTTCATGCCTCACGCAAGATGCTTGCTGCGCCGTGCGCGGCCTTCGATGAAATAATTTATTGCAGTAGTACTGTCTCTTTCAAACGTACTAACCCCCAATTCCTGTGCTTCTTTTTCTTTCGCCAAATACCCAATCGCCACACAATCATCTCAGTAATAGACGTTAAGCCATCTGTAAGCTGAGAATGCCGATTCTTCAAAACTTTTAAGGAACATTGAAATATCTTCATAGTACATGTTTAATTATTCTATCCATCTATCCTTCCAGTGTCACGCCAGTCCTAGCAAGAATACAGTGCAAGGCAGGAACAATCCGTGAACGAAGTGCCAGCTCCTTGCTAGCGCTGCAACACCGTGTCCTCACATGTTTAATTATTAACAATATAGATTATTTAGATGAAGTTAAAGTTTTATCTGTATAACAAACATATTTTGTTGCATTTCCTCTTAACAATGATATCGTCATCATATGTAAATACGCGCTTTATAAAGTGGCTCAGATTGTGCAATATTATAACTATCGCATATTTACAGTGAGGTGATTGTACTAATAAGTACAAACAGTTCTACAAGGAGCACTTGATGGACTGATTGATTGCATTTACAGTTCTTGGGATCAAACTGTTTCTGAACTGTGAAGTCAGTACAGGAAAGGCTCTGAAGCAGTTCAAATAAGCAGCATGACTGAGGCAGCATTTGCTTGATGCTGTATACCGCTAATTCTCTTTCCGATCATCTGCTGTAGAGCTGTAATTCCACAATCAGAAAAAGTGGGATAAATACTCCGAGTGGTGCAGTGAGAGTAATATGGAAAAAGATGATCCGCTGTGGCAACCCCTAACGGGAGCAGCTGAAAGAAGAAGGTGGTGCAGTGACAGTAACAACACTAAAGCAGCTATGGTATTTGGAACAGTTTGGCTATTCCGTGGACCATTATATTGTTACAGGTTAATTACAATTAGATGCCTTAAACTAATAAACAATATGCGGTTAATTTAAGTGTATATGATAAAGCCACGTCAGGGATGTGGATCTAAAAAAGAAAGGGAAACCACACTGGAACAAAAGCACTGCTTTGACGCTGGGTGCTGCCAGTTTGCAAAACCGAGCGGAGAACTTGCGTACTCCAGGGTTTGAGCTACTGTGAAAATGTGCGTGGCTTTACGCCAAATTTAGGTTTTATACATCGCAATTTGAGCGTGGAAACGGGAGTACGCAACATTTCTATCGTTTATACATGAGGCCCCTGATGATGTTACACTGGTTACCTGTGCCATTCAGAATTAACTTTAAAATACTGCTTATGGTTTACAAAGCCTTAAATAATCTCGCCCCGTTACGTAGAATACCCTGCAGATTTTGTCCATATGGAGTTTTTTTTTGTTGTTTTTTTCTGTCCTCCCAGCCATCAGACCCTTATTTTATTCTTTGTTATTTAGTATTGCATTTTTTTTATAAATTTTTCTTTCTTTATCTTTATCTTGTAAAGCACTTTGAGTTACACCATTTATATGAAAATGTGCTATGTAAATAAATGTTGTTGATCAGGGGTGACCAGCTGTTATGTGGCTGATATTCAGTAAGTGAGTCTTCTTAGTAAGTAGGATGTGGTATGTAAATGATTTTACTTGGTAAACAATTGTTAGCACTAGTAAGAGGGCAACAGGGTAAGTGTTCATGAATAGGAAGGAACACAATCGATGCAGAGAGCTTGAAAGTATTTATGTATGTAATAACAGGGGTGCAAAGTTTGAAAAACAGACAAGGAAAAGTAAACTTTAATAACTTCATAGGAAGACACACAGCAGGCAGTAGAGTGAGAGTGTATTACAGGAGCTTAAGGGGCTAGAAGGGGATAAAAATGGTGGTAGTCTTTTAATCTAAAATCAATTTTAATAATTTAAGTTAAATCATTTAAATTTAATAAAAACATGTTGAGTAGTTTAGCAATCCAAATCCAAATTATAAAAATGAGGCCAGTAAAATGTCAGTCCTGTTGGATGTTGGACTTTTTGAAGGATGCTTTGGAAAAGCCGGCCCTCCTTGAAGGTTACTTCTGCAGGAGATGCCAGCTGAACCAGCACCTCAAGCTCAGGGTCGCTGAACTAGAGGAGAAAGTGTTGGTTGATATGCACTGTAGTAGAGAATAAATGACCTGGCATAGTTGTCCTTTATGGAGATGGTGTGTACCCTCAAGTTTACATGGTAAGAGACTCCAGGCGAGACAGGTAGAGATGGGTGGGTCACAGTCACATGTAGGTGCAAGACAGAGGGTGCACACTGTCCGGAGGCACCCCTGAATTTGATGTATCAAACCATTTTAGCCTTGCAGAGCTGAACGGTGACTCTGAAAACTTTAAGGTCACAGGCACACACGTGGAGCCCCAACCAGCCATCTCAAAACCAGATCCTAGAAAGAGAGGGACTATGATAATGGGGGACTCAATCATTAGAGGGAATGAAACACAGGTTTGTGCCAGAGTCAGACAGTGTACACAAGTGGGAGACCATCTTGCAAGGATGGAAAGGCTCTTGGCCAGGGAGGAGGTGGATCCGTTTGTTATTGTCCATGCTGGAACAAAAGACACACCTAAGGGCAGGCTTTAAGCACTTCAATCCAAATATAAAAAAATTAGGTGCTAGGCTGAGGAGCATAACTAACAAAGTAGTCTTCTCTGTAGTTTTATCTGTGCCCTCTACCAGGCCAGCTAGAGTGGAGGAGATTAAATGGCTTAACGCGTGGCTCAAATCTTAGTATAGGATAGAATGGTATATTTTTATAGTATATCAGGAGTTCTTTTGAAACAAATGGGACCGGTTCTGCTGTGACACATTAGATTTGAACCACAAGGGCACCAATATGATGGGGAGGAGTAGGTTAGTTGAGGATTGTTTAAATTAGGGAACGGGTGGGCAGGAAGTTTAGGACAGGTCAGGTTCAAGATATTAGATGAAGGTACAAATAAAATATCGCAAAAACAAATATGCATAGAAACATAAATTCCAGCCCAAACTTTAGGTGCAAAAGTAAAATAAGTAACACATTAAAAATAGTATACCTTAATGTTAGAAGTACAGTGATCCCTCGCTATATCGCGCTTCGCCTTTCGCGGCTTCACTCCATCGCGGATTTTATATGTAAGCATATTTAAATATATATCGCGGATTTTTCGCTGCTTCGCGGGTTTCTGCGGACAATAGGTCTTTTAATTTCTGGTACATGCTTCCTCAGTTGGTTTGCCCAGTTGATTTCATACAAGGGACGCTGTTGGCAGATGGCTGAGAAGCTATCCAGCTTACTTTCTCTCTCCCTCTCTCTCTCTCTCTCTCTCTCTTGCGCTGACGTAGGGGGGTGTGAGCAGGGGGGCTGTGTGCAGCTGCTTCCTGAAGGACATGCTGAACGGAGCTTCGCATACTTAAAAGCTCAAAGGGCACGTATTGATTTTTTTTTTTGATTGCTTGCTTTGCACTCCTTTGAAAAGGAAGATATGTTTGCATTCTTTTAATTGTGAGACAGAACTGTCATCTCTGTCTTGTCATGGAGCACAGTTTAAACTTTTGAAAAAGAGACAAATGTTTGTTTGCAGTGTTTGAATAACGTTCCTGTCTCTCTACAACCTCCTGTGTTTCTGCGCAAATCTGTGACCCAAGCATGACATTCTAAAAATAACCATATAAACATATGGTTTCTACTTCGCGGATTTTCCTATTTCGCGGGTGGCTCTGGAACGCAACCCCCGCGATGGAGGAGGGATTACTGTATATGAGTTGGAGTTTTATGTAACTGGGCATAATTATAAAATTACAGTAATAACTTAAACCTGGCTAAATAACAAAGATGGGGAGGAGTATAACAGATGGTTGCACATTTTTTAGGAAGGATAGACATAATTTACATGCATGTCTTCTTCAGTTGGATGATGATCCACATCTTAGTGAGGACATCTGGATTCATGTGGAAAGCATTAGGGAAACAGGCCTTATTTTAGCAGTATGCTATAGACCCCTTAATGCTGTCAGTAATCTCAAAGGGCATCAATTTAAAAATATTAAAGGACAAGTTTATAAGAGGTTATTATAGTTTAAATATAGAGTTTAAATACCCAAGGAGAGCAGTGATACTCAATTTTTCTCTCTGATTTGACATAAAACCATTTCAGTATTTAATTCAAAATGTTATAGTCAAAACAATATTTTTCTTATTTACATATTTCACGGATTATGTAGGTAAGTGGCAGGCAATATGATAGACTGAGTACAATGCTGTGTACATCACCAGTCTGCTATCATTTTTACAGTCTGTGCTTGTGCACCAAATAAGGTGCTCTAAATTCACTTTTTTTGCTGCTTGTATGTTCTGCACTGCTTCTGCACATAATCAGTATCTGTCGGTCTCCTTGACCATCTTTTGTGTCCTTTCACAGTGGGTTGGCAGCTACAGTCTCATTTAGTTTGCATTTTAGTACGAAGTAGGCACAGTCTTTTGGGCAAGCAGCTTATTTGTCATGCAAAGTCTGTGCTTGAAGTTGAATAAAATAACATTGGTACTCCCTGCTGTATCAGCTCCTTCATCTTCTTATTCATATGTAACAGGTTAAGATCCGAGCATGAGCCGATATAACACATACATAAACTATTTTGGAGAGTAGCAAAACATCTCTTATGACAAAGTACAAGTGAGCATACATACATTGCCACTACATCCAAGCATAAAACTGAAAGGGCTTCACTTCCAGCATTGTGGAAAATTATGTGAATATATTGTCAGCAGTGACTTTTCTCACATTGCTTGTGAAAGGCTTACAAATCACATCAACAGTCACACTGTTTTTCCCCTGGAAATCGAGTGTTAGCATTCTCAAAATAGGCAATAGTATCTAGTATATATATTTGTTACAGGAGCAGCAAAAGGGAATCAACATTTCAACAACTGTTCATCGACAAGTATGCCTGCCCTTACTTACAACACATGATTCAGTTCTGCCTGAAGTGTGGCAACTGTCTGATATACCAGCAAATCTGTCAGTATACAAAATGCACAGCCTACATCAGTTTTATGTGGGGAAAGGAGAACATGCAAGATGGCACATTGTGGATGAAGCAGTGTGAAAGTGAACGCAGCTCACTTGCAATACTTTTACAGAAACAATACACCTAGCAATGTATGATAATGCAAATACAAGAATAAACTTTCAGTTGTCTTTGTGTGTACACATCTACCATCAAAAAAACATGTATGTGATTCAATACTTATGATTACGTGTGTGTATATAAGCCAAGTAACGCATTGCATAGTTCCTTCCATTTTCACAAAGAAAGACCACCATTTGTTCTTGAACTTGCAGTCATTTCCAGTTAGTGATATCTGAAAATTTTGTGAGTGAGCCAACATTCACCGTGGCTCTCTTCACTCACATATTGAATTTGACAATCTGAGGTTAAGGAAATATAATATCAAAATCAAAATAAATCAGATATATTTCAAGAGGCCATAAAAACTGAACAGTACTCACCTTGTCTGGTTCACCTGGAGAAGCTAAACAGTGCAGCACAAACCATTCCTTGCAATGACCAGTTCATGCAAGTACTACTGTATGTTATCACTATTGATCTAAAACTTTGAACAAAACAACCTTCTTTAAAATAAAATCTAGATGTTTTAGCTTAAATGTGTTTACAATTTCAATAGTTGAGTAATACTAAAATAAAATTCCTAATTACTCTAAGATATAATTAAACATTTGCTCTCTTTTACTGTTTTTCCAGAGATGATGAAATTTTTATATTTAAATTTTCATAAATATTATAGAAGGGCACTGATTTACTGAGAGGTTAAAAAGCTGTATAAGTTCTTTCGTTTGTTAGTACACATGCCTGACAGGCTTACATTAATAAGCAAGTAAGAGAGTGTGAGAAGAAAACAAAGGAATATGAAGATTTCAATGGAATTTGACAACAGAAAAGAATTAGATCATTTCCAATTTCCTGTAAAATGATACATTCTATTTTCTTTTCTGTCCATAGCTTTGGATGTTACTTGATAGGAGAACTCCTCCCAAAACACACAGACCTTACATTATATGACACTTATATTAATTCATTTTATTATAATGGTACAATTGTATGGCTAACAAACAACAGTGATGAGAGTGTGAAAGAATGCATGAAAGACTGTGAAGAAACTGAATATTTTTAAACTTTGACATTTATTTACAAAAGCTTTGTATTAAACCAAGAAAACAGAGGATTTAACACAGTATCACAATGGTGATATTCTAAGTGTTACAAACCTCCAGGGAAAATATGGTATACAAAAAGATATTGTTGTTCACTGCAAAACTAATCAACGATGTTTATAATTTATTTTTTAACAGATATCACAAATATCAATTTAAGTATACATTTAAAGACAATTTTTATTGTTTAAATAACGCAAGTAAAAAGTACATGTAATTATTTGTTGTCTGTGGTTCCTAACCCCCTTCCAAAGTGACGAGTCCAAATAAATAGGAAACAATAAAATTCTATGACTACAAGTGTGTTAACTGTATATTCTTATTATGTGATCATCTGTTCATTATAGATATATTATGTATATACATGTACTCTGCACACGTGCACGCATACACACACACATTCACTTTGATGGGTAAGTTTTAAAAACGTTTTAATGGATGATGTATGAAAGTTGATTTTTTGCTGATTGCCAACCAGAATGTTTCATTAAATAATCAAATGGGCTAACTTACAATATCATGACAGATGTAACAAACAGAAATGTTACAAAGCAGCCTCTCTGGCATTCCGCATTCTTCTTCTGCCTTTGGTGCATCTCTCCTCCACAGTTGTCACAGCAACGGCACAAGCAGAAGAAAAGCCCCACCACAGGCACGATGAGTATAAACAGTATGCCCAAAGATGCACATATAATGAATCCAAGTTCATAATAGATGGCCTGTAAGCAAAAAGCAACATTTTAATGAACATGAAAATTTGTTTCAAATGAGCACTTATGAAAGATTGATTTACCAGTAATACAAAATGCAGCATTCAGAGTCATGGGTGATGTGATCTTAACTGTTTAAGTAAACCTCAGAAAATATAATATTGACAAATGACACAAAATTATCCCTAACACAAAATGTCTGGGACCCGAAATATTTTGGATTTTTGATATATTTGGATATTGAAATATTTGCATATACATAATGAAATATTGTGGGGACACCCTTGATCAAACATGGAAATGCAGTCACAACCAGCTAAGTGACAAATCACATGTATAATAAATCATATCATTGAGCTATTATTATTGTAATAACTTCATCACAGGTAAAGGAAACGTAAGACATGTGAGTCAGAGAATGCAGTTAACTATGTACAGTCTCCCCCACTGTTCTGGCTTTCACAGAGCTACATTAGCTTGGTCTGTTGGAAGGGTTGTTATATATGGCGAACTAAAACTGAGGCTCTTTTTCCTTTTGCTCCAATTCACAATGTTCGCCCAGTCATGCTATCACACTTGTCGCTTCCCCTTCACCACATGCTTCCTTCTCTCTCATCCCTCTCCAGGAGAGTTGGGTATCTATGCACACATAGGTGGTGTGTAAACAGACAGTGGAAACCAATCGCTCCTGCTTCCAGTCCTCATTTCTAAGGCAAATTTCCACCAGAATATTCTTTATCCTATCTCAGCAATGAGCCACCTTTTGCATGGTAGTCATAGCAGAGTCACTACATTTTTTAACATGCATTGTTGTGACAAACATATTAAACCTCAAAAGTAATTAATATGATATGGGCAAAGGCTCTGTATTTGCACTGAAGAACTTGACTTTTTCATCAGGTTATATCTGCTACCTATGGTCACTTCTCCGAGAACTGCCTGACAGGTCAAGAATATCTCAGGCATTCCTAACCCCATCATTCCTGCTGTTCTGGAAGCCACTAACCAACCGACCAAGGTACTACATTCAGTTTTTGTAATGTGTGGGGGTACATACATTAATCATGACATGTTTTTGACAACAATAAATGGCAACTTGCAACAGCCTTCCTGTTGTAATCGGAGAAATTTACTGAACTCCTATTGCAATAAGGGCACCTAGCGGGAATGATACTGCTTATGTTAACCACAAGCAGTGACATTTTATTAATCCCTAGAATGCAGAGGAGAGACACTACAAACTATGTTCATTCTAATCTGCTTGGGACTATGCCAGCCCAGAAATTTTAACAGTGCCGTGTAGTACTTTTGAACTGCAATGCAGGTGTTATCGCATTTATATCACTATAGCTTAGTTAAGTATTTTTCATTTGCAAAACACAATTTGAAAATTGCTCTTTCTTGTCAAGTGTGCAAAAAAGAGAAATGATAACCATCCATCCCTAAGGGGACGTGTTTGATTTTGGCATGTTATGATTGGGAAGTCTGTAGCTTTCAGCATTTCTTACTTTGTGTCTTATTTCAGTATTTATCAGTGCAGATATTATTTGGTGATGCATAATTTCACCTTTAATGTAAATTTCACATGAATTTTGTCGAATACACTTGCTAATTTAAAAATCTTTATTGATGGGACGAAGAGTGTATTCCTGCATATTTCTACACCAACAACTGAGGTGGTGTTGACTGCATCTGGCTATACGTAATAAGGAAGAGTGAGAATTAAAAATGACAAACAGAAAGTAAACATGATTATTGAGTGTGAATTTGCAAAGATCACATAATTACATTTTCTGGTCTTTATCATGGAGTCAATGCATAGGGGATTTAGCGCTGTGCCATTTACCAGTTAGAAGTTTACCCAGAAGGAACATGTACAAAAACATTTAAATGTTATTTTTCAGTGACTTACTAGAGGCAGATTGCGATAAAAAACAAATTTGTAGTATGATGTTTGAAAAGTTAAGGAAAACTGAATTATTTGATGCTTAGAAAACTGTTTACCATAGAAATAATATATACACTTATTCTTTTAAAAATTTGAATAATGCAGTAATATTTATATTATATTCATTTTAAGCAGTGGTAACCAGCTTTGGATAAGGTGCCAGTCCATCAAAAGGCCAATTCATGTGCACACACGGGTAACATAACCTGTATGTCTCTGAAGATGTGGGACTATAAGCAGACATGAACACAAAGACCTGGGGCCTCATGTATAAATGGTGCGTACACACAGAAATGTTGCGTAATAACATTTCCACGTTCAAATCGCGATGTATAAAACCTATACTTGGCATAAAGCCACGCACTTTTCCATGGTACCTCATACCCTGTCGTACGCAAGTTCTCCATTAGGTTTTGCAGACTGGCGGCACCCAGCGTCAAAGCAGTGCTGCTGTTCCTGTGTGGTTACCCTGTGTGGTTACCCTTTCTTAGATCCACATCCATGATGGCGGCTCAATTGCTCCTTGTAGAACTGTTTGTACTTACAAGTTACCGTGAGGTAATTGTACTTATGATACAGTTATAATATTGCACATCCTGAGCCACTTTATAAAGCCCGTATTTACATATGATGACGATATTATTTTTAAGATGAAATGCAGCAAAATATGTTGATTATATTATACAGATAAAACTTTAACTTTAACTACACGGGGCTACAGCGCTAGCGAGCTTGAGCTTTGTTCACTGATTGTTCCTGCCTCGCTCTGTTTTCATGCTGTGGCTGGCACGACACTGGAAGGATAGATGGATAGAATAATTAAACATTACGAAGATATTTCGATGTTCCTTAAAAATTTTGAAGAATCTGCGTTCTAAGCTTACAGATGGCTTAACGTCTATTACAGAGCTGATTGTGTGGCGATTGGGTATTTGGAGAAAGTAAAGTAAGGACAGGAATTGGGGGTTAGTACATTTGAAAAAGACAGTACTTCTGTAATAAAGCATTTCATTGAAGGTCGAGCATGGCGCAGCAAGCATCTTGCTGTAAGACATGAACAATCACTGCGCCACCGTGTTCCTATGTTTAATAACATGCTTTAACTCATATCATCATGAAAATGATATCACGTATACTTCTCAGTATTTTAATTACTCAGAGAGCTGTAATATTACGAACGTAATGGATTCTGTGTCCTGTCGGAGGAAGAGCACATAGTGATTCAGGCACATAGAGCACATATAAGATCAAATACAGTAATCCCTCGCTATATCGCGCTTCGCCTTTCGCAGCTTCACTCCATCGCGGATTTTATATGTAAGCATATTTAAATATATATCGCGGATTTTTTGCTGGTTCGCGGATTTCTGCGGACAATGGGTCTTTTAATTTCTGGTACATGCTTCCTCAGTTGGTTTGCCCAGTTGATTTCATACAAGGGACGCTATTGGCAGATGGCTGAGAAGCTACCCAACTTACTTTTCTCCCTCTCTTGCGCTGAGTTTCTCTGATCCTGATGTAGGGGGATTGAGCAGGGGGGCTGTTCGCAAACCTAGACGATACGGACGCTCGTCTAAAAATGCTGAAAGATTATCTTCACGTTGCTACCTTCTGTGCAAGCTGCTTCCTGAAGCGACATGCTGCACGGTGCTTTGCATACTTAAAAGCTCAAAGGGCACGTATTGATTTTTCACTGTTTGTTTTTATCTGTCTCTCTCTCTCTGCTCCTGACAGAGGGGGTGTGAGCTGCCGCCTTCAACAGCTTTGTGCCACGGTGCTTCGCATACGTAAAAGCCAAACAGCCCTATTGATTTGTTTGCTTTTGTCTCTCTCTCTCTCTCTGACATGCTCTGCTCCTGACTCGCACTCCTTTGAAGAGGAAGATATGTTTGCATTCTTTTAATTGTGAGACGGAACTGTCATCTCTGTCTTGTCATGGAGCACAGTTTAAACTTTTGAAAAAGAGACAAATGTTTGTTTGCAGTGTTTGAATAACGTTCCTGTCTCTCTACAACCTCCTGTGTTTCTGCGCAAATCTGTGACCCAAGCATGACAATATAAAAATAACCATATAAACATATGGTTTCTACTTCGCGGATTTTCTTATTTCGCGGGTGGCTCTGGAACGCAACCCCCGCGATGGAGGAGGGATTACTGTACACAACAAAGCATTTAACATGCTACTTTAGTTACGATGGGATTTGAGAAACTAGTAAATTAAACGATTTTAAGATGAAGTTTATGATGTTCTACTTTAATGACAAAATAAACTACGTGATTAAAGTGGAAACTTCGAGATTAAAGTTAGACATTTCATGCTTTTTTCACACTGTGTGCCTTTTTTTTCACTGTACCCTAATAAGCTTTCATATGACACTCAGACGGTGGGCTACGAGTCACCTTTTCACGCCGACTTTGATATGTGACAACTTTTTTTATTTCGGGCACTGTGTGACTTTGTGAACTTGAGCTTTCGAGTTTCTCCGACACGCTATGTCACTCGATCAACTTCCTTTTGTTGCTTATATAACTGTTTAAACCAACAAATAGTAAATTTTTCTTTGCCTCCATTTGGTATTTGCTGAAATTCTTCTATTTTTCCTCGTACTTTTGCCATTGCCTTTTCACAGAACGCTGGGCTTAAGGGCTATTTATATTGATTTGCATTTTCAAAGAGGCGTAATTCTGGGAGGAGTTGGGGCGGGACAGCAAGCATTTATTTCCACGCTGAGCGGGATTTATGTAGCGGAAGAACGCGGAAGTTGGCGAACGCACAGATTCCTGCACCTGGATTTTTCTGTGCGTAAGTACATTTCGGCTTTTGTGCTTACGTCATGTTATAGTGGAAATTCTACACACGGCGTTATGCATGAGGCCCCAGGTGTGGGAATCGAGCCCAGAATGCTGGATCTATGAAGCAGTAAGACTAACCACCACACTACTCTGTTGCCCAAATAAATAGACAAATACCAATACTTATAATTCAGTGTGCAACATACATTTTTATACTGTCATATGAAACTTTGCAGGGATTTACGTTACTAGAGAACTTGACTTTGATTTCACCAATGTGAAGATACAGGTCTTTGTATGTAATCTTCCCAAAGACTAAAGATTTCACAATGATGTATAATTTAAAATACTCAATACAAACTCATTAAATAAAAGCACAACCGAAGATAATTTTTAAGGTAAGAAAACAATGTATTTAATGAGCTTTTCTTTTTCCATTGATAGTAGCAAAGGTACACGTTTTAAATGTTATTAATGCTAGATTTTCAGTAGTCTTTTTGGTTCTAGACTCTCACGTGTCATCTGTATTTATGATGCAAGGGTCTCACTTCACCAAGCAGGCCTATATTCAGAATATAATACAGCATGTCTTCCATTATTTCCAAATAAGAATTACTACAAACTCTTCAATCTCACAAAAGTTAACAGTTGCCATATGATTAAAAATGTCATTGCATTATCTGTGATAGATTACATAGTAAATTAAATCACCATGTTAAACCCCAGATGGCCTAAAATATCCAGATCCTTGATCATTTCCAAATCTTTTTCAAGCTTCTACTTTTCAGACAGAAAGTATAAGCTGAAACCCCCAAAATAATTTACTCAGTGTTTAACCCACATGAAATCTGTTAGATACCACAGAATATGACAATGAGGCTTTGCTGTTTTAAATGTAATAACTGAGCTGTCAATGTAATGTTTGCTTTAAAATGTGTGGGGGACACTGTAATAGCCCCACACAACACATTAGAAGCAGAAGAGCAATTCTGTGCGAAAATGACCATGGCTTTCATTTGCCTTCATTTTCTTGTAAGCTGGTGCAGCCCTTGTAATGTACAAAGCAGCAAGCATCTCTGTATAGTAGGTGAGGGCAAGCGTGTGAACATGGTTTCAGCTTAAAACCATAGTTTCATCCTATTCAGTATTAAATTAATTATTTATCACCTTTTGGTAGTATTGCAGGAAAATGATATAATTTCAAAAACAGTTTGGAACATGTCAAGATCCACTAGTTAATTGCTCTGCAGTGCAGATTAAATGAGTTTGTTGCAGAGAAGACTAACCAATCTTAAGCCAAGTCAACAAAACACAACCCAAAACCATGGCAGCACACATAGTTGCAGCGGCTTGGTGTTCTCCCCTTCGGAGTTTTGTTTTGTGTGTGTTGATTTTAGTTCGTTCTACATCCTGTTGGGCGAACATATACTACAACCGAGATGATCTTCTTAAGATCGGAGTCTGCTGTGAGGGGAGTGTTACGGCGGAATTCATTCACTCGCACAGCGTTCCGGTGGATATAGCCAGGACACCCGGCTCCCCGTGGATTACCATCCCCAGAGGGCGACGACAAAGGAGGCGCAGAGAGAGGAAGCAGAAGCGAGGATGCAGGGCCAGCACGCTAGCTAGACTACGGAGACAGCCTCACAAACCTCCACTTCCAAGCCTTTTCCTTGCTAACACCTGATCTATTGTCAACAAGATGGATGAACTGAGGCTTCAGGTTGCATCAGAACGCATGATCAAGGACAGTAACTTGTTTGTGTTCATGGAATCCTGGCTTCATTCATGCATACCGGACTCGGCTATTGAGCTAATAGGCTATATGTCGTAGCGCTACGACAGGACTAGAGACTCTGGTAAGAGCAGAGGAGGGTGTGTGTGTGTGTGTACATCAATAATAATTGGGGGACTTTAATCTCGTGGATTTAAAAGTGGTGCTCCCCAAACTCCACCAGCACATAAAGTGTGCTACTAGAGGAGCCGACACACTAGACAAGGTCTACTCAAACATCAAGCTGGGCTATAGAGTCTAAACAGCTTCCATATACCTGGCCCAATCTGACCACATGTCACTGCTGATGATTCCTGCATTCACCCCTCTCCGAAAATCTGCTCTTACCACCACAAGATCCATCACAACCTGGCCTGATGACGCCTCTCTGTAGCTGCAGGACTGCTTCAATAGGACTAACTGGGACATTTTTGAAAGTCCAGTCCTGGAACTCTACACCGACAGTGTATCGTGTTACATCAAAACCTGCACTGACACTGTCACAGTGGAGAAACATATCCATGTCTATCCAAACCAGAAGTCCTGGATGACAAGAGAGGTTCATCGGCTGCTAAAGGAAAGGAACACTGCCTTTAGGTGCGGTGACAAGGCTCTCTACAGCATGACATGGTCCAACCTGAAGACAGGCATCAGAAAGGCTGAGAGGTACTACAGGAGGAGGAGTGAGGAGCACCTGGACAGTAATAACAACAGGCAGGTTTGGCAGGGAGTCCAGCACTTCACCAACTACAGGACCAACCATGGAGCTGCTGAAGGTGATACCTCAATGGCAGAGGAGCTGAACCACTTCTTTGCTCGCTTTGAGATTGAAGTACCAGAGACGGCTGTTACACCCGCAGCAGCAACTCACAACGTCACCCCCTCCCTTAGGGTGGAGGAATACGAGGTGAGACGCTCATTCCAGGCTGTCAATCCTAGGAAGGCAGCAGGTCCCGACAGTGTCCCTGGACAAGTGTTGAGGAACTGTACAGAGCAGCTGGCTGGGAAAGATCTTTAACCTGCATGTCTCTGAAGATGTGGGAGCATGGGCAGACATGAACACAAAGACCAGTGTGGGATATGGCCGGCCGTTCATCCTGGCTAATACCTCCACGTCGCCAGATGGAGCCCTCCTGGCAACATGGAGGTGCCCCGAATTCCACCAGGGCATCTGGACATTGGAGTTTTCCTTCACAGCCCTGCTGGATACCATGGGGGTTGCCAGAGGACGCTGCAGGGAGGCACAGGGATTTTTATTTGCACCATAATGCGGACGTACGTCCTAGTCACCGGGACAGAAGAAATGACGTACTTTCGGGATGAAGAAAAGGAGTTTTTCACCTGACCCGGAAGTGTTAAGAATCACATGGACTGAGGGATCAGAAACACTCCCAGGTCAATCACTTTAAAAGGACTATGGAAAATCCCAGCAGTGAGCCGAGTTGGGAGGAAGGGTGACTGAGCTGCCGGGAGTGGAGGATTTGTGAATTGTGATTGACTATTTTTTATTATTGTGATTTATTTCATAGTGGAGTGGAGGTGCTTTGTGCACATTATTATAATAAATATTAATGTTTGGACTTTTATCTGGTGTCTGATGTGGTGTCTGAGGGTTCAAGGGAACGACAGCACCCCCTATCTGTCACAATTGGCATAGTTGGCAGGATTCTCTGGCCGTCAGTTTGGCAGAGGACCTGAGGAAAAATTTCTGTGGACAGAGACCCCAAGAAGACAGCGTCACGATACGTAGAGAAAATCACCAGAACCCACGTTTACCAAGTCCATCATGGGAAAAAAGAAGACGACCAAGCAAAGCGGCTACACAAGCGGAGGTCCCGCACTTAACGTTGGCTACACTCAAGACGAGCCATGGAGTGGTTACGCGTTTTGAGAGAAACTTCCGGATGAGGACGTCTACAACAAGGTATGTGCCGGGGATGTGCTTGAAAATCTTTTTAAAATAACACATTTTGTCCTGTGCACATACCTCCCAGAAGTCCATCCGGAGGTTCTGCAGGAGGCAGGAGAGAATCCCAAAGGTGGTGGTGCGCTCACATTCGTGGAGCAGACGAGTGAGAAGGACTTCCACATGTCGGGTACTGGCAAGGGACACGTGACCCACCCCGAAGGATTAAGGGAAAGGAGGAGGTCTGCGTCATACTGCTTACGGCTTTGCCCAAGAAAAAACGGACTTCAACTTTCCGAAGGGGAAGGGGGAGGCGAGCGAAGTACCGCTCACCCCACGAAAAGGTAAGGAGGGCCGGGAAATGACTGATCGGTCCACCAACAAATTAATACAGGCGGATCGCAGTCAGCCAAAGATGGCGACCCAGTCCTCTGAAAAGAACTCCATTTCCCAGAAGCCTGTGCGCAGCCCAACAGCGCACGTGCCAGGAGCAAGCATGCTCATTGGCTCCCGGCCGGGAGGTAGGGCTAATGATGGCTCTAGCCTGCCTAGGCCAATTTAAATAATATTTTGGATGTGCAGGAATTAGTGAAATTGCTCGAGCCCGTACGTAGTTTCTTACAGGTTGTGCAGACAATCCAGAAGATCGTCGCAGACTTGGGAGCAGCAACTGAAGCGCCTATTAAGAGGCTTGATGAGTACCTGTGGCGATTTTCTCGGGAGCCGCCTGTATTAATTAATTTGGTGGTACAGGTAAGCGAGACCCGTACCGTACATAGTAGAGGGACACAGAGTGACACGGGCCCGCGATTAATCCATAAAACCCATAGCGGGTGCCAAGTAGCTGCGAGCCCTACAAGGGAGTTGGGAACGTGGACAGGGTGCTTGGTGGAAGGATCGATCGAGCCGGAGCAGCTGAATAGTGCTGTCTGCCTGAGCGATGCGACCCTGAAGACACCAACACCGGTCATTTATAAATCAAAGGGAATGCAGACAGTAAAAGGGCTCTCTCTTTTTCATAGAGACTCAGACTATGGATAAGCCCCAGATTAAACAGGAGATCCTAAAAGAGAAACGGGAGTCTCCTGACAAAATAGAGAAGGGAGCTGAGAGCTGAACTGTGGCGATGGAACCCTCATCAGCGGACAAAGGGGCAGAGCAAAAGTTTCCAAACTGTTTCCAGTCTCGCAGAGGGAGACCAGTAAGAGAACGGCGGCTGTGCTACAAATGCCACCAGCCGGGCCACATATGGCGAAGTTGTTCTCGGAGGACAGGGGATAAAAGCTCTTACTTATATAATGTTCCCCCTAGGTTCTCCCGGGAGTATTCCAGACATTGCCAAGGCCCGACCAATAGCTCCTCCTGGAGGACGACGTCCCTTGCGGGGCTGGGAGCTTCGAACCATGGTTCTTCGCTGGTAGGGGTGCGGGTTGGGTATTTGTACTGTACTGTGGGATATGGCCAGCCATTCATCCTGGCCAATACCCTCACGTCGCCAGAGGTAGCCCCCTGGCAATATGGAGGTGCCCCGAATTCCAGCAGGGCATCCTGGACATTGGAGTTTTCCTTCACAGCCCTGCTGGATACCATGGGGGCCACCAGAGGATGCTGCAGGGAGGCGTAGGGATTTTTATTTGCACTATAACCCGGACGTACGTCCTAGTCACAGGGACAGAAGAAATGACGTACTTCCGGGAGGAAGAAAAGGAGTTTTTCACCTGACCTGGAAGTGTTAAGAATCACATGGACTGAGGGATCAGAAACACTTCCGGGTCAAGCACTTTAAAAGGACAATGGGAAATCCCAGCAGTGAGCCGAGTTGGGAGGAAGGGTGACTGAGCTGCTGGGAGTTGAGGATTTGTGAATTGTGATTGATTATTGTTCATTATTGTGATTTATTTAAGTATAGAAGAGTGGATGTGCTTTGTGCACATTATTATAATAGATATTAATCTCTGGACTTTTATCTGGTGTCTGACGTGGTGTCTGAGGGTTCAAGGGGACGACAACACCCCCTTATCTGTCACACCAGGTGTCCCAGGCCTCAGTTCCTCCCAGTCTGAAATCCTCCATCTTAATCCCTTTACCAAAAAAAATCACCCATAACCTGCCTGAATGACTAATCGGCCAGTAGCGCGTATCCCAGTGTTGATGAAGTGTTTTGAGAAACTGGTCCGGAGTCATATCATGTCCTTCATCCTTCCCACCTTTGATGTATACCAATTTGCTTACAGGGCTAACAGGTCTACTGAGGTTGCTGTTGCTGCTGCTCTCCATGCTACCCTGTCCCATCTGGAGCTCCAGGGGAGCTACACACGTCTCCTCTTTATTGATTTTAGCTCTGCATTTAACACCATCCTCCCTCACAGATTGCTGTGCAAGCTGCCAGCCCTGGGACTCCCATATTCCACCTGTATATGGATTAAAGACTTCCTGACAGACTGCACACAAAGGGTTAGGGTGGGCCCTCACTTCTCCTCGGCCATCAGCACCGGCTCTCTTCAGGGCTGTGTGCTAAGCCCCCTGCTCTTCATGCTGTACACACGACTGTGCCCCCGCCCACCACAGCAACACCATCGTCAAATTTGCAGAAGACACCACTGTGGTGGGGCTCATCTCTGGGGAGGATAAGTCCACCTACAGGGACGAAGTGGAGCGGCTGACAGCATGGTGCACTGACAACAACCTGCTCCTGAACACAATTAAGACCAAGGAGCTCATTGCGGACTTCAGGGAAAAGAAAATGGACGTCAAACCACTTTATATCAGAGAGGACTGTGTGGAGAGGGTGTCAGATTTCCACTTCCTGGGAGTCCATATCATGGAAGACCTGTCCTGGAGTATGAACACAGCTGAGCTGGCGAAGAAGGCTCAGCAGAGACTTTATTTCCTGAGTCCTCAGGAAAAATAACATCCCCCAAAAACTGCTGGTGTCCTTCTATCGCTGTTCTATTAAGAGTATCCTGTGCTACTGCCTCTGTGTGTGGTTTTCCAGCTGCACAACAGCGCAGAGGAAAACACTTCAGCAGATCGTAAGGATTGCCCAGCAGATCATCGGCTGCTCTTTACCCTCTCTGGATGAACTGCACAGCTCTCGCTGCCTCAGGAAAGCGGAAAACATCTTGAAAGACTCCTCAAACCCCGCTCATGATATGTTCCAACTGTTGCCATCAGGCAAAAGATACAGGAGCATCAAAACAAAGACAAATAGACTGAATAACAGTTTCTATCCTGTTGCTATTACGGCACTGAATGCCACCTAATCACCTCCAATACAGCAGTGCAATAGATGACATCTTGTGCAATAGTGTTCATGTGCAATTAAGGTCTTATGTTGAATGTTTGTGTTCTACCTTATTTCTTCTTATCCTTTCTAATTTTATCACTCTTTAATTTAATATTGTTTCCTTATCAGTATGCTGCTGCTGGAGTATGTGAATTTCCCCTTGGGATTAATAAAGTATCTATCTAATCCTTTTGTAATTATATTTATTTATATTTTGACACCACAGGGACTGCACCTAATTTCACTGTATTTGTTACAATGACAATAAAGACATTGTGAAAATATTCTGAGATTCTGAGAATGTTGTAAATCACAAATGAACCAGAATGACCAGGCTGACCTTTTATGCTGTCATGCCAACTGGTGTGCTAATTACATAGCTATACCTACCAACCAAACAATATGAAAGCACCACCCGCCAAAACCACTACAGAAGTATGTCAAATCACAATATTGACATAATAATTGAATTCAGGGATTCCAAAAACCATTGCTTTAATTTTACTAAGCAAAATTAATTCAGGAAAGTATAAATTCAAAACAAAACAAGATCACAATGTTAACGTAATGTATTCCCTCAAAGAAGGTATAACACAAACCGACACACACCCTCTTCTTTGATGCATTCAGCAACTATTTAGCAAGCACAGATTTCTCTTTAGGTATTTTCTTTTCCTTTTAAAAATCCATCCTGTAGACCTTGTACATGCCATCTTGTATGTAGATGCAATGCATTCTCTCGTCTTTATATAAAATATTACTGTTATTTTATTTTTTTGTGAAGCAGAAGATGAAGGTGACCTGTAAGCCAATATTTCAGTACTCTAAGAAAAATATCAAATTGCAAATGCTGAATCAACTGAAAGAAATCCCAGCACCACAAAGTAAATAGAAGAATAATCAATAGTACAACCATACTCTGTTTTCCCCTACCACTAGGCACTGTTAAAATGGAGCATTGCTTATTCTAGGTAACAACATTTTCAAAATTGTAAAATACAATTTGCAACTAACCATGCAGCAATTTTTCACAGGACAAATTTTATATTATATGTTACATAAAGACACAGGAAAAAAACATTACAGTACAACAAATACTATTCCTTTTACCTCTATAACATAAACCAGACAGACTGTAGGATTTCCACAAAGCATTCTCAACTAGGTTGCCCCAAAGTTACCTAACCTGCTGTTTATGGACACAGGTGTGGATGCATATTCCCATGCTTTGTGCTACTTGACTCTGGGGTATATGTCACAGCAAGGTTTTTAAACCAGATGCTCCTCCTCACATCAACATCTGTTAGGCCAGGTTTATACTTCACGTGATGAGACGCATGCTTCAGCGGACGCTACTGCTATGCAAGCATTTTACTGTTCATACTTGCACACGTACTTAATGTAAATCTGGAAGATTCCACCTGGTGGCAGTGCGAGATATCATCACGGTGAGAAAACGTTCGGTTTCGCTGTGTTGTGAATTGCCTGAAATACCTAATAAATTCCCAGGACACCTTGCCACAATATCCCTGAAAAGGATGTTTAATGATTAAATCCATCAATCCTGGGATGTGCCCATTCCTGAAAGCATCGGGCGAGAGACAATCCCTGGATGGGGCATCAGCTCATCGCAAGGTGAATACAAGAACACACATACACTAGCGTCATTTTAGTGTCACCAAATCCCCAAACCTTCATGTCTTTGGAAGGAAACCAGAGCACACTGTGGAAACCCACCAGGAAAACATGCAAACTCCAGGCAGGGAACACCAGCGACGTGACTCCCTGCAAGGCAGACCGTGCCACTACAACATGTGTAATTATTATCAGTATTCATTATTTAAATGAAGTTAACGACTTATCTGTAAAATGTAACATACATATATTAATGCATTTTATCATGAAAGTGATATCATGTATACATCTAAGGATTCTGTGCAGAGAGCTAGAATATCATAAATGTAATGTGTTCTGTGTGTGGTGATTGCTGCTTTCCGTTCAGGAGGAAGCCCCAGAAGCACGTAGTGATTAACAACTGGGTCGGTTTTAAAAAGACATTTATGACTGTCTGCTTTAATGACAAAATAAACTACGGGATTAAAGTGGACATTTCGAGTTTCCACCTTAATCACAAAATACACCTTTTCACCATGTCCTTAATTTATTTCTCTATGGCTAAAATACGCTACCATACATTCTGATGATGTTGTGCAGGTGCAAAAAAAAAAAAAAAAAAAAAAAGACGACACAGAAGATGGTATGTGAGATTTTTAAAATGTATCATGTCATTACGTTGGGGAATATGCAATGCTTGAATACAAATGCATTCGTGGTGCTTTTATATGTTGGCATTTTGCTTCACCACATCGAAGCATTCATCAAACACCAAAGCAAGCACATCGATCCCAGAGGATCCTCAAAGCAGCTTTTTGTCACTTGTAGATAGTAAACAGAAGCTCTGACGTCACATTACGACTTTTATCATACTGCGCCCCCCGACTTTTTGCTGGTATTACAACTTGTACACGTGTCACGTTAATTTCTGAGGATGTGCTCAGAGGACGAGTCAAATGAACACTGGGAACACGTGGCAGCAGTGATGCGTGCGCATACACATTCTGAGCGTGAAGTACAAACGAGCCCTTAGTCTGTTACAGCACATAGAGGCACAGTATCCCTAATTCCAGTTCCCAATACTAATGGCAAGTTCCCTTGAGATTATAGGCCATGCAAACAAAAATAAATAAAATAATGTTAGAATAATGAAATATGTACTTTAAAGTTCAAAGATATTTTTCCCCCAAAGATGTTTGTTATTTCCATGTGCCAAACTACAAAATTATATGATGTGTGAAGTTTTCAACATAAAAGTCAACATTACACAATAACTGATTAAAAAGCAACTAAAAAAGTTGCTTTTGTGTAACTACAACAATAATAAACAAACAGAAATAAAAAAAAACAAAACAGGCATTTATTTATATTTTGTAGGTATCTCCTCTATTTCCTCTAAAATCAAAGCACATTTTTCCAGTGTTTAAAAAACAACGTAGGAGAGCTGTGCATTACTTAGATATTAGGTAGTGTATATTAAACTTTTCTACACATTACCTGCTAACACTGAAATGAACACAATTTTCCAAAATGTTACTTTAGAAAAATGAAGGTTAAAAACTGTAGTTAAAGCAAGGAAAATGAGTAAATACAAATAAATGGACAGCATTTTAATATATACTGGGATTTAAGTTTAAACAAAATTTTAGCTTATTCAGTATGCTCTAGAACAAGGGTTCCCAAAGTGGTCGATATTGACCCCCTGGGGTCGATTTGAACTTTCTAGGGGTCGATAGTTTCAATGAAAAAATTTGGGGGTCAACGACAGCAAAAATAGACCCCCTTACTACTGCTATTTGTTTGTTACTTCAAAATATCTATGATTCCAATAGGTACCTAATTAAGAAGTAAAATCATTTAAAAAAAACACATTACATACCAAATTTGCGAACGAAAAGGTAAAATGTGTCATTAAAAGAGTCACACGTAAGAATGCGTGAAAATACATGTAGCACAAACATGTCTGTTCATTGTCTTATCGAACATATCAAAGCAAGTGCGGATATGAAAAACCATTGCATGTAATTAGGGGGTCGACGGTTTTAAAAGTTTTTGGTAAAGGGGTCTGCGGCTGAAAAAAGTTTGGGAACCCTTGCTCTAGAAATTCAAGGATGATTGTATCCCTAAACATTATTTGATATGAGAATGGACTTTGGACAACTGAATGGTGCAAATGCTTTCATGTTGCAAAGAATATTTTACTGCTATACTTATTTTGATAAAGTACATACTATATAAAAAGTTAAAGGTTTAAATGGAAACTTTGCACTGTATCCCTTACAAGCACTCAGAAACTGGGTATCTGGAGTTGTACCCAAGCTGATTACTCAGTGAGAAAACGGAGATACAGACCAAATGATAATAAAGTAGATATACTGAAAAACAAAGTTTTCTTCTTTCTTCGAAAAACCACAATCAAGAGGATAAAAAGAAATGTTTTTAGAAATCAAAAAAGTGAGAAATACACCATCACAAAAATACTGGAAACCATGACACTACATAGAAGAATGCTCACAAGAATTTCTGTAACACAGATGCTCTGAAGAACCTCTCCTTCTATCACCAGGTGGTCAAAGGACAACCTCTACTAGCTGGTCATTTGAATATGACCTACATTCCTGCTCTCTTTCTATCTTGGTTTCCTCTGCTACTCAAGGGAGGTAAGTGGATGTCCTAACCACTGCAGCCACAGAGTAATGCCGGAATATCTGCACTTTGGCACTCACAGTGTGTGCTTGTTGATAAGCCTACCCAAAACTGCTTGGTCAGCCAAACAAAACGCCATATAAAGCTTGATGTTGTGTTGCTGCCACGCCAATTCGTGCTTGGGAGTATTCTCCATCACTACCTCATCTACCCCAGGTAACTGGACCTTAAAACTAATTAAAAAGGAAAATAGGCTGTATCACAGTGTTTGTTTTGATTTATAACTATCACATAACCTTTTAGTCATTATATAATAACCACCTTGTCTGCGTGCTCTGCTATCTGCCTAACAGGCCAGAACTAGTTAAAAGAGGAACTTGGTGTCATCTGAACTTGCACATTAATCACAGTTTAAGGACTACAAAGATAAAATAAATATTTTACTCTAGCCCACAACCAGGGGAGGAACACTGACTGGTAGAAGGTTTGAGAACATAGGTTGTGCCAAGCCAGGACTTGTTTAAATGCAATAAGGCAGACACATGCGAATGGAACTGGCCTCTAAACTATGATGCCATATTGGTCCAAGTGATACAGTAGGGAAGAACAAGGCCAGCATAAACATAAGGTACATTCAGCAGCTAGTCATCTCTCTCTTTCTTTCTTTCCATTGAGGTGATCCTATATCAATCACCTATCAGCTCAGATCCACAACCCAAGGATGAAAGAGTCACCTGACCCTCTAGGCGCACTGCGTGCCTAGACTATTGCTTCGGCTTTTGATATATTAAGAATTGTATTTTACAGAATGCTATTCTATGATGAATGAATAAACTTCTATGAGTTGTCTTAATTTCTTTCTAATAAGCTCCATGGGGTCCATAGATAAGAAAAATGAGAAAGTACTTTAACTGTAGACACAGCCACCCCAAGTTAATCTTCACGGTTACCACAAGTGGAGCTGCAGACTACAGCTTCATCTCCGTGACAGACAGGTAAGAGTGACTTAATGGAGCAAATGTGAAAGGTTTGGGATTCTCTGGTCTACACATAGAAGGTCCTATGGTGAAAATAAAGTCAACATCAGACACTTCTATAACAAAACTTTATTTTATTTTTTTTTTAAAATAGAGGATATTGTGTTAATTAACTCTTCAGCTAAAAGATGTAATTAAACAGCAAAAGAAGCTTTTAATTAATAAACAGCCACAGTAGAGACATAGATAAGAGTATGGGCGGCATCAAGTGAAATGGAGATGAGATTTAAAACCATCCTCCATTAATAATCATAAATTTACTTCCACTTTAGTGTTACAATAACACAAATGTCCCTACTATGGGTGTAGCACAGATAAGGACATGACTTGTTGGAAATGTCCAGAAACAAATTGCTCAGTTTTAAAGTACAAAACCCTTTCTCCAATTAGTCATTATTCCAAGATCTTCTTACAAAATCTACTACAACAAAGTATTTTTTCCACAATATTTTAATAAACTAATATTAATATAAAATCTACATAAATCTAAAATGGTTCACAGTACATAAGCATGCAGGTTATTTGGATAAAGATAGGCTTTACATGAGAAAGTCACAATGCTCCTGCTGGGGAAAAAAACAAATACTTTTTCATTAAGAGTATGTTCACATAATTAAGGTGAAAACTAATCTACTATGAACAAATATTAAAACAAAACATTTACACAAAAATGCATTTTACTAAGACTATCACCAAAAACATGCATACAAAAAGAAATAAGGGCAGTATCTTAGAAATACAACAGTCTCGACATGTACATGTACAACATGTGTTCAGCAAAAGTATTCAAACCAAGACTTTTAAATGCTGCAGCATTACTAAGGACATTTACACATACTGTTCTGTTTTGAATGTGCATTGCAAACTCACCTGATCAAGAAGATAACCTTTGAAAGCAATATTTGTTATTTCAGGAGACATTTTCAGAGTCCAAACTTGAAATCTACTGCTTGCATTATATATGCAAACATCTCATGTAAATTTAAATATTTTACAAAGCACTAGAAATGTATATCTTAAAGAATTGTTATCAGATATTTTCACATATTACAATGGTGCTGAAGAACACTAATTTCTGAATAATCTTCAGATGAAATCGTAATCTTCTGGACATTACATCACCAGTTAATAGACCTCGATCCAAATTTCTAAAAGCCTGAAAATTAGCCAACAGGCAGTCTATTGTTGCCATTACTACCATTGCTACTTTTTTTCTTGGTTACAATTTGCCATAATGCTCACTGCCCCCATCTGGCAATTGTGTTCACATTATGCCTGCATTTGTTATTGGACAAGATGTATTTCTTTAAGTTTTAGATAACATTGTCACTGTCTATAAATTGGCTGTGTTGAGAGGACAATAAAATCAGTAGTATATAGCTTTTATTATTCCTACTTTGAGCAAGAGTTCTCATGTGTAGAGTAGTGACATTCATTTATTCATCTATTTCCAAATGGATGCCTGTTCTAGAAGAATATGTGCAGTGCAGGTTCAAGCTCCTGATGACAAACTGGCTCATTTTCTGGTATACTCGCAGACATATCTGGTCACTCACGCAGCCCACTTTTCAACCTAACTCCAAGTGTTTGGAAGAAATCCAGTGTCCCTGGTGGAGATTTATGCAAATATTGGAGCAATACACAAATGCCACAATATACCATAGGGTTATCGATGTAAGGCCCAAGTGATTTGCATCAGCATACAATACTATCTGATGTGCAATTATTCTAACGAAGCATGAATATTGTTACTATAGCTTTGTCAAATTTTTTTGGGAAGATTAATTTGGATTGAAGCATATGGGCTCAGACAAAATACTTTAGAAATGACTTAAGAAAACAGATGAAAAAAAATGAGATTTACATTTAGCCATTCACAATATATTCCTCCTTGTACACATGAGTAGAACATTTCAAGTTTTATTAGTAATTCTTGGTATACCCTGGAATGGATGTGTCATTACTATTAATGGTTTTATTTTCAAACTTTTTTGATATTCTGCTCAAATTATAGTCATTTGCCTTCACAGTGAAACAGTATAGAGTGCCTGTAGCAGGGCTGGGTGGGCACCTGACCTAAGACAGTGCAAATCTGGACAAAGTACTTCAGATGTTTTAAAGAAGCAGTATAAAAAAAAAAACTTGAATATATCATATATAGTTTATATATTTATAAATTCTGTGTATTTGTGTGTAGTGTTTTCTGCTCACCATCATACTTGTGTCCTTGATTTTTATTTTAATTCAAATATGCTGCATTTTTAATAACATACAGCATGCTAACAAATGGTAGTGTGATTTACACAAACAAACTATGCCCAAGTTTTTGTCCCCACATCCCATGTACTTTTGGTTAATCTGTGTTTCTAATGTAGCCCATATGTGATTGTGTGTGAGTTTGTTACGACACGGATCGTTCATTAACTGACAGAACAGATGATGCTACATGTGAAACTGTACTGCTATGCTTTAATTCCTAAGATACTGCCCAATGTAGCCTTAGTACAGGACTTCTAAAAGCAAACAGCAAGTATTGCAGAACACAAATGTTTACCTTGAGGGTGAGTACAACATTTTCTGGCTGTTCAGAAAGCAGACATGGAGAATGCGTGTAATGAAACAACATTAGTCAGAAAAAAAAAGTCAGCAGAAAGATGAAAAGAAAGAGTTAAGGACAAGACAACTGACATTACGACGATCAAAAAAATGCTTACTGAAATCGAACTGCAAGCATGGGATACTCAACACATTTTGGAAGTCACAAATACAGAATAAGCGCAAAGGACATATAAAAATGTACAAAGTAGTCTTTCTATTTCAGTTGCAATGCTGAATGTCTACGTACACATTGTTTCACAATGCAAAGAAAATTAAAGCTCTCATACATTAACAAGCAATTGAGGATAATATATCCATTAAGAGCAGATGCCAATTAAAATGAACTGCAGTACAGCTAAATAGGACATTATGTGCACAGCAGGATGTAAATTGTTTAGACACAGACACAATGAAAAGCACACAGATGACTAGATAAAGGCACACCAAACTACTCTGGGAGCAGAAGAAACAGCATCCTGGTGTGATTAAACCATACAGAAGTATAACACGGTTTAACACTGCTTTACATAAACTGAAAATAAAGACAGGCACTAAATCATTTACATAAATTAAACTTTACCATAGGATTCTCTCATCAATTACAAAACTTGTTAATTTTTTTTATTTATTACAGTGGTCTCACAGCAGCGCGACATTACCTTTTGATATTGTTGTCGAACATCTCCATATCTCTGCTGTGCTACAGAGGTGATGAGATCTGAAACAAAATTAGATTGCTTACATTAAAAGAGAATCAGTATTCAGGCAGAAAATGTTTTATGTAAAAAAAAACAGACACTTTAAAAAAAATTATTGTAAGGGTGTCTTTTCATAAATCTAGAATTATAGCAGGAAAACATCAGTAAATTATATTTTTACAAGTTTCACAAAAGACTATCACAGAGTAATTTGTTTTAGATATACCCAACAGCTCCATGTACTGTTATTTGATAACACTAAAGAAAATGATTTCAAACAGCAGCTCTGGAGTCATAACCTTTGGTTTTTGTATAGAACAAGTAGTGAAGATCAGACTTTGAAGAGTATGCTGAAAAATCATTTGGCAACACTGATTGCAAAGCAAGATTCAAAATTATCTTTGTTTTCACTGTGACAAGGCAGGGTCAGCTCTACCAGGGCAAGTCTATCTGGCAGGAACTCTCACAAGAATTTTTGTATTGTGATTTTTTTTTTAAACAAATATGACATTGAAAAATTCATTTCAGTTATCAACTTCTGAGCACAATGAATCCAAATAAAGATGAGTCAACTCTACACAATGTGAAAACTTGGAACAGTAAAGGTCATACTGCAAAGTCAAGAAAACAAATAGAATGGTACTTGAAGGGCAAAGTCAAGTCATACTTTTGTTGAAAGTAAGCATCATTTTTATTTATATTTTTATAGGTTTGAAAATGAGTGGATCAGTTGTTTTCATCTATCTCCTTAATAAAACACTCTCAGAGGTAAACATTAGTTGGTCTGCTGACAACTACTGTTTTTATTTAAACCACACTGTTAAATGGCCTGTTGGCTAAGAAATAAGAAAGGAAGTAAATAAATCTATAAAAAGCAAATAAACCAAAATGAAGGAAAAAACTAAGCAGCCTTCTTTATACTTAAAATTACAGCAGAAATAATCATGTTTTGTGCAATTGCAAAGGTGGCATGATTTTTAGTTTCTGAGAAAAGGACTAGAACAATCGATCTGTTTAAAAATAAATAGATATTAAATGCAAATACTAAAATCAAATTAGGGTGCAAACAGAAGGGAAAGCATGCATCCACTGCATCCTGTAAAAACCAACACTGGACAATTCTGACCTACAGAAGTTATCTCAACTTAAGTAATTGTGGGTTAGTCCAACCCTGCATCTCTCCTTTGGCCAGCCTACTGCAGTTCAAGCAGAACAAAGACAAAAATATATCCCAAGATACTCGCATTAGGACACCTATGGACAGGTTTGAATCAATCTGTTGGATTCAAACAAGCCCTGGAAATTCAATGTATTTGTACTTTGGAGACTGCCTAATTAACTGATGCTACACGAAAGCATAGAATGACCTGTTTTTTTGTTTTTTTTTTATCATTACACAATTAAATTGGATTGTTTGCATTCTTCATTGTCTAAATGGGAAACCAATTTACTCTCTGTAAATATTTATTTTACATTTATTTATATTATATTATATGTATATGCATTTCATTGCATTTGTAGTCTGAGTCCTGACCTGATTGTATGGGTGGTTAATTACCAGGTAACGCATGTGGTTGGTCTTCCATTTGGAAAACATCCGCCACAGGGCCATCTTCAGTTGCGAGAAGCAGATCATGGAGTGTTGCATAGTTTACTGTCAAATAATGCAAAGAGTACATGACACGTGTTTTGCCCTTATTTGGGTTCATCAGGCGTACACACTCTACTGCTCCCCTTGCGGGGATCGATCCTCGGATGTCAGCATCAGATACAAAGTCCCTTTACGCTGTGCCACGGTGTGAAGTTTGTTTATTTGACAGCCTGTAGATCGGAGTAATTACATTCATTGCATTCGTAGTCTGAGTCCCGACCTGACTGTATGCATTATTTGACAGTAAACTATGCAATATTATATTATATATACAGTGGAACCTCGGTTTGCGAGTAAGTTGGTTTACGAGTGTTTTGCAAGACGAGCAAAAATTTTTAATAAATTTTCACTTGATAAACGAGCGAGGTCTTGCAGTATGAGTAGTTTGTCTGCTGAGCGTCATGTGATCACAACTGAGCTGATGGTTCTTCTCTCTCTCTCACTGCGGGATTGTAGGCAATCGTCTCCTATTCTCCGTCTGAGTCAGCGTGCCTCACTCATATAGTCAACACCCATACGAGCATATAGTGTTTACTACAGCATTAGCATTGTTACTGTGTGCACGCGCGCGCTCGTGTGTGTGTGTGTGTGTGTGCTCGCGCGTGCGCGCGCTTGTGTGCTGTGACGTGCGAGTCCCCGTCTTGCACCCTAAAACATGAAGCCGAGTCTCAGTACTTTAGCAACAAAAGCTTTATTCAGCTTGAAACAGCAACATCGCGGTTATTTATACACAGACACAGCAGTCAGGCAGGGCCCTGCACATTTATAATGTTCCTTGTTCCTTGTATCACCCATTGACGGCAGGCGCTTATAGCATGTCCGCAATCTTTTCGGATTCACTTTTACGGAGAATTGCTACAGTGCTGGGAGACTGCGATTGCTTTGGGACGCTCTTCAGCGTGTCATCCCGTTCGGTGCAATCCCACAAGAGTTTAGAAACTCACTCACACCAGCCATGATTCTTTTCAAAGGTAAAGTGCAAGTTAATTTGTTTTATGTATTTTTACTTTATATTTTGCATTAATCATTTTTATATGAATAGTTTTGGGTTGTGGAACAAATCATCTGAGTTTCCATTATTTCTTATGGGGAAATTCACTTTGATATACGAGTGCTTTGGACTACGTGCACGTTTCCGGAACGAATTATGCTCGTAAACCGAGGTTCCACTGTATATATGTATATATTATATATAAAATCCTAAGCCTAAAAGTGCAACAATTTTACGTGATGTTTTATGTGACTTTTTGTCACTCTTTAAATCAGGCTTATTTTAAAACTTACATATATATGTTTGGTATCATTCTTTTCAGAATTTATCAAACTTTAATGTGATGTTGTTATATTTTCAGATTCTTATTCCGTTTTTAAATTATAAACTATAAAATATCAAGAACTCACGTCCCACGAGATGAGACTTTGTGCCAAGAGATTTAACCACACCCGGGGCTGAAAATAAAAGACAAAGAGTAGATGACAAAGTCAGCTGCTGTACAGGCTTTTAAATGTTCGAAGCGCCACGCAGCAGCAGGATTTGTTTCCCATTGTATCACCGTTTAAGAGGGGGTTTCAGAGTAGCGACCTCACCTCCATGGGGTGCGTTCAGCCCCCCCCCTTCACAACACAAGCAGCAGAGATGCGAAGTGGCTGGCACGTAGCGCAGGCAAGGAGGGTTGGTGAGCGAAGTGAGCAGGGGGTAAACCCCCTTGTATATATACACACACATATACATATATATTGTCACACACATGCACATGGGAGACCGCTAAAGGAGTCAAAAGAAGATAATTCCATGCCAGGCCAGGGGGTGGCACAGTGCAATAATCCTTTCTCTGTTATTCCTGCAGATCAGACATGAGAAATTCTTCCTGGGCCTGATGATGTCACTTCCCCTGACCGACCTTAAAACCCATCTTTCCTCTGTTAATCAGTTCTGTTTTGCACTCAATCTATACACAACTGTGCAGCCTATTTTTTCTTTTTGCAGCCAAATCTCAAGTATACAAGTGGTTGCTGAAAACCTTTTTGTGCATGTGAAGGCTGATTATTTTACTATATTATATTATATATATACAAATACAAAGAGTACACGTAATGTGCATCACCTTAATTGGGGCTCATCAGGTGTACAAGAGATGCAATGCTGGGGTTGGTATACTTGCGTCAGAAAATGGGGCAGACAGAGCAAAGTATGAGAAGAGTGCGAGTGTGTGTGTTGTAGTCGTTAAAGCCATTTTTGGTAAATGATAGACAGATATAGTGTACGTAAAAGGTCAGATTTGGGACTGCTTGATTGTGTTGACATGTTGGCTGGGGTGGTGGGGGGTGGAGGTCATTGCAGTGGGTACTGCTTTGAACAGACACGTTTGAGCAAGTGCTGATGGTTATGAAGGAGTTTCATAATAGATAACTTTTATACTTGTGTTATTCTAATGAAAACTAAGAACTTAATTTCTCATTTATAGCTCACTTCTAATTACATATTCCTTAAAAATAAAAAAACACACATAATTGAAGGCTGTACAAACACATTGTCATTATTAAAAAGGAAAGGCATCGGATTAAGTTTTTTTTTTTTTTTTTTTTTTTTAAAGAAAAAAAAGGTAGCAAGAAATCATAGTTTCGGAATTTGCTGGGGTCCATCCAAGGAGGGCATTCTCTTATGGAGACACTCAAAAAGCAAGTACAAATCCATACTCCTTTATGACAATGAATTCATGTAACAGTACATCCAGTGATCTGCAATATTTATTCTATATAAAACACTGTTAAAACAACAGATGTTTTAACAGACAATATTTTTATATTTGAAATTGAAAGATATTTGAGGAGGCAGCACGGTGGCGCAGTGGGTAGCGCTGCTGCCTCGCAGTTGGGAGACCTAGGGACCTGGGTTCGCTTCCCGGGTCCTCCCTGCGTGGAGTTTGCATGTTCTCCCCGTGTCTGCGTGGGTTTCCTCCGGGCGCTCCGGTTTCCTCCCACAGTCAAAAGACATGCACGTTAGGTGGATTGGCGATTCTAAATTGGCCCTAGTGTGTGCTTGGTGTGTGGGTGTGTTTGTGTGTGTCCTGCGGTGGGTTGGCACCCTGCCCAGGATTGTTTCCTGCCTTGTGCCCTGTGTTGGCTGGGATTGGCTCCAGCAGACCCCCGTGACCCTGTGTTCGGATTCAGCGGGTTGGAAAATGGATGGATGGATTTATATTTGAGGAGAGATATGAGAATTAAATCTTTAACAAGTAAAATTTCTTATAGTTGTTTTATGATTTACCCAGAAAATCACCTTCTCAAATGTTTGCTCACAAGAGCTGAAATGTCAAATCAACACTTTACACCATATGTAATTCATATCCTCTATCTATCTATATAGTCTTCATCAAATTTTGACACATTTAATACAAAAAGGGGTTAAATAAGATACAGTATTTTGTTTAAGGATGAGCATACTAATATAGTTCTCAATATCCAGATATTTCATATTTTTATTCCAGCTTACTGCAGATAAAAGGTTTCAACTTGATGTCTTAACTTAATATCTTCTTATCCAAGTTCATTTTGCTTGTTTTTTGGGCGTACATTGGTTGGATGTTATGATCTGACAATATTCCACACTTACAATAATTTAAACTCGGCTCAGTAATAAACAGTAAACCGTAAGAAAACTGAATTTATATACACAAATCAAAAAAAAAAAATCAGCATTACAACTAATTCTGAGATATAGCACATGTAACACTAAGTACACATGCAACACATGCATGCAACTTATTGTAATAGCTACAGCATGGACATGAATTAACAGAAGGTTAAAAGGATTTCTTACATTAAGATCGTCTACAGAAGCAATGACTTATTATACTAACACATCTTGCTGTCTTCTCCTTATGTAAATGCTTAGCATCTGTTCATCTGGCACCTGAGGTACACAGCAATCCTGCGCCTTCTCAGACTTGTTTACCTCAATAACATTTCTTTCAGTTTTGCTTAAAGTCAAAATAAATTGCTAGCAGGAATCTTAAAACCAAACGTTGAGGTATTGAACTTGCATAAGTATTCATATTTCCTTGTGCCACTTTTTCCCCACAATAACAAATTTTAATCTTTTCAAGGGCACATCAACCAGTTATTTCACTCTAATGTCTCTTATAATGTATTTATTTGCTCAGGACAGTACTATACTGTGTCACATCAGACTGAATACAAATAAACATTGATAAAATATGAAATTAACAAGAATTACTTGAGTTTACCAAACTCTGCAAACATCTCAGAAAACACTAGAACTATACAGGTTTGGTTCCCAGTATATTTTATTCAAATTAACAAGGTCAACTGTTTAGCTGAAAGAGGTGAGCTAATGGTGCACATTAGAACACTCTAGACGAGAACAGGCCATTCAGCCCAGCAAAGCTCGCCAGTCCTATCCACTTATTTCTTCCAAAAAAACATCGAGTCGAGTTTTGAAAGACCCCAGCGTCTTACTGTCTACCACACTACTTGGTAGCTTATTCCAAGTGTCTATCGTTCTTTGTGTAAAGAAAAACTTCCTAATGTTTGTGTGAAATTTACCCTTAACAAGTTTCCAACTGTGTCCCCGTGTTCTTGATGAACTCATTTTAAAATAACAGTCTCGATCCACTGTACTGATTCCCTTCTTTTGCTTAAACTGTATAGGCTCAGCTCTTTTAATCTTTCCTCATAATTCAACCCCTGTAGCTCTGGAATCAGCCTAGTCACTCTTCTCTGGACATTTTCTAGGGCTGCTATGTCCTTTTTGTGGCCTGGAGACCAAAACTGCACACAGTACTCAAGATGAGGCCTCACCAGTGCATTATAAAGCTTCAGCAGAACCTCCTGTGACTTGTACTCCACACACCGTGCTATATAACCTAACATTCTGTTAGCCTTCTTAATGGCTTATGAACACTGTCGGGAAGTTGATAACTTAGAGTCCACTATGACTCCTAAATCCTTATCAGAAGGTGTACTCTCGATTTTCCGACCGCCCATTGTGTATTCAAAACTAACATTTTTACATCCTACGTGTAATAGTTTACATTTACTGATATTAAATTTCATCTGCCACAACTCTGCCCAAGCCTGTATGCTATCCAAGGCCTTCTGTAATTATATAACAGATTCTAAATTATCTGCTAATCCACCATCTTGGTATCATCTGCAAACGTAACCACCTTGTTACTTATATTCCTCTCTAAATTATATATTTATTAAAAATAGCAGCGGCCCTAGCACTGACCCCTGTGGAACACCACTCTTAACATCGGCCAATTCTGAAGAGGTTCCTCACACCATCACCCTCTGCTTCCTGTGTCTGAGCCAATTCTGCACCCATCTAAAAACATCACCCTGAACTCCCACGTCTTTTAATTTGATGCCCAACCTCTCATGTGGCACCTTATCAAATGCTTTCTGAAAGTCCAGATAAATAATATCATATGCTACACTTTGATTGTATCCTTTTGTTGCTACCTCATAGAATTCCAGAATGTTAGTAAAACACAACCTCCCTCTTCTGAACCCATGCTGACTGTTCAGAATAACTCCTGTCCTTGCCAGGTGTTGCTCAATCTTATCCTTAATAACTCCTTCCATTTATTTTCCTGTGATTCATGTTAAGCTTACTGGTCTATAGTTGCTTGGATCTGCCCTGTCACCCTTTTTATATAATGGGATGATATTTGCCATTTTCCAGTCCTTTAGAATCTCTCCAGTGCGCAGTGACTTCCTAAAAATATGTGTCAAGGGTTTATATATGTACTCACTAGCCTCCTTAAGAATTCAAGGGTAAATATTATCTGGTCCTTGTGATTTGTTTGATTTCATCTTATTTAATCTGAGCAGCACTTCTCCCTCTACAATTTCCAAATCCCTCAGTACTTCCTTAGTAGTCTCGTTTACCTCTGGGAGTTTATCCACTTGCTCACTTCTAAACACCTCAGAAAAATGTAAGTTTAGGGCATCCGCTATTTCACTGTCTGTATCTTTTAATCCCCCTTTACTATTTCTGATGCACTTGACCTCCTTCTTGACTGTTCTTTTACTACTAAAATACTGAAAGAATCTCTTAGGGTCGGCTTTCACCTTATCTGCTATATTCCTCTCCAACTGTCTTTTAGCCTCCCCGATATCCCTCTTGATGGTTGCCCTCATGTTCTCATATGCTCTACGATTCATTTTGCAGTCATTAGTCTTACATGCCTTATAAAGCAGTTTTTTCCTTTGCAACTTCTTTTTTAAATCTTTATTAATCCACCGTGGGTTTTTTTTTTTAGTTTCCTATTAATTCCAAATTTAGGTATGTATCTGTCCTGCAATAGATGTAAAATATTTTAAAACCTGTTCCACTGCTCCTTGACTGTATCAACACTTAAAAGCTTATCCCAGTGTATCCTACTTAGACATTGTCGCATCTACTCAAAATTAGCCCTACCAAAATTCAACTTAACAATTTTAGTCTTGCATCTGCACTCTTACAAAATACTGAGAATTGTATTACATTATGGTCACTTGACCCTAGTGGTTCAATCACCTCTACACCCTCAATTCTATCCTGATTATTACAAAATACTAAATCCAGACAGGCTTCCCCCCTTGTTGGTGCTTTAACATGCTGTGTTAAAAAACAGTCACTGACCCAACAGGGTGACCGGAGGAGCAGTTTGGAAATATGATTATTAAAAAAATTGATTTTTTTTTTAAAACAATAACAACCCAAACAAATGGCAAACACAATTAAGACCAACTTTTAGCAAAGTCTGGAGCTGGAATAACAGCAGTATTATACAGACCACCTTAGAGCCCTGACCTCAACTTGACTAAAATTGTGTGGGATCACTTGGACATGGAAAAGAACAACAAACAGCCACAGTGAAAGAACGTCACGGACATTCTTGTTGTTTATTATTGTATATTTATTTTCACAAACATATAAACACTTACTGACTAGATAGCATGTTTTAAAAATAGGTTTCTTGGGTGGCTTAAGATTTTTGTTTTGCATACAGCACTAGGATGATGTTTGTTATGAATGGTTCTATAAAATCAATGATGGAATAGGTTGTCAGCAAACATAAGAATATAATAACAAACATAAGAAGAAAACACGAATGAATGCAATCCATAAAGAAAATATGTCATTAGCGCTCCTCTCTTTTCTACTAGATCTTTCTCATAGTACTAGTATGGGAAGGGGTTACTCTTATCTACTGGACCTAAAATTATCTATTACTGTTTATTGTTTATTTCTTACATTTACTTGTTTAATAAACATTTGATAAGAAAACAAGAAAGCAGTCAAAGACTCAACAAGGGGATTTCCTAATTTGCAATGTAACTTTGCTAACTGCCATAAAATTATTTTCCGCCCTTATCTGGTCAGTATTATAAAATAACTCTCATATGTTTGTGGTAATCATTGTGTGTATAGTGCCTTATTATAGTACTTACATTGTATTTTTGAAATAAAACTGATGATATCCATTGTGGCACACGGCTGGGGGTGGTACCCAGCCGGGACGCCCAGGAGGACCAGAGGAGGGCTCACGCATCCTCCAGACCACAAAGGGGCGACTGCCCTGGTTTCTATGGGGGCCACGGGTACAAAGCTTTGAAGCTCAACCCTGTAGAGGCCAGTGGTCACCGCCAGGGGGCGCTCCAATGCCTGGAGAGCCCTGGACTCCAGCACTTCCACCACACCAGGAAGTGCTGGGGGGAAGAGGAGCAGGGACACCCGGAGTGCTTCCGGGGATACAGCCGGCACTTCCGCCACACTGGGGCGTGTCGGTGGAGGATTGCCGGAGCACACCTGGAGCACATCCGGGGGACAATAAAAAGGGGCTGCCTCCCTTCATTCAGGGCTGGAGTCGGGTGGAAGAGGACGAAGTCTGGGAGAGGAAAGATGCGGCCTGAAGAGACGAGGCAGATTGTGGGTTGGCCTGGACTGTTGTGGTGATTGGTGCTGCGGCACTGGGTTTGTGCACTTTATTAATGTAAATAAACGTGTGTTGGACTTTAAAATGATTTCCGTCTGTCTGTGTCCGGGCTGCTTCCCACACCATATATTATTAGCCATTTACGTAAGGAGAAATTATAGTTAGTGACCTATTGCAGTAACCTGCACCATTTGTCATCAGCAAATATGCCTCTCTAGTATTCAACTCTTTGATCACAAATGGACAATCTATGTGAAAATCATGAAACCCTGCCTAACCACGCTGTGTGCTACTCCCTATCACACAACAGTACAGCTGTTACATGCAGGCTTTCTTTTCCTGCACTTTTCTAACATTTTTGAAGGCTGTTAATCTTTCAGACACAGTAATGTACACATGACAAATAAATATCAACATTTTATATTATAGTGTACATGCACTGGCCATGTCTGTTTTTTATATTCTAGTCTCCAGTCAATTCATTATTTATAATCGCTTCATTTTAAATGAAGAAATATGAATCAACAATACACACAGTCTTTAAATGCCATGCAGCAACATTTTACTCAGACAGTATCTGGTGATTCTAACAAAATAGTAAAAGTGTGAAAATATAACTGCATCCCACTCTGGCTTTTATGTGGTTGTTTGGCACAATCATGTGCAATTACCCACCGTTACCAGTCAGTACAGAACTGCAACCGTGACTTCACAGCAGTATTTAAAAGGCAGACAGACCAGCAGGAACAGTGTCAGTTAAAACACGCAAGTTAAACATAAATTAACTGGCTGTGAAACCTGACACATACTTGCACATAAACATAAGCAAATAACTGTCCTTTCATATTGTAGGTGGTGGCTGCACAATTTTCTTATGTGTACTTGCTACTCCTCAAAAATATCCCCACATATCACTTGCTGCAAAAAATATACAAAAAAATGGAGGTGTGTGGACAATTCTCTGGGAGAGTGAGGTCATCCATTTTAATATACTGGAATTTTGTCTACATATTTGTTGATCTGAATGCATGGAAAGTTTCAACCAAAATAATTGCTTGAAAAACATCAATGATCCCTGCATACTGAAATTTCACTGCGCTCCTCAGCAGTGATATAAACAAGGGCCACAAAGTCTAACTGATTTTACTGATATGTTGTAATTACCTGTGTAATGCAATGCAAATGATGAATTACATAACTAGACAGACAGACAGACAGGCAGACCAACACTTCTAATCTATTGATCAATCAATCTTTATTTGCCTCCAGGGGAATATTTGTTTTTTTTACAGAAGCTCTATGGACAGACAGACAGACAGACACTATTGTCTTACCACAAAAGTATGAACAGTGCCTTGTGGACTTCTGTGACATGTATTTTCTGAAATTCTTTCCTAAATGTTTATAGGGCTCTGTCTGTTTAAATTTTCCATTTCAAACAGCTTGAGTTTTCAAACAGTCTTTTTTATATTCAGATGTGCTCAGGGTACAACAGTCTGGTCTGTGTTTAAATTTGTTTTTTTTCCCCCACACAAAGAAATGTTTGGATGGTGTCATCAGTGTTCTCTGCACATTCATTTGACCCCCTATTGCAATCCACAGTAGCCAGCCACTGCTAGACCATGCACCATATTAACACTTACCTCATGTGGCAGTAACTGTAATGAACTGCTACACTAGCTAAAGTGAGTTATATACGCTTCCATGAATTTCAGCATATCGTCAGATTTCTAAGCTGCAAATATGTAACTTTTAAGTTTAAACATCTTTTACAGTAAAAAGCAAGTAAAGACAATTAAGCATGATCACCCGACTTGTAGCAATGTTCAAATAGGTGGACTCAATACAACTACAATAGAAAATGATCAATAATGTTTTTTTTAATATAAAGTTTCTGCCAACTTTCTATGGGCTCATCCCTGTACCTCGCCAAACCATCCTCATTCTCATTTGCAGCACTAAAATTAGGTCTCCGCTGCTCTACTTTGTTGGGTCCTGCAAGTGTACATGAAAGAATACAATATGATTTTGGTCAGCCTATCGTGTGTTTCTCTGTGAAAATTTCCTAATTACACTTACAGGGCTGTAGTGCTGCAGGCGCTTCCTGATGTAGACTAGTGCAAGGCCACATAAAGCTTGAGAGGTTACATGATATTGTATTCAATCCTGTAAGGCACAGGGAGGTAGTCAAGATGCAACAGAACAAAGCTTAATGTTGAGGAACTGAAAGTGGACTTCCACAGCAGAGTTTCGAACCTGCTGAAGCCAAGTCAACAGAATAGAAGTTGCAACTACCAATATAGAGTTGCAGCAGTCAGTGCAGGAAGAAATGAAACCATGGGCAAGCTTCTCTGTATCAGAAGAGAAGATGAGCATGCAAAACAAGGTTATATTGTTGTGGTGGTGGTAGAAGGAAGAAACTTTCTAAATATGACTTATGTGAGTTGAATAAGAAAGGCAGAATCTGCTAACTAAAATGAACTTAAAATACATCTCTTCAGGGAATTGCTTGATTTAAAAGTGACATTCTTACCTTTTTTCTTGGTTGGCAGTGTCTGTCTGATTGTTCATGATGGTACAGGTTATCACAAATTACGTTGTTTATGATCTTTAAGTATTTTGCATGATATTTCTGTTTATTGCATCTTTTTCCAACCTAGACCTTTTGAGTCTCATTAATTTTGGACCTTAAAATTTTGATACTGGTTTCCATCAAGTATTGTTTCCTGAGCTTTTTATGTGTTTCTACAATTATTACTATACCCTTTTGAATAATTTTGAAGTACTTTGAATATAGGAAGGTGCTAAAAATTACATGCACTATTATTATCATTATTACTACAATAACACATTTCTATAAAGCACTTATTGCTTAATTAAACCTATATTATACACATGCTCTCTGCCCCAGTTTATTAAAATCGTTGCTCATTTAATATGATGCATGCCTTGAAGGAATTTACTATTCAGAGGCCAAAATTTAGGCTCTGAATTATCTAATTATACATCTAGTCAATTTTAGATGCACTACTAGCCATAAGGCATGTCTCAGAGGAATAAGAGTCACACATTTCTCACAGAAAAATGAACATATGACATACATTAAGAATCACAGAACACTAGAAAGATGCAAATGGCTCCGACCATGTTCCATTTGAGATGATCTAAAACTTTTATTGATGCAAAGTAAATGTTGCAGTAAGTGCATAAATAATTTGTGGGAAAATAAAAGATGAGCATGGAATAGTAGTTATTTCCATGAAGACCTGTTAGGTACTGTTCCTCTTCTTTGTACCAGAGAGTAAAATCTAAAAATGAATAAGTGAGTATAATTAACTAGGCCAGGGCTAACCAAACCTGAAATAATCACAAAAAAAAAAGCAAGGAATGTTGGCTTTATGAGATTATGAAGCTAAAGTTTTTTGTTTTTTTTTTCTCCAGATAAACACAATAAGAATCAAAAACTAAATGGTGCATTTCTTGTTAAAGGTGTCATTTCAAATATTGACCTCTGATATATAAAATGTTTATTACAAACTCTGCCAAATGTGTAATTTTTAAAGCAATGCTGGCTACTTCTCTATTATACACATATGATTCTAAGTTAACATTGCTATTCCTGTTCTATTTTTTAAGTCTCTTACTACAAAATTAAAACAAGTATTGCTCACGGGCATGTATAATGCTTTGTACAGAACTGGCACTGAAACATGGTGTACAGACAAAACTAGAAACGAGTATACACAAAAAAAAAATTCAGATGCATAATATTGTGCTTAAGCAAAGTTCTGCATATTTTCTCTTTATAAATCCCAATCAATGGGAGTTTTAATGCACATGCACAAGCCTTCAGCCCTACCCTGACACCCCCCAGAATTTGCAAATCAATATAAATAGCCCTTTCGTTTAGTGTTTTGTTAAAAGACAACTGCAAAAGCACATGTAAAAAAATAATTCCTGTGAATGTGAAATGGTAGTCTGCTCAGTGAAGTAGAGGCATTGAAAAACATACTATTCAGTTTCTTAAACAGTGGTATTAGCAACAAAAGGAAATTGATGGAGTGGCACAGTGTGGTGCAGGCACTCAAAAGTTCAAGATCAGAAAGTCGCAAAGTGTCCAAAATAAAAAAAGTGGTTGAATATCAAAGTCGATGTTGAAAATGCGAGTTGCAGCCCATCATCTGAGGTCAACACCACTAGAGAAGGTGGCCGAAATTCCAGGGCTCAAACCACTTGAGCAGCGAGCCGCTACAATTGTTGGTGAGACACTGAAAATCAGCATTTTATCAGAAGGTATGGGGAGTTTTCATTTTTCTTTCGCTTACCCATACTTGTGTAAATAATATGCATGTTTAATAAGACAAACAAGCAGGCAGCAAATGCAGTATTACTGTTCTGTTTCTGACAAAATTTCAAAAGGTGACACCCATGCCAAGGACGTGACTCCACACAGTGATAGTGCTGCTGCGCACACACCAAATCCCCCGACCCTTGGAAACTGCCAGATGACCATCTCGCCCTGTGCTGATGGACCCTGTTCTTCTTCTTCTTCTTCTTTCGGCTGCTCCGGTTAGGGGTTGCCACAGCAGATCATCTTCTTCCATATTGTTATGTCCTCTGCAATCTTGTTCTGTTACACCTATCACTTGCATGTCCTCTCTCACCACATCCATAAACCTTCTCTTAGGCCATCCTCTTTTTCTCTTGCCTGGCAACTCTATCCTTAGCATCCTTCTCCCAATATAATCAGCATCTCTCCTCTACACATGTCCAAACCAACACAATCTTGCCTCTTTGACTTTGTCTCCCAACCTTCCAACTGGAGCTGACCCTCTAATGTACTCAGTTCTAATCCTATCCATCCTCGTCACACCCAGTGCAAATCTTAGCATCTTTAACTCTGTCACCTTCAGCTCTGCCTCCTGCTTTCTGGTCAGTGCCACCATCTCCAACCCATATAACATAGCTGGTCTCACTACCGTCCTGTAGACCTTCCCTTTCACTCTTGCTGATATCTGTCTGTCACAGATCACTCCTGACACTCTTCTCCACCCATTCCACCCAGCCTGCACTCTCTTTTTCACCTCTTTCACAATCCCCATTACTTTGTACGGTTGATCCCAAGTATTTAAACTCATCCACCTTCGCCAACTCTATTCCCTGAATCCTCACCATTCCACTGACCTTCCTCTCATTTACTCACATGTATTCTGTCTTGTTCCTGCTGACCTTCATTCCTCTCCTCTCTAGAGCATATCTCCACCTCTCCAGGGTCTCCTCAACCTGCTTCCTACTATCGCTACAGATCACAATGTCATCAGCAAACATCATAGTCCACGGGGACTCCCGTCAAGTCTCGTCTGTCAACCTGTCCATCACCATTGCAAATAAGAAAGGGCTCAGAGCCGATGCCTGATGTAATCCCACTTCCACCTTGAATGCAAATCACTCCTACCGCAGACCTCACCACAGTCACACTTCCCTCCTACATATCCTGTACAACTCTTACATACTTCTCTGCTACTCCCGACTTCCTCATACAATACCACAACTCCTCTCGAGGCACCCTGTCATATGCTTTCTCCAGGTCCACAAAGACACAATGCATCTCTTTCTGGCCTTCTCTATACTTCTCCATCAACACCCTCAGAGCAAACATTGCATCTGTGGTTCTCTTTCTTGGCATGAAACCATACTGCTGCTCACTAATCATCACCTCCCTTCTTAACCTAGCTTCCACTACTCTTTCCCACAACTTCATGCTGTGGCTCATCAATTTTATTCCCCTGTAGTTATTACAGTCCTGCACATCCCCCTTAATCTTAAATATCGGCACCAGTGCACTTGTCCACTCCTCAGGCATCCTCTCACTTTCCAAGATTCCATTAAACAATCTGGTTAAAAACTCAACTGCCATCTCTCCTAAACTCCTCCATGCTTGTGTAGGTATGTCATCAGGACCAACGGCTTTACCATTCTTCATCCTCTTCATAGCTGTCCTTACTTCCTCCTTGCTAATCCGTTGCACTTCCTGATTCACTATCTCCACATCATCCAACCTCTTCTCACTCTCATTCTCATTATTCATCAGCCTCTCAAAGTCCTGTTTCCATCTGCTCAACACACTCTCCTCGCTTGTGAGTACATTCCCATCTTTATCCTTTATTTCCCTAACCTGCTGCACATCTTTCCCAGCTCGGTCCCTCTGTCTAGCCAAGGGGTCCTCAATCACAGTCCTGGAGGGCCGCAGTGGCTGCAGGTTTTTGTTCTAATCCGGTTGCTTAATAAGAAGCACTTATTGCTTAAGTAACACTTCTGCTTCACTTTAGTTGTCTTGTTGGGCATATGCACAAACAACATTCATCATCATACCTCCAATTTCCAGCTTCATAATCATTACTCTGTCTGACACTCTTTTCACCTCCAAAACACTCTTGACATACTGTTCCTTCAGAATAACCCTATACCATTTCTCCTCCTATTCACACCATGATAGAACAATTTGAATCCACCTCCGATCCACCTGGCCTTACTCCCCTTCCATTTAGTCTCTTGCACGCACAATATACCAACCTTCTTTCTCTCCATCATATCTGCTAACTCTATCCCCTTACCAGTCATACTGCCAACATTCAAAGTTCCTACCCTCAGTTCCACTCTCTTTACCTTCCTCCTCTCTCCTGCCTCCGGACACATCTCCCCCCTCTTCTTCTCCTTCGGCCAACAGTAGCCCAATTTCCACCAGCACCCTATTGATTACTGGTGGCGGTCATGGTTAATCCAGGGCTCGACCGATTCGGTATGGAAATTTTGTATCGTTGTCCGCATATTGATTTGGCAAAATTTTACACCGGATGCCCTTCCTGACGTAACCCTCCCCATTTATCCAGGTTTGGGACTGGCATGAAGAAACACACTGGTTTGTGCATCCCCTGTGGCTGGGTTGCATCACCTGTGGATGACGAACGCTGTTCTGAAGTTACAAAATGCAACACTGGATGCTGTAAGAGATGTGGAGAAAGGAATTAAGGAATATAAATGCTGCACTATGTGATTCTGAACACACATTAAATGAATTGGTTAAAAAATAAATGCTGCATCTGATTACCTATTTTAACATTCTTTCTGTTAATCACATTCAAACAAAGTTGTAACGCTGTCAGATTGGGCTGATAATTTAGTGGGTCAGGGTCAGGTTCATCATACCTCATCTATTAAGGTATCGGCAAGCCACGATTGTGTGCCACATTATTTAGCATGCCAATGCTTGCACAATGTGACACAATGTCTGTGGACTATACAGCAGTGATCCACTAGTCTTATCCAGGCAGCACCAACAGCCCTTAAGCTGCCATATAATATATTTTACTGCCGCCCAAGGCAGAGATTGAAGGTCATTATAACATAACTCTTGTTCAGTCAGTGCGTTGGCTGGGTGGGTGAGAAGCCATGTTTTCAGCATTATAACACTGTGTGCAGTCAACCGCTATGTTTATATTTGGAAAACCAGATGTTGCTGTACTTTGATGTTTGTCTGTTCAACCACAGTATACGGAAATATTATATATTGGGATGACAAGTAGATAATATCATCCCATGGTCAGCCAGTTCATGTTGAAAAGCTCCTGTGGCTAAAAACCAAAGGGTAGAAAGAACTTGCTGCAAAGGAACACGTAGGGCATCATTCCTCAATGTCTGCCTTCATAAAGCCGGCTCCATTTCAGCACACAGCTCCAAGAAGATACCTCTTGGAAATCTGAATCGACTTCGCCAACAGAAACCACATGCCAATATGCACTGCTCTGTAAAGGTCTGAACAAAAGCATCAGGTAATGAGTTTCAGGGTTCCTGGTAGAACATCTAAACTCCAGGGTTGATCTAGGTGGTGTTCGATCACTCAGACCTCTCAAGATGTTTCAAACCTTTTTTTTGGTATTGAATGTTTGATTTTAATAAAATCAATTAAATCAAATACAAAAAAATGATGGTGACTAAGCAGAACCGTTTTTATACTACACTGTGTATAAAAAAAGTATACTTCATATACATAACTGTAATAGACTTATTACCGCAGGTGAAAACATCATTAAAGCACACTACAGGCTATAAACATTACACTAATCCGACATTATGTGAAAGTCAGAAGAGCATAAGTTTCACATAATAATTACTCCAAGTAGTAGAATCAACAAATTAATCAATAATTGTGTTAAGTACAAACACTAATGCAAAACATTTCACAAAATTCAAATTCCTTGGTTTTTATGTCACAATACCAGAATGTCTGTATTCAGCACGAATACCAATGAAGATATACAAAACTCGACACCTTTTCATACCACAACAAAAACAGAAATACCATTCAATGGCTTTTTCTTAAAGTACCTCCATTTATTGAAGTGAACATTATTATGCCTTTATCTGTAATACAGTGCTAAATATGTAAATACTAAAAGTAACAACAGCTTTAAAATACCTGTATATTCATCAAGTAGTTACCCAACTATCACTTAAGTAAACTTTTTTTGGGAATTCATAAACATCAAAATTCAATGCAAAGGTTAAATTTCAATATGGGGCAGAGATGGGGACCCCCACAGTGCTACAACAAATTGGGTTTATAATCTCAGGGGGATTTTCAGTATATTGTTTATTAAAAAATTATATTAATAAGGAGATATACCTTTTTCTTCGAAGCACTGAAACACTAAATTAATTTTATTTTGGTATTAACACATGGAGCTGTTCATGTCATTCCCAGTGCAGACAAGTCTAATAGACACTTCATTTGAATCTTGTGTCAATATTTATGTGCTACAGTTAAACTGCTCTTAGTGTTGCCAGTCCCACAGTCCTATATGTGTAACTGATGCGTGAGGTCCCCCGCCACGATCCATGACACTGAACTGTATACACTAGCTAGAAAATGGACAATGGACAGATGCTTGGATGGATGGACTGCTGTAGAAGTGTTTACTACACTCAGAATGAATGCAAAGCTTCTGTTCATTTATTAAGACAAGTTAAACTACTACACCTCGTTTGATAAGTAACATTATTTGGCTTTCAAAGCATGAACAAATGTATTTCTGAACTGATTCGATAAAGGTGGCATTAGCACTAGCCTGTTTGTGTTTGTTTTGCTTTTCTTTTTTTTTTTTTTTTAAATATATAAACAACAAGTATGATTCCTGCTCTCGTAACCCGAAATTCTCCTGCACAAACACAGAAGCACTTCCACACATGACCTCTGCCGTTTTTCTTTTAAACATGTGCTGATGTGGTACTCTGTTATCAACACTGTGAGACATTTTTATATGTAGTATTTACTCAGTTTTTAATCACGTATTATTGTGCCATTCAGAGTAATTTGTCAACTTGCAGTAACGCATAAGTGCAGTAGCAACTTTCTCGGTACTCCTGATACTGAAAAAAGACTGGTACCATTATGCTTTCAGAACTTTATTAACAAATTAGCACTGAAGTACAGTAATCCCTCCTCCATCGCGGGGGTTGCATTCCAGACCCCCCCGTGAAAGGTGAAAATCCACGAAGTAGAAACCATATGTTTATATGGTTATTTTTATATTGTCATGCTTGGGTCACAGATTTGCACAGTAAACACAGGAGGTTGTAGAGAGACAGGAACGTTATTCAAACACTGCAAACAAACATTTGTCTCTTTTTCAAAAGTTTAAACTGTGCTCCATGACAAGACAGAGATGACATTTCCGTTTCACAATTAAAAGAATGCAAACATATCTTCCTCTTCAAAGGAGTGCGCGTCAGAGAGAGAGAGAGAGAGAGAGAGAGAGAAAAAAGCAAACAGTCAAAAATCAATAGGGCTGTTTGGCTTTTAAGTATGCGAAGCACCGCCGGACAAAGTAGCTGCAAGGAAGGGAGCAAGCATTTTTCAGCATTTTTTAGAGGAGCGTCCGTATCCTCTAGGCCAGTGTGCGAACAGCCCCTCTGCTCACACCCCCTCCCGTCAGGAGCAGAGAACGTCAGAGCGAGCGAGAGAGAGAGAGAGAGAGAGGAAAGCAAACAATCAAAAATCAATATGTGCTGTTTGATCTTTTAAGTATGCGAAGCACCATACGGGAAGCATATCGCTTGCAAAGCAGCCACATGTAAGCCCAGCAAAGAAGGGAGCAGTGTGAAGGTAATCTTTCAGCATTTTTTGAGGAGCGGCCGTGTCCTCTAGGGGTGCGAACAGCCCCCGTGCTCACAATATATTTGAGGAGTTTTATTTAATACATAATACGCGCTGTGGTTGGGTAGCTTCTCAGCCATCTGCCAATAGCGTCCCTTGTATGAAATCAACTGGGCAAACCAACTGAGGAAGCGTGTAGCAGAAATTAAAAGACCCATTGTCCGCAGAAATCCGCGAACCAGCAAAAAATCCGCGATATATATTTAAATATGCTTACATATAAAATCCGCGATGGAGTGAAGCCGCGAAAGTCGAAGTGCGATATAGCGAGGGATTACTGTATTGTTTTTTGTGACTCCCTAATACTTGTCAATGCAGTAACACAGTACAGACTTGGTAGGTGGCCACATGGAGAGGAAAAGTTTATAAATTTAGTGAAAAGATGTAGACAGATACAAGCAAATACTGAGAAAGATTTCATGATGAGAGTGGAGATTGACATCAAGTAAATAACTGTATTTAGGCAAGAAGAATGGTGAAGAGTGAGGTAGTTGTCAAATAATATAATAAGTACAAGAGGTAAAGAAGTCCAAAATATTAGAAATATGCAAAATACAACAGAAGCATTTGTATTATGTATGTTACTGGGACCTTTAGAAAGGTGTGTTTACCAATATACTGTATTTGTACCCTTTGAAAAGCTTCTCTATGTTTCAAATACAGTAGAGTCTCGCTTATCCGACATTCCGTATTATCCGACATCCCACCACAAAAAAATAAAAAAAAACGCATCAAATCTGCAACAAGAACTGCAAGTTGCAAGTGTGAGCGTAGTGTATTTTTTGTTGCTAAGTTCATTTTTTCAGTTAATTTTTTTCTGTTTTGTTGTAAAACATGATTATTAGGGTCGTAATGTGTAAAATTATAACATAGTTTGACGTTTAATAGGCTTTTTCTTAACACCTCCCATTATCCGACATTTTCACTTATCCGACGTTCTGCCAGCCCGTTTATGCTGGATAAGCGAGACTCTACTGTATAACTTTTCATCTACAATATAGTCAAACTACACAAGTGCTTTAAAAAAGCACTTACAATAAAATATACATTTGTTCTGTTTTTACAAAACATGATCAAACTCAACTTCAGAGTTGTACATGGCAAGTATCCATTCTCAGGGATACCCGTTCTTAAATACCTAGTATAATAAACTACATTCCATGCATGCGGAAGATCACCTCAAGGAAATTAATGTTATGCAATATCAAATCCAGGAGACAGCACAATGGAGACATTTGTCTGTCAACATGGACTACCCAAACTGTATCTGAGACAACACCCCAAATGTGAGTTATGTCTTCAGGCATCTTCTTTGGATTACATACCTGCATAATGTTCCCTGATCAAAATACAAGAATAAAATCTTTGCTTACTTATTAGACATAATTAAATTCTGAGTAATCCTCTAATAGCTATGTTTGGGGTAACATCCAATGGGAAATTATTGATTAATAAACATTCAACTGTGATCACTTACACAGCCTACACAAACAGAAAAGGATGTCCTATTTTAAGTAACATTAAAAAAAAAATCTGCTGCATCTGTAGGGATTTAATAGGGTTATCCTCAATAAAGTAAACATTGTGAAACACTGCTAACCTTTTAGATGTTTTGGTATCCTTGACCGATTACTTGCATACTTTTTTTCCACCTGCTCTCTAGATGACTGGGGAAGGGTGTATCATATGAGAAATTAATAATATGTAGTACTGTATTTCTGCAATTCTTAAAATCAACAAAAGTAAATAAAATGCATAAAAACAGGTACTGGATTCAACACCTTAGAAGCTGTCACAAGGCCAAAAAATCTGTTTGTTCAACATATCCTGAGAGAAGTGTTCCTTTTTTTCCCTCACAACTCACATCATGTGACTACTGCACGCCTCTTGTTAACTAGTAATATAAGTAGACAGATGGGGTCGGGGGGGGGCAGCACATGAAAGGAGAGAAGTGGGGCTGAGTCCAGAACAATCCTGGATAAAGTACTCCAAGCTGCCTTTCCACCAGTGTGAAAAGTTGTACCAACTTGATGCCATTAATAAAGGATGCACTGAAGTTCAAACTTCCATTTAATAACACAAATAATTAAACTATAGCTGTTAATCTGTTTTCTTGAATTTTTTTCTGCTCAGTAAATTCTCCAGGGGCCTCATGTATAAACAGTGCGTACGCACAGAAATGTTGCGTACAAATGTTTCCACGCTCAAATCGTGATGTATAAAACCTAAACTTGGCGTAAAGTCATGCACATTTCCACGGTAACTCAAACCCTGGCGTACACAAGTTCTCCGCTCAGTTTTGCAGACTGGCGGCACCCAGCGTCAAAGCAGTACTACTGTTCCTGTGTGGTTTCCCTTTCATTTTTAGATCGACATCCCTGACACGGCTGTATCATATACACTGAAACTAACTGCATATTGTTGATAAATTTAAGGCACCTGATTCTAATCAATTTGTAACAATATAATTGTGCACAGAATGACCAAACTATTCCACTGCCATGGCTGCTTTAGCGTTGTTAAGAGGACATCGCAAATGGAAGGATTAGAAGAGAACGCGTATTCAGAGATCATACGGATTTCTTGGCACATGATGATGACTGGCTACTAAGTCAGTTTAGATTTCCAAGAGCGATCCTCTTGGAGCTGTGTGCTGAAATGGCACCTGCTTTACAAAGGCAGACTTTGAGGAATTGTGCTCTACCTGCTCCTTTGCAAGTTCTGTCCACTCTCGGATTTTTAGCTACAGGAGCTTTTCAGCGTGAACTGGCTGACCGATCCGGTATTTCTCAGTCATCACCGAGTCGTGCCATGCCAGCTGTATGGGATGGTATTATCCGCTTGTCAAGCAGATATATCAGATTTCCGTACACTCTGGTTTTACAGGCAAACATCAAAGCGCAATTTGCAGCAATGTCCGGTTTTCCAAATGTCATCGGAGCGGTCAACTGCACACACATTGCTATAAAGGCACCTTCACAGAATGAATTTGTTTATGTAAATAGAAAGCATTTTCACTCTATTCATGTGCAAATCATCAATGATGCAAAAATGTGCCTCACTAATGTTGTTGCGAGATGGCCTGGCTCAACTCATGATTCATTCATCCTGAGAAATAGTAGTGTGGGGAACAAACTTGAAAATGTTGCGGTGCGTGATGGTTGGCTTCTCGGTAAGATAAGACATTTATTACCTTTTAATCACAGCCGTACGTTATCTGTACGATGTAACCATATAACACGATTACTTAGGTGACAGTGGGTACCCGTTGAAGACGTGGCTCCTCACCCCTCTCGCCAACCCACTGACTGAACAAGAGTGACGTTATACTGACCTCCACTCTTGGGCTCGGGCGGTGGTAGAACGTACTATAGGGCAGCTTAAGGGCCATTGGCGCTGCCTGGATAAGACTGGTGGAGTGCTGCTCTATAGTCCACAGAAAGTGTGTCGCATCGTGCAAGCATGTAGCATTCTACATAATATGGCACTCATTCGTAGCTTGCCCGTACCTGAAGAGATGCGGTATGATGAACCCGGACCCTGGTCCACCAAATGAGCAGCCACACCGGACATCATTACAATGTCGAATGAATGCAATTAACAGAATGTAAAAACAGGTAAGGAGATGCATCATTTATTTATTCACAAATTCATTTAATTTTTGATTAATATCACACAATACTGCCTTTATATTTCGTAGTTCATTGGCTACATCCCGTTGTGCATTGACTACATCTCTCACCGCAACCACCAATGCATTTTGGGATTCCAGAACTGCATCAGTCAGCACACGGCCAGATGATCGAACAGTGGTTTCCGAGGCAGGGGTGTGTGAGCAGCCAGCGCCCGAAGATGTGGTCGGCACAGACGCAGCACCATCATCACCTGGAGCCACGTCCTCAGCATTGGGGTCAGCTTTTGTACTGTTGTATTAATTACTATTTAACACTAGAATTACCAGAGCCTACGAAAAAACTCGTAGATCCGGCCCACCTTAAATCGCTTCTTAAATCCGTTCTCACCTCTCCGCCAGCATCCTTTGTCCTCTAAATGTGCTGATAAGAGACAAGCTGCCAGCAGCCGGCTATTCCATCCCCCCACTGACTTAGAACGTGAGCGAACTTTTCCCAGCTCATGCCTTGATTGATTATCTGGGAGTGAAAGTGGAGTTTTACAGTGGAAATAATAGATCGTTATTTGGAACACACACATTTCATGTGTGTTCCATTTCTAAAGTAATCTGTGTAAACACATTGTTAAAACAGAAACTTTTTCATATTTTAGTAATAAATGTTACAAAATGTAGTAGGCATAAACTATAGAATGTGTAAAGCCCGAGTTCCAAAGATCAAATAAACACTTTCACTTTCACAAAAGCTTCAAGGATGATACAACAGTTTCCGTGGCGTAGCGCGCTAAGATTTTCCTCTTAGTGCACAACAGCTTGCTTCACTGACCTGAGTTTGATTCCCCGCTGGGGATGATGTGTTGCTTTTTTTTTTTCTTTTTAACCTCAAACGGACATAAAATTTATAAATTGGTATGCACTGTCAGTTAATGAGATCGTTATATTTTCATGTGGGATGCTCCTTTTAAAATACCGGGAGGGGCTACGCCACGGAAGCTGTTGTAGCATCCTTGAAGCTTTTGTGAAAGTGTTTATTTGATCTTTGGAACTCGGGCTTTACACATTCTATAGTTTATGCCTACTACATTTTGTAACATTTATTACTAAAATATGAAAAAGTTTCTGTTTTAACAATGTGTTTACACAGATTACTTTAGAAACGGAACACGCATGAAATGCGTGTGTTCCAAATAACGATCTATTATTTCCACTGTAAAACTCCACTTCACTCCCAGATAATCAATCAAGGCATGAGATGGGAAAAGTTCGCTCACGTTCTAAGTCGGTGGGGGAATGGAATAGCCGGCAGCTTGTCTCTTATCAGCACATTTAGAGGACAAAGGATGCTGGCGGAGAGGTGTGAACGGATTTAAGTAGCGATTTAAGGTGGGCCGGATCTACAAGTTTTTTCGTAGGCTCTGGTAATTCTAGTGTTAATTAATTCCAGACAGCATCTGCAGCCTGATTGTCTTATTTCACATACAAATTATTTACACGAGTATGGATAATGGTAATCAAAAAAGAAATGGTAACTCACCATCACCTGAGGTGATGTCAGAATCACCCTCCCCTGCTGGTACAATGCCGGCAATGAGTGTGTCGCCAATAATTGCAGCAACTCGCTGCTCAAATGGTGTGAGCTCCGGGAGTTCACTACCTCCTCCAGTCGTGCTGACATGCAGACGATGACCTGCAACACTCCTTTTCACAGCAACTTTGATGTCGGACCACTTCTTTTTTATTTCGGTCACAGTGCGAGTTTCTGCTCCAGCACTTTTGAGTGCATCCACCACGCTATGCCACTCCATCAATTTCCTTTTGTTACTAATTCCACTTCCTAAGCTACCAAATAAAACATTTTTCCTGGCCTCTACTTCTCTTAGCAAGACCTCCATTTCGCATTCACTGAAGTTTTTTTTTTTTTTTCGCCATTGTCTTCCTGAAGCGCTGAAGGTAAGGGGCTATTTATATTGATTTGCATATTCAAAGAGGCGTAATTCTGGGAGGAGTTGGGGTGGGGCAGCAAGCGCGTGCATGTGCGTTACTTTTCACGCTGATCGGGATTTATGTAGCGGAAGAACATGGAGGTTTGCGTACGTACAGATTCCTGCATCTGGATTTTTCTGTGCGTACGCACATTCCCGCTTTTGTGCTTACACCATGTTATAGTGCGAGTTCTACGCACGGCGTTATACATGAGACCCCTGGTGATTTTCCTGTTTTGTTTTGTTTTTTTTTGTTTTTTTTTTATAAACATGGAGAATGCACTGTCGTTTTTTGTCCTTACAATTGTTTTAGGATTTGTTATTTTATTATTAATTTTTTAATTTATCTTGTTGTCATTTAGCTTTTCTTATGGGTGCCATTATTTTGTAACATGGTCAGTGTGGCATGACCACAACTGCAAAAAGGCATGGATCTAAAAATCGCATTGCATGTGTTTGGTGAAATATAACATAAATGGAAGCCATGGTGAAATCCTTATCTAAAATTGTAGATATTCTCAACACCTTTTTTACAACAGCTTAGTTTTATTTCTTGGCAACAACTTTGAAATTACTGGCTTCTGACTTGAACTTTTGTTTCACGTATAGGCTTAGATGATAGATACGCTTGATTTTCTGTTTTGACCTTTCATAAATATAAGCACTAGTTTACTGTTCAGGTTTAATCTCCTGTGCCTTTCAGTTTATCAACTTGTTTGCTGAAAACATCTACCTGAAGAGGTTCAAATGAATTCTTAAGCATTTTTAACAATTTTATGTTGTTCACTGTATCACATTAAATTTTTTTATTGCACAGAATTCTCGTTTTTATTACAAAAATAATGCTTCTAATAGGTTGAAAACTGTTTGAAAATGCAAATTCAGCTTTGAGATTGCCTGACAGAAAAAAACAGTAAGCCAATAACGACTCTGTTAGCTACCTACCTACTATTCTTTACAGGAAACAGCTGGATATTGAACATTTCATTACACTTACCACAGGAGAAATGTAGGATAATTACTATTCAGCTAGAGAATAACTTTATTCGTGTAAACATAATATAATATAGTATAATAATAATAAACATATATATACACATATACATATATATATATACATATACATATATATACATACATATACATAATATTATATATATATATATTATTGTAGCAGATAAGGCTTTGATCCACCTCTTGAACCCTCAGGTACCACTCCAAACACCGGATAAAAGTGAAATTATTATTTATTAAATAATAATACTGTGCACCAAGCACTCTACACACCACACTACTCATATAATAATTCTCAACAATACAAAACTCTCTCCTCCTCGCCCAGACACTTCGCCACCCTACCTTCCAGCTCAGCTCCATGTCTGGGCTTTCCCCGGAGTCCTTTATACCCCCTGACCCGGAAGTGGTTCCTGTTCAAACCCCACAAGTCCTTATTCCTTCCGGGTCAGGGTAATCAGTCCTTTTCTTCACCCCGGGAGCACGTCATTTCTTCCTGTCATGTGACCATGACGTACTCCCGGGTTATAGGGCACATACTAGCCTCCGAGTCCCCCTACAGCGACTCCTGGTGGCCCCCAAGGTATCCAGCAGGGCTGCTGGAACTCGGGGCACGTCCACGCTGTTGGGAGAGCTCCTCCTGGCGGCCTGGGGGTGAGGGCCGGAATATGTGGCCGGCCATTCATCACTATATATATATATATATATATATATATATATACACACACACACATACACACTGTATATTGTGATGGACGGCTGGTGTTTCAGTCCGGCCGGGATGTCCCTCAACTGAAGAAACCAGCCTTTTCAGGGCACTACATCCCCTGGGACGCTAGATGGCAGCTCCCCTGGATGGAAATGGTTCCTCGGATTCGCGCAGGGCAGTATGGGACATGGAGTCTCTTCAGTCCTGTTGGGTGCCATGGGTGCCTCCAGGGGGAGCTCACCAAGAACCTGGAGAATATTACCATGACGCTAACCCAGAAGTACTTCGGAGTCATGAGGACGGAAACCCGCAGTACCTCCGGGATACTTGAAGAAGGCGTTTGACCCGGAGAAGGAATACTTCCAGGTAATGGACTTTAAAAGGATTGTGGGAAGCCCAGCAGTGAGAGCCGGAGTTGGGTGGGAGTGTGACGGAGCTGCTGGGAGTGGAGGATTGGTTATTGTTTATTTGTACTATTGTTTGTTGGAGAATTGTGGAGTGTGCAGTGCTTTGTGTACTGATATTGAAGAATATTATTAAAGAAATTATTCTTGGTGTTTTAAACGTGTGTCCTGGACGTCTGTCTGGTGGGTTCAACGGGGCAACAGCGCCTCTAGCGTCCACAATATATATATATATACACACACACACACGTGTACATATATATATATATATATATATATATATATATATATATATATATACACATACACACACACACACACACACACACTATCTTAAAAATAAACGTCTATGCGTGGAAGTGTGTGTGTCAGTCTGGCTTGGAAGTGAGAGGTGGAATCGGGGTAAGGGCTCCACCTCTGAGGATACACAAGCGAGGCCAGCACACTGGCAAAGCGAAACCTCTGAAGAGTCACTCACTTAGCCGCTAATACAGAAGAGAAGCGAGCATATCTGCAAAACAAATTCTCCTAGGAGAGAGATGCCTAGAGTAGTTCCTTCCAATTACCTGACATCTCTACATTTCATTTTTTTTCTGACGATTTCAATACTTTATAGGACCCCGTGCTTTTTACAGCTAGTATGTATATATATTTATATACATACACACACACACACACACACACAGAGGGGGTGGGCAAAAGTAGGTTTACAGTTGCCACTATGGAGAAAGACATGCAAGTTATGATCATTACAATAACTAAACCTAACCTAAACTTTAATACAATGGAAGAATGCAGTTAGATACAATTTTGTAAGTGCCTAAATTGCCAGCCTCGAGTACTCACAACTTTAAATCTACTTTTACCCACCCCCCATATGGGTGTTCAGTATATATCGCCTACGATAACATCTTAATTGTTGTTTTAACAATAATCGAGCTGACATTACCAAGTATGTCACTCACTTTGCAAAAAACAATCAGAAACAAGCCCTAAGAGACACATTTAGTGCGTCACATACTTATGGGGCCAGACATAAGAAAACATGTCCGGAGTTAACCCGTTAAAAAGTTTGTAGTGAACAGCAGTGAAATCCTGCATTGCAAAGGCTTATATGCACGTGTCCTGTCCCCAATTCCTCCAGTCCCAGAAATTTAAACTGTCAGGTTTCAGGGAGAAAGCAAAAGAACCTGAACAAAAAGACGGTGAGAGAAAATAAAAAGCTGAAATTGCTGTTATCAGTTCAGGAGCTCAGTATCACAAGTTAACTGAAGCTTAATGATCGATTTGCACATTTTAATGAGCACTGCAACAGAAGAGACAGCTACATGGTTCCTCGTGTTTGAGAAGTGCTTCTGTCTACTACTACAGTATATCTGTGTTGTTTTGACTATTGCATCACTATGTCATAACAGCAAAAACAGTCTAGAAAAGAATTGTTATTTATGGATATATGATGTGTTAAAACACTGCAGCTATTCTGTTATGTCATGTTTTCATTTCCAGTTAGACAGTATCATTTACTTCCTTTAGTTATTTGTTTAGACATGCCATGAGACGGAGGGTGCTGTACAGCCACCTGTGAGCTTCTACTAATGTTGTTAGGCACACTTGTTTATCTGGATGTATTGAGTACTGAAATCTACAACTCCTGTGGCTCTTTGCTATCAACTCTTAACTTAAGTCATTTTCACCACCTTTTGACAGGGTGTGACACACAGTTTACATTAAATGCATATTTTGTAATTCACAAATGTAGCAGTTTAGTAATGAGAAGCCTGCTCCTGGTCGGATCATATTAATGAGAGCACTATTGCTCTTTGTAGTTCAAAAATCACTGCCCCTACTTTGTGCGTCACTTTCAGGAGGCATTGGATTGGGTTAGAAATGTGACACTTAGTGAGCTGTCTAATTATTCCCACCCAGAGTTAAGCAAAAGTAACACATGGTTGTCTCCAAATAAGTCTGTAGCAGCGAAACTACATGTAGCCTATTCAAGAGATAGACAGAACTTTGTTCCTTGGGGAAATTTAGCTATGTAAATAAATATATACTAGCCGACACCCGCCGTAGCATACGGCGGTGTAAGAACAGGAATGGAAAACGGTGAGAAAGGAATTCAGAAATCAAGAATAAATAAATACTTCTTGAAAGACACAGTGTGCATGTAGAATTTCCGGCCAAGCAGGATTACATGTGAAAGTTATAAATAAATCAGGCTTTCCGAAATTTACGTACTATGGCCATGGCATCCCGATAGTTTTGTTGCATGTATCTTGGACTTCCTGGAAATGTGGATGGTAATATGATCATTTTGCCTACACGTACGTGGTTATTTTCAGCGTTTGCTTGCATTGTGTTTGAAAGTCCTTTGTATTGTTCCACGGGCAGATCTTGCTGATGTAATCTGACATAGAGGGCGCGCGTCTCAACTATTTTAACATACGCATCTACGACGATAGTTTGCCGCTGGAGTTCAAAATACTGAATGTATTCCTCATTGCTAATCTGTACGCGTAAAATTGGCATTCAGTAAGCCTTATTCACTTGCCGGTTCTTTTATCAGGAACACATAAATCTTTGTGCCAGCCAATGTCTCCATAAGGGAATAAAAGTGGGTAAACCATAGGATCGCAATTCATATTGAGCGTGGAAATCTGTTTACAGGAGTTGCCTATGGGATAAATGCAAATGTCTCTTTCGGAAGGCTGTTCGCCATCTTCTCCGACGAAAATTGCCGCAACATCGGTGTGACATGTCGGGGCATTGTATTGTCGTAAATCCTGCCTAGGGTTTTCCTTGAAAACCATTCGTACAGATGCTGTTGGATTGGACTGAGCGATTTCATGCATGTGTTTGCATGATTTAGCGAAGGGGTTGATGGTTCTGAGCATGGAATCTAGCTGGAGAAGTACATTTTCGCTGCATACAGAGTTTGCTTTATTTTGTAATCGTACTTCAGTAGCTTGCGCTGTGTCAAAAACATACAACTGTCCATATCCTGGAGAGGAAGAAGTGTTAGCGTATAGTGGAGAGATTTGGTGATAAATTTGGCTGTGTATTTTAAAACAGTATGGTCCGTGGCCAGGAGGTTGAGTTATCTGTGCACCCATGGAAGCAAATGCTAGAGAAGAGTTGTATTCTCGAATGTGTTCACGATACTTTTTAACTTCTGATGTTTGCTGTGTAAGAAGCTGTTGTAAAGACACAGGTGGCTCCCGCAAAGGTGGTAAAGCTACTTTACCGTTGTGGCAGCACCTCGAGCACTTGTTGGATGTATTATGCTCAGCAGGCCAGTATAGTGCATGACATGGAAGAGGACAAATAGGAATCGAGAAATGCCGTGTCGGCTGCGTGTGGGCGGGACCGGTTTTGAAGTGGAAGCAGGACGAACCAGGAGATATATTTGCACAGACACAGAGAATTAAACCTGTTTAGTCTGGAGTAGAGAAGACTGAGTGGGAACTAGTGAGAAATTAATTTTAAGGTAACATAGAATTCATCTTAAACAAATAGCCTAAATAGTTAATAAATGTCAGAAACCTGCTCAGGCATATCAGGAAACCAGATATAGGTCAAGTGAAAAACAGAGACAAAAATGTAATACACATAATATACTGAAAGATGGCTAAGAGATCAGACGTCCTCTCTATTCAACAAGATTGGACAGTTGTTCTATACAAAGAAATGTCAAAGGTGGTGGCTTAACCCAAAGGGTATAAGAAGAATACAGTAAAATAGACTTTAATTTTAATAAGTCATTTGGGTGTAAGCTGATGAACCAATAAGAGTAAATAAACGCATTGATTGAAACTAAATTTGATTATAAAATAGACCTACACATTTATTATTTTGACCATTCACAGGGATTAATAAAGTATCTATCTATCTATCTATCTATCTATCTATCTATCTATCTATCTATCTATCTATCTATCTATCTATCTATCTATCTATCTATCTATCTATCTATCATGCTGTAACATATTGTTGTAAAGAATGCTCCCTGTTCAAGCATTTGCTGAATAGTAGTAAATGACAAAATGAAAAGCTTTCTTCCTGCCCGGTTAATCAAAGAGGTTTTATCAAACTCATCCTACAAGAAGATAGGTTTCTTTCTTTAATTAATATGTTGATTTCTACCCCAAACCCAATTCAGTTATACAGAATCTCCTAAGACATTGCATCCAGTAACATTCTTTCAGTTTAAGGGTGAATCATGTACTCAAGGACATCAGTGGAAATTAAGGGGAAGAGCATTTAAAACTGAAGCCAGGAAGCACTTCTCACACAAAGAGTTGAGAGACTCTGGAACAAACTACCGAAACATATAGTTGAAGCAGAGACCTTGTCAGCATTTAAGAAGAATATGGATGACATATTGAGACAGCTTAACTATTACCTAAACAAACATGCTTGATGGACTGATTGTTCTCCTCTTGTTTGGCAAATTTCCTATGTTTTACGCTTCTTGACACTGAATAATTTGTTGGCTGAAAGTCCTGTGTGTTAGTGTGGCAGAGAGAGGATGTGGAGCACTCTCTCCCTTACAACTGCCTCCAGGGAAGCCAGAGATCATCAAATTACTGAGCCTGCCCTTTCTCTTTCTTCTACATATTTGCATCCATGATGAAGGCTTTATCAAATACACCAACATTAATTGCATATTATTTACAAAATTAAGGCACTTGATTGTAATCAATCTGTAACAATATAATAGTGCACAGAGTGGTCAAAATATATAAAACTACCATGACTTCTTTAGTGTTGCTAGAAGACATCGCAAATGGAAGAATTAGAAGAGAGCCTATATTTAGAGATCATACTGATTTTTTGTCCCATGATGATGACTGGCTTCTAAGTCAATTTATCCCTCTTGGACCGGTGTGCTTTAGAATACTAGGATGTATACTTGATATAACTTTTATGATGAAATGTGTTAAAGTGTATTATATTTTATTGATAAATTGTTAACTTTGTTTAAATAATGTATACTGTTAATAATTACACATGTGTGGGCATGGTGGTGCAGCAGAAGTGCTGCTGCCTTTCAGTAATGGGGTCAACATCCCAGGTGTCAAATTACCTGGAGTTCATGTGTTTTCCTGGTGGGTTTCTTCTGCATGGTTTAGCTTTCAACATAATGCATGAAGGTCAGGGAATTTGGTGATGGTTAAATTGATGCTACTAGTGTATGTGTGTGCTCGAATTCACCCTGTGATAAGCTGGCACCCTGTCTTGGAATCGTTCCTGTATTACATTAGATGTTTGCTAGGAATGGTGTGACCCATGATGGATGGATGGAATAATGTAAAACGTATTGCATTTTTTGGCTTAAAAAATTACATTTTTATTAAAACTCATCTTTCTACTGGAAAACATGCAAAACGCTAAAAGTACAAAGTCAGAAGTGTAGAAAGTATAATGATGCAAATAATAATCATCATCATCATCATCATCTAAACAGAACACTGCACGTGTGCGAGAGACGCGCCACTTTCTGATAGGGGTATTGAAATTAATCACATAATCGATGCATCGCGATGCAGACGTGGACGATTCTGCACCGATGCAGTGGAAGAACATAATCGATTATATCATAATGACATTGATTGGTGATTTTCTGGCTGTGGCATAAAAAAATCTAGTTAAAAAGTCATCCTGGTAGTGACTGTGGCTGCCTGATCGGAGTACAGTGCTGCTCCGTGTAGAAGTAACTCATCTCACTGACGTCACTCACTGCATACTCGCCGGTAGAGCATGGCAGAGGGAGGCTGAGAGATTAAAAACGCTCCAAACATTTTAAAAGCTAATATTTGGACTCATTTTGGATTTTATGAACAGATTGGGAAGCATGAACTGGACAAGTCATATGCGGTGTGTAAAGCCTTACACACAAAAATTTAAATATGTTGGGAACACTACCAACTTAAGAAATCACATTAGCTGTTTCCACCCTGAGATGCTAACGGCCACAGAAATCCCAAACCCAGCACAGGCAAGAATTTACTCGACTCTGTCCACAATACCGCCCAAGTCTGAGAAAGGGAAGAAAATAACCCAGGCTGTGGCAGCCTTCATAGCGAAAGATTTACGGCCATATTCCGTTGTGGATAACGGCGGGTTTCAGCACCTGTTAAAAACGCTGGGGCTTGCGGTACAAGGTCCTGTCGCTTAGCCACTTTACAGAAAAGGTTATACTGGCTCTTTACCACGAAACCAGAGCCCAGATAAGAGCGTCAATGAGCAAAGCTAGTTGGACAGCAATAACGTGATTCATGGACTTCAGTGGCAACGGAGTCTTGTGTTACAGTGATAGCACATTACATTAGTGAGGACTGGCAGATTAAGTCCCATGTGCTGCAGACGAGAGCTGTGTTTGAGTCTCACACAGGCATGCATCTGGCGGAGCTACTGTCTCATTCTGTGGAAGAATGGCAGCTATCAGATAAAGATGTGATGCTCGTGACGGACAATGCTTCAAACATGTTGGCTGCAGCTCAAGTCGGAAAATTCCAGCATATAAAATGCTTCGCCTATAAGCTGAACCTTGCCTCTCAGCAGGCACTTAAAGTGGCCACACTTGCAAGACTTCTGGGAAGAATCTAAAGTATATCGACATTCTTCCATCACACCACTACAGCCAGCCACCTTTTGAAAGTGAACCAGAAATGCCTGTGGTCACTGCAAAAAGATCCACTCTCAAACCAGAGCACATAGATCAACTGGTGTTCTTGCATAAAAACCTACAAATTCCCAAATGCTAAAACCAGCGCTTGTGATGTTTTGCACATTCAAAAAGTGCCCAGTGTTGATGTTACAGATTTTATTTTGTGTAGTTCTTATTTTGTATTTTGCACAATAGTAGTTTCTGTAGAGCAGGTTTTCCCCACAGCCAGAGATGAGGTCACTGCAGAAAGATCCACTCCCAAACCAGAGCATGTTGTTCAACTGGTGTTCATATTTAAAAGTCCAAAATGCTGAACATTGACTAACTTGTAATTTGTAAATGTATCTTTGTAATGTTGTGCACTTTCAGGAAGTGCCCTGTATACAGTGCGGTTTGTTTTAGATTTTATTTTGTATATCATAGCACTGCAGAATGTTTTATTTTTGAAGACTGACCATATTCATACAAGATGTAAGCTATGTCTATATTATTCATTTCTGTTTACAATTTAATGTAATTGTCACAATTTCTGTTTACATTTTCAGGTTTTGTTAAATAAAAACGTGAGCTTACATCTCACTGCTTGTATTTGAAAACATAATGTAATGTAGAAAACTGATGGGCTGCATCGTGATGCATCGAGATATTGAATCGAATCATTGACATGATAATCGTAATCGAATCGAATCGTGAGACCAGTGAAGGTTCACACCTCTACTTTCTGATTCATTAGAATCCTGTTTCGGTTTCACTGGCCGTTTCAATTTCACTGCCTGAAGACAGATTCACATCGTCATCACTGCTCATGAGATGCATTTTTTACAAGATGCCATTATTAAGGCTAGGAGAAAACGGATCTACCCCGTTGCCCAGGTAACACTTGGGTCTGACACTTACGCAAGACATGCCTATACTGTGGCCTAAGTAACACTCGGAACTAATGCTGTTAGCACTTTTATAATCTGAGATAAACCTTGGTTCTTACGTAAGATGCGTCTATACTGTTGCCTGAATGACACTTGTAACCAATGCTTTTAGCACCATTTTTACAGCCTGAGTGACACACAGGTCTAACGCTAAGGAGGTTAAACATATAATGAACCCATTCCAACATATTGATCTAAAATGTTCATCTTTCGCTTACATTTTACTCAGACTTCCAGGTTTCCTCAATTAAACATAATTGTCCACATTCACCTATTAGCCAGTGTTGTTTTTCTCCAAGATTTTGTCATGGTACTGACTATATAACTTTTGGTTTCATTTCTGGCCAAGTTCACCCACCATTTGAAAACTCTTAATTGAAAACTACCTCGCTTCCTTTTCATATTTTAAAGCATTTGGTCAAAACATGCAGCAAATCTAAAACTGATTTTATATGAATGAGTATCATGTCTTTTGATGGACTGAAATTAGATTTCGGTTCTACTCAACTCTACTCAAAATAGATATATACTTTATATAAAATTGGTCTAAACATGATATACTGTATGTTCTTTTTCAGTTTGTGAGGTAATTTCATTTTGAGCTAGATACATAATGGTCTCCACTGCTTGGTGGCTCATTATCCTTTAAACAGCCCCCTCTTCTTCAATCTTGGCAAAGTTGGCTTCCAATCTATTCTATTCTAAATTGTATTGTATTGTATTCTAAAGTGCTAATAGGCAGCAATCAGGAATGACCCGTGGTGGTTGATTCATGTCCAGTTTTCATTACTTTATATTAAATAACTGAATTTGTTATTTAACTTTCCAAAAATAGAGAATATATTCTAAATGTTGATTTATCAGGTTCACTTCCCTCATAACTGGTCCTGTTTACTAGCAACTGTCTTACATATATACTCTATAGGCACAATAAAGTTTAACCAAATGAAAATATTCTTAATTGAATTGCATAACAGAATATAGTGAGGATGAGATCTTAACTTAAACTAAAAAACAAAATTACACCTTTTATTAGCCAGCTAAAAAGATTACAATATGCAAGCTATAATCTTTTCAGTTAGCCAATAAAAGGTATCATTTTGCTTGACTTCTCACTACATTCATAATGGGTAACACTGTACAAAACCCTAGTACTACAGATTTATAGTGTTATATGCCTATCAGTTAATGTCATGAATTTTATGTTTATGCTTCTTTTTATATCTTTTCTGTTAAACTGAAAGTGTTTTTTATATATTTATAATATTTATGTTCAGAATATTTCAGTTTTGTATAACTATGTTTCTATTCATCTCTAGTTCCCGCTGTGCTTTGGGTGCTTTTTTACTAGACTGTTTTTGAATAGCAAATCTTTTTTATTTATAAAGATTCTTTGTTGACCCATTTATAACAAGTTGAATGTTCACAGTCACCCTTCCACTTGTACGGCTTTTGTGATATTTTGTGAAAGCTGCTTTGCCAGCTTCCCATTATTGCGGCCTGTTCTAACTAAAGCCAGCAGGTTGCTCCAGGGACTGGTTGAAGGTAAAGTTGCCTCTGCTGGCAGACCTGGTACGTTTCTGGCCTGCTTCCCAGCTTCCTTTTGGAGCCCTCCCCATATCTTGCTTTTGCGGAAACCAGATCAGGACTTATAGTCCAATGCTCCACTGGTTGCCTACAGGGAAAAAAGGCAAATTTGATATGTACAGTGACCAAACGTGGGATTCAAATACAAGATGGTAGATTCACGTAGCAGTAACTTAACACACTGAAATGATCAGTGGCATAGCTATAGGGGTTCAAGGGGGGACATCTGTTCCCGGGCGCAGCATCCAGGGGGCGCCAAATTTCCCTTCCCCATTGCATTTTGGCAAATAGGAGGGGGCGTGAAATCTTCAGTTGTCCCCAGGCGCTGAAAACCCTAGCTACGCCTCTGCAAATGATCTGAAACAAATAGCTCAACTATGATGGAAAATTAGATAGATAGATAATTAGCTCACATTTCTAGTATTCCACCAGTAAGTGAACTGTTGCTGCAGTTATTTACCAATTATTTCAATACTGTCACAGAATAACAAATGCCTGATCAATCTTATAGGTTTATTGCTGCTGCCTTATAGCCCCATGAAACTGGATTTAACTTAAAGCCCACTTATTCTCTGTATGCAGTTTGCACATTCTCCCTATATTTGTACCTGGGTTTTCTGAAAATAGTATTCTAGTTTAACTACTAAAATCCAAATATCAGCATTAACTATTGCGTCTAAGCTGAGAAAGGCTATGGACATTTCATTGTGTTCAACAGTAAATCAGCACTGCTTCCAAGCTTTGGTCTTGCTCAAAATGCTGCAAAATTAGGATCTGGCATCCAATGACCAAGAATGAATTAAGCAGGCCCTGAAAATGAACAGAAGTAGCCTGGATTAATGAAAATAAATTACAGGGTGTCCAAAAAATGCATACACACTTTAACTCTAGCAACCCTGAAGTCTACGGAAAAAATGAATAATCCCGGGTGACCTTAAATTCCTTCGCACCTCTCTATCAGCGTCTTTTGTTTTGCAATTGTGATGATCAGCACAAGCAGCCTGCTATCCCATTCCCCCACTGCATCAGCTCAACTCAGGCAAAAAGTTCTCCCAGTTCAAGTCTATATATCTTGGTGTGAGGTGCCTTGAGTTGTACAGGGTAAATAATATACAGTTATTTGGAACACATGCATTTGTGTGTTCTGTGTCTACAATGATCTGGGTAAATGTACAGTAGGATGACAGGAAAATATGAGGCAAGAAATGTTGAACACATACCTAAAACAGAAACTTTTTCATGTTATAGTACTAATGACAAACTTTTTACATGAAGTGTATAAATGTGTCAAGATTTTCCAAATATCAAATAAACACTTTCACAAAAGGTACATGTATAACACATTTTGTAGCCTTAATTTTACCCATTTTGATGGCATTCCATCCAACCTAGTTCCTTCTGGGATGATTTTATTGTAAAGAGTACTTGACAGAAAGTTCATTGCGCATTTCTTAGTGCATTATATTATTGGATTTCTTAAACTCTTGCTGTGTAAACTTAAAAAGCCTTATAGCACTTTCTTACATTAGAGAACAAGAACATGATTACCAATAGATGCTTCATTAACAATCGCTGTTACTAATCAGGTCAATAAAAGGCCAAGGTTAAAAAGGACCAGATTTTAAAAATTACTAGAGCAAAAGTCCTTAGTAAAACCCCATAAAAATGAACAAAAAACAAAACAAAAAAAAAAAAGTTTGACAAATATATTACCACATCTCCCCAATGCATAATGTCTCTTTTGATATGAAAAATCATGCATTATGCATACACTGAAGTAAAAACAAAACAGAGTATCTCAGAAGGTTACTAAATTTGCATTATAAAAGTAAATATGAAGGAGAATAAGGGCCTGCAAATGAGTACATTAGAAAAGTGAATATGCCAGTGATAAAATCACTTAATAAAAAAGGAATGAACACATGCTGTCTTTTCCTCTAGAAAATGTAAGCATACACTACACGCCAATGATTATGAAAAAATACACCAACTGCTCTCTTGGATTTTTACATGCCAGCAATCACAAAACAATCATTTCTTTCACTTCAAATTTAATATTCAGTTGAGTAAAGCAACATTGCCTACAATTACACTGGTTAGTTTTTTTCCATTAAAACACATACATTTTAGTTTCTAATTGTTTCCATTAAATAAGAAAACAAAAGTAATTTTTTTCTTCTGTAAAGCCCTACTAGTTAAATATACAAGTGAACTTAATTATGGAGGATTATAACTGTATGCTTACTAATGTAACAATTCAACAGGAGAGAAAATGGGGGATTTGGTATCATTTTGATGTTTAAATTTATTTGGTTGGTTGGTTATTGTGGTTAATGTTATTGAACTACAAAATTTAATCAATTATCTCCTCTAGCAATTGTCCCAAAGCACACAGTTGGTTAGTCAATATTATTTTTCATTAATCTTAATGTTAATGTGAAGCATGTGGAAGGGCTGAGCAACAAGAGCACAGAAAATGTGCTAGATGTGCATCCCATCAGTACATTTACCGTATGTTCTCTGAATAACAAGCCGGGCTAACAGTGGGAGGGCAACACTTCTTTTTGCAAAGGATGAGAAAAATTATTGTGAATGAACTTACAGAACCATATTCTCTTCTTTCAGATATTGCTAAATCTTTCTTTAGGCAATGAAATCTAGACCATAGTGTTCTACAAAACTATACAGCTATCTCAAAAATATACTTTGATATCAAAATCTTAAAACAACACAGAAGCATAGAAGCAACATAATTCCAAACCTTTTTAAACAGCAACCTCCATTTTGTCTTTGCCCATAAATCACAGAAACTGACATAAAATTATTGGTTATTATATACTAGCTAATTACCCAGTGACTTCGCTCACGGAGTGCATGGGAAAAAAATAAAATGTAGTATTTATAAAATAAGTTTGTTAATTGCCAATTTTATTTTTCAACAAATAAAGAGCACTTAAAATAACATAGAAATCAATATAAACATTATTAACATCATTATCATATGAGAATATGAAGTAATATATAAGAAGCACATTGCAAATAAATAAAAATTATTAAAACAGTAAAATCTTCTTCTATGATACGCTACCGTGGCTGTTCGTTTGTCTGTCCAGGATTTTAAATCACCTGTAGCTCGCAAACAGTTTCACCTATTGACTTGAAATTTGGTACACATATACTACGTGACGTCTACTATCCGCTTTCGGGGTGATGATTTTACTACTCTTTTTATCTTTATTTTATTGTAGAATCAACTCTCGGCAGCGTGCAGCGGATGCGTACGGGTGCCGTTCTCATTCCCAACCACCTTCGCTAATCATTCTTGAGGCAGATTGAAGACTTAAGTGCCAGAATAAGTGAAAGGTTAAAGAAAACATACTAAGTAATTGCAACACAACAACTTAATCAGTTTTAACGCGAAAAGATGCCGATGAAAGAGAAGCAGCGGGCTGCTAGGGTAGAGTAAAGAAGAGCTGCTCAGGAAGCAGCAAGCACATCAACCTCGGAGCATTGAATGCTAAATGTACAGAGAAAGAGGATGAATACTATGAATGCTCAAGTGTATTCACTGCACATTATCATGCAGTGCGCCGTTACTGGTATTTTGATAAAAAGAATTTGAACAACATATAAGAAGCGTATAAATTATTAAACAGTAAAACATTAACATTTAAGAAGTAAAGATACATTGAGTACTACTGCAGTGCTTTCGGGTATACTACATTTTTTGTTTGCCCATTACGTGCATAAATGTATACATTTTTTGGTGTACCTACCTGAGAACACGCGACATATAACTGACCGTGGGGCAAGCATGGATTTTAAACACGCGTGAAGTTCATCTGCTGGTGTCCCTCGTGGAATAACTGGTAAAGTTTGACGAAAATCTCCTGCGAGTAAAACGACAGTACCTCCCATTATTTTGGTAGGATCTCTGAGATCTTGCATTGTTCGGTTCAAGGCTTCATAAGCTCTTTTATGTGCCATGGTGCACTTATCCCAAACTATTATCTTTGAATTTTGCAAGACTTTTGCCTTTCCAGAGCCCTTGCGTATGTTGCAATACCGAATGTGCTGTACGGCCTCCATCTAATAATGTAGAAGCGATTCCCCATGACGCTACAGCCAGAGCTATGTCACCATTCGCTCTCAGGTTTATTAAGAATATTTTTCCTGTTCCCCGGTGGTCATACGTAATTTCCGTTTCAACAGTTCATACATAATTTCCGTTTCAAACGCGAAAAGAATTATATATATATAGATTGCTATCTTTTAATGGTTTATTTATCATGTTCTTTGTTTCAAGCATTTTCTTTGTTTATGTCCGACTGTCGGGCCCTACTCTTTTGGTATTTGCATCATATTTAGCAAAACAATTTGAATACGTGCCAATAAAGCTAACAACAATACACATTCAACTCTTATCCGAATTACCAAGGAATCCCTGTAATTTCAGTTATTGGTCAGGGATTATTTCAGCTTTATACTGTAGAATACAAGCAGTAGTATAATCACAAGCAGACTTGGGTTGCTCTAGAATTTTCAACAATAGGTCAGAAACATTGCAATATATATCAACAATGTAACAAACAAGGTACCTAAATTGACTGATGCAATTTATCCAACCCCATGGAGCCCCTTTGTGCATAACAAAATTAATTTTGCTGAACTGCCTAAATATATGGGTGTGGGGTATTTGCTTGCAATTGTAGATAAGTTTACTAAGTGGGTAGAGGCTATGCCATATAAAAAAGCTTATTCTATTTCTGTAGCAAAGTTTCGCTGAATGAGTTAATTCTAAGGTTTGGGGTATCAATGATTTGAAGTGATTGTGGGACTCACTTTGTAAACAATGTTATAAAAGATATTTATTTGCAAAGGATTACAAATCAAGCATCATTTGAATTGTTCCTACCATCCACAGTCAGCAGGAATGGTTGAAAAAATGAACAGAACCATTAATACTAGAATTACCAGCGGCAATGAAAAAACTCGTAAATCCAGCCCACCGTAAAAAATCCCTTCGCACCTCTCTGTCAGCGTCTTTTGTCTTGTAAATGTGTTGTTAGGCCCAAGCAGCAAGCAGCCTGCTAAACCATCCCCTTACCGCTTCATAACGGGCAAGAAGTTCTCCCAGTTCCTGCCTTGATTGATTATCTGGGAATGAGCTACCCACAATTGTAAGAGGAAATAATTTGATGTGTGTTCTGTGTCTACAACAATCTATGTAAACACATCGTTAAAACAGAAACGTGTTTCATGTTTTAGTAATAAATGACAAAATGTAGACATGAACTGTATAATGTGTGAAGGCTGATGGCCAAATATCAAATAAACACTTTCACAAAAAGATACACTTATAATCCAGAGGTCGTGAGTTCAAAACCAGCTCCCCCGCAAATTTACTGTTTTGAGTAGTGAGCTACTGTTATTGTTAATATTGTACAATAAAAACATACATTTGATTTGTGTCTGTAAAAGCCGGTGTAAATTTATAGTACTTGTAAAAGTTAGTGTTTTTTTTTTCACTTTTATTCTCTCAGTCACGATCACGATACAACACCCATCCCCAGCCCCAGATCTGACGCGGTTACTTTTTATCTGAAACTGGGAATAACTGTAGATGTGAGTGGTGTTTTGAGACAATGGAAATGGAAATTCTCTGATCTGGAGAGGTAAAAGCTGACACACAAACACGGGTGTCCAGATAATCCCAGATAATCAATCAAGGCAGGAACTGGAAGAACTTCTTGCCCGTTCTGAGGCGGTTGGGGGATGGTTTAGCAGGCTGCTTGCTGCTTTGGCTTATCGACACATTTACAAGACAAAAGACGCTGACGGAGAGGTGCGAAGGGATTTAAGGTTGGCCGGATTTACGAGTTTTTTCATAGGCTCTGGTAATTCTAGTGTTAGACCCAAGCTAAACAAAGCGTGGGCAGAGACTGGTTTGAAATGGACAGATGACCTCCCTCTGGTGTTAATGATGACAGAACAGAACAACTGGTTTGTCTCCACAAAAAATTTAAATGGGCCAGCCAATGCTTTAGCCAGCATCGGCTCCACTAACTGTTAAACAAATTGATATTCATTTTTTGATTGAGGAAATGCATAACTATTGCTTTGCATTACCCAAAGCACCAAGCTCTGCTTATTCACAGGTCAAAGAGGCAGTAGCTGGCAGTCCTTTTATGTCTTGCCACTCTTTCTCACCAGCCAACTTTGTGCACGTAAAGGACTTTCCACAGAAGGGTGCCCTGACTCCAAAATGGAATGGTCCATATCAGGCGCTCCTAACGGCCAACATAGCTCTCGCACTCACAGGGTAAATGGTATGGTCACATGGCTCCCACTGTCGCCCGGCTCACAAGCTTAATTTACCATGCATGCGATGCTATTTGCGGTCATATAATCACTCATAGAAAAATGTAGTATGTTTGCTCATTTTAATCTCTTTTTGGGAAAAGAACTCCTGACATGGTCTGCATAATCATTAAGTTGGCAGTGCTCAGCATAGTAATAATTAATAGCTGGATAAGATACTCAAGCTAATAGAATAGCTTACTTCATATATATATATATATATATATATATATATATATATATATATATATATATATATATATATACACATACATAGTGGGTACGGAAAGTATTCAGACCCCCTTCAATTTTTCACTCTTTGTTATATTGCAGCCATTTGCTAAAATCATTTAAATTAATTTTTTTCCTCATTAATGTACACACAGCACCCCATATTGACAGACAAAAAAAAGAATTTTTGAAATTGTTGCAGATTTATTAAAAAAGAAAAACTGAAATATCACATGGTCCTAAGTATTCAGACCCTTTGCTCAGTATTTAGTAGAAGCACCCTTTTGAGCTAATACAGCCATGAGTCTTCTTGGGAAAAATGCAACAAGTTTTTCACACCTGGATTTGGGGATCCTCTGCCATTCCTCCTTGCAGATCCTCTCCAGTTCTGTCAGGTTGGATGGTAAACGTTGGTGGACAGCCATTTTTAGGTCTCTCCAGAGATGCTCAATTGGGTTTAAGTCAGGGCTCTGGCTGGGCCATTCAAGAACAGTCACAGAGTTGTTGTGAAGCCACTCCTTCGTTATTTTAGCTGTGTGCTTATGGTCGTTGTCTTGTTGGAAGGTAAACCTTCGGCCCAGTCTGAGGTCCTTAGCACTCTGGAGAAGGTTTTTGTCCAGGATATCCATGTACTTGGCCGCATTCATCTTTCCCTCGATTGCAACCAGTCGTCCTGTCCCTGCAGCTGAAAAACACCCCCACAGCATGATGCTGCCACCGCCATGCTTCACTGTGGGGACTGTATTGGACAAGTGATGAGCAGTGCCTGGTTGTCTCCACACATACCGCTTAGAATTAAGGCCAAAAAGTTCTATCTTGGTCTCATCAGACCAGAGAATCTTATTTCTCACCATCTCAGAGTCCTTCAGGTGTCTTTTAGCAAACTCCATGCGGGCTGTCATGTGTCTTGCACTGAGGAGAGGCTTCCGACAGGCCACTCTGCCATAAAGCCCTGACTGGTGGAGGGCTGCAGTGATGGTTGACTTTCTACAACTTTCTCCCATCTCCTGACTGCATCTCTGGAGCTCAGCCAAAGTGATCTTTGGGTTCTTCTTTACCTCTCTCACCAAGGCTCTTCTCCCCCGGTAGCTCAGCTTGGCCGGACGGCCAGCTCTAGGAAGGGTTCTGGTCGTCCCAAACGTCTTCCATTTAAGGATTATGGAGGCCACTGTGCTCTTGGGAACCTTAAGTGCAGCAGAAATGTTTTTGTAACCTTGGCCAGATCTGTGCCTTGCCACAATTCTGTCTCTGAGCTCTTCAGGCAATTCCTTTGACCTCATGATTCTCATTTGCTCTGACATGCATTGTGAGCTGTAAGGTCTTCTATAGACAGGTGTGTGGCTTTCCTAATCAAGTCCAATCAGTATAATCAAACACAGCTGGACTCAAATGAAGGTGATCTCAAGGATGATCAGAAGAAATGGAAAGCACCGGAGTTAAATATATGAGTGTCACAGCAAAGGGTCTGAATACTTAGGACCATGTGATATTTCAGTTTTTCTTTTTTAATAAATCTGCAACAATTTCAAAAATTCTTTTTTTTGTCTGTCAATATGGGGTGCTGTGTGTACATTAATGAGGGAAAAAATTTATTTTAAATAGGAGGAGATGAAACCTACTTCAGCTTGTGTAAGCTTCTTTGGGTTTGACAAGTACAGTCCAGAATGGACTTAAGGTTTTCTCATGTTTATTCCGATAAATGGGTTGTTTGTTTCAAGAATCAGTATTTATAAAGATACATATTAACCAAGGTGTGAATCTCTTAAGGTCAAAAAACTGTTACAAAAAGGCATGTCTGGAAGTGAGCAAGACACAAGAACCTTGCACCTGGAGTCTGTGTGTGTGTGTCAATAAAGCTATCCTTGCTTTGGACAACTAAAGAATAAATACATCTGTGATTTATTTTATTTAGGTAAATTCTTACTGAACCCCTTCACCCTTGTGAGATGGAGTGTCAGTTTAATGGTAGGGAAGGAACCAGAACTGGTTTGAGCACTTGAAGAATACTGTGTGCTATGACCACCTAGTTGGAATTTGTATTAGCAGGCAAGTATGTTGTCAAAATGCAAAATATATACGAATAACTCTTCATAATAGTTTTCCTTCATAGAGACAGTCGGTTAAGTGTATGAAAGGATAACACTTACTGGTAGACATCAACACTTCATGTTGATAATGACTGGAATACCAGGTGTGTGTGGCGTGTGTGTGTATGTGTTGGTGAGGACTAACCTGCCGTCATCCGATAATCACAGTAATACACAAACACAGAAGCAATTACAGCATTTCAACAGAATTATGCAAGCATTCATGATGCTCTAGATAATATCAGGAGAGGAATCTTACAATGGCATCACATTCCATTAAAAAACTACAAAGAATAAAACATACAAAATGTATAAAAAAAACTAACAAAACTACAATGTCATCTGAATTTAGAGGTCTAACCACTAACCAAAGCATATTTTCACCAGGAGGAAGAAGATTAATGCAGAAGTCTTTCTTGAAAATGACTTGACAAGGCATCTACTTTGTTTCTCATCACTTTTAACATTGTCAGGAAATACTAACACAAGTTGGCAATTTGTTATTAGGCATCAATTAACACCATTCCATCCAGTGATTTCATTTCAACAGATATTACATCAGAACATAAAGCAATGGGTTTGCTTATCAGCAGTGAAACTACTCTGGCTGACAATGAATGACAAGTGCAAAACAAAGCTGAAACATTAAAAGCTGCATGCAATTGCATGGAAAAAAATTGTGCTACAAGCCAGTAGTCACTTTCAGCAGAGGACTGGGTTACTTGTTGAGAAGTAGTGGTCATAAGAACAAACTTACCCAAGTTAGCCAAATTTTAAATGTTACTTAATTCTGTAGTGCTCACAGTCTAGATCTCTTTTCCCTAAACCGGTTAAAGAAGAGCATTTTTACTTCACTTTCATAGCACATAAAATTGCTATGTAAACTAAAGATGAATGAAATTTGAAAAGAAGGATTCCTATACTTTAAAATGTGCACTGCTATACTAGCTAACTATGATTCAATGTATTGCAGTATTCCCAACTGAAAGAGGGGAAAAAAAAGCTTCCCTTACATGTACAATATATCATGAAACGCAGTGTGTAATCAGAAAGCTCTGCACAGATAAGGCATTTTAAAAATTAAATTTGAAGCATTCATCTGTTCACTTGTGTTCATTATCAATCCCTTAGAGGTATACAAAAATAGAAATGCAAATTTCCACTACATTGACAAGATGTTATATAACAATAGTACAAATTTGGCCTTTTTAATTGGCTTATCAAAGGCTTGTCTTGCCTTTTTAAGCAAATACTGCCCTGGACACTATTCATCAGTAAAACCAGAGTGTAGTCAATGTTTTCTTTAAGGTTCTCGAATTCTAAAAGTAAATTATTAAACTCTCTAGGCTCTCTAGACTAACCTGGAGACTGATTGACTGGTTTTCAAATTAATTATTAAAGCTGAAGGGTTTCTCGCCTGTCCTGACAGGCCACATCTGTTAGAAACCAGATGTAAAATGAACAATGAATTTGGTCCAGTAACTAAAGAGGTAAAGCTTACACAAAAGACAGTCATTCATTATTGTTACGCAGCACAAAAAGATAATTAAATTGGTTAATAAAAATATGCTACCATAAAATAAACAGACATTAATAACATGAAGTCTGAATGTTTTTTATTCCTTATTCATGGGTTTATTCATTATTACTGTGAAGGCAGGATGGATGGATCAGTATTATTTATGTTGCATCTGCCTTCTGACAGCAAATTATTGTTTGAAATTAAGCAAAGGAAAAAAATAAAGTAAGCCTGGGAGAAACAAACATATCCAGTGACCGAAAGTATGCAGATGGAGTCACACTGTATGCTGGGGGGATGTTCTTACAAAATGAACATCTGCGTTTTTTTTCCCTGAATTAACTCTAATATGCAGTATAAAAAAATGTGTTTAGAAAATTAACCAGATTTGAAAAGTCAAATACCTGTATCTTAATATCAAAGGCTGAAGCTGAATTACAGTGAGAGACTTAGTGCACTTTATCTCTAGCTTTTTTGGGAAGACAGCCATGATTATTTGCAGTAAATTGCCAGAAAGACCTTCTAAGCAACAGTAGACTAAGGACTGGAGTAAGACTGGCACTCAGACTAAAGAGAAAGAGAGCTTCTCAGTGGCATGAAAAGAATCATATGCATTTGACATCAGGAGCACTATAAGGCTTCTCTGTTTAGGTACAGTTTTTCAAATTTTCACTTTCTGTTAGGGGTGAGAACTGCTGAAGATATCACAATATTATGCAGATTTGTGGGACATGTTAGGAACATGACAGGAAAGTTCTTTTTACAGTTTGAAAATACAGTATTGAGTATTTTAATTGAGTTCCCTAATATACTACAATATTTCATACATTTTTTCTTCTTTTTGATTGAAGTTGAAATTATACAAAGGAAAAAAATGTGTCAAGCCATTAAACCTACTAAGAAAAAGCCTTGACTCAATTCACAAAATGTAAATATTTTAAATGAAGGAAATTGATTTTATATTTGTGAAAATACAGAAGTAAGCATTTAAAATTCTGGGGCTATAAAAATGTGTTCTGCCACATAGTACAATAGACCATTCCTATGGTATTTTCACAAGAGATTATTAAACTTGAATACACAAGCAAAATATGTGAAAAACCATTCCGTTCTGAAATTTTAATAGTGATATTCAAATTACCCAGGATGGCGAGAAGGCTGTGCTTTACCTTTTCTTTTTTTCCATTATAAGAATATCATCCTTGTTTTCAAGACAAGAGCAAACAAAGAATCTTTGAAGATGTAAACATTTACAAACAGCATACCTGAGCATAATGCAGTATTTCAGCCAAGGCCTCTTACTTCCTTTCAATTTTTCTTTGATCAGATCAGCTTGTATGTATACACAAAAAGTATACTAACTGTACTATAAACCAGCCTGCGAGCATTACTGTCAGCTAGAATTACAGAGTTTTAGTTTTTCATGTGCTGGAATACATGCATTTAACAATACTAGGAAATTACATGCTATTCATTAAATTCCATGCTATTCATACTTTTGATGCAATAAAAGTGTCAGTCATCAAAACCATTACTTAAAAAGTCAGACCTAGACTCACACATACTTAATAATTATAGACGCATTTCAAATTTACCATTTCTCTCTGAAATACTTGAAAAAATAATCACCAATCAGTTTCAGTCACACCTTACACATCACAAATTATTTCAGAAATTCAACTTGCATTTTAATTGTTCACTTTTGGTTGCAAAATGTGTGGTGGGTTGGCACCCTGCCCAGGATTGGTTCCTTGCCTTGTGCCCTGTGTTGGCTGGGATTGGCTCCAGCAGACCCCCGTGACCCTGTGTTCGGATTCAGCGGGTTGGAATATGGATGGATGGATGGATGGTTGCAAAATGAAAATGTCCACTCCTGACTCCCACAAAAAAAATTACCATTTTCATAGCCAGTCCTTGAACCTTAGCAATAAAATTTGTGCCAGCAATTTTGCATATTTGTGTCATAAGCTATTGAACAACTAATTCAACATTTTCCTTTCTAAAGTGAGAAAATAAAAGATCGGTAACAATACCAAACAAGAAATACCTGTAATGCTCAGTAAAATAAACAAGTGTTAAACTGGCGTGTTTATTGTGCATTGAAAGCATGGCTTTGATAAAAGAGTACAATGTGAGGAGGTGCTATACGATGCAGTGTGGTTCATTTTCAGTTTTCCAGTGGGATCAGAATGAAGGTTCAGTCACTGTTAGCATCTTTACAACAGAGCCATGACACCTTTGATTATTTCTGTACAGAATGGTAGTGATCCTCAATTGCTGCACTGCATGTAGTTTGGATACTGATCAGGCACAAAAAGTCTTTTACAGACTGCATGTTAGCTATCGTAGATGTGATGATTGGTGACAATAAAAGTTAGGGAAAGTGTGGCTTCCTTCACTAGAAATGTACCCTTCTCCAATACATCAGCTCTTCACAGAGGAGAATCTCTTGCCAATAATGTTTGGGAAAACACTTTGGAGGCTCTTCAAAATGCTAAAGTAATGTCAATTGCTGTTGACAAGTCAATGAATCATAGTGATGTCACACAGCTATGCACCTATTTGAGAGGTTTTGATGGAGTGTGTTTCCTAGAAGAACTTCTTGTACTTATAACATTGGAAGGATATACTGCACTGTGGGTGAGGTGATTTTTTTCAAAAGATTGTCTCATTTTTAACAAACATCAACTAGATCTGCCAAAGGTTATCCTCTTGTTTACCGACAGTGGCTCAGCTATGGTCAGTGTAGAACAAAGGCTGATACCTAGGCTATCTGCAATAGTCCCTTGCATCCAGTTTTTACATTGCAGCATTCATCAGCTAGTTCTCCGTGCAAAGCTCAGTGGTGCTCTGAACAATACCCTGGACACTTATGACTGAGTATTACAACTTTCATACACTCATCCTCCAGCCTGCAGCACTGTTTTTTTCACCAGCTGCTAGCTGACATGTCAGCAGAACACGCCAGCTTACTTGTACAGAAAGATGTCAGATGGCTTGGCAAAGAAAAGGTCATGAATCACTTCTGTGAACTCTGCAAGGATACTGCATCTTTCTTAGGCAAGAATAAACATAAACCGACATGTAACTCTTGGAGTACATGCTGGATGAACAATTTATGGCCATTATCCATTTTCTATGTGACATTTTAGAGAACTTGAATTTTTGAACCTATAATCACAGGGGCAGGAGAAATCTGTTTGTGACTTAATGAAGCATCTTCGTGATTTCAAGACAAAGCTTGGGTTTTTCAAATTCGACCCAACGGCACTGAAGTTGCAGCACTTTCCACAGCTCTGAGTACTCTTCAGCACATCTACAAAAGCGCACATTACATCTATCATGACAGACTTCCTTAAAAAAAAAAAAAAAAAAAATGAAAATTTTGCAGAGAGATTTCAGGGTTTCCACATTCCTAATGAGATGTTGCTGTTTGCCCGTGATCCCTTTTTTCCAATCAAACTAGCGTTCTAGTCAAGTCAAGGAAGTTCTGCTTGATGAGAACTCATTACTAATGGAATCAGCTCATGTGCGGTCATCCTCTGCGTTAAAGCAGCACTTTCAGTTGTAGAGTGTAATGGACTTTTGGACTACTCAGGATAGTCAATATCAGTATCCAACCATAAGTCTGGCCTTGCTATTTTGAGAATGTTTGGATCCACTTACACATGTGAGTCAAGTTTTTCTCATGTAAATGTCATTAACACTAGAATTCTTGAAGCTTATTTTTTTGTTATCCCTGACATTCCTTAAATTTTCCTGATATATGCCAAGAAGCTTGTAGCTCCTTATCACTGCGCTGATAGCCTGCTTTTGTTTTACAAATGTGTATATTAGCAGAATGCATATTATTTGAAGAATTTTTTTTATTCAGTTTTATTCTTGAATTCTTGAATAAAAAAATCTTTCAAATGGCATTGATGTGAATGTCCATGTGTGAGGAAAAGTAACATTCACCATAGACACTACGGTGTCTGTTTGCTCAACAAGACACCAAGGAGAAATGATTGAGCTGTGTTTTTGAGTACCATAAATTTACACAGGCTGTTACAGACTCAAATCAAATGTATGTTTTTATTATATACTGTAATGGTAACAATAATAGCAGCTAACTACTCAAAACAATAAATGCGAGAAGGAACTGGAATCAAACCCACAACCTCTTGATTATGAGGCAGCAGTTCTTACCTCTGCGCCAGCCAAACGGACGGATATACTTCGTATCAATTGACAGTTGGGCTTCAGATTTTACACATTGCCAGTAACATGCAAATTGCACAATTTCCTTTTCTTCAGTCATATTCTTCAATAAAAGCACACTTGTTTTATTATACCTTTTCTGAAAGTGTTTGATATTTGACTTCATTCTTCACATATTATACACTTCACATCAACATTTTGTCAATTATTACTATAACATGAAAAAAGTTTCTGCTTTAGTTATGTGTTCACCATTCCTTGCCTTGCATTTCCTGTCATCCTACATTTACACAGATCGTTGTATTCCAAATAATGATATATTATTTACGCTATACAATTCCAGAAACCCTTCTCCCAGCTTTGAGAATTTTGCATCTGACTTGACTTCAGCTGTCTCGGTGAGGGATGGGATAGCAGGCTGCTTGCCGCTTGTGCCAATTGACACATTTGCAAAACAGACGCTGCTGACGAGGTGTGAGGGCAATTTAAGGTGGGCCGGCATTACAAATATTTTCGTTAGCTTCAGGGATTTTAGTGTTAAAATGAGCACATGTAGTACCATGTCAAATGCCAAGATCTTCTACTTATGCTTCTGGTTAAAACGTTTGGTGTTGATTTTGATTCTTGGTGTGTTTAAAATCTGTATTATCTGCTGGCTCTGTTTTTTTAATGAAGGAAATCATATATGTACAGATCTTCTTGATGATAGTCTTGTTCTCTATAACACACTTGTGAATATGGACAGTACTATATATATATTTTTGGTAAATATACTTAATGCTGTTTAGCATTATTATACCAGTGGAATGCTAAAATCTGGAACTATAAAATAAAAGATGGATAAGCATTGCCATGTAACTTGCTGTTTTGTCTTGGTAGAGTAATATATTGCTCAACTTTTCCCTTTTGTATTATTAATATGTAGCCTTTGTCAGAATGCCTCAAATCTCACAGACTTACCACTGTTTATAAGGTATTGTCCCATATATCTTCTCCCCAACTTCCCTTCTACATCTATAACCTCAGGCAATTAGGTGTAGTAAAAGACAAGCAGGAGTTAAGTTACACATAAAATAATGTATTATTGATAATATTCATAAATAATAACAATATGTACAGTACATTTGAATATTGGCAACAATACACCCTGATAAATGATGATGTGTAGTTTCAGGCAGCACACAGACTTGTTAGTTACTTAAAAATGTCTCTATTTAAGGCATCATTGGTGGTCAGATTTTCTCAGAACAGGCCGCATGCCTGTCTCAATATGGCTGCCGAGCTGTACTCTTCATTGTGTTACCCTTTTCAGTTCATGGTGTGTGTGAGCTGCTCCTTCATCAGTTGGTAAGAGAGAGAGAGTGAGGGAGTGAGCAAGTAGAGTAGAGCCAATAGGATGTTATGGTACTTAAAGGCTTCTGATACAAGCCAGTTCAAAACAGCCATACTTCAGACCAATGGGGTGATAGAACATCTTCACACCTGCCCCCAAATCATATGTTAAGGTAAAGCTTGGAAGTTAGGCAGCCTAGGTTTGTGTGGGAGTTGAGAGACTTCAGAGAAACATTTACCAAACTTGTTTCAGGCACTTCCCCCAAATCCTGCTGTAAAATTCAGAGTCTCAGTCCTGGTTTGGGGGGAGGGGTTCTTAAACCATCAAACCATTGCTGTTATTATCAATAATGTAACACTAATATTACATTGCTTTGCCTAAGTTACAAACACATAAGACATACAAAATATCAAGTTATATGCAAAATCTCACATCACAACACTTGCCTAGTAACAGGTCTATTATACTACAACACAGAACTTTTGGCAGTAGCAGCACTTCACCAACAAAGTATTAAGGCTTGGTCCCCATGACACTGCCTGATTTTAGAATTTGGCCCTCTTGTATAACTTTATCTAATATACTTCCAAAAAATGCACATTTACTTTTACTACATTAAAAATGTATCAAGTTGTAATATGATGCACTGTTCTATAAATGTAAATGAAGATACAGCATACTGAAGAAGCAGATACATTTTAGGAACATATGTGTAACCATTTCAAATCCCTGTAAGAATTCAATCTATAACTTTACTCACACCACTTTTTTTTTTTTGAGTAAATTCTGCATCAAGTGCTAAAGTCTTACTAATAAGCACACAAATGAAAATGACAGTGAAGTAGCTGCACCTCTTTAGCATTCACTGTGATTTGGACAAGTGTCTGCATTGCTTGTCACTATGAGAGCAAAGCCCACAGAAAAAGGTGCATTAAAAAGAAAATAGTGAAAGGTAAGCATTTAAAAGCTATGGCAAAAGTTCTAATTTCTGAATTTCCCTTTATATTAAATCACACTAGCACATTTTTCTGAATGCAAAGTAAGAGGATCACTCAAATTATTTTTTCCCCCAAATAGTGACCTCTTTATCTCAGAAAGAATCAGACTGTAAGTAATTTTTCTCCTGGCAGTCTCTCACTAAACTCTTCACATTCCACCACCCCCTTTACCTTCTCTGCAATGAGCCACTTTGACAAGTACAAAGCTTTCTGTTTCAGACATGAAGGAGAGCAGCTTTTACAAGTGAAAAAGAAAAAGGGTTTGAAGCTTAAAATAATTTTCAAGTGAAAAGAAAGTAAAAGAGCATGTACTATAAAACATGAAAAAATAATCATATGACAAGCAATCACATTTTTTATGGCTCACAATAAAATTACAGACTATAAAAATGGACACAACTTGAACCTTATCTAGACAAATAAGGTAACCCATGAGTCAGAGAAGACTGGAGTACACCAAAAGAAAGACTGTAAAATATCAGAAGTAAAACTAAACTCAGCAATATATGGTAAACAACCCAGCCACAGGGGATGCACAAGCCAGTGCTTTTCTTTGTGCCAGTCCTAAGCCCGGATAAATGGGGAGAGTTACGTCAGGAAGGGCATCAGGTGTAAAATTTTGCCAAATCAATATGCGGACAACAAGTACAAATTTCCATACCAGATTGGTCGAGCCCTGGGTTAACAACGACCGCCACAAGTACTGTTAGCCAACAGGGTGCTGGCAGAAATTGGGCTACTGTTGATCAAAGAAGGAGGAGGAGGAGAAGAAGAGGGGGGAGACGTGCCTGCAGGTAGGAGGAGAGGAGGAAACTAAAGAGAGTGGAAGTGAGGGTAGGAACTTTGAATGTTGGCAGTATGACTGGTAAGGGGAGAGAGTTAGCAGATATGATGGAGAGAAGGAAGGTTGATATAGTGTATTGTGCGTGCATGGTGTGGATGGGAGGAGAAATGGCGTAGGGTTATTCTGAAGGAACAGTATGTCAAGAGTGTTTTGGAGGTGAAAAGAGTGTCAGACAGAGTAATGATTATGAAGCTGGAAATTGGAGGTGTGATGATGAATGTTGTTTGTTCATATGCCCCGCAAGTTGGGTGTGCGATGGAGGAGAAAGAAGATTTTTGGAGTGAGTTGGATGAAGTGATGAACAGTGTACCCAAGGGACAGAAAGTGGTGATTGGAGCGGATTTCAATGGACATGCTGGTGAAGGGAACAGAGGAGATGAGGGGGTGATGAGTAGGTATGGTGTCAAAGACAGGAATGAAGAAGGTCAGATGATAGTGGATTTTGCCAAAAGGATGGACATGGCTGTGGTAAATACGTATTTTAAGAAGAGGGAGGAACATAGGTTTACGTACAAGAGTGGAGGAAGATGCACCAAGGTAGATTACATTCTATGCAGAAGAGTCAATCTGAAGGAGATTGAAGACTGCAAAGTGGTGGCAGGGGAAAGTGTAGTTGAGCAGCGTAGGATGGTGGTCTGTAGGATGACGTTGGAGATCAAGAAGAGGAAGAGAGTGAGGCTGAGCCAAGGATCAAATTGTGGAATTTGAAAAAGGAAGACTACAAGGCTGAGTTTATGGAGAAGATGAGGCACTGGGTGGTAATGCAGAGTTACCAGACAGTAGGGAAACTACAGCAGAATTAGTAAGGGTGACAGCAAGAAGAATGCTTGGCTTGACTTCTGGACAGAGGAAGGAGTAAAAGGAAACCTGGTGGTGGAATGGGGAAGTACAGGAGAGTATACAGAGGAAGAAGATGGCAAAGAAGAAGTGGGATAGTCAGAGGGATGCAGAAAATAGACAGGAGTGCAAGGGGATAAAATACAAGGTGAAGAGAGAGGTGGTGAAGGCTAAAGAAAAGGCGTATGATGAGTTGTATGAAAGGTTAGACACTACGGAGTGAGAAAAGGACCTGTACCGATTGGCTAGACAGAGGGACCAAGCTGGGAAAGATGTGCAGCAGGTTAGGGTGATAAAGGATAAAGATGGAAACATACTCACAAGCGAGGAGAGTGTGTTGAGCAGATGGAAAGAGTACTTTGAGAGGCTGATGAATGAAGAGAACTACAGAGTGAGAAGAGGTCGGATGATGTGGAGATAGTGAATCAGGAAGTGCAACGGATTAGCAAGAAGGAAGTAAAGACAGCTATGAAAAGGATGAAAAATGGAAAGGTCATTGGTCCAGATGACATACCTGTGGAAGCATATAAGTGTTTAGGAGAGATGGCAGTGGAGTTTTTAACCAGATTGTTTAATGGAATCTTGGAAAGTGAGAGGATGCCTGAGGAGTGGAGAAGAAGTGTACTGGTGCCAATATTTAAGAACAAGGGGGATGTGCAGGACTGTAATAACTACAGGGGGATAAAATTGATGAGTCACAGCATGAAGTTATGGGAAACAGTAGTGGAAGCTAGGTTAAGAAGTGAGGTGATGATTAGTGAGCAGCAGTATGGTTTCATGCCAGGAAAGAGCGCCACAGATGAAATGTTTGCTCTGAGGATGTTGATGGAGAAGTTTAGAGAAGGCCAGAAGGAGTTGCATTGCGTCTTTGTGGACCTGGAGAAAGCATATGACAGGGTGCCTCGAGAGGAGTTGTGGTATTCTATGAAGAAGTCGGGAGTGGCAGAAAAGTAAGTAAGAGTTGTAGAGGATATGTAGGAGGAAGTGTGACAGTGGTAAGGTCTGTGGTAGGAGTGACAGATGTATTCAAGGTGGGAGGTGGGATTACATCAGGGATCAGCTCTGACCCCTTTCTTATTTGCAATGGTGATGGACAGGTTGACAGACGAGATTAGACAGGAGTCCACGTGGACTATGATGTTTGCTGATGACATTGTGATCTGTAGCAATAGTAGGGAGCAGGTTGAGGAGACCCTGGAGAGGTGGAGATATGCTCTAGAGAGGAGAAGAATGAACGTCAGTAGGAACAAGACAGAATACATGTGTGTAAATGAGAGGGAGGTCAGTGGAACGGTGAGGATGCAGGGAGTAGAGTTGGCGAAGGTGGATGAGTTTAAATATTTGGGATCAACAGTACAGAGTAAGGGGGATTGTGGAAGAGAGGTGAAAAAGAGTGCAGGAAGGGTGGAATGGGTGGAGAAGAGTGTCAGGAGTAATTTGTGACAGATGGGTATCAGCAAGAATGAAAGGGAAGGTCTACAGGACGGTAGTGAGACCAGCTATGTTATATAGGTTGGATACAGTGGCATTGACCAGAAAGCAGGAGACGGAGCTGGAGGTAACAGAGTTAAAGATGCTAAGATTTGCACTTGATGTGACGAGGATGGATAGGATTAGAACTGAGTACATTAGAGGGTCAGCTCAAGTTGGAAGGTTGGGAGACAAAGTCAAAGAGGCAAGATTGTGTTGGTTTGGACATGTGCAGAGGAGAGATGTGGAGTATATTGGGAGAAGGATGCTAAGGATAGAGCTGCCAGGCAAGAGGAAAAGAGGATGGCCTAAGCAAAGGTGTATGGATGTGGTGACAGAGGACATGCAGATGATGGGTGTAACAGAACAAGATGCAGAGGACAGAAAGATATGGAAGAAGATTATCCGCTGTGGCAACCCCTAACGGGAGTAGCTGAAGGAAGAAGAGAAAATAATATATGGAATACAAACAAAATCTGGGTTTATTTTAATGTTGAAGTTGGCTACTTACAGATTCTTATATTATTTTTCTAACAGGTATGTACTACTCCATGGAGTTAGGCTACCAAGCCATGTAATATTCCTAAAGAACAGAGGACATGCTTCTTTTAGAATTTCTCAACTGGATGATTTAAGATGCACAAATATAAAACAAACCCATTTTGAAATTGTCATCAGTATCAAGAAAAAAAGTGATTTTTTTCTTGATATTTGGAAGCCATAAGTCATTGTTCTCTCACAATTACAAATTTTAGACAATTTCTTTCAGCTCCACCTGATCCCATTTGTCAATTGTATATAAATATACAATACTAGCCGACGCCCGCCGTAGCATACGGCAGTGTAAGAATAGGAATGGAAAACGGTGAGAAAGGAATTCAGAAATCAAGAAGAAATAAATACTTCTTGAAAGATGCTGTGTGCATATAGAATTTCCGGCCAAGCAGGATTACATGTGAAAGTGATAAATAAATCAGGCTTTCCGAATTTATGTACTATGGCCATGGCATTCTGATAGTTTTGTTGCATGCATCTTGGACTTCCTGGAAATGTGGACAGTAATATGATCATTTTGCCTACAGGAACGTTATTTTCAGCGTTTGCTTGCAGTGCGTCTGATAGTTCGACCTGCAAATCTTGTTGATGTAATCTGAGATAGTGGAGATGCGCGCCCTCTGTTTTAACATATGCATCTACGACATACTGTTGGAATAGTTTACCGCTGGAGTGTAAAATACTAAATGTATTCCTCATTGCTAATCTGTACGCGTAAAATTGGCATTGAGTAAGCCTTATTCGCTTGGCGGTTCTTTTATCGGGAACATGTTGTAAATCTTTGTTCCAGCCAATGTCTCCGTAAGGTAATAAAAGTGGGTAAACCATAGGATCGCAATTCATATTGAGCGTGGAAATCTGTTTACAGGAGTTGCCTATGGGATAGATGCAAATGTCCCTTTTGGCAGGCGTTTTGCCATCTTCTCCGACGAAAATCGCTGCAACATCGGTGTGACATGTTGGGGCATTGTATCGTCATAAATCCTGCCTAGGGGTTTCCTTGAAAACCATTCGTACAGATGCTGTTGGATTGGCCTGAGCGATTTCATGCATGTGTTTGTATGATTTAGCGAAGGGGTTGATGGTTCTGAGTAGGGGTGGGTGGTATGACCAAAATTCTATATCACGGTATTTTTCTTAATTATCCCGGTTTCACGGTATTCAATGGTATTTTTTTCCCCATGCATGAGTGGATGTTAACCACATTTTCCACTGCAATTACTGGCTAAGAATAACCTATTCCACTGTCAAGAGTATTGTACATTGTACAAAAAAAAAACATTTTAATGTGCACACAAGTATTAATACAGTTTTGCATGGCCCCATAAAGTGATAGTTTTCAAGGGGGTGGCACTAATGGAGAAGGTATCACATTGCATGACAGATGCAGTCAAAATATAGAACCTTTTTATTGAACAAATTTTGCAAAAACAAACTATAATTTTGACAACATATTTTCAACCATACAAAGAGGCATTTAGACTTAGTAAAATATCTAGAAGTGCTTGTCAAAAATTGTATTGCACCGAATATGTCTTAGAAAAGGAATAAATAGTAAATATTTTTTGTAAACCAACTACACTTTCTGTTAATGTTAACAATCTCTGTCCACTGACACGTTAAAGTGACTTTTTAAACAACTTTATCATCATTAAACTGCATAATATTTAAACTAATAAATAATAACAATAAAATAAATAATAGTATTATTACTGATAGTTGCACTGTTACTTCAAGACTTCAAGCCCAGGTGCATTACACAGTATTCACCAAATTAAAATAAAATACAACAAGTGCAACTTGGTGATGACATCTGTACCAGCTGAACCATCATTTAGGCAAACTGCATTAATATGGACCTTGCTTCAAGCTAAGCTATACTGGGAAGAAAAAAACAAACTATATGTCGAGAACAAAGTCAACATTTCCACTTTATTCTCGTCGTTTATGTTGAGATTAAAGTCGACATTTCCACTTTATTCTCATAGTTTACTTCATAATTAAAGTAGAATGTCGTAAACTAAACTTCTTCCTAAAATCAATGTTTAATCAATTACTTAATTTACCCCGTCATAAATTAATGCAGCACATTAAATGCTTTGTGTTACGTTCCCCGACCCAGTGGTTAATCACTACGCTTCTTAAACTGACTTCCTCCGCACTAACAGAAGACAGCAATCACCATACAGAATCCATTCACTTCATGATATTCCTGCTTTCTGAAAATTTAGAATGCTAAGATAAATACTTGATATCATTTTCATTATGAAATGCATTAAAGCAGGTATTACACATGCACGGTAGTGAGGCGGTAGTGCTGCTCCCTCGCAGTAAGGGGTCCCCAGGTGTATGTTCAGTGTAGAGAACTTTATGGCAGGTGTGACGAGGCTCCAAAAAACTGGATGTATGAATAGCTATCGCACAGGTTTAACTTAAATATTGTGTAAATGTTGGGTTTGTGATCTGCTGGTCGGAGACACGAACACTGAATTCAATGCATGTTCTTCTGAGCGGGCTATCTTTATTGCATGCATGCTGTCTCTATCTGACGTAGGCTACCAAAACCCCAGTTCCTATCCTTCCTTTTTCTTTCACCACATAACCACATAACCAATCACCACACGATACACGTCTTTGTGAAATTAAAACTAGTTATAAACTTAGCCCACGGAGTGTTCAGAACTTTAAAAATATCTTCGTTATACATGTTTAATTATGCCATCCATTCAGAGTTGCGCCCATCTCTGAATGAATCACTTAACACAAAGCATTTAATGTGCTATATAACTTATGACGGGGTTTGAGAAAATCTAGTAAATTAAATATTCATTTTATGATGAAGTTTAGTTTACAATGTTCTACTTTAATGACAAATTACGAGAATAAAGTCAAAAGAATATATTCTCGTCATAAGCGTCAAGATTAAAGTGGAAATGTCGAGAATAAAGTCAAAATGTTGTCACACTATTACACAGTACCCAGGTACATTACACTGTATTGAAAACAAATAAAACAAGTATAACTTGGCTTGCAGTATTATCCAGTAATATAGAAACAGTATTTACACATCTGACCTTTTAAAACTAAAGCATCTCCAGGCGACAGACGTGACTGTTTTTTTTCGGCTCTTTGTCCATTTTCACCGCACGGCATACCTATGCTACCGCCCACTATTTGGTGGTGTAGCAGTGAAAAAGAGCCCTAGTGCAACAAATCTGTGTTTAGCGGTGTAGCAGTGAAAAAGGTCCCCACTTGAACAGTTTCCCGCTGCGCCACGTTCCGAACGTCGTTTAGGCAATTTAAACCGGTGTTGCGGTATAAGAAAAATCCATATCATAAAAAAAATTAAAAACGGTTTTCGGTATGAACCGGTATACCGCCCAGCACTGTTCTGAGCATGGAATCTAGTTGGAGAAGTACATTTTCGCTGCATGCAGAATTTGCTTTATTTTGTAAGTGTACTTTAGTAGCTTGCGCAGTGTCAAAAACATACAACTGTCCATATCCTGGAAAGGTAGAAGTGTTAGCGTGTAGTGGAGAGATTTGGTGATAAATTTGCCTGTGTATTTTAAAACAGTATGGTCCGTGGCCAGGAGGTTGAGTTATCTCTGCACCCATGGATGCAAACACTAGAGAAGGGTTGTATTCTCGAATGTGTTCACGATAATTTTTAGCTTCTGATGTTTGCTGTGTAAGAAGCTGTTGTAAAGACACAGGTGGCTCCCGCAAGGGTGGTAAAGCTACTTTACCGTTGTGGCAGCACCTCGAGTACTTGTTGGATGTCTTACGCTCAGCAGGCCAGTATAGTGCATGACATGGAAGATGACGAATAGGAATCGAGAAATGCTGTGTCGGCTGTGTGTGGGTGGGACCGGTTTTGAAGTTGAAGCAGGACGAACCAGAAGAGAAATATAAATAAGAGATGGTCAATGAATCCCAAACTGATCTCTACTAGTCTTATAGGAGGGTACATATTAATAACACATTATTGGGAAAATGGTTACATGCTCTGGATATACATGTATTTATATAACAGTTCCTCAGAGAATAACAGAGATCTGGCTCATTGTTAAAATTAAAAAAAAAAAAATCAAATTATGCTGAAAATGAAATAATTCTGTAATGACAAACTGGGAAAAAAATAAGTGTCTACTTACCAGATACTCTGTAATCAGTCCACATCATAAAGAATGTTATTTCAGCAATAAACATTTTTATTCGGTCAATATTCTCACTCAAGATAGTTGTTATAAACATAACCAGATATACTTATTTGGAATCAGTAGTACAAAAAAGACTAGAGGAAATAAACGATAACATGGGCATTCATTGTTTGCTAAGAAAGGAAGAAAGCTGTTGCACAACAAGCAGCCTTAGAGCACAACAACTGCATACATTCCTCACACAGTCTACATTTTACAACATTATCATTCACTGAATTCTGGTGTAATTTTAATCAAACATTGCACTTTTGTGTGCTATAAAAGGTTTTGAGGACCAAAGCAGTGCTTTCAATTAAATAAAACAAATCACTGGAAACTGGTGATGTGTTGCATGTTGGTTAGAAATTAAAGAATTTTAATTGGACTCTGTACAGTCAATAATACTGCAATCAATAATAATTATGCAATTGAGAAGAAGCAATGAATAAATTCATAATGCCAAAATCCAAATTTAACGATTAAAATAATAATAATAATGATTCATATAGCGCTTTTCTCACTACTCAAAGCGCTTAACCCAGTAGCAGAACCAGAAATTAGAGAAGTTTATTTTTTTTAATCATTAAAATATATGTTTCTAATTTCAAGTTCTGCTACTGGATTCTTTGTATTCTGAAACTGTGGAAATAAACCCAAAGAAGACTAATCTGTACTGGCCGAGCTATCCAAGTAAAGGCAATTCAATTCAAACTTTTTTTTTTTTATATGATTTGCATTCAATTACTAATTACTGTCAGTTAAGCAGAAATGATTACCTGATTAGAGTATGAGTAGAGTGCCAGTGTAGTAGACATTTTAGGCCTGCAATATTACTGTCAATTTCCAGTCATCCTTAACTTACAAAGTATCCAAAAATTAGTTATTCATTTACTGATTATAACTTTCTGTCATCATCACATCATGATTTGACTGAGGCATTTGAAATTTTTGACCATCCTCTACTAACATAAAAGCTCACAATGTCAACTTCTATCAACTTACAGAGCAACTGGCGTTTCAACTACTATACTGTATACTTTTTCATTCTTGCTATTTTTGTTTAGCAGGGAACAGAAAATTTAACACAAGCCTTACACGGAGCACCCGATACACAGCAAAACTTTATCTGGCTTATTGAATTATGAAGTGTGTATTGCTTTCAAATAAAATGAGTGCATCTAAACAAAATATTCCAAGCTTGAGATGTTTGCGTTCACTGCAGAATGCATCACTTATTCAATAATTTTTAATGCAAAAACCTAACCTTCAGAAAATCAGTCATATAACCTGAGAAACAAAAAGAAATAATATCTACTACAGTATTTAGATCATAATTACCATGCACTAGAACTCTATAGGTGTTCTATACCCTTTTGCATGGCACCACATTGTCAAGTATGGCATTTAGTGACAAACTGAACACTGACAGTTCTTTTTCTCCAACAATCAAGACAGCATAATTTGTACTGCTCAAAATGCATTTGACTACAATCCTGAATTAACCCATAGTAAAATAAATAAACCAAAATTGCATTTACATTGCTGATGAAAGAAAACTAAAAAAACTTTTGACTATTTTTCTAATATGCTTATAGCATCTTATGTCTGGTTTTATTAATCATGTTTCAGGGCAAGTAGTAGGAGTGTACTACCCTAAGAGCACTGCCTTATATATAGAGTACTTGTTTGTGCACAGTGATGTTGATGAATATGAAATACAGTATAAAGAAAGCAAGCTATAGAAGGGCAGTGAAGGTTAGCTTCTCTGTGCTTTCTTATGGCTAGCCTCAGGGTTGTGTTATATATTTAATTTAAGTATTTGACCAGGAGTGGACCATGTCTCTTTTAATGACTCTAAACAGCAGCTACTAAAGTTATAGCACATGAATTCTTTATCTTCTCTAGAATTCATATGCTGGATTTTAAGTGTAGTTATAGATGAAAGGAAAATGTGGGATTTGAGATCAAACCTTGTGCAGTCTCTGTTAAACAGGGCTAAGTCTGGCCTTCTTTGCCTTTTACATGAAGTAAGGTTTATGGTTTTACTTATATGGTTTTATATGGTTAAGACCCAGGCAGTAAGGAGCATTTTTATATTTTGGTTAGCTAACTATGAAGCAGTAGGAGGATCCTACTTTCACCGAAAAATTGTATTGTCATGCATGTCACATTCCCCACTGAATAATTATTTGCTCTTTTGTTTAAGGTATACCTCTGGCTAATCTTAGTTCTAAATTTCAAATATTTAAATTAATTAATAGAAACATTGCAGAAGTAGTATAAAAATACAATGACTTTATAATGTTTTGAAATTTTTTTTTGTTACTTTAACTTAAAATGAGGAATAAATAGAAGAGATTGAAATTAAACCAGCATCATCGGTTTGAATGTCTAATCCCACATCTGTTCAAATTATCTGATAGATTTCCTTCCAGATCCACAAAGATATTTGCTAAAAAAAACTAAACTGGTCCTGTGCGTATGTGGTCCTAGAAATTTTCTGCCTCCCTGTCTAAGACTGCCTTCTACCTTTTGCCCAGTACTGCCATGCCATGTTATGCTGTGTACATCAAAATATGATCATCTGCTCTTTAGTTAAGAGTACTTTTCCATGGAAAATGGTAATCATAATATTAATAAGAATGATGACATCTTGGTGCTAGGATTGCTTTTCTAAGACTTTTGTAATCTTCTGCAATGTACTGTAAGTAATTAACCATCTATTATAGCATGCCCAGAGTTTTATGAAATCTATGAAAGCTCCACTTTTTTATTTTATTACCAGTTAGGGTACATTGTAAATATTTAAAAATAACACTGAAATGGATTAAGCTGCTTTGAGAATGTTATGTTGCATTACGTTTGCTGTGATGAGTGCTATATAAAAATAAGCAGAACTTAATAAGCAGAACTTACTTGAAAAGCTCTATAAAGAAGACTACAAAGACTACGAGGTCACCAAACCCTTAAGGCAGTTAGCTGTCTAATATCAATACCAAGATTGTGCTTTACTTAGACAATAAATCTAGAGCAACTGCAAAGGGCACAAACACACAAATGTATAGTTTAAATAATTCTCAAAATGATAAGTCTTATTTGTATGTATTTATTTTATTGTTGTATGTACATATTGGAAAACAGAAAAAAATAACCATTTCAGAGGCTTTGCACCTGGGCTGTTGAGCAGGTATTGAGCAGATTGACTAGGTCAGGGGTAGGCAATGTCGGTCCTGGTGAGCTGCAGTGGCTACAGGTTTTCATTTCAACCCAATTGCTTACTTAGAAACCAATCATTGCCAATCTCAGACCTTATTTAATTTTATGGCTGGTTAGTCTGTGCAATGTAAGGCTCTTATATCATAGATTTTTTTCCTTTCCAAGGATATCATCCAAATGATTTGAAGCCTAAAATAGATCATTTTCAGTCTGTCACATTTTTCTATTAAGTGTTTTATTAAATCAAACAGTGCATGATGAACACACACAGATGTAATTGGAAAAAAGCTAACTGAAGAACTGCTGGCTGCTTTGTCTTTTACATCTTATTGCTAATAAGGAGCAATTAAAATACTGAATGCAGCAGTTTAAGATTGAAATAAGCAATTAAGGTTGGAGAACCTTAACAAGCAAGACCACTAAAATGAAGCATCAAAATGTCACTTAAGCAATATGTGCTTCATCAGCAATAATTGAGTTCTCGTTAAGGAACTGGGTTGGAACAAAAACCTGCACATACTGTGGCTCTCCAGGACCGACATTGCCTACCCCAGGGCTATTCTGAATAAAGATTTAACTAGTAAGGACCATCGACTTTACAAATATCTGTTGAGTTCAAAGCTGTCAAACCATCTGTAAGAACATGTGCCTTTGTCCAATAAGAGCTGTGTTTTGCTTATGTGAAATAATTCCTACCATTTGCTTGTAGTAGGATTGTTTGTTTTGTTGTTTAAATAGAATTATCTTACTAATGTAATTTCTTTAATCAAATAATTACTTAGACACTTCACAGATTGCACCTTATTATGTGGCTGCCACTTCATCTACACATACAGGGAAGGGATATATTAGAATATTCAACTGATGATAATACATCCATCCATCAATCCCTGAAAAAGCTGCCAGTAAATCATTAGAGCACATTCTTTCACAAACCAACACTCACTTATAAAAGACAACTTACACTTACTATCCAACCTGGCAAGAATGTTTTTTTTATTTTTTTGTTATTTTTTATGACTGACATACTTGGAGATAAAGAAACAGTGCTAATCATTGAGCAACAAAACCAATAAAAAGATAATGAAAATAACACTAGTGCATGAATTATCCTTACTGCATAAATAAATATGCCTGTAACTCAAAGTATTATTTGCAGATACCGTGGCTTGACAAATGTTACTGTCAAAAAATATTCATGCCTATTCTAACCACCAGTAGTTGTTTTCATATTTTTTAAATAATTAAAGCAAAGGTATTTAAAATAATTTGTCAGTGGCATATAATAAGAAATTGTACTCAACCTGACAAAAGGTTGTAGGTAAGGGTCAAGTACGTTGTAAAAGGATCAACAAATATTACACAAAAAAATTATAGAAGTATATTTCCTTATGAGCAGTGTTGGATTACTGCCCATCTTAATGAAAGCATAAGTGTCTATTTGTCTGTTTGTATATATATCAATAAAATACAACGTGTCTGTCTGTCTGTCCACTTTTCACAAGGATTTAGATCGGTTATTTTCTATAATTTGCTTGAACATTCCAGTTGATTTTGAGACCTCTCTCATCGCGCCAAATATAATTTCGCTTGCAGTATCGATTTAGTTGCGCGAATCTGAGAGAGACGCAGCGGGCCGAGAGGAGAGGGGTGGAGGGCCCTCCTCACTCACGCGCCAGCCTCGGGGCATATCTTACATCCGCTTAGCTAGGGAATGAGAGAACTACTTAACAGATTTAGATCAGGTTTTTTCTAGAATTTGCTTGAAAACTCCGGTTGATTTTGTGACTTCTCTCATCGCACTAAGGATCATAGTTCGCTTGCAGGAGCGATATATTCTTGCTAATCTGAGACGGGGGGAGTAGCGCAATGTCAGGAGTGGGAAGTCAGTCTAACTTTGCGCTTTGGAGCGTAACTTGCCTACACTTAGCTAGCGATACCTTTTTGTTTATTGATTTTTAAAGTTTGTCCTGTTTCATTACTATGCGGGCGGAGCCACAGGGAACAGCTAGTGGCATATAACAAAGACATACACATTGCATGGTGCACTGCAAACAGTAATGCTGAGGTCTATGTTAATTATTTAGATTTCAGCCTAATTAAATGGGTAGCACAGCTAGTCATGACATAAATCCATGCAAAGATTCATAAATAAGAAACACCTTTTGTGGTCAAGGACTTTTTTGCTCATGTCATACAAGTAGCCTACATAGCAATATGTTTATCTCAGGAAAAATGAACCAAAAATGTTGAATTTTTGTCAACAAGGAAAAAAATATTACATGTAACAGAAACGTATATAACAAAAGTCAACATTAACATTAATCCATCCAGCCATCCATTTTCCAACCCGCTGAATCCGAACACAGGGTCACGGGGGTCTGCTGGAGCCAATCCCAGCCAACACAGGGCACAAGGCAGGAACCAATCCCGGGCAGGGTGCCAACCCACCGCAGGACACACACAAACACACCCACACACCAAGCATACACTAGGGCCAATTTAGAATCGCCAATCCACCTAACCAGCATGTCTTTGGACTGTGGGAGGAAACCGGAGTGCCCGGAGGAAACTCACGCAGACACAGGGAGAACATGCAAACTCCACGCAGGGAGGGCCCGGGAAGCGAACCCGGGTCTCCAGGTCTCCCAACTGCGAGGCAGCAGCGCTACCCACTGCGCCACCATGCCGCCGTCAACATTAATACAATAGAAAATGTATGTTTAGTTTCCACTGCTGTACTGGTGTACATTTAGTATACGTCCTTCGTAAGATATGTTTTGAAACAGTCACTAACACACAGCCTGATGTTACAATCAGGACAATACAAGTGTGTTTCTTTGCACGTTTTATATTTTTTCTTATATTTCTAAGGCTGAATGTCTGTGCCTGACCTACACAATTGATATACACCTTGTGTTATTACATGTTACCACAGCGCAAGGCTTAGTGACTTATAAATTTCCCGACACGAACACTGGAAGTCGCAGCATTGTGAACAGTGCTTAGGGGGTTAGTCTTTGCACTTATCTGCACTTATTTTGCCTTATTGTCACACAGTTTCTCTCACACCCTAGTAGAGCATTAAACAACCAAATTTACCAGCGTCATACATGTGTGTATGGGAGGCAGCTAAAGGGCCTGAATGAGGGCAATTCCATGCCAGACCAGTGGGTGGCGAAGTGTATTGATCCTTTCTCTCTATAACCACTGCAGACCACTTAGGGGAAATTCTACCTGGCCTTGATGATGTCACTTCTGATAACATCAGTTCCGGTCCCCCAAACCCCCACCATGATGATACCACTTCTGGTTCTGGCCCTACAAATGTCACTTCCTCTGCTTTTCCTTAAAACTGCCATGTTCACCTCAGCAATTCAGTTCTATTCTGGAATCAAACCAATATACTACTTTCTACAATTTTTCAGCCAGGAAAAATTACCTAGGTGGCTGCCCCAAACCTTTTTGTGGGTCATGCATTAGTTTCACTTTCATCATAGGCTCCACCCCAATCATTATATGGATGGGTTACCACAGAGTTACTATAAAGTAGCAGAATGCATAGAAATAGTCATGATTCTTATAGCATGATATATTTATTGGTTTTAATTTGAAGCAAATAACATTCCTTACAATCAAGTTAAACTTAAACCAAATTCAACCCCCACACAAGAGAAAGAGAGGAGAACTAACCAACAAAGCAAATCATTACAAGCAGCAAGGAAGGAAGAGTATCTTTTTCCCCTGATATAGATGCTTATTCAAAAATGTTATTGACTAGAGTGTTATATTTTAAAAAAGTTTTGAACAGATCCCCTAACTGATAATTTGATTTTTTCCAATTTCAAATTGTAGGACATCCGTTACCCACTGACTTAAAGGTGCTGGGGTAGGATTCTTCCAGTTAAGCAAAATAAGTCTACGTGCTAGTAGTGAGGTAAAGGCAATTACGATTTGTTTGTCCTTCTCCAGTTTAAGCCCACCCCAGAGTGTACCAAACTTAGCTGCTAAAGCATTAGGAACACAAAGTGTTCTCACCGTGATAATATCTCGCACTGCCACCTGGCGGATTCCTCCAGACTTACGTAAAGTATGCGCGCAAGTATAAACACAACAATGCTTGCGTGGCAGGAGTGTCCGCTGCAGCATGCGTCGCGTGAAGTATAAATCCGGCCTTAGAGCTATTGGGGTAGAAAGGATAAATAAGAAATAGCATTGCTCTCTTTCTCTCCAGCATGATGTTATTTTAATCCCTAGATGGCAGCAGAATACTGTCCTGAGAGTAATTCAGGCTTAACACTATGAAGCATATTATTACACTTCATCCCAAACCAACTCAGGATCACCCATAATTGCATAGAAATCTGAGCCTGAATCATGTTTGGGGTTAATGCCAAGGAGGTTATATATATATATACCAAAAGATAAATATAAACCTTTGCCTACATATAAACCTAACCATTACCATCTTACACTTTGGGCTTCAGTTAATATACAGAAAGGGAAGATAACGTACACCTATGTAAAATGTACTCAAGTCCCATTTCCATAAAAAATTATTCTGATGAGGTTTCAAAAGTGTGCAACTGGGAAGCTTTCCATTGTGTCCAAGAGTTGTTGCAAATTTGCTAGTAGTGATTCTTTCATGCAAACAGCTCATTTCATGCAATCTCATACAGGTTCAATCAGACTTGGATCTGCTGACTAAGGAGGCCACAGAGTCCAATTTACAAGAATGCTACTGGAAGCCTTCCCATATTTTCCTATCATATTAGCATGAATGCCTATCCTACCGAGAAGCCCATTTGCACATGGGTAACCTACTATGAAGGGATGCACCAGATTAGTCATGATGATAAGGTAGCATAGGACATCTTAGATTTGAATGTTTCTGAGTTCACTACTTCCACATGTTCTTGTTTTAGTTACAGCATTCAAACCACTGTTGTTTTCTCCCATACAACTGGCAAAGTTTGAAAATGATACCTGATATATCTCTTTGTTGTCACTGTTGTACTTGTATATTAGATGATCCACGCAACTGTTGTTACGGTTCTGCCTTTGTTCAGAAACTGTTTCATAAGCTTTATGACCTTAGAAAGTCTCTCTCCAGTGGGGCGACTGGGATCTTTTGCTGAACAAGATCAAACACAGTTGCATAGGGTGCAACAGGAGCTTCCACCTACAGCTAAAGTCACTTCAGTACACATGTACTTTGTGAGCATGCCTATGTCGATCAAACATAGGAAGCTCTGCAGTTTACTTGTGACTTTACGCTGTAGGAAGATACGTAAATAAATCAGGGTAAATAACATTCAATCTGGCTTTTATACAAGTAACATATAAATTGTTTTATATAAAGGCCATCACAAAACATAATCACAAACTGGACTTTGCATGCTATCTTGGCGAGCTCTGTAAGCCGTGCTGTTTCATTGAAAGACAGGTGTGGGGCAGACTGACTGGCAGGATGATACCCAACCTGTTGCTGCATCTAAACGGTACCATCTTTCACCTTTACGCATGGTGCAGCTGCATTGTTCTTATATGTGAGTGAACGTTTCTTGCAGGGAGGGCTTCTGTTCTCATTCTCTGATGTAGAAACCTCATCCAAGTTCACCTCTGTTATAGTGCCTCTTTATTTGAAAACATCAGTGTCAGATTGGCGTAAGCGTGAGCGCGACTGAGAGAATAAAACTGAATGATAAAAAAAAAAAAAAATGCTAACCTTTACAAGTACCATACATTTACACTGGCTGTTACAGACTCAAATCAAATTTATGTTTTTATTGTATAATAACAATAAGAGCAGCTCACTACATTAACATTAATTCTGGGAAGTGACCAGGATCGAACCTGCGACCTGTTGATTATGAGTCAGCAGTTCTTACCACTGTACTACCAAAGCACGCATGTCAATGAAGTACACTAACCCGATTTTTTTTTCTTTGGTTATGTTCTTGAATAAAAACACTTGTTTTGTTATACTTGTACCTTTTGTGAAAGTGCTTACTTGATATTTGGACTTCAGGCTTCACACATTATACACTTCATGTCAAAATTTTGTCATTAGTACTAAAACATGGAAAAAGTTAGTCTTTTAGGTATGTGTTCAATATTTCTTGCATTTCCTGTCATCCTACACTTACAGTACATAGATCTTTGTATACACTGAACACACCTGAAATGCATGTGTTCCAAATAACAATATATTATTTACCCTATACAGCTCCAGGTACCTAACTCCCAGATAATCAAGGCTTGAGCTGGAAGTTTTTTTTGCCCTTTATGTGGCGGTAGGAGGATGGGATAGAAGGCTGCTTGCTGCTTGTTCTTATAGATACATTTATGAAACAAAAGACTCTGAATGGAAAGGTGCAGAGGGATTTAAGGTGGGCCAGGATTACATGTTTTTTCGTAGGCTTCAGGAATTATAGTGTTGATGCATCTTTTCTGTTACTGTGAACAAGTTATGTAAGCATTCGCTGGTCCCTTTCATCAAGTGTCTTATTTCCAAGTACAGCTTTACCAGGTGGTGGGATATTTTTTGGTTTGGGTCACATTCCAGATGCACCTGTATATTGTTTGTCCTGTCCACTTGTGAATTTCTTGGAACACACCCAGTCCATTTTGAGTTGGCCTAATCTTGCAACTTAACCTTAACATATACATAGAAAGACACAAACAGACTCATCCTGAGTGATCTCGGCAAATCCCATCACTCCACAGTACTCTATACATGAACTCAACAGTTTTAGCATAAATAACACACACGTGTCCAATGCTGCTTTACTCCTCCCATATTGCCTTCTATTGGAAGTGTCAATCCTCACCCTTATTTACCTATACTATGAAAGGGTTGTCAATTCCCAGCCTTCATTGGTGGAATACAGCAAAATGCAGGCAGAAGAGCAGATTTAAAAAAAATGTGATCCTTAACACTAGTTTCACCAAAAGCCTGTGAAAAATGTAATTCTCCTTTAACACCCTAGTTTTCCTGACATACACAAGGAAATTCTCATGCTCTTATCACCTCATCACATTTGTTTTGCAAATGTGTCAATTAGCTGCACACAGCCTGCACTCAACCCCCTCCCCAATCAGCCAACTGTATGCCCTTCCTGACACACATTTTCTCTACTCTCTCTATTCTCATAAAAGCGCTTATTGGCTGGCAATTGATGAGGTGATAAGGGCATATGAATTTCCTCACTTATGTCAGGAAAACTAGGGTGATCGATAAGAGAACAAAATTTTTGCAGGGATTCTAGTGTTCAAGAATTATTCAAATAGCTAGTGCCGTATATGAAAGCAGAGTGTGACAATCAACACCAGACAACTTTGAAGTGCTATTCTTATTCCTCCAGGCAGCTCTGTTCTTGAATTGCTGTTACACAAAATTTCAGAGGTGACTTATAGCTCCTTCAGTTTTACTTCTTCTCCCTCCTCTTCTCTATGATCAGCACTTTTACTGATCTTATAAAGTTAAGTGTAATGTGGTCATCTTGCCTCCAAGAAACCCTTTGTCTTGTATCTCCCTGTTTCCAAAATCAGCTGCTTTCAGAAAGCATGCTTTTGACATCAGAAATGGCAGGCTATAGTGTGGTACGTTAGTATAACTCAGAGACAGGCTTGTACTTTGTGGTAGATGCATTTGATTTTAACTTGTTCCTATCTCTTATAAGCAAAAACATCTATAGCCAATCAATACCTACATAATATTCCTAAAAATTTATACTTGCAGTTGCACAGAGCTTTTTTCACTTTCTGCTTAAACAAATTATCAATATTATTGTCCAAATATAAAAATATTAACTCACAAGGTACACTTTTCAGTAGTCATGCCAAGCTATTTTAAAATAGAAAAGGAATCTACATATTGTCAAGCTTGGGTCACAAAGTTGCACAGGAGAGTTTAGCAGGTTTTTCCAAGGAGTAGAAACTTTGTAACTGGCACAACAGCAATAAACAGAAGTCTCTTACAGAGGCGATCTGGCCTCACAAGGAACAGCTGTTAATCGTGACACACCGGCCCCAACTCCTGCTCAAAAGAATACAAATTCTTCTTCATCATGGGGATCCAGTGGGCCTGCAGCAATGGCCAAGAGAGTGAGAGACCTCTTTTAAATGTTTGTGGCTCCGCACTTTGAACATGTTGCGCAGCAAGCCAACGGCTGTTCCTGCAAAGAGGTACTGAAAGAGTTTGTTTAACAGGGTGTTTCTGAAGGGTTGCTACGTCCCCCTGCGGCAGCAGTCACAATATCTTTGTAAAAGTCCTTTTTTTTTAAAAAATGTACAAAAAATAGGATAGAGGGTAGAGCAGACTATGTGGGGAGAAATCAAGATTTAACACACAAATCCACACAGAAATGATTCAATGCTACCCGTTTTCTCTGCACATGATTGTGCCACTTATCAAAAGCATAAGAGCTAAATGTACTTAATAGAATGGCCAGTTTGTGGCCTCTGTGTACAAGCAAACGAATAATCCAAATAAACACATATAAGCATCACTTGAAGCAATAGAAAACATAAAAACTCTAGTTAGAATAAGACATATTTATTAGATGCTCTGTTAATAATGGTCATAGAAGGAGCCGCATAATGCTGTCAGCTAGTCAAACATGCTAATTTAGTATTTTTTTTTTTAAATCTGGCACATAAAGTCACTATAACATGCTATAAAAACCGGAAGGACTACCTGCAGAAAGGCTGAATATTAAAAGGAAAAAAAGGACGTAATTTTCACTAAAACTATAAGAAATGCTATACAAAATGATTACAGAAGGGAGAACCCTGTGACTTTCTGCCTTTGAAAGAGAGATGTCAACCTAAAAGACAGAAAACCTTAAAACTCTGGTGTCCTGCATGTTTCTTAAAGAGAATGACTTGTACACAGCTTCAGAAAAGGCCCAAGATTGCTTACAGATTTCTTTAAATGTAAATCAAGATCCTAATTAAAATTCCTTAAGACCCTTAGCAAGTGGTTTCTAAAATTTCCTTCTCTCACTGTATAAATTACCAGAACGAGTGCTGAAATAAGCAGGCCAAGTAATGTAGCTTGCCTCATTTTAGATGCATTGAGCAGTCAGAATTTAATCAACCCCAAGGTGGCATCGTTTAGAAGATGTCATTCTATATTTTTTAGAATGCATTTGGCAAAATGTCAGTGTTCAGAAAACAATTTACATTTCCTTATTATTCTTCAAGCAGGTCTCCCTTAGCCTCTGCAAGTTTGTAGTATGTTTGCTTTGTTTGTTACTTCCAGTATGATCCAAAAATCTCATTTCTACTGAAATGCCAAGGCTCAACTCCAATATATGGCACGTTCATATTAAAAGGTTAACTAAATTTCACAGGAAAACAAACCAACATAGTACAATAAGTATAAATAAATTTTGGTTTACAATTGTGTAATAATGTTTATTAAATTAAGTATACATAAGCATAAATGCAACTTTATGTATTGAATGTAGTGGATTAAAGACATGTATGTTTAGATGGAAGGCTGTATTTATTTATTCTAAATTAAACATATCAATCCACCAATTTATTGAACCTGCTTGATTCAATTTTAGTGTTGCGAAGCCAGTTGATACACTGGTAGCAGCAGGATCAACCCAAAACTTAGCCTTGGCTAGTCAATCAGTGTATCACTGGACACACTTGCCAATAGACATGCACACACACTCTCATACTGGCCCAGTTTACAACTTCCTATTGAATTAACATGCACATCATTGCAATGAAGGAGAAAAAAAGCATAATAAAACACAGACAAGAGAAGAATGTGCAAACGCCACCTAAACTGGTACTGATCACAAAAAAATACAAACCCAACACTTTCGCTTGGAGAGCCAGAAGCACTAACCACTTCACACACTGGGATGCAACCTGAAGAACAGCATACCTGATATTTACTAGACTTTCCTGACCATCTTATACGGCAATAATCTAGTTTTAATGGCAAAAAGTGAAATGGAATTACAGAAGATGCTGAAGAGTCCAAGGTGATGGCTGAAGGCAAATCGATAGGATTACGCAAGGGATGGTGCATGGTTGTGTGGCACATGTGGTAAAGGTATCGTGAGAAACTCAATCCAATGCTTGCTTTTTCAGAAGTGGGTATATAAACAGTGCAGTGGTATGAAGTGTTTTCTGTGGGCAGAGTGTGGGGTCTTTGCTTGTAGAAAGTCTGTAAAATGGATTCAAAATTCTGATAGATAGATAGATAGATAGATAGATAGATAGATAGATAGATAGATAGATAGATAGATAGATAGATAGATAGATAGATAGATAGATAGATAGACAGATAGACAGATAGATAGATAGATAGATAGATAGATAGATAGATAGATAGATAGATAGATAGATAGATACTTTATTAATCCCAATGGGAAATTCACATTCTTCAGCAGCAGCATACTGATACAATAAATAATATTAAATTAAAGAATGATAACAATGCAGGTGAAAAACAGAAAAACAGACAATAACTATGTAATGTAGTAAACGTAAATTTAGATATTGGCAGTGGACAATAAATACTGTATGAAGTATAACTCTAATTCTGGGTGTGGTGGAAGGAGTGCGTGTGTGCATTTGTCAGGGTATGGTTTATGTGAAAAATGATTTTTTTGCAGTTCTGTTCCAGCTACTATTTTGGAAATGCTAAATAAATAATTGTTCACCAAAAAAGGATTCTCTGGCTTTCAATTCTACATGTAGCCAACTTCAAAATTCACATTTTCCCCATATAAAATTTTAAATAACTTTCCCAACCTTACCTTGCAAAACATATTTATGCCATTACTTTAGTGGGTACACTGCGATTTCAAATTTGTTTAAAAGTTTCAACTAAAACTACTGTAGGAGGCAGAGGATTTTGCTCTAGGGATTTCAAAACTATGACTCCTCTTCCAACTAATATTAGAGGTAAGCACAGAGATGCTGCTGAGGTTGTGTGGGTATACTTGCACTATTATGCACATGTGTGGCTGACCTAGGACATTAGACTAAAGAAACTCTTGACAACTAAAACATTTAATAGTATTTAAAAAAAAAAAAGAAGATTAAACTTGTATTTATGATTTTTATTCTGTATGATGATTTTCTGTTCATGTTTTAATGTGTTATGTGTGTTTATGTCATTTTCTTTCATTTTTTACTCATATTGTTCTTATAAATAGTCTATAGCAAACTGCACTTATAAATGGCAGTTCAATTTAAATGAATATTTAGACATGAATTAATATGTTGAAGAAAGGAAGTGAGCAAGATGATAAAGCACACTAAAAGAAAACATTTATACAGTTATTCACTAAAGTACATACAATAAATTGTTAGGGATTACATTAAGACATTTGAAGACGAAAGCAATATTTCCAAGAAAAGCAATGCTAGAGCAGGCCTTACAGAACATCATAACTTGAAAGAAGAAGAACATTCAAATCCAGTTAAGTCAAAAATGAACAAAGTATTTAATTACTGGAAACAGAAAAAAACCCTTAACAATAAAGGCACATTTTTATAGGTAAAACAGAAATGTTATTGTCCAATAATAAAAATGATATCCAGTAATGACAGGTTGTAATTCTGAAGTAGAAAAAAACAAAGGAAAAAAAAAAGTGTGAATTAGCATCAGCCACCCAAATTTGGGGTGTTCATAACAAATATAATGATTTACTTCATGAGGTAAAAGTATGTGACTAACAAGAATACTTGAATACAAGAATACAAATTTTTCAAATATTAAAATGTGTGCTTTAATTTAAATGTTTGAAGTTTTTAAATTTCTCGATTGCAATAGAAATGAGCCATTTTTCACCCTCTGATAGAGGTCCATAGAGGGCTAGGTCCCTAGTAAAAAAAATCAAAAATATGACAAAAACATATTTGTAATCACTGACTTTGAAACAGTCTATAATGATACATAACAATCTTATGTTTACAATTTGCCATTTTTAACCTTCTGGGTGTGGCCTTTAATGCGATAGCCTACTGGTAAAGAATCAAATATCAAAAATATTATCATATTTGTGATCAGCTACCTCAAAATAGCATAAAGCGACTCTACAAATGCCTATATTACTGATCCACATTTTTTGAAGCTTTGTGAAAAGTAGTAACTTTGACCCCTCGTTTCTCATTAGGGGGTGAACCACTGGGTTCGGTTCATAAAACTAGAGGGCCAAATACATGTCGGAATCCCAAAAAGCTTGATGTCTTGCATAGCTAGACATCAAGACAAGTCGAACAGCACATCTCTGAACTTCACAATGATCAGAAAGATGTCGCCGACTGGTGTGGCTGGCCGTCTGATCGTCTCACTAATATATGTTTTATCTTTGTTTTTTTGTATTAGTTTATCCCAACGACCACTGTCCTACGATCGTGATTCTATACTTAACATATTTTCTTGCTTGCTTTCCTCTCAATTTTCATCTCCTGTTGGGATATTATGTGATCCTCCACCTTTGTTTTATTTATCTGCTTACATCTTCACCTAGACGCCGGTGTTTACCTGTATCAGTGAGCTGAATGCCTCTCGGAGACGCAAACGCACCCGCCGTCAACATGGAAAAAGAGCCGGTATTGCTGTTAAATAACGCTGACTTAAGTCCCAGAGCTTGGTTTCCCGATGCCTGCAAGTTGCCTACGACCCATCTTCTCCTGCACAGGACTCCATCCCTGGTTCATGGCCGCTGGACACTGGATTTAATTTCTCCATTTCAAGGTGGCATCACTTTTCCTCTGTGTGCTCTTGGGGAGTAAACGGTGCTAATCTTCGCAAGCTCAACCATGCTCATCCTGCAGCGAGCTCTTCTACTTCTATCAAGGCTGCTCTCTTAAACGCGAGATCAGTGTCTAATAAAACTTTTATTCTGAAAGGCTTTATTATATCAAATAATCTGGATTTCTTTCTCATCACTGAGACCTGAATTGTAAATGGTGACTCTTCATGTTTTACTGACTTGGTACTATCAGGTTATTCATTTTTAAACTCTCCTCGTCTGACTCGTCTTGGTGGGGGCATTGCCACTGTTTTTAAAAGTATGTACTTGTATTGGTGCCTTACAAAGGGTCCATTTAGTAGCTTCGAACTGCAACTTTTCAAAGTGTGCAGCTCCCCTTATTTGTTGTTTGCTGTGGTTTATAGACCTCCTGTAATTAATAATATATTAATTTCTGAATTCTCTGATCTCCTGGCTGATATCACCCTCTCCCATGACAAAGTACTTATTGTTGGCGATTTTAACATTCACGTTTGTTGTCAATCAAAATCTTTGGTTAATGACTTTTTGTCACTATTGGAATCATTTGATTTTATCCAGCATATTAATATGCCAACTCACTCTCTCTGTCACACCCTTGATCTCTATATTACACGTGATATTTCAGTTAATAATATTGATTTATGCAATGTTTCTTTTACTGATCACTTTTCTATAATGATGGATTTGAATATTACTGTAGATGTCCCTACTACTGATTGTGCTTCACACTGCTCTAGCTTTTTAAATTCTTCTATTATATCCGATTTTAAAACCATATTCTCTAGTCTTGATGTGCATGTCCAAAATGATTGTATCAATGATTCTGTCTTAGAATTTAATTCTTCTTGTAAAACGGTATTAGACTCAATTGCTCTGCTCAAGACACGCTGTAATAAGGGAAGACCTGCTCCCTGGCTAAATGAAACTACACGATCGCTGCGCCGCACCTGTCAAACTGCGGAATGGCGTTGGAAAAAAGATGGTCCGATTGTTTCTAAACAGATTTTTAGGACTTATCTGTTCAACTTCCAGGTTGCAGTTAAGAAATCTAAACATGATTTCTTCGCTGATTTAGTTTCCCATCATTCTAAGAATCCTAGGGTCTTATTTAATTCAATTAATACGGCCATTCACCCTCATTCTGTGATGGGATGGGATTAAATAGCACTGTTCTTTCATGTGAGCAATTTCTTTCATTCTTTGTCAGTAAAATTGATAAAATTATCTGTGGTATTGTTCCAACTGACTATAAACTTCCTACTGTTAATCATGGTATTGTATTCAAATCTTTTGATCTTGTCTCACTTTCACAGCTAAAAAGAACTATTAACACCCTTAAACCAGCCCCCAGTCCTCTGGATATTGTACCACCATGTCTCTTAGTGGAAGCCTTTGATGTTTTGGGCCCATCTTTACTAGCCATTATCAATGATTCTATTAGTGCGGGGGTTGTGCTACAGTGTGTCCTGGTCTAAAAAAGGCAGAAGTAGATCCTGTAGTTTTACACAATTTTCGCCCGATTTCCCAATTGCCATTTCTGGCTAAAATATTAGAAATAATTATTTATATATCACCTTGATCACCTTAACTCCAATAATTTATTTGAGATCTACCAATCAGGCTTTAGGCGTTATCATGGTGTTGAGACGGCCCTCCTTAAAGTATTCAATGACATCTCTATTATTACTGACTCAGGTGGCACTGCGGTCCTTGTCCTCCTTGACCTGTCCGCTGCCTTTGACACTATTGACCACGAGATATTGCTGTTGCAGCTTGAACATCTTGTTGGGCTTAAAGGGGCTGCTCTTAACTGGTTCAGGTCATATCTAACTGGTAGACACTTTTCAGTGACTTTAAATTCCTCTTTTTCGTCTACTGCTCCTCTTAAATGTGGTGTTCCTCAGGTATTCATTTTGGGTCCTATCTTATTCTCTATATACCTTCACCTTATTGGAGCTATATTTAGGAAAATTAACATTTCTTTTCACTGCTATGCTGATGATACACAGGTTTATATTCCCATCTGCAACTCTGCAATAAATCAACTGCACAACTGTCTTTCTGAACTAAGATCCTGGATGGCTAATAATTTTCTTGATCTGAATCGAAATAAAACAGAGATGCTTATAGTGGGTCCAGCTAAAGTCCAAATTGGTCTTGGACTTCTCGGCTCTTTCTCTGTTTTTTGCAAACCCGAAGTCCACAATCTAGGTGTTATCTTTGACAGTAACCTCTCTTTTGAGAAACAGGTTAATTCTGTAATCAAGCGTTGCTTTTTCTAGCTTCATCTATTAGGTAAGATGAAACCTTTTTTATCTTCTAGGGATCTTGAGAAAAAGCTACTCATGCTTTTATTTTTTCTCACCTTGATTACTGCAACTCACTGTATTCTGGGATTTGCAAATCCCTGATACACAGGTTACAGTTGGTCCAGAATGCTGCCACTCGCTTTCTGGTTGGGGCAAGAAAGTATGACTCTGTTTCTCCAATATTAGCTTCTTTACACTGGCTGCCTGTCAGTTTTCGAATTGATTTTAAAATCTTGTTGCTTGTTTTTAAATCTTTACATGGGCTTGCTCATGCCTGTTTATCTGAATTGTGTGTTTTACACCAGCCATCTAGAGTGCTTAGATCTTCTGGTCTGTTGTCTCTTGTTGTCCCTCGTACCAAGTGTAAAACTAAGGGGGACAGGACTTTTGCAGCTGCTGTTCCTCACCTGTGGAACTCTTTACCTCATCACATAAAGGAGTCGTCTACAATTGAACTGTTTAAAACAAGATTAAAGACTCATTTCTATTCACTTGCATTCCGTGACCTTCAGTAATACTGATGGTTTCCTCATTGTGATTATGTAACATTACTTCTATTTATTATTTATTTTATTTATGTTCATTTATTTTATTTCTATTTATGTCATTCATGTTAATTGTATGTTTTTCTTTAATTCTATTATTGTAAAGCACTTTGGCCACAGCATTCCGATGTTGTTTTAAATGTGCTATATAAATAAAGTTGACAATGACATTGACATGTGTGGGATTTTTCTCGTATTGGTGAGTCAGGAACACGGAAGAAAAAAAACTTAAGTAACTCTTATGAACACAAAAGGTTTACATTAAATTGCTTAAATGAAGATGCACATTTCTCATACTGACTTTCTCCTTGTATGTTTGTTTTTGTCAAAGTGCATACATGTCAGCAGCCTCTGGCATCTCCAATATAACTTGCTCGCTAGGTGGAAAACTCAAAGAATTACCCAGTAGGTTGTGTAGATTCAGCACCACTTAATGACTGATTCTGCAGATATACAGGTTGACCTTTGCTATCCACCATTCCCAAATCTCTCCCACTTAGAGAAAAAATCTTGGCTAGAAAAATTCTCGATGGAAGAAATCTTTGTGTATGTTGGGAGGAAAACCTGGAGGATATTTCTATATACATTGGGAGGAAGACCATACTTAGCTGGCATCAATTTAATTTGTTGATGGAGATGGTTAACTGTTTGAGGCTCCTTTAGTTATTGATCCTTTAAGTCATGGTTTACTGTTTTTAATGTCTTTGCCTTTTACTGTATTGTCTTTGTAGTTAAAAGTTACAAAGCTAATATATGATGTCTCTGTTGCCCTTCATAGTATTTTTTTTTGGTATTAAGAAAGCAATACCCACAAAAATTTCAATTCCTTGAATTACATATGGCAAGCCTGAAGAAAATCACAATCTGCTAGTCAAAATGGACTGCACCTTTTAACATGACATTTTGCAACCTATTCAGTAAAATCGTTCTTCCAAAAAAAATGCCCACTTTTTGCCAATATTCATATATAACATTTGTAAAAATAGTTTCTGGTTGAAACAAGTGGCATTTTCTTTCCAAATATTCCTTTCATCTCCATAAATCTGTTTTATTTACTATGTAAGAGGAGACTGATAGTGTTATTTTTACTTCCAAAGGGTGCACTTTAATATCCTTGCACTTTCCATTATTCTTATTATCCAACAAAAGAGTACTTATGGTTGGTTTAAATAAAACATTTACCAATAACGCAAATTAACAGTTCAGAACTAAAATAGGGATGAAAATGCAATGATTATTTGACACAAGGAAGAAGTTTTGACTAGCTTGAGTTCCTAAATTTCTGTGAAATCCAGAAATTTGTTTAAATGTGGGCCTCAACAAAAACTATTTTAAATGCAGCATAAGTTGACAGCTAGGTATCAATGTCTGATGAATTCAGTGTTTGATGAAACGTGAAGGACTGGTATTTGTTCTGTTTTCTGTATACAATGTATATTATGAGCATAATTGATTCAGTCCAAGATTCTGATTAACCATACTGTAAGCACAACTATAAATATAGCATGCTCTTGTAAGCATTAACAATAATGAAAAAGCAAGAGCAGAAAATTCTAATTAAAAGCATCATTATGGTTGACTTTGTTTACTTTAAAGGTTAATAATGGAAACCAAAAAATGCATCAAGCCACTGAACACCTACTTTATCCTCAAGCATATAATCTTCACCCCATTAGTGTGCCTGCCTATATTTTTTATTTGAATATCCGGGCAAACAAGTGAATGGAGGGGGTAGTGTCTACAGTTGAAAACATGGTAACACCAATATAAGGACTTCAAAAATGTAGTACTATGTTGGACTGAGTGGCAGAGTGTGTTTGTAAAGAAAGAAGCCTGCATATCAATGGGAGCAATCAACAAAACAGGAATACGTACTGGCAAACACAAGACATGATCATTTCTGGAAAGGGATGCATGAAGCACGCCTGCAAGTTGGTTGGATTTAGCTAAATTTATTTTGTGAGGCAGTGATATTGCAGAAGTTGCTGGATTTGCTCTCAATTGACAGTATTTTCCCCCATTTTCTCTCCCCAAAGTAATATGCAGCTGTAAAATGTAAAAATATCTGAAAAAAAAAAAAATGGTGTATTTCTGAGGAGCCTTACCCAACATTTTACATTAAACTTTAAGCCTGCCACACAGAACACAAATGGCAAATCAAAAGATGGAAAGGGGATTTGTAATATAGACAAATGCTTTTAAATACTTAAGTGTGTTTTATTGTTTGAGTCTGAGCATATTTTTTTCCTTTTAAAACTGGATTTTGCAAATCTCAATTTAAAAAATGGAATTTAAGCATAGAAAACTTTCATCTTTTCCCATTTAAGAATCGCTGCACAATTTAATATGGATTATATTTCCTTATGACACTGAGTGGCAGCAGCATGTTGCTAGAAAATTAAAATGCAGAAAAAACTGAAAGTGCTGCAACATATACAAATGCATTATGTATTAAGGGGGCTTTACAACCATTTAATAGTGATTTCAATAATTAACAAATAGACAACTTGGTAATACAGAAAGAATAGCTAAAGCAATGAGGTAAATAAATCATTAATATTGTAAAATAGTTAACTGGGACCACTTAAATCCATCTTGTGCACTGACCGTTTCTCTCAACTGACAGCTGAGGCCCTGCAGGAAGAAGAATGTCTTTCAATGCCTAAGATTTGCTGTGCACATCAAACTGCCAAATGAATCCCTGATTATCAGCAGCTTATGGTACTAACACCTGGTTGCCATAGTAACTAAGACTGAAATTTCTATAAATAAATCATCCCTAGTGATCAGGAAAGATACTAATCCATTCTTGTATGTGTGTTCGTGGGTATGTGAAGGAGCCACATATTGAGAGGTTAAAAACAAACTGAACTAAATCTTCTACTGCTAAATGCTGCTCCATTTAAAAAGGGGGGATACTTCCAATGTATTATAGTTACATATAAATAGTAAACTACACACACAATTAACTGATCTTAAGACTCTCTGCCAGGATTTCTTTCTCAGTACCACTGACAAACACAACACCTTTTATGGACAAAAATGTGTTTTACTATTGTATTGCTAATTTGCAGCTTAAGCGTTACTGCTCAGAACCCTTATACCATATAATAACAAGAATGTGTCCAACATTAATTTGGCAGTCACTTAACATATATGCCTCTGCTGCTGAAAAAGCAAAAACACATTAGGCATAATACTGGTCCTAACTAGTACATCATTTTTTCATGCTGATTAACCTACACATCTCTTTTTAAACACTAACAGAAACAATTATCAATTCCTTATTAAAACATACAGTGTGCACATTCATATGATGATTCCACCACTGAGAGTGTACAGCTCTGAGTAAGTATCTGAATGTGGCTATGAAGAAATGTGCAATGGTGCTCACCATCAAAGGATAGTGCTATACCACTACATCATATGGGGTTTTTAAGGGCATTTAAAAAAATGTTTTCCTGGATCTTCAGAATTAAAAATATAAAGGCACCAAAATTATTACTTTAATGCCAAAATACTTACACATGCCTTTTCAATAAGAGTCGAAGTAAAAAAAAAAAAAAAAAAAAAACACACTCAAACAGCAAAGAAATAAGACTATAATAATAAGAAAAGTAACAAGACTATGTACACTTAAATGGTATGTGCTTATTTTTAATCAGTTCAATGTACGTACATTTTTTTTAACTACAGTTCAAAGGAGAAGCTGTATTAATTAATAGTGTATTAACACCTGTGTTCATTTATAATAATGCATTAATTAGAAAAAAAATAATGTGTGGCTGCAATAAGGGAATTTAAATACAACTAGAACTATTCAAATGATTGACACTACAAATGGTTATGATACAAGTGGGGCTGTTTTACCTATAAGAGGACACAAAGACAGGAATGACAAAGAGTGTATCATCTGAGCTCAGTGGAAGTAAATCGATCACAAAGAGTAAACAGATACGGCTGCTTGCAAGTTATGACTCCAATTAAAGGAACCATCTTAAAAGTAAAACATTTCTATTAATCAAGAATGGCAACAATTCTGATGAATGAAAACTTTATAAACAGAGAAAACAAGGTCAGGTCTTACATACAGGCTATACATAGACTGAGTAAATTGGTAAAATATATGAACAGATAAAATTGTCAACCACTGAGAAAATAACAGTTTTTATTTTTTTATTTACAGATTGATAAGACCGATAGATAGATACTAGGGAGGACCCAATAATTGGAACCCAGAATTGCTTAACAAAGTATAGAACTTACAGCAATTCCATTTTAGTCACTCTCAAAATGCTCCCTTTCAGATGAAGTACCCTTATCTCAGTGCTTTGTCCACTCCTGGAAATATTTCCTGTATTCACCTTTTGTTACAGAGTCTAAAGTTTCTTGTGAATTTTTTCTTGCATTTCTTTCACAATAGCTAATAGTCTCCCTTTCAGTCTCAATTTTAATTTCAGGGAAATAAAAAGAAGTCAAAGGGAGGTACTGTAGATCTTGTGAATTTGAGGGTTTGACAAATAACAGCCACATTGTTTTTGGTCAATAACTCTTTGACTGACAATGTGCTCCACTGCTATGGCCATTTTTTCCTGGTGCTTTCCCACAGATGGCTGAACATTTCAGTGTCTTTTTACAAGAATAAACTATTAACTAGTCTGTCAATGTTGAAAAATGTGATCATTGTTGTCTTAATGTTCATTATGACCCGACATAATTAATTTATTTTTTTCTCCAAGCTGAAAAAGTATGTCATGAACGTGTTTGTAGAATAAATGTCACAAACACACAATCAAATCAGGGATGCCACTTGCAGAACTGATTACAAGACTGTAGGCTTATGATACTGTGAAAGAAAAATTAACTGCTTGCAAGCTACCAAGGGTTAATAGCTGACAAAGCCGTTTTTCTATAACAGCAGATTATTCATACAGGCGTCTGTCATAAGACAGGGTCCAGCAAGCTGACCAAAGACAATTTCCAGTTTCTTAAGAACGCGTCTATTTGACACAAGAGAGCTGACCTTTCCTTCTTTAGGGTCCATCTGACAAGTGAAAAAAAATAAGAACAGATGGCCCATTAGCGTACTTAAATAAAATGCTTAAGTAAACGATATTATGTTAATATTTAAAGAAATAAGGGGAAGGAAGAAAAAGGTATAAAAACCAATGGACAAAAATGTCATTTTGCCCTTATACCTTGCAACGTAGAATCCACATACTCATCTGTGACTGAATAAAAATCTAATTGATTGAACTTGTCCTGTCTTCCTCGGGGAAGTTTTTATTTTTTATAACTTCCACAATACCTATAGTCATAATCAAAAACTACATGTTTCTACCATGCTAAAGACATATTCGGGAAATTGTTAGGTCCTCCTACATTTATAGATGGATAGATAGAAAGATACTTTAATTGTCACCAAGGTGAAATTAAGACTTTACAGAGGCTCAAGAAAAATAGAAATATCATAGCAGACAACAATCTCCAAAAACACAAGAACTTGTGGCTTGGCGAATGATAACAATCTTTTGACGTTCAACAGCAGGCTGGTAGGTGGGAGTACAATGGATCAGGTTGTGGTCAGATCGCCCTGTTGTGACACAGGGTTACATTTAAAAGGTATTTAACATTTACAGTATGCATATTGATGGAAGTTTGTCATTGTTTCTTACAAAATCCTATGGCTGAACACACCACATATTCAGAGATTTGGTCACAGAGTGAGCCATTTCTGTTGCTGAATCACAATTTGCAAAGGGAGAAATATAAATATTAATCCAGATGATGTCATTTATCTCCCCATTCCATTTCCTGCCTTTGTTCCACTCTGTCCGATTGTATTGGATGAAATTGGTTTTGCATTAAAATACTGCCTACAAAAAGAAGTTTAAGCTAGTTCTACACATGCCCGAACTATCATTGTACCTGAACACAGCATGACTCACCATGACAAGTGACAGTTCCTTCATCTTATCTGAAAGTAATAGAACATTCCCAGATTTATTCAGGTAGACCTGTTTCATTTCAACTCTTTCCCTTTCCATCTTCAAAAAACTGCTAGTTCAATAAGGTGTATCACTATGCTATCAGTGGACTATGGGAATCTTTAATATTCCTCACTTAACGTTCCTCCAAGTCTTTTAACATTTTGAGAAGTTGTAGATGTATAGTAGCCTACAGATTCTTTTTCCTCTTTCTGTGCTTTCTACAATTTTTACAGCTTGTCCATAAGGTACTTAAGATGAGTTAACGCTCAGGTTTGTATTGTCTGTAGCATATCATCATCTTAAAATCCATGTATAAATTTCTTGTGACAAGCCAAATGTCGGATCAAATCAAATCTTAACACTAATAAATTGTTAAAAAAAAAATAATCAAAGACTAGTAACCACAAAGAAAAAAACAGAAAGAACACAGAGTTTCTGTAACTGCACGGTATCTGGAATTTATAATCCTTTATTTGCATATTTAGCACGAGGAGAGAACTCTTATAGAAATGTATACTACAGTGGTATTCATAGACAATATCTTATTTTGCAGGGCTGGAGTTAAGTATTTGAGATGCTTTATATGCATTTTGTAACTTAATCATCACAAATCCAAGTCTATGTCACTTTACACGCACAGAATTCATCTCTCAATGGAATACGCAATGCTTTAGTTTGTGCTTTCATATTTTACAAATATAAAACAAAAATTCCTGAACATATTATTTTAAATTAACTTTCTTATAAAACAAGGCATTTCATTTTCTTCTACATGCTCCTGACTAGCCATGGCCTCATGTACCGGTACTCCATGTGATGAACTTCAAGACATTAGGCCATTGACTTACAGCTGGAAGAAATAATCTGGGCCAAGGCACAGTGTGAGGAACAGAGTGTGGATACACCAGAAGATTATATGGGAATGTCTGGGCTGTGCTAGAAGCAACTAAGGATGCTTTATTGTCTTACAAGATGGCCACTACAGGACAGTAAGAATTTCTAATAAATCTTTGAAATTACTTTAATTTATTGCTCCAGTCAGTATGTGCATGTATTGAGGCTAGTCTATAAATAAATAAAAATAACAATACTATCAAATTATGTTACTAATGTGTCTCATGCTAGGATGCAATCTAACATGAGACCGAAAAAAAAGTATTTATTTTGTCTCAATAGCAAAACCTTCAGCTTTTTGTTGAGATTAATGTGAATTTGAGATGAACAGCATTTTTTCCTCCTAATTTCAGTCTGGCTTGTCCTTACAGTTTACAAACTATTCCTGCCTGCCAAAAATCACACAGTACCAATTATTTCAGCCCATAGATTTGCAAATCGCATTTCTGTAGGCAGGAAAATCTTAACACTCTAATGTCAGTCAACAAAGGAGAAAAACCATGTACAGCTCTTCCAGGTCTAAATTCCTTGTATTTCTATTATATTTTGTTTGGGTGTTCTTTTTTTGTATATAGCAGTTCCAAGTGAAAGCAAAATAGTACCTGTTACCTGAGTTACCTGATGTAATCTGAAGGAAACAATGAAATATTATTTGGAAGAAGAAAAAAAAAAACAAACAACAAAATTAAACATCATTTTTATATAGTTGGAGCAGCATAGTGGATCACTGGTTAGCACTGTTCCCTCACAGCTTTAGTGACTTAGGTTTAAGTCCTGGGCCAGGCACTGCTTGGGTTTTCTTTAAGGCATTCCAAATTTTGTCCCAAATGCATGTTAAGCAATTAGTGATGGCAAATTGATCCTATATGAGTCAGTGTACCCTGCGATGGATTGCAGCCCTAGCCAAGGTTACTTGTTACCAGCATGACCCTGAGTGGATCAGCAGATTACATTATGGATAAGCATATATTATGAAATCAGCTGATAAATTAGCCCATGGCCTCCTTGATATAGATTATCCAACAATTCACCTCCTTCCTAAACTTACTTAATCCAAACTCAAACAAAACTCTTCTTGTTTATACAGTATATCACTTTTTGACAGCATGCAAAACAGAAAGACACAGCACAAATATGTAGTGCAACTCTTTAAATATGTTTTTAAGGACACAAAGAGGTTAAGTGGCTTGTTCAGGGTCAAACAGTTAAAGAGAGACGGGGACTGAACAGCTTGTTAGTTAGTACACCACATCACTGCCTATCCATACCAATCCATGTACCCACACTTACTAGTTGTAGGACAATTTAAAGTTACCAATCAAATAAACATGTGTCTTTAGCTTTCATAAAGACAACCAGAAAAATACCCATACAAACAACAAAGAGTAGAACATGGAGATTCCATACCACCAACAATAACAAAGCCATGTTTCAAACTGTGCCTGTTGAAGCACCAATGGCTGCAATTACTGTACATGCTGTTTTTATAAAGATTACAAATATATAAAACAGGGATAAAATTGGTTATATAAATTGACCAAATATGGTAAAAATTTAAATGAGCAACACATTTTTAAATTTTAAATACAGAAGCTGTCAAAATTTTGTATCTAGTAGTCCTTACAAATGGGCAGGATCAAGGGTAATTTCTGAGTGAATGACAATAAATCTAGATAATTGATAAGATCCAGACGGAAAGGCTACTGTTTTCAATTAACAGCATACATTTTCAGTTTGGCCATTGTAAAATGAAAATTTAGCTTTCAGTGCACTAATTCTTTTTTGAAATGTTTAGGATCACTACTTAAAAGGTCAAACTGTGACCAAGTTGCAGCTTTGTTACAAAGTAAATCAAATTTTTGCCCAGAATATTCTGTGACTTGCAATTCCGAATGAGACTGATCTGAGCAAAGGCCACAGGGCTGGCAGTGACAAAAAAGCCACACAATATTAACACTCCACTTATTTATTTTACAGTGAGAATGAGATTCTTTTCTCTGAGTGTGTCCCCCTTCTGACACAGAATATCCTGATGATGTACAGTATGTGGTCATAGATTTCAATGTGGACTTCTGGAGCACAGCCTCCTGTTCCAGTCAGGGTCCTGAATGTATCAGGTAAACACTTCATTTAGCGTAACAGCAACTTCTTTGGCATACATTCTCCTAACATCATTTTCATATGTACATTTCCATATATTGTATATATACTGCCTGGTGCGTTTACATTTTAATGCATGCCATTTTGTTCTTTTACATGTTATATGTGTTTACATTTTACATTAATAAAAGGTACAAGTATAATGAATATACATTGAAAAGCCACACTTCCTTGTGAAAATACTTCTTACTGAATTTTAAATGCATGCAACTGCACACCTCCTGCACAAACTATAAGACCCAAAGGTGCACTTCTATCTGGATCATGTGGATCACCATTCACAAAGTACAATATGAAAGGCAAATAATCATTTATGTGCAGTCAGATTCATCTATAGCAGCTCCACAAGGCGAGTCCTCCTGCACGCTCTTTAATATATCTGAGCAACCTGTGGGACTGCATTTCAGTTAAGTCAGAAGATGTCACATACTGATTGACACCTCTAGAAGTGCACCATCATACTTTAGCAGAGGCCAAGGGATTACAGTGTTGCCCTCTTCACAAAAATTATTTTTACTGTCATCAAGGGAAGTTTCAAGAAAAGAAAATCAAGCCAACAGCAACAGAAGTGGCATCTGCTTTTGCAATAACGTTATATAACATTAAAGTAATGTAATGTAAAATATCGTGAGCTCCTGACTCTCAACCATAAACAGCATTGCCCACCTACTGACAATTTTCATCAGCATATAATTGAGTGCTTAAAATGAGTCACTGTAGGTGACATAAACTAGTGAGAAATCACTTGAATTTATTTGTAGCATATAATTTGTCACCCAGTATTGTGACATTTTGAAATGAATATTCTACCTCTCAATGAACATAAATTTCAACAGTATGTCCATTCCTGTGATGCACTGTTTCAACAAATATGTTACTAAAATTGTAATATCTTAAAATGCTGATTCATTGGGCATTCTCTGTCATAATAATTTTTACTGCTTAACAAAATCAGGATTTTTTAGCCAGCTACACAATATAGTAAATTGTACAAGATAACTGCTTAAACAGAAGAGTGCACCCTTTTCCATCTCAACTGAGAATAGTCTCAAAGATGGCCAATACCAAAATAGTCAATTTACTGCATAAATCACACAAGGAAGGAATAAACAAAGACAGAGCACAAAGTACAAACGTAACAAAGATAAAAATCCTGATGTCCCCCTGGCCCTTTCTACACAGGTCCTGAATTGTTGCCTATAATAAAGAGATGACCATCCCCATGCCTTGCCCACCTGTCATGTATGGTGGCCAATTTTATCACACTTCATCTCTCTTGTATACAACAGTGGCCAGTTCCTCACACCTTTGAGTCTTTTCCAGCACTAATCTTTCTGCAGAAATATCAAGCTAGAATTCCCTCTCGTCGTTCTTACTGCCACTTCACCCTTTAGCCATTAGCCACCTTTGTGCAGTTTCTTAGCAGTCCAGTGTATCAAAAAGGAAAGCATCATCCCATCCTTTCCTATTTGGACCCCTGTGCCCACGTCTACTGGTCCACTAACTGACATTTGCTTGGCCTGTCTTCCCTTTCGGAAGGCAACTTGTTGCCACTTAAATTGTGTCCCTGATACCTTCTTTGTGCCTACTAGTGTTCTGGGGTAACACTGCATGTTTTTTCCCCCAAGAAATATTTTTTTTTATCTCTATACCAGTCTCTCCATCTATTCCCTTTCCAAGGCACCCAGTACATTTACAGAGTGTACCATCTACTAAGAAAGAAAATAATCTAGTCAAGCAATCAAAATACATAGTTAACTAATTTAGGAGAACAAAAAAGGAAAAAAAAAACAAGCTACACTATAAATTATTAAATATGGTTTTCAGTAAGTCTTTCCACAGTAGCATTTCAAAGCCCAGTTGTGTTTTGCAGTATGAGATTGGCAGCCCACGATGCAGAAAGATGACATAAGAATGACTATACACAAAAACAACAGCAATTATAATCAATGCGCTGTAATAAAATAAAATCTACAGCTATATATTCAACTATGCACATTGCATTTGTTAGAACTGTGTTTTTTTTGTGCCATTACACATAATTTTATGTATTACTTACATGTGTGTAAATATACTGGAAACTATGCTATGGGTTTGTAAACAGAAGTGAATCAAAGTGTAAACATAAGCAAACTGCAGACCACATATTACGCAGCTCTATGGTGATTTGCAATTGTTTACATATTTTATACAGCTGAATCACAGTTGGTTTTGGTTTTTTTTTTTTTTTTTTACATATTTTAGATGTTCCACCCAGTGAGGAGACACAGTTTTATTACTTTATGTACAAAGATCCTTAAAGAATTAAATATACATTTATGGTCATACCCTAGACCCTTAACTGTGAAATAAAGGTGTCAAAAGACAAAGAATTAACCTTAAAAATGCAAAGCTCTCAAATGTTGACTGAACATCAGCTTGATAAACATTTGCAAGCATTTGGATTCTGTACTCAAAAGCTGCCTTGGCATTGATTGAATATGGCGGATGTGAATAAAACAATCCCATGCTGTCACAAGCTCATTAAAATCAATGCATTAAAATGGAAACATGTGCACTCCACTAATCTGTTTGCAAAGACAGGGGCCTCATGAGGAATAAAGCAGAGGTCGACTGAGTATATACACTTGAGTGACAATGATCTAGTTTGCCATTTGTCTTTTGAACAGATTGTTAGACAGCCCAATATGTAATGCTTACTAGGAAATAAATTCATTAATATTTTAAATATTGCTTCTGACGTAAATCTTGCTATGTAGTAAAACATATGCTGACCCAAACTTGCATATTTAACATCTGGCAAAACAAATTAAGTATTGAACCTTTAAAGATTAGAAATTGTGTGCCACTTAGATCTGTTTATGGCTCAGCATATGACCTGGAGTTGCCTCCTGAACAAGTATGAAAGTAAGGATGAGATTAAAACATACCACATATATCAAGTTGCTTTTCAGGTTATGGTAATATCAAATGATTCCCTTCCAAGAGATTCCCAGCAAGCTGATATGTGCACTTCAAACAGGGATGGGAATCAAAATATATTTTTTCATTTTTTTTTAAATACTTACTCCAATACAAGACCATAACATGGGCACAACTGCCTTGACTATGAGGCAGGAACAAATCCTCCGCAAGCTGCCAGTCAATCACAGGGCACAATCAGTCACAGAGAGACAATTGTAGAGTTACATGTCAACCTAACCTGCTTACAGTAAAAGGGCAGAACACTTTTGTCCGCTTGTATTATAATTATGGACAGCAAGTGATAGCTGAGGGAATTAATTTGTTTTAGGGGCGAGTGGGGTGAAAAAAACTCAGCAATTTGACAAGTGAATTCAATTTACTTTAATAATGAATGGTACAATTCCTTTACCCTAAATCCTTGGAGTGGGAGGGATATGGATTACTGGGTGGGTGATCGAGATTACTGTTCGGCCAGCTCACTAACTTCAATAATAGGGGAAATGCTAAAAAGACAAACCACACAACATGCTGAGTGCATTCAAACTCTGCATAAAAAGAGGCCAGGCCAAGTAACCTGTCAAATACAGTGATTCGATTAGGTATTTTTCTGATACAAATTTACTAATCCCTAAAATACAATAAAAGGAAAAAAGCAGTAAAAGACTCTGAACAACTGTCTGCCTGTATTTGAATAAAATCCAAAGAACTGGAATAGCATACTAGACTAAGAACAGGTGCTAGGTGGAAATATTCCCTCTGTCAAACTATGGCCAGTGCTCAAAGATCACCTCAACAGCTTTGTCTACTTTTGCTTGTCATGATGCGGGCAATGTCACAAAGGTCAATTACTAAAACACCAAAGAACACACATAAAGGAAATATTTACACACGTAGGCCACAGTGTAGTGTTGATTTTATTGATCAAAACATTTTCCTCAGTTTCTATGACTTTGAAAAAATAAGGCTAGAATTATTACCCTATCGCTTCTGAAATTACCAAAAGCAATAGTAACATACTGCATAGAAATTCTTTAGGGCTTAATCTGTTTCAGTGCTTCACAATCCATGGTCTGCTAATAGGAAAAAAAAATCCCCTTCAGCAATGCATTGTTAACCATGGCTGTCCTCTTTAGTAATTATTCAAAATCCCTTGAAATGCATCTTCGGCCTGAGCTAGGGCGGTCTCCCTGCCTTTCCAGCACTTCTCTCCTCCTGGTTTCTATTTAAATCTGTCAGTACACCAATGACACCTCTCATTAACACCGGGATAATTAATTCCACTTCTGAGCCCAACCTTCTCTCACCTCATCAACTAATCTTAGACACAGCCTCTTTAAATCTGCTTCTCTTCAGCTTTGAGAAAAGCACATCTATCTCCAGCTTACATTCCAAACAGCTACAATATGGGGAAACAAAAATCTGTGTCAAAGCAATTCACACAAACTAGGGTAATGCAATTTATATTTAACATTGAAATGTAAAATAAGCTCAAAGGAAATAAAATTTTTGACTAAAATGATATAGATGTTTGTTGAAGTTGCTAGATTCTGTTAGGATTGTGGCATGCCTCCTTGATCACTGCAAAAATTCATATTATGTGCTGCTTTCATTCGAATGGTAGAGTAAGTCTACAGACAAAATAGCATTTTTGTAGAAAAGCCAAATCTCCTTATGATGCATCAGAACACCAAATACATACTGGGAAATACAAAGCAATTATTCCCAAATTAAATAGGGCAGCATGGTGTCACAGTGGTGGGGAGTTTACATTAAGATGATGTGCGACTCTAAACTAGCTTAGTATGAGTCAGTGTGAATACAAGTGTGTCCTGCCATGAGCTAACTCCATTCAAGGTTGGTTCCTACCTTATGGCCAGTGCTGATATCACTGTAACCCAGAAATGCAAGTGTGGTGTCACACACGCATGTTTAGGAGACAACTAAAGGGCTTGAGTTCATGTGATTCCATGCCAGACCAGGGGGTGGCGAAGTGCACTAATTCTCCCTCTCGATCTTTTGCAGACCATTCTAGGGAAATCCCGCCCGGCTCTGGGGCAGCCAATGACGTCACTTTCGGTTCCAGTCCTGATGACATCACTTCCTCCACTGGCCTTTAATGCTGCCATCATGTGTATAGACTCTATACTATAGAGAATCAGTTCTGTTTTGGACTCTGTTATGTAAATATGACAACTCTTTTGAATCAATTTTGCAGCCGGGAACAATTATACTGGTGGCTGCCCCAAACCATCTTAACGTTTTATGGTCGTTTTTGTGACAGTGGGTATATAAATGGATGGATCAATAGAATCATATGGATTCATTGCTATATCCATATGTATAGGCACAGCAACAGTTCTGAAAGTGAAATTTGTAGAGAAGCATAGCTAAAGGGGTTAAGAGGGAAAGTGGTAGTGTAGTATAGTCCTTCACTGATACAAGCTATATGTTCAAATGCAGACTTTCATATAGAACTCATTCACTTTCAGCTGTAATTAAATATTGCAAACAACTTACATAAATATTTAAATTTGTGCTCTTCAAGTATTCCACAATACTGAACATGATTTGTTTAACCTTATGACAGTATATAGTAAAACTTGTCAATTACTACTTTAACAATATATTGACTTTTTGTTTCACATTTACGAACAGCTAATCCTCTAACACAACAATGATAAGCCCACATTTCCTTTTTCTTGGCAGCATAACAGTCAACCTGTCAAACTGCATTTAATCGTTTTTCTTTATGTTGTCCTTGAAAAGAAGACACTCTTTGTTTAGAGATACTGGCACATATTAATTGTATAACAGAATAAGTCAGTCAATTTACCCATAATACTTCTATCAAGTGGTTTGATCAAGTAATAATGTATAAAACAACAACAAATAACTTTGCAAACTCATCACCATATTTAAGCTTACAACACCAACTAAATCGCCCATCAAAATACACTTGGCCTTTTTACGACAGAGCATTCTGTCACAGAGACCGCTTATTGTAAGACACATTGAGCCTGCATTCACTTACAATGGGTGCTTATGCAAGGTGCATACCCCTTCAATAAATGTACTAAACACAAATGTTTGATACCTGCAAAGAAATCGAATAGGCGAAGGACAGTGGTGGAGAGGAAAACACCTATTGGAATGTATTCATGTAAATGTTTACTTGCATCTTGTTATAATTATTATAGGAAGAGAAAGAAACTGGAGAAAAATGCTCAGTATGAAATGAATCACAAAAAGAGCCGACAATAAGTAACAATTGTCATTTAGTAAGGAAAAAAAATGTATTCATTTGCCTACTGACTGCTAAAATAAGAAGCATGACATTCTTTATTTGATGTGCATCTTTCACTATGACTAGTGCTGGCTTACTACTCAGGTTTCTGCTGTTGTCATGGTCATTTTATATGCATCTATACATGTATTTTTTTTTTTTTTTAGAACTAGTGCAAAACTTGCCAACACCAGAAGTGCGTCAGCAACGTCTCAGCCCTTGTGTGTCACAACCCTGTCACAGGATGACAGTCCTATTAACACCTTTAAATACAGTCTGTTAGTTAACACACTTTTCATACATCCCCACTTGCAAATTAATCTTAGATCTGACATAATACCATCTGCCACGTACAGTAAATCTTTCAGATGTTCTAACTATGAAATATGACACACTATATTTTACATCAAAAAATAAAAAATGCCAAAGTAGTTTGGGTGTTGAAGCTATATTTGACAGCTCTGTGCATAGACAATTTTTAGAATGCTCTATATTAGCCAGCTCTAAATCATAAACTACTTTAAGTAGTTCTCTAATCAAAATGTATCAGTGACACCCATATCCGTCATCTGTACTAATCAGGAAGACAGTACTAGAGTCAAATTTCCATGTGTACTTTTTTTCAAACAAACTTCGTGCCGCACTTGAGTAACACTGACCACAAAACCCATATGTATAGGCCATAATTTGAAGGTCTGCTGTTTATTTACATAGTCTAAGTAGTAATCATGATCAAACCCCACCATTTCTGATATTTTATCAGTATCAGACAGACCACTGCTTCGAGTCTCAAAAAGATGACATCATCAGAAAAAAGAGAATGTCTGGTCACCCTTAATCTATTCATCTATTTGCAATTTTTTTAAAATGATATCAATAGATCAACTGTATTATAAAAAAGGAAAAAAAAATCATAAACAAATGTACTCACATCTGTGTGACCCCCCACCCCCTTAATAAAAACATGCTAAGAACCCAACTCAAGAGCCTTTTAAAGGGAAAAGCAGGAATGTGGTTGGGAGTGGAATGGAACCCAAGGTGGGCACGAGAGAAAGCAAGTGGGAGGAAATGGACAGGGGATGAAATTTTGTTTGGACCAGCAGGAAGGCACACTCTAGACTCGTGTTGAACAATCCTCCAAAATCACCCCCTCCACTTTAACTGGCTTTAGACTTCCAACTGTAGCTTGTAGCAAGGCAATGAGGCAAAGTGAATTTGTGATGCAACAGGTGAAAAGTGCATTTGTAGGTGCACAGCTTTGTACGAGGATGGGGTGGTGGTTATCCATTACTTGCTTCAGTTTCAGTACCAGTTCTGAGGTCCAAAAACTGGTATTAAAATTAAAGTCAAAACATTAGTACCAATCCAAAACTATTTACGATCTAGTTCTTTTAGTCACTAACCATGGCACATGGCCATAAGAGAGGGTAGAAGAATAGACAGATTGGTAAATCGAGAGCTTTGCCTTTTGGCTCAGCTCCCTGTACATCAAGACTGACTGGCAAAAAGTCTGCATAACAGTTGATGCTGCATCAATCCACTTGTTGATCTCCCGCTTCCTTTTTCCCTAACTTGTGAACAAGATCCCAAGATACCTAAACTCTTCCACTTGAGGCAGCACCTCATACCCAGCCCGGACAAGGCATTCCATTTAGGGCTAAGAACTATGACCTCTGATTTGTTGGTCCCGATCCACATTTTTTTTTTAAATAGAAATTCAATCCCCCCAAAAAAACACACTATCAGTATTAGGACATGTAGGTGATAAGCTTGGGACCACATGGGCCACTGTTTGCAAGGGTGTCTGCAATGACGTTCCATGGGTATGGAACCCAGCTTTAACTCGAGGACAGGGGATTGGTGGAGAAGGCGAATTTAACCCACAATGGGAGGCGTTGAGACAAAATATTGCAGAAAAACATAAAAAAGGAACGGACTGGTCCCTTATTTCTGCTGCAAAACAAAAGAGAGACGAGACGGTTGATGAATGGGCACATAGAATTCAAGACCTTATGGCTAATCACTCGGGCTTGGAAAATGTCGATGACCGCACCCGAGCTGCAGTTCCACCTTTTGTTTCCGGTTTGCGCCTTGATATACAAAACAAGGTCCGCACTTCCTGTATTGGGTGGGAAAGTGCCGCGTTTGATGAAGTCAAACGACATGCTGAACATGCCGAAAAACAAGCTAAGCAGAAGGAATCGGACTCTCATGCCAAATTATTGGCAGCACAGATGAACTATTATACCAGGAATACTCCTGACCGAGGCCGAGGATATGGCCTTAGAGGAAGGGGACGAGGAAGAGGACGAGGTGGTTTTGGAGCTCCTCCTGCTGACCACAATAAGAATCCTTTTATTCCCTCTCCCTTTAATCCCAATGTTAATTCCTACTCTTGCTACGCCTGTGGTGAAACTGGACATTTTCGTCGGGAGTGCCCTCACAGACAGCAACAGCCCCCGCCTCCCCCTATTCCACCTGTTTTTTCTGACACCCCTGACCAACAATACTGGCCATAGGAAAACGCAGGGACCTCCAGCCACTCTTTTCAACTACCTTTGCTCACCCATAATTCAGAGACTGATCCTTTACTGACATTGTTCGTTGATGGCACTGAGACTATTTTCTTAATAGACACTGGTGCCACTCGATCTACCCTCTCGCTGGCAAAGGTCCCTGCCTCGAACGAGACTGTTACTGTGCTTACTGCTTCTGGACAACCTCACCTTCTCCAAGTATCAAAACCTCTGCAAGTCCAGTCACGTCCTGGCGGACATACCTTACTGCATCGTTTTCTTTTAAATCAGCTCTGTCCAGTTAACCTTTTAGGAAGAAATCTCATGACAAAACTTTCTCTTTCTATTTCTATGACTGACAAAGGTTTTTTCTGTTCTACTCCCAAGTTGTTGTGTCAAATTGCCCCTTACCCCAAACCCTCTTTTGCAGCTTGGACTTTAAATATTTCCCCACACACCATTCTCCTCAAAGCCCTACACTCTTTTTCCCCCTGTCTCTTTCCCAATTTACAGGCCCCTGACATTTTACACTGTACTGCCCAATACTTCCCTATAGAAGTAGACACCCCCTGGCTACAATCTTTCCTTACTTCTGGTACTCGCCCCGAAACCCTTCACATCTCCTGTGTTTTTATTTCATCCACAAAGGCAGCTGCTTCTGTTCATCTTACATGCTCACAACATATATTTTATCTTGGCGGCTCAGTGCCTCATATTTCCTTAGCTAAATCACGCACTGTTAAATGGGGGGAAATAGGACCATGGGTAGAACAATGCCGTAGAAGAACAGACTGGTTACAAGTTGCTCCAGGTATTTTTGATACTCCTGACAGTTTAATAACTAAAGTGGTGCTTCAAACTGATTTTTTAGTACATCGCGCTTTGTGCCGTCCTTCCTCTTTTGCTTGTTCATTGCAAACCACTTTCCCTTCTTGGCTCTCTATGCTCCCTGATTCACTATGGTCCCAGGGAAAGAATGATTATGGAAGGATAGCCCATTGTGAGCCTCTGGTGATCCACCCGAAATCCTCCTTCTGCCCGCACCGTGCCCAATATCCTCTGTCTCCCGAAGCAGAGGTTGGCATCTCCGCCGTACATTCCGATCTCGTCAAACGCGGTGCCATTATTCCAATTGAATACTCTCCAGTCAATTCCCCCATTCTACCTGTAAAAAAGGCTGACAGTTCATGGCGTTTCGTACAAGACTTGCGACAAGTAAATTCTGCCATCTTCCCTAGGGCCCCTATCGTCCCTAATCCTTCCACTATCCTCTCTACTATCCCTCCTTCCGCTCGGTACTTCTCCGTTATTGACCTAGCTAATGCTTTCTTTTCTATCCCTGTACACCCTGATTCTCAATTTTGGTTTGCTTTTCCTTTCCAAAACCGCCGTTGGACATGGACCGTCATGCCTCAGGGATACACTGAAGCCCCTTGTGTACATGGACAAGCTCTTGCCCAAAATTTAGAAGGCTTTTGGCCGGAGAGAGGTAGTACATTGATACAGTATGTAGATGACATAATGCTATGTAGCGCTACGGAAGAAGATTGTGCAAAAGATACCCAGAAATTGTTGCTGTTTTTGGGGGACAATGGCCATAAAGTTTCTAAAGTTAAGCTGCAGCTAATCAAAACAACTGTAAAATATCTAGGTCATGACATTACGTGTGGAACAAGAGCTCTCTCTAGCGATCGCATTACAGCCATCCAAACTCTTCCTAGACCGGTCACAAAACAACAGGTTATGTCCGTTTTAGGTATTCTGGGCTACTGCAGACAGTGGGTTCTAAATTTTACTGAAAGAGCACAGCCGTTGCAACAATTGGCTAATACTCCTGGCATCCCCCTCTCTGGCCAGGTCCAATGGAATGAACAGGCTGAGAAGGTTCTCTGTGACTTAAAAACTGCTCTTCTATCTGCCCCCGCGCTTGGTTTGCCTGATCATTCTCGTCCATTCACTTTGTTCGTGGACGAAAAGCAGGGATTTATGAATGCAGTACTGACGCAACAACACGGAGATAAACAGAGACCGGTGGCTTATTTTTCTAAAAAACTGGATCCAGTGGCCGCAGCACTTCCTCCGTGTCTTCGTGCTGTGGCTGCAACAACAGAAGCTGTATTAGCAAGCACGGATGTAGTTCTCATGAGCCCCCTAACAGTTAAAGTGCCTCATGCTGTACATTCTATCCTAGTACAAGCCAAAACTTCACATCTCACTACTGCTAGGGCAATACACTATCAGAATGTACTCTGTACTTTGTCAAATGTTACAATTGAAAGATGCTCCACTTTAAATCCAGCCACTCTTCTCCCAATTAACAACAAAGGAGAACCACATAATTGCCGATTGCGTCTGCTAAATGATGTAAATGTAAATGATGAAATAGCAAAGGTTGTAAAACCTAGAGTAGATCTACAGGAAACACCTTTAGAAACTGGAGAAATGATTTTTGTGGATGGATGTTCCTTGTGATTGAAAAATGGAGCACCCTCAACCAGTTACGCAGTGGTCCAAGGGGACCGCCTGCTGGAAGCAAATCGAATTTCATCAAGCTTGAGTGCACAAGCAGCTGAACTCGTAGCACTCACTCGAGCGTGTCAGCTGTCCGAAGTGAAGATCGTAACAATTTATACGGATTCCAGGTATGCTTTTGGAGTCTGCCATGATCATGGAGCACTATGGAAACTAAGGGGATTTAAGACCAGTACTGGCAAACCCATCCAACATCAGAAATTGATCGAATCCCTTTTAGAAGCTATAACCAAACCATCGAAGCTAGCGATTGTTAAATGTCAAGCTCACACAGGAAAACAGGATCCTGTTAGCAAAGGAAATGAATTAGCTGACCACTTTGCTAAAGAGGCTGCATATAATAACACACCAATTTCTTTATTCCAACAGAGAAATGACCAGGACCCTGATAATCAAATTATTTCTTTACAGAGTACAGCCACGGATATCGAAAGGAGAAAATGGTCCAAAGAAGGGTCCCTCTCTGATGGAGTCTGGACTCATAAACACACTAACAAACCTTTTCTCCCAAAAGCCTCTTTCCCAGGAATGGCAAAAATCGCCCATGGCCTCGATCACGCAGGTAGAGATGCCATGGTTCGAGATGTTGAAAAACATTGGGAAGCTGTAGGTTTCTCTACATATGCAGAGCAATTTTGCAGACGCTGTGCAATATGTCAAAAGTTTAATGTGGGAAAAGGTACCCAGGTAAGTCCCGCCGTTACCCCTAATCCAATGGGTCCGTTTGAACACCTCCAAATGGATTTCATTGAACTAACCCCGTCTAAAGGGTATCGATATTGCCTTGTGATTGTTGAGGTGTTCTCCCGATGGGTAGAGGCTTTCCCTTCAAAACACAACGATGCCAAAACAGTAGCTAAAGCACTAATTAAAGAGATTATTCCAAGATGGGGTATCCCTCAAAAGTTACAAACAGATAATGGCACTCATTTTGTGAACTCCGTTATAAATGAATTAACCACCTGGCTCCAAATTAATGTGCACCATTATTGTAAATACCATCCCCAAAGCGGAGGCATCGTAGAACGATGCAATGGCACTTTAAAAGCTAAACTCGCAAAAATTTGTGAACAAACTAATTTATCATGGCCAGATGCACTACCCTTAGCTTTAATGGGACTAAGGGGACGGACACACCGACAACTGGGACTATCGCCGTTTGAGATTCTGACCGGACGTCCCATGCCCATTGGCATGGTTGTAGGAAATGTGAATTTGCATACTGTGGACAATGATCTTCTCTCTAGTCTTGCAGGTCTCCGAACCTCGTTGAAGGAAGTCCACCAGCAGGTTAATCAAGCCTGGAGGACCAGCCCACCTTCTAAGGATTTACCAATTCCCTTGGGCACCTGGATCCTGGTTCGAGATACTCGGAGGAAACACTGGCATCAGCCTAGGTGGAGAGGACCATTCCAAATTCTTCTATCCACACCACATGCCATGTACATATATTCCTAATAATACCGCGCCAGATGGATCAATAACTCGTGCATTGGCAGGTCTCACTGCTCTCTCTAATGAACTTGCCACTAATTCTGGCATTACAAATCCCTGGGATCAGTGGTTTGCATCCTCCTTCGGATCCTGGGGACAATGGATAAGATCTGTTTTTATTTCTTTGGTTGTGGCATTTTGCCTCCTCCTCCTGGTTGGTTGTTGTATTATCCCTTTGTTTCGCTACATAATATCTAAGTACTTTACCGCCTCTATGGAAAGGGCATATATGCTACATGAGGAGCACATGTCTCGTATAGCTTCTTCCATTTTCTCCTCCCCATCCCCTTTCCCCCCCCCTTCCCCTTCATCAGCCATTTCAATTTAATTCTACTGCCCACATCATTTTGTTCAAAAAGGGAGGAGTGTAAAAACATAAAATGATGTAATTGAACAAAATGTATGTGTGTAAGTACAGAAAATAGGACAGAATGATCAAACTTGTTTGTGTTTTGCGTACGTGACAAAAAGCATATATACTTTCTCTAAGTTTTCTTTCAATGATGTGTGTGACAAGAAAATGTACCTTTAGGGTAAAGACTTTACCAATTGGAATAATACAAAATGAGTCAGGACGCTATTTTTATTGCTTACGTGGTCTACGATCAGGAGACTAGAAAAGCTATAAAAGAGCAAGGACATCTGCGCTCGAGGCAGATGAAGTGCGGTGTCCTAGGACTGTATTTCTCTGTCATTTTACCCTTGCCTGGTATGTATCAATAAAAGGTTTTTACTAATTTTAATTTTCTTCTCTGTCTTCAGTCACAAAAAGTGTCCACAGTCCCGATCCACATATTTTTTTTTTTTTTAAATAGAAATTCAATCCCCACAAAAAAACACACTATCAGTATTAGGACATGTAGGTGATAAGCTGCTTAATTGCATGTGGACATTCAAATTTCACTCTAGCAAACTGAAGCCTGTGTACACTGACCAGGTACCTTTCTTCAAACCAGTTCTTCGCTTTGCTTATCATATGAATGTGAGGCAACCTTTTTCCATCACCACAGTTGTACCAGAATACGCCTCATTGTTTCAGAAGGTAACAGAACGCCGACTCCCCAACCCATGTCTACTGCAACAATTCACAAAGGTGCCCTGATGTGGTAAACAACAGTAAAAATTATATACGAAATTTTCTACCAGTGTATCACAAGCCACTTCTCCTGGTCCACATAACATCTGCCCAACCACACTAAAGCATTTTTCTCATCAGTTAGCACCTATATTTACACAGATTTTGCTCAAAGCAAAAGTCCATGCCAGTTTCAAAGAATCAAAAATAATTATTGTGCCTAGAAAACAAAATATTTCCTGTCTGAATGATTACAAGACAGTGGCCCTGACCTCTGTAATATTAAAGAAACTTTAAATTATCTGATTCTTCAACATCTCAAATCTGTCACAAAGTATCTCCTTGAACCACAACAGTTTGCTTGGAAAGCACACAGAACAGTGGAAGATGAAGTACACATAGCTCTCCACTACAAACTGCAGCACTTAGACCCCTCAGCTACTTATTTCAGGATTTACTTGTGGCTTTCAGTTCAGTAATTTAACATAGTCATAGCAGAGCTTCTATATAGCAAACCTCTCAGTATGAATGTGGACCATGCCACACATTGCTGGATTTATGACTTTGTACGAAAAGATGTCAGGCAGTGAAAATGGGTGAATATCAGTCAGTGCCCCTGACCCTTAGCACAGGGTCCCCTCAGGATTGTTTTATTTTCCCCTTTCCTTTTCTCGCTCTATACCAATGACTGCATCTCCAGTGATCCATCTTTAACCTGTTCAAATCTGCTGATGTCACTGTCCAGATATATCACCTCATCCTTGCCTGTGATTAGGACAATCGGACGCAGCTGGATCAGCTGGTCAGTTGGTACATCCTGGTCTTCCATTCCCTTAGTTATAAATGATGTCACTATGAACAGAGTATAATTATTATATCACTCACAGTCTGAAATGTGATGAAAATAACTGGTTTTATCAAAAAAACTCAGGAGCAGATTTGTTTTCTCCATCAACTTAAAAAGTTTTAAGTTGTCCCAATCAGAGCTGGTACCATTTACAGAGATGTTATTGAAAGCCTTCTCATTTATCTGTAACATTCTGATATGGCAATGCATCTGCTCACTCGAAGCATAAAATACAGGATGTCATTCAGACTGTAGAAACGATTGCAGGCCTGAAATTGGAGTAGATTGAGGTCCTGTATGCATCACAGGTCAGAAAACATGCCAGAAATATAAGGAACGGCTACACTCACCTGGGCAACCATCTCTTTCAATTATTACCATCAAGGAAAATATCGGTCATTAAAGGCAAGAGCTACTAGGCATAGATACAATTTCTTTCCTACTGCTGTCAGTATGATTTAACACAGTCTCTGATTCTAAACTCTTCCACCCAATCTGCATTATTTTATTTTGTGTTTAATTTATAAACACTTATTTAATACTACTTTACTATTTTGTTTCATATATTGGGGTTTCTGTGCAATATATTTCCACAACGACTGTATATAATGTTGTGATGATGTTGTGTATTGTATATTTCGTTGTTTATTTTCCTTGTTACATGTACCGCTGTAACAGCAAGAAAATTTAGAAAAGTTCAGTTTCATTTTAAGTTTTGACAGCCTATTGAACTAAATGAAAATGTCCTCATTACACAGCCAATGACTGCCAATTATACAACACATTTTATTTATTTGAGCCTTTGGCTTCTTGCACTTTAGCCAGTAGGTAACAGCTCACCAGTAACAAGTTATTATCTATCTGTTGAATACAGATCAAGTCTCCAGTGACATGATTTATTTTTTGACAGGACTGCGACGTAACCACTGTCACATATAGTATATAGTATATATATACATATAGTATATATAACAATTTTAGATTGTACCTCCAGGGTTCTGCATCATAATAATTACTTGCTGAAAGTTCAAGGTAGAAAAAATGGTCATTAGATGATCAATTGTAGTGGCTTTCTAAATATTTGTTGTACAATTGGCACTTTAAGGAGTAAGAAAACATTTTCATTTGATGTGCTATGATGCAACCTTAAACTGGGTCCTTAAAAGGTCCATTTGGCATTTCATGCAACTAGATGGGAATTTTTTATTAGCTTTTTCATCTTGTTAAGATGTGTTATATTGGGGAAGTAAAACACATGCAAAGTAGTGGGGGGGTAATGACTTTTCTGAAAATCTCACATAATTAGCAATCATGAATACACACTTCTTGTCAAGTCTACGAATATCATAATGTCACTGAAGTTATATCCAAGTTTCCAATGAAATGAAAAACGCAGCAATAAAAGTGGGCATTAAATTTATGTCCTATAAAATGCCCCTTCTCCCTTTTAGAGCGACTGCCCAGAAAATGGTCTTGCAAATCACTAGATCACAGCCTATCTTCTGGCAGCACTGGGCACAAAGCAGGAACCATTTCTGGATGAGGTGTCAGAAGTATGGAGCACACTTACACACATTGTCTTTTGGGAGGTGGAAGGAAAAATGAAATATTCAGAGAAAGACCCACAGCTCTGGGATAACCAATGCATCATCAATTCAGTCTGTTGCTTCAAAATGACAAAGTTTCTCATTTTTCTTTACACAGACTGGTCATTTCCTTAGGGACATCATCACTTCTTATACAGGTGACTGCTCAGTCAGTGACAGCATCATGTACTCAGACAATGCAATCTGAAGCAGACTGCCACGTACTTGAGAACTCTGTGTGTGTGCACAATTCAGGATGCAGAATGGTTAACACTAAAGAGACAAGTGACAAGGAGGTGTGTGAAAGACATGCTGGCAGCAACTGCTGTCAGAAATGGCTATTCAGCACAAATGAGTCACAGGGGTATCAAAGAGTAGCTGTCACTCAAAAATCTAAAAACTGATAAAAAGTGCCAATATAGGCCGATACTATTTGAATAAAACAAAGGCTGAGCCACAGTCAATCAGCGAATAGTTGAGTATACTAGTGGTGCCAAAAACGCTATATTACAGCACAAAACTCATTAAGGCTTTCAAAGTATGGGATTGAGCAACAGCTGAACCATCCAGGTTCCATGCCCGTTAACAAATACGTAGTGGGCAAAGAAACAAAAAGGTATACACAATAGAGAGGAAAACATTTATATGGTCTTAAGCAGCATCCGCATCTTATGTTCACACTGATTAGAGCACCAGAGTACACTCTGCCTAACGTCAACACCACCAACTGGTGATGAAATTGTAATGGTGTGTGACACAGCAGGTTTTCATGGCACACAAGCAAAACTGGGAATGCTCCCATTTTGTTTTTGGTTGCCTTCTATTTCTCATCCCCTGCTCTTTAAGTGAGCACACAATTTCTCATGTGACACTATGCAATACTGGTAACTACATATATTACTTTCTTCCTACCAAGTGGTTTTGCTAAATGAAAAACATACAGATCAGCGGGTGTCAAAATTGTTTCCTTGATAGTGCATAACTTATTCATATAAAAATTAACTGGTGATGGGGTGGACTATACAATTAGTAAATCTTAATATATCCTTCCAATATAAAAACAAATGGGCAATGATTTCAGTGAAGGGTGTATGAACAACAATATGATACATCACAGACTAAACTTTATTGATCTTGTGTGTATGCATCAAATTCATTCACATACACTTTCTGTTCAGTTAACTGAAAAGTATTACTTAAAATTAATGCTAAAAAAACCCAAATATGATAGCAGTGCATACATGAATTGGTGAATACAAACATTATTCAAGGTATTTTCATCTACAAAAACTCTTTGAAACAATTTTTGTAACAGCACACTTTTCAAATTAAGTTTGTCAGAAAATCACTTTGTTGGCTTTGTAACATTTACTGTTGTAAGATTTCTGTCTGCATCAGTAAACAAAGTAGTCATGTAATAAACAGTAATATTTAATTGATAAGTCAAATTTAAATTTAAATGTCATGAACTTGTAATGCTTTAATTTTTCATATTTTTCCCTCCTATATTTTAACATTTTGTCCCAACTTGATCAGAGTTGTCAATTGAAGATACTGGTATTTCAGAAGACTCTGATTGTTTTCAAGGTGCCTTATATGTAAGTGACCAGACTTGGCTCTCAAACAAGTCTGAGTACATTGAGCTCAATGTTTCAGCAGCCCTGCTAAATGCACCTCCCGTGATTAGGTGCTTTCATTAACACATCACACTTTTGTCATTGGAGCTTTGCCAGGTTAATTAATGGATGAGCTGTTCCCAACAAATGTACAGAAACACAGTGGTTTTGAAACACGCACTAAATAAATGTTATTTTGGGATATACAAATGAAGCACCTCATTTCATTGTATACTAGACACAAGCATAGAGCTAATCACTTTAAATATGAGTAAGTATGGATGTGTGTCCATCCAAGGATGATTCCTGCTTCAAAGGCGATAACAAAAGCTTTTTTTTTTAAATTTTGCTTGCTGTGAAACGGCAGTGTAATTTTCTCACCGTATTAAAGTTAAACCATGCTGAATTTTTAAATAACAAACACAATTCCTGCCATCACATGCTGAAATTAAAGCCATGTGTAACGATACAGTTTTTAGTGTTGTGCATAATTACCAAACATCTGCACTTTGTTTCATTTAGAAGAGACTTTACCAGAGTGTGATTCACTCAGATGCAATTTATCAAACCTAAGAGATGCTGCCAAGTCCTTCCTGTAACAAAGGGTCTAAGCCCTGGCTACCCTCCCATGAAAGCCATGCACGTTTAGACTGTTTCTCCATATTCAGATTGTTTCTGATGGTACACTCATAAACAACAATTGTTGTGTTCATTCAGGCTTGTAAATTTCTGGGTGTTCATTATGGGGTGACTTTACTGGTACAACCACACCATGGAACACTGCCAGTGATCTCTGTAGATGTCTTTTACCCTTTTAGCTTATTATAAATCAGATGCTCCAATGCTCCCAACAGAACTGCCAAAGGCTTTTATTTAATATGGCTGTGGCGGTTGCATTTCCTGATCATCAAATAACCAAGAGAAGTTGATTAGCAGCACAAGGCTGTAATAAATATATTAAATACTATGGAATAGTAAGGGTGAAATTTTTATTTATTTATTTATTTTAAAAACACACACGTCAACTATTTTCTATTGATCAAATAAAGGCAAAATAAAATCTGTTACATGCAGTTTGTCACCTGAAGATAGATTTATCCAATGATAAGAACTGGTGATACCTACTATGATTTCTAGTTATGTTATATCTCAATATGTAAAACTGTAGATCTAAAGGAAGGTACGGGGTGGGTTCTTACTTTTTCACCTCACTATACAAGTAAATAACTTTACTTCTTAAGAGCTAATTGATAGTGTTTCTAATAGAAAGGCAATACACACGGTTTGATTTCACATATTTGGTGCACTTTTTGAAATTCTGTGTCAAAAACCAAATACTTTACTGACCCACTTTACCAATATCATTTACAGATTAATTTACTTTGCAGAAAGAGGCTAATCCTAGTAAGGGTGCAGATCACCGGTCTATCACTGTTTGACACACTAAAGATAGAAATGATAATGACCCAGTTCTGTATGTATCACAACAGATTAATATACTGCTATGCCAGACAAGACATCTGTACTGTTTGACTAATCCTGTAATCCATACTCTTTATTTACATGGAGGACACAAGTCTATAAAACTACTCATTGTTTTCTTATACTTTTAAACAAAACAGTTTATCACACCACCATTATTTGTACAAATCAAACCAATTTTGACTACGTTTACAGATATGACAAATGTCCTTGAATCAAACAGCCAGAAACCTCAACAGTGCCTATTTAATGATTTCAAAAACAGATTTGTTTTTTCCTCAATAGTAAACCCTACTTATACTGATATACAGTATATGGGCAGTTGAGTTTAGCCTAAAAAACAATCAGAAATAGTCACCAGTTCCAGAAGAATAGTTATTATACAAAAACTGCTGTGAAATCAGCTCAGCTACATCTGATGCAAACCTTGCTTTTAAATGATCAAATATGACTTAGTTAAATGCTGCCCAGAATTAGCCAAAGAGTTTTCTACAGCCAAATAGTTTACACATAATTACTAACCGTAGTCCTATTTACAGGGAGATTTTCAGGACAGCTACCTCAACAGGGCCACAGACCTGGACACCATCTGGACTTAGTCCATATGGTGCAGACATTCTTCGGGTACAAAAACTTGCCTTCACATGCCAAGGTTTCCATGATTGGTTAATTGTGGACTTTACATGAACCTGGTGCAAACCTCCCCGAGACTGACTGTCCCCTGTGATGGACAGCTTTCTACTCCAGTGACAGTTTCTACCATGCATCGAGAGTTGTAATAATATCCTACAACTTCTTTCACCCTGATAATGTTAAAAGAGGTTTCAGGAATTGGATAAATTAAGTACTTATTCTAATTAATAAAATACTAGAATAATCTGGTCATCACAAAATATTTTTAAAGAATTGGATTAATTCAGTAAAAGGTAACACATGCAAAAATATGGTGTTATCAAATATATTGTAACACTGTGCATATGGTCACTAGACAATATTGGTTATTCCTCATGAGAAATAATTTTAAAAGAATATGCTTTATTTGTATATATTTTAACTGTTTCAATAATCAATTTTGCATAGAATGAAAGGCTTAAGTAGGACTTTATAACTTGCTCTAAATGACCAAGACAGAGAAGCTTAAAGTTGCATTGTTTACTAAACTGTGTATAACATGATGCAATTCATTTTAAAATTTGACACTGTATACATCTTTCAATATTAAAAGTAACGTTGGACACCAATTGTGTATAACAACATTTAGTATTGCCCTCACCACGGCATATATCCCAAATTAAGCAAATACCTTCCCTGCCAAATGGTCTTATCTATCAGGAAGTGGCAGACTTAACAATTGCTCATAATCCTCTAAAAGCACTTTGTCCTGAGTAACATCAAATGGGACAACATTATGCAGTGACAAACTTTCAGTGATTTCCTGTAATACACTGTATGTACATCAACTGATTTTGCTAACCAGAAGAATCCAAGGCATCCTCCACAACTCAAAGGCGAAGTAACATATTATCTAACAACAAGAAAAAAAATCCAATTATCTTTGCATGGAGCAGGGCAGAGTATTTTCAGAATGTGACCAGAATTTATTAAGGTCATTCTAAAATAAGTCTGATGGGCTCCTGCCTTTGTTCATGTTTTATCTCCAGCATTTAAATTATTATGAGAAACTATTTTATAACGGGGCCAAATTTTTTCCACCCATTCAGTAGGATAAGGGTAATGATTTAGTGTATTTTAACTCTTTTGCAAATGTTACATAAGGTGTATTTTGGGATTGTGTGTTATATATTATGTGACATTTATAAAACTGTGTGTCAGATTTCTTGGGTATAGCCGAGTTACTGCATGAGTACATTTTTAAACTTAAAACAAAAAGAAGCTCAAAGTCAATGTAGTTGTGTTCATACTAAACGGCACCCACTTCCTCATTCAGTGACAACATTTATGAGCTATTCGAGAACAGGCGCAGACAAATAACTAAAATGATTAAAATCCATAAACTATTTTTATTGTGACGAACTACAGCAGATGCAGCGTAGGACCCATAATGTACTGGGCACCCATTTACCACAAAACTCACTTGGGTCATCAGGGCAATACAGTAATGTGAACAATGTTGGAGTAATATCTTTGGAATAAGGAAGGAAAACACAGCTTTTTGTTAAAATGCAGAAAAATACCAGCTGAATATGGATCCTCTGAACAGAACCACTGAAACCCATGACAGTGGACAACTCCAGCTTGCTTGTGAAACACTGTAGAATAATCAGGTGACCATCCGAAACGTAGCAACATTGTTCTTTTTTACACATCAATATACTACAGCTGTGAAGAAACCAATTTTTTGTGCGGTGAGTGTTCATTCATTCTCAGTTTATTTACATTACAAAGTATGTAACAGCGTATAAAAAAAAACTAAGCATGAAATTATGAAGGCTATCTAAACTGCCAACCAAGTGATTATTTTCTGCATTTAGCTTTCTTTTCTGTCACTTCCAATAATAGTACTAAACATGCATTCTATTTCTCATACTTGACCAAAAAGACATTTTCTTGGCTGTTTTTTATTTTAAAGTGTTTCTCTAGAATTTGGAATGCTCTAGGCCATTTAGTCTAACTTTAGCCTTTGTCTTAAAAATGTCATCTGTGATAAACAGAATAAAAAAAGTAAATACATCGGTGACATGGGGATTTGTTAGCTTGGTTATAAATTGAATAATCTGAGAGCTCAAGGGCACAGCATTCAATAAGAGACAACTATTATATCTCTCCTAGAAAATGATGCTTCTGGGTTACATCATGAAAATATATGTAAAGCCAGAAAATATATTAAAAATGTAACGTACTTGAATTTAATGCATAGACTTGCAGCTTGTTTCCTTGGCAACAGCTAGATCTACAGTGTATTTATTTCAGAGCCAGCTGCTATGCACCATACAATACAATCCATATAATCAATGAGATAATTGATACATTAAAACAAAAAAAAATTATAGAAACAAATTCTCAATAATGTTTCACACTTGATGCATGTTATGGATCAATTTAAAATCTAAGAAGTATTTGATTAGTTTGTTATCTCATTAACTATACAAAGAAAGCATAAAATGGAGTACAGTACAAAAAAAACACCTCCTTTCAAATGGGGCTGATAAGGGAATGAGAATGGATCTAACAGTGAAAGGTACTATAGTGCAAGGACTTTTAAAAAGTGTGTAGACTTGAATGAAAAATTAAAAAAAAAAAAAAAAAAAAATCATGAATTTAGCAAATCTGCACATAGTATATAGTCAGAAAACAGTGGAAGAAGCCACAGAAGTTAAATGACGGCATGCAAAAGTAGAATCTTGAATATTACTCAGCAAATACAAACAATTAAAAACACCAAAAAAGTATATTAGATCTATTTTACCAGTCCGTGAAGGATGTTCCTTTTGTTCAGTGGGTAAATATGTGGCAAGTTGGATAAAGTTGATTTGGTAGGGCTAAGTCACTGTGTGTGTGTGTGTAGCTACATCTTCATTTTACATTCAAATATAGAGAGTTGCAAGGGAAAAAAGAGCTGTTTTATTTAAAACACTTAAAGAACACCAGATAAATTCTATGTAATTGTTTTGATCATAGGGCAGCACGGTGGTGCAGTGGTAGCACTGCTGCCTTGCAGTAAGGAGACCTGGGTTCACTTCTCAGGTCCTACCTACATGGAGTTTCCATGTTCTCCCTGTGTCTGCGTGGGTTTCCTCCGGGTGCTCCGGTTTCTTCCCACAGTCCAAAGACATGCAGGTTAGGTGCATTGGCAATCCTAAATTGTAAATGGTGTGTGGGTGTGGTGTGTGCCCTGCGGAGCGCTGGCACCCTGCCTGGGATTTGTTCCTGCCTTGCGCCCTGTGTTGGCTGGAGCCAATCCCAGCAGACCCCCGTTACCCTGTGATTGTACATAGCGGGTTGGATAATGGATGGATGGATGTTTTGATAATACTGAATATTTTCTCTTTGTAGCAATAAGCACAAGATGAGAATTAGCCCTGCCAGTATTATACAGTTAGGTCCATATGTATTTGGACAGTGACACAACTTTGTTAATTTTGGCTCTGTACGTCATCACAATGGATATGAAATAAAGCAATGATATGCTTGAAGTGTAGACTTTCAGTTTTAATTTAAGGAGTTTACCAAAAATATCCTAAGAGCAGTTTAGGAATGACAAACATTTTTATACATGGTCAATGTGCATTAGAAAGTCAGTGACCTTCAATGTACTTCTAAAGTCAATATGAGGTTTCAGGCTGCATGGCAAACTTTGTCGTGTTACCTCATAAACCAGGCGACTGGGTCAGAATCTCAACTTGCTCTCTCCCTGTTCATTTTACATAGTCTTGCCGAGTCTACGTGGATTTTCCTCCAGGCATTTCAGTTTTCTTTAAACATTGAAAAAGATATGTGTGCGCAAATAGGCAGTGTTGCCAGCACAGACTCAGTTTCTCCGAGACCGTGAATTTGGAATAAGAGGATAAGAATATGGATAGATGGAAGAAATGCAGTTTAGTGGCTTTTCACAGATCATTCAATAAAGTGCTATAAACTAGGTTTATTGCAACAGTCTACAAACTCGATAAGGAAGAACAAACTTACCGCAGCAAAAAAGAAAACTAGCACACACAAACCTTTGATACCAAGTGAAAAAGTTGTGGTATAATGAATTTGATATAAATGAAAAAATAACTAAATTACATTTTTACCTGTACAAGAAAATTAGTACAATGCAGGCACTGTGTGGAACACAATACTGCTAGGAAGAAACATCACATTCATTGCATTATATTTCTATTTCTTTGTGCAATTTATTTTTTGTAACACTGCCTAATCAAAATGAATACACAAGATCTTATCTAGATATATTTAACCATTCTGGAACCTGGTTAATCCAAATCAGAACAACAGTGGCCAGAGTGCATCCCAGCAGCATCAACAGCAAAGCTGGAAAAAGACCTGGACAGACAGCCAGTCCTCTGCAAGACACTCTTATAACCAGAAGAAAAAAAAAAAACAGGTACCCTGTGAAGAGCTCACACAGACATATGGAGAACATACTATTTCCAAATAGACAATGAAAGGTCCAAGAGTTAAATCCAGGAATCTGGTGACAAAAGGCAGCGGCACTAACCATGGCTCCATCGTTTAACCCTAACCTAACATTAGAGATCCCCAAACATTTCTAGAGGTCCCGCTATAATGTTTTAATGGTAATGTTTACATGTCACAGTTGAAAGTTACATGTGAAATTGTCAAATGTTTCAAATATTCTTTAACAAATGTAAACTGTAGCACTTTCTTGATGTTCAAGTGTGTACTTTTCCCACATTACTTTACCCAGCATACCATTTCTTTTTCATTTAGAGATTCTATGACCACACGGTTCTGTATTTTCCCCAGAGTGGACTCGTACAAAACAACTTCAGTGGCAAATTCAGTAACACTCCCTACCTTAAAACATTTGCAAATTTTACAAAATAGTGTTAAGTTTTGACAAAGTCTAGCAATAATTAAAGTTTACTCAACAAGTAATTTTGTTTGTTAAATTATTTGTTACACTGTGTGGAGTGAATATTTTCCTGTACAGTACACAACTAATTCTTAAAGTAAAATAAATTTCATGTAACAGTAAATTCAAAAATATTTACAAAATAACATTATAAATTGCATACTTTACCTTGACAGACATTTATTTATTATTTTATGGATGAAATGGAATCAAAAGGACTCTGTCAACTTTGACCGGAGTTTTCCTTAAATAATTCCCTAAAAACTTTCATCGTTACCTTTCAAATACATATTGCTCTGTTCTTTACACTATTTCAAATGAAAGCTTGAATTATCAATTGACAGCACAATCTAAACCACATTTTAAGGCTTCTTCACCATTCACTCTAAAGAAAATGATGAAATATTTTAAATACTGATTTCACTCACTTGTTAAAATTGTATTTTATCATGATTTACTTTGGAACAAAAGTAATACATTTTTGATAGCTTCACTGATGTAGGAAAACAATCTGTGTGCAGCTATTGATAGCAGTGAATTAACCACAGCGGCATATGGCTCAGGAGATTTGGGGATTACCTAATTAGACAGGTGACTCAGAAGGCCACACCTAATCCTGAGATTTTCTAAATTGATTAAGGGCACTGAAATGGAACACAAGTAAAGCCTGTATTATTGTTGCTTGGCCTTTCTTCACCTGGGTAATATAAAGCATGTTTAAATGCTGTATAAGATATACTCTATGAAGTCTCGCGAGTTTCACCATTTCTCTTTATTAACTTTTAAATTCCCCCTACAGAATAACTGCAAGATTCAGAAATGGTCAGGGATCAACCTTTTTTTAATTAACAGAATGGAATCATTAAGAGACAAAAACATCATAAATGCAAGCTAAATTATTAATGCACAGCCCATTGTTAATGCAAAGGAAATACTTTTTAATTTACAATATACACTAAAACGCCGTTGGTAGTATTCCATTAAAACTGTTCTTTGTACCCTCAATTAATATTAAAAAGAATATTGCACATCTTAACAGCATCCTATTTAAAAAATGTATTTCACTTAATCCAGACTATTTTACTACATTCCATGAGCCAAGAAAAGTTAATTTATATTATAAAGCTTAAACCACTGAATCTGAACCGATTAAGACAACAGCAGAAACAAACATCTGATATTTGCATTTCTTGATTTAAAATAAACTAAGAAATAATTAAAACACTGCATACTTACCTCTTGGGAAAGGATTAGGCTGCACGACATACAGAAAAGCATGGACCATGTGAAACAGGATTCCTATAGGTCCTGGTTCATAATAAGCATGTGTTTCATAAACTACAGCAGGAACATCCCCAAAATTCAAAGTTCCCTGCGCAGTCTGATGCACCGAGCTTGGCATTTCACATAAAGTACAACCCCACAACAGTGCAAAGACCAGTCCCATTCTCCCCATCATGATTGGAAACATTCATATAAAAAATAAATATTTCCACCAAAACAAAGTAGCACAAAAAGGAAAAATGAACAGATGAAGGATGTAGTTCCTTTGCAGGAAAAATAAGGATTGTTTATCTGTCAGATAATTATCTCCAAATCATCAGCCAGCTTCAATGAAAACTTTCTATGTCCTGAGTAGCTTATATAAATTCATGGCACAAGATGCTCCCGGGTTATTTTTTTTTATCAGCAATGATGAAAAGAAAGGCTGGATGCCTTAGTCGTTGCCTGCACTGAATCAACACGAGTGTAGGAGTGTTTGAGCTCTTCTGATCTAAATGGTAAGGGAACTGCTGTAGGAGCTCTTAGCAGTACACAGGCACTGCAACATCTCTGGCACTGATGGAAAACAACTGTTCATTAGGTGAGCAGTTCCCTCTACTGGAGAAGATGGAAGCTGACCATAACTGAAGCCCTGCAACACAGAAGAAAATCAGGGGTGATTAAAATAAAAGGGCCAAAAAACTCACTTCACTTAAAAAAGAAAACACTGTAGTAAAGATATTGCACATCAAGAGTCACATAAATGCCACAAATTTCGTAAAGTACCTAAAGTCCTAACTAGTAAATTTACAAATAGTAATTGCAGCAAGAATTATTACAATAAATGGCCTATCAAAAAATATATATTATATAAACATAATAATTTACTGTTTTTGCACAATATCAAATAACATTCTTTATATAAATTACAGTTGGTCCATAAATATTTGGACAGAAAGAACTTTTTTCTAATTTTGGTTCTGTACATTACCACAATGAATCTTAAGTGTGGGGTAGTGTATTTGGGTACAATCTTGTAAATGCTCAAACTGCCAACCTTCATTATTTACACATTCTTGTAGTCTACAGTACTTGCTACACTCAAGCACAGATTAATAATAATAAGACAAATAATACATTTAAATAAAATAATAAAAAAGAATAAACTGTGATTCACATAATCACAACTATAAATCCACTTTTGCCCATGCTGTATATTAAAATTCTTATAAACACTGGTACCAGCAACAGTGAAAGGGAAGGTCTACAAGATGGTAGTGAGACCATCTATGTTATATGGGCTAGAGACGGTAGCACTGACCAAAAAACAAGAGAGACAGCTGGAGGTGGCAGAGTTAAAGATATTAATATTTGCATTGGGTATGTCAAAGATGGATAGGATTAGAAATGAGTGCATTAGAGGGTCAGCTCAGGTTGGACGGTTGAGAGACAAAGTCTGAGAGGTGAGATTGTGTTGGTTTGGACATGTGCAGAGGAGAGATGCTGGGTATACTGGGAGAAGGATGTTAAGGATGGAGCTGGCAGGTAAGAGGAACGCCTAAGAGAAGATTTATGGATGTGGTGAGTAGAGGACATGTAAGTGGTAGGGGTAACAGAGCAAGATGCAGAGGATAGGAAGGTATGCAAAAAGAAGATTCACTGTGGTGACCCCTATCAGGAGCAGCTGAAAGAAGTAAGAAGAAGCCAGAAGAAGACGACAAACAATGGCATATTACTGCACAGTGCTTCCCTGTACTGATTCGATGTGTTTTTACACAGTTCATCACTTGTTTAGGTAGTTTTCTGTTCGATAATAAGTGCTTATTTCAGTTACAACAGTTAGTGACTATGCAAATGTTGCATGCTCGCCATTTCTTTAGGCTCTCCTGCAGCTGGCAGTAAAGTTTTTCATTTAAGCATGGAATGCCAACTCATACTGCCGCTGATTTAGTGCTGATGTCATCCCCAGTTCAGGTAAGTGTCAGTGCCATTACTCCATTTAAAAGCTCAGCTGCCAATATACCCACTTCCAACTGCTTTTAATGGCACACAGACTCTTCAAAATAATGGGATGTTCTTCTTTTCCACTGCAGTCAGTGATGAAGGGATAGCAGCAGGGGTGTTGAACATTATGTTGTCAGGTGGCACATCAGAGGTGTTCAATGCTGCCCTTTTGAGCACTGATCTGACCATTACACATGGGCAGCTGAATCTTCTTGTGTTGAGCTGCAGAGGTCGTAGTCTCAAGGCCTTCTTCCTTTAATTAGCAATGCAGCAGCCCATGTTCCAGGCCCAAATCTCGGCGTCAAGACTCTCCATCAACGACTCAGAAGAGCCAAGCATGTCCATTTTTGGGTGTCCACAGCACTCGGCACTATGCCAAGTGTGACTGTAGATCATCTACTTATCCCACTTCTCTTACTAATATTGCATTGCATTATGCTTGCCAGCATTGACCCAATGGATTTTTACTCATTGTATCACACCTTTAGGTACCTTGCTCTACTTAGGAAGACCGCTCACTTTAGCCACACTCGTAAGTAATGGTGCAACTTTGGTAGGCTTGTCTGGCAATGAAGTTGCTAATTTGAAGATGGAAGGCCAGCTCATACTGCTGCCAACTCAGCACTGATGTCATCCTCGGCTGATACATCATTACAGTATCATTCATTATTAATATTCATTCACCTGTTTATTTTGCAAATCCATTTTAATATATTAAGTTACAGTGAGGAGTCAGCGTCTAAATCTACATGAAGTGGGTGTAAGGAAAGAAACCCTGGATGTGACATCACTCCAACAATGGGAACACTCAACCTCATACTCCACAATTATCATTTCTGGCCATCTGGTAGTCACCAAGGAAAGGTGTTCATTTTTGAGATGTAAAAATACCCTGGAGAACACAGAGAAAATATGGAGCATAGTCAGCACGTAATGGGTTCAAGAACAGAACCAAGAATATCACAAATTATATAATACTTTCAAAAGCCTGGAAAAATAATACAAGCTAAAAACACATAAAAACCACCATCTTTGTTAGCGTGCAGGTAATCTACTGAGACAGTTTGCACCAAGATTAGATTAACCTATAATCAAGGGCACAATATGCTAAAAGCAGATTGGATTTATAACAGCTTTTCTGATCCTAAGTAAAGCAGTCACACGATAAGGTAAATTTTCAATGCACCTGCATATCATTTGACAGAGGTGGCTGTAATGTTGAGAGGAAGCGAACTGAAAACATGAACTAAGAAGGAGTGATCTGTTTAAGTGTATTTGAATAGAGGAGGCGCAACATGTAAGCAGGCTGAAGAAGAATGTGGGATTAGTAGAGTGACGCATAAAGACCAAAGACCGGAAAAAGTAAAAACCTAAGTACTGCCAGGAGAAAAAAAATCTGATATAGTTCCCAGCAAAAATAAGTCGGGAGAAAACAAAATGCAGAAAGGTAGTCTAAGAGTAGCAAAGGACAGAACACACCAGGCAGGCAACAGGACTCGACAGATGAGAGAGGTTGGATGACATTTGCAAATGGGGAGTTTCTGTAATCCAATTTAGAAAGTACGAGAGTTTGAACAAGAATTTGAGAGGCTTTGTTTATGTAAAAGAGGTTAATCTTGTAAATGTTGTGAAGAAGTGGCAGAACTTGATCAGTTTGGAGAACCACAGTCACAACATGGTTCCTTACAGTAGATGAATGTGACAGGATGGTACAACAGGGAAGGATCATCAGAAAAAACAAACTGTGGAAAAGCAAAAAGTAACAATAACATATTAGACATGGAGATGCTGAGTTAATATGATGGTAACTGATTCATGAATAAAAAAGGTCAAAACAGCTTGTAATCTAGGCCAAAGCTCATTTAAAATGAAAATGTTTAAAAATCTTATAAATGGTAGTAGAGTGCTCTTGTGGTAAGGGTTGCTACCTAGCAGCTTCTGGGGTTTGAACTTGAATCCTGGCCTGGTCACTTTTCAGAAGAGGTTTGCTTATGTCTCTTGTGACTACTTGAGTTTTCCTCCTACAAATGTAATGTGTTACATAACTGGGGAATCTAAACTAACTCAGTGGTTGTTAAAAGATGCTGCACATTTGCACCTATACACATAAGCAGATATTTAGCATTTCTTAGGTACTGGAAGATTCTGCAAGGTACATTAAATTAGTCCATTTCTAAAACATAATAAAATTATGGGTTACTTTTTGCAATCAATATTAATAAAATCAATCAACATGTCAGAATGAGAAGTAATCAACTTGTGATATAAAAACCCAAACAGCACCTCTCAACCATCCCATGTTTTGTGCCATACAACATAACCAGGAACCACAAGAGTGGTAACTAACTACGCTACCACACCGAACCAAGGGAGTGACTGCATCAAAAGTTTGTGTTCATAAGAAATTTAAGTGTGGAAATATCAGAATCCCAGTCTTGCACTGACTAACTGTATTTCCACCTATTCACGACATAGACAGCTCCAAATAAGTGGTATTATAAAAGGTGGGCAGTCTGTTCTTTACCACAATCAAATCAGAGTTCATTTATCTACATCTAAGGAGACATTAAGCAGCTACTATGCCCAAAGAAGCAGGTGCACAGAAACAGCGAGTCTAGAAAGGTCTAAGAGTAAAAATATGTGGCAAAGGAGGAACTCACAATACTACAGAACGAGTATTAGATTATAAACCACAATGTCAGCACAGGAAGACAAAACAATTACATGTGCTTAAATGTCCCCAAGACATCATGTGAGCAAAAGTGACATGAAAGGATCTGGACAGAAGCTCATTAAATGTAGCTTACAAAAGCTAAGATAACCTATGCACAAACTCAAGTTAAGGTAAATTGATGTTTAGTTCTTGATGAAAATATGGTATTTTTGAACATTGTACCCCAGAAAAGAGGAGACAATAATGTGAGACCCACAGACCACAGAGAAATAAAGAGTAGAGGTGTATAGGAAGCCTTAAATATCTAGTAGAGATCCAAGACCGGCTTTCTGATAGGATATAAGAAGATAGTAAAAGAGAAAAGAGAATGAAAGGACAAAGGAGATGTAAGTGAAACGATATAAGCCCTAAGTGCTGAATGCAGCTACAGCTAGAAGAAAAATGTAGAAGAAGGGATGCCAAAGTAGGACTGAATACTTTGGAACAATTCAAGGCCAGGAATACAAACAGGTTACTCAACACATGGATACCATGCTGCATCCAGTTTGTTTATCAAAGATGGGCGAACATCGGTCATTTCGATACATTGCCACTTTACAGAAAGAAATAGTATTATGCTTAAAATGTCTTCATACTGGAGATAATGCAAAACAGGTTAGAAATTTTGGAGATTTCAAAAACTCTTAAATGGTTTAAAGTGGATGCAAGATCTTCAAGATCAGATGGCAAAGCTGTACCTAATGGTTTTTGAGAGAACCTGGAAAACAATCACTAAGAAATATTACAAAGGTGCACATATGTGCCATTTTCATTCTAAATTTTATAATGGACATTTGACTAAATCATAGACACTAAAGGTACTGATACATTTTTGCATCAAACTTTGCTCATAAGAGATAAACAGGCAGATAATGTCTAGTCTCACACAACTGGGCGCAAGCCGGTCCATCAGAGGGTATGATCATTCAAAAAACGCAGACAGCAAGGGGATACACTAAACTGGTTTACTCTGCACACTTCTACATCTTTTTTGCAGAGTCATGGCAAGAACTGTACACCTTACTTCAGAGGCGGATTCATCAGTGCATTACAGAACCGAAGTAACTTAATATAACCTAATAATGTACTTCCTTTTTTAATAATTTTTTCCACAGTCCCTGAATAATGAAAATCTGGCATAAACATTAACTCCTAGATCTTATCCAGAGTTTTTTTCCTGAAGACAGCGTGAATGTCCCTTTTGCCTGCATTTAACACTTGGCATCTTTCTACAATTAACTGCATCCTCTTGTTATTTGTAGTTTGTCTCTTGTCCTTCACCCAATTAAAATCCAGTATTTTGTTTCAGACTTAATCTTCAGAGCACAACTGTATCAAAGGCTTTCTGAAAAGTAAATTATGTTCTGGCCATTATTCTTTGTGTATAACTATAGGGGATTGTTCCAAAAATGTCAACTGATTCAAAAAATCTTCAAGCAAAAATAACATGCATGCTCACTTTACCAAGCTAAGTTGAACTCACTAGATGCGAGACCACTGCCGGCACAGAAAGAACAGGCAAACATCACCATTACAGTGGTTGGGCATGGAATTAAACCTACGTCACAAGTAGTGCTACTTCATCATGTCATTCTTGTATCATTTCACATAAGTAATTTTGGTTTACACATTTTTCAAACTAATCAGTATCCCCCTCAATAACCCTCTCTTTACACTTCAGACGCACTGCAGCTTGCATATGTTCAGTGCTGCCTAAGCTGGCTTTTGATCTCCTCAAGATGTTCAAAGGCACCTTCCATCACAGCACTGTCTTCTTCTTTCAGCTGCTCCCATTAGGGGTTGCCACAGCGGATCTTTTTCCATATCTTCCTGTCCTCTGCATCTTTTTCTGTTAACCTTCCATCACAGCACTGTAAAGCTTACTAATGAACTCTAACTTTTGTTTAAAACAGAAAAAAGCCAGTTTAAACAAAATATCATACATTTGAGTGTGCATGTACAGCATACACCACACACTTGGAAAGGTTTTTAATAAATAACATACAAACAAGTACTGTATATACATGTATGCATGCATGTAGGATTGTTTTTCAGGCAGACTAAGAAGGTTTGATTATATGTCTGAATAAGTTCCTGAATAGTTCCTTTGAAAATGTTCATTATTTTTAAATGCATAATTAGCTTCTTTAGATCATAAATCAAATGTAATGTAAATGCATGTACAGGCTAATTTAAAGCAAACTAAAAGCTGAATATCAGCAAACAATTCAAGTATTGGGTGAAGGGTATTTTAAGTACAATTCTATTTGTGTGGTATTTACTTTTCTTGCTTCAGAGAAATCTACTTTTATTGTGATTCCAATAGTTTTATGCACCCTAAATGATACTACACCATATTTATGGAAAACATTATCAACAAGAACAGACGTGCATCTGATAAGGCTGATAAATCAGAATAGACATTTAACACAGAAAGATTAAACTGGCCATGAAAATAAAAAAGCAAACTTATCTACATCAGAAAGAACATATATTACAGTGCAAAACAAACACAATGGTAAACTCACACAAACATATAAATAAATAACACTGGCTTATTTAATTAAAATTATCCCCATGGTACTGACATGTAGCTCAGGAAACAGCAAGGGGCAGTATATTGTAATAGTTTATTGTGCCCCATGTGAATGCAACCTATGATGAAGCACTCAAAATAACAGATGCTGCAGTTAAGAGATAAACAAGAGTTCAGTAGAAATAATGAAAGATGCTCTGATAAACTCGTAAACAGTGCTGAACAGCCCACCTTCTATTAGATTAAATTGAGAAGCCATTTTATTAGGTGTATACTTTTCATTCCCACACAAGTGTCCACAAAGATATTTAAAGTACAAAAGTGCAACTTGGAAAGAAAACGGGCACAATTAAGGTCACAATGCTTCATAGCGGGGAATACTATGAAAGGGTCTGATGTGAGTAGGTTATTTAGCCAAGCTTATCTTTTTAATCTATATGCTTTCAACAAATCATCAATCTGGGATTTGAACATCAGAAAATTACTACTATTTACAGTGGAAGGTAAGGAGTATCCACCCAGTATATTCTGAACCAGTCACTGACTTCTGTTCCAATTCTGATACATGACTGCAACTTCTTCCACAGTTTGCTAATCAGATGAATAATATGTGCTAGAAATCCCATACTGCACATAATGATCCATATTTGATCATGGTGAAGAGAGTCAAAGGCCATTGAATAATCAATAAAGCAAAAAGGTTCAATGTTTGGTTGAATTCTCTTGCTTTCTCAGTTATTATCCTGAGATTGACTATGCGGTCTCTAGTACCTCTTCCTGCCATGAAACCTGCTTGAATCAAGCACAATACTTTAATGCATCATAAAATATAAACTGCAGTGTTGTGATAATATCTTATTCCTAGAAAACTTGCTCTGACATTTTTGAAATTATATAAAATCATCACTAATGCTTTATATACAGTTCAATTCTCAATGTAACAGATGTACAGTTGTAAGAAAGAAAAAAAAAGACATTCAAATGAAATTTCCATGAAGAATGAAATTAGCTTTTCTGTGTTCATTCCAAAAGATTCTAACTTTTTGCACTGGCTTAACACTCAGGTCGTCAGTTTATCATATTGCTTTGAAGCAGATGCATAAGAAATACCAGTCTAAAGATAGTATTAATACTGTATGTGTAAATAAGCTAGCTATACCAGCCTTGTTAATCATTCACTATATAAAGAAATACACTAGAGGATACTATTTTCTAAGCTCACCTTCTACTGAGCAGGGTCATGGGGGGCTACAGCCAGTCCCAGCAAGCATAGGGCACAAGGTAGGAACTCTCCACTAGATAGAGTGTCAGTCGTATGCAGGGGATCACACACTAGGTCATCAGTCCACCTAACCAGCAAGTCTTTGGTGGAAACCAGAGCATCCAGAGGAAACCCACACAGAGAAGGGGAGAACATGCAAACTTCACATAAAGTGGATAGAGACATGAACCTTGGTTGCCATACTGTGAGAAAGCAGCTCTACCCCTTCACCAAATATACAGAAATATTTGCCTTCCATACTGAAAAGTATGCACAAATGCATACAAATGCAACAACATCACAACACAAAATGTTAAGATACTGGATTAACTCACCTGTGGATAAACTTTATTTGAAATGTCTTGTTATAAAATGAGCTTTAAAGAATGAAATGAAAATATGATGATCAGTTCTCAGTGTTTACTAGTTAAAGTGGCTCTGGTGTTATGATATATGGATTTAGATAGAAATGACTAAGCATTATTTATTTTCAGTTACACAAGTCAAAATGTCAATGACTGCATTATACAAATACACGTTTAAATAAATTAAGTGCATGTATGATGACTAAGTGTCTTTATGAAACAAGTTCATTTTGCTGTTTTATGGAAAAAAATCTTACCTCCAAAATAAAAAAATTAATAAATCTAGACCCCAATTCCATAAACAATTAACACAAAGATGATGACAGCGCTTCTTAAGAACGGAAGACAATTAAGGCATTGTCTTCATAAAAGAGGAAATGAAGTAAGAGCATAGAAAGAAAAAATTACAAACTGTAGAAATGGTTTATCAAAATGACTTATTTCTTAATGGGTACAAGCACAAGCAGTTAAGTCATATTTAGAGGATTTTTTCTGTGTGCATTCATCATCTTTATAGAAGCAAGAGAACACGTGTCAAAGTCTATCATATACAAGCACCACTCATAGCTATAACACTTTTTGAGCTTGTTGGCCTTGTAACACTTCTGTGAGCAGATAAATAAAAACAAATTTGAATGTGAATTTCCCATTGGGATTAATAAAGTATCTATCTATCTATCTATCTATCTAAATTTGAATTCTTAAAATAAGTATCACATATAAATACATATCTGCATTAAGGCAATTGTTTTTTCCAATCCTAAACTGTTACATAACTAAAACCTGACACATACATACACACTCACTAATTCCAAGCTATGTCATTTCAGTTGGTATAGCACACACTGTGCGGACATCTTTTTTGTTCCATGCACCCATAAGTGAAATTTGCAATCTTTGCAATCTTTGCTTTTACAACTGTGCAAGGAACAAGCACCATAAAAATGATTCAAAAACTCGGCTCTATTTTACTCTCGTATTAGGTCAATTTTCAAACAAAACAGACAGTCTTCAAAAAGTGACACAGACAGACCAATTACATTTGTGCTTAAATACTTTAATGATTTTACATCTCTAAACTTCAATATTAGATTTACTTTTCAGTGTCACATTTTTTTTTCCTCTACATCGACATATTCCAGTACATGTTTCATCATCATTCAGGCAAGAAAAAAAAAAAACATTTGTAGAATTTTCCTTTATTGTTATAATGAAAGTGTAACCAAATATAAAGAGTGTCTGTCAGTGTGTAAAGGTTTTTTAAATGATTACCTGATATTATAATCTGAAGTATTAAGCATCCCTTCTTTAAATATTTTTGAAAATAAAAACATTCTAAGATCTTCACTTAAACTGTCAGCAAACAGAAAAAATGAGCAAACAAACACCCAGCACAAAATTTTAGTTTTTCATTTCATATTCAGGCACCATATGTAAAAAAACAACAAACACCCTCACATTTCAACAAATAACTATGTGTAAACTTTTACTAAATCTTCAAACTTGGCTTCCGATAATTGTTGATTTGACTTGCACGCTACCACTGAGGAATTGCTATTCATTCCAACCTGGCAAACAACATCCACACAGCAATATTTGACAAAAATTTTTATAGAATATTCTTCTAAGTTAGCATAACACTAACTGAATTAAGTTGGTTTTTATAAAGGATATGGAATGGATGGTCAACAAACCCGGAACAAAGTGATTAGGGATATACTGCAGTTTCACTGACACACAGAGTGATCATGTTGGTTTTCTCTTCTCAGTGAGTCTATCCTGAGTATGTCCTAGGCCATCAGACTGCAGAATGTATTACTGGATCTTTATTAAAGTCAGACCTGCGAATGAAGTTTAACCTTCTGCATTATATGTGGTTTTGTCTTCAATGGGGAACTAGGGAATCTACTTTACATTTGGAGAAAAAGGCACCTTCAGAGTAGCATTAATCAACATTTAAGAAGACAAATCAGTCATTGCTAATACCCTAGGTTCTTGTCTATAAGCCGGACTCATGTATAAGCCGGAGACCAAAAATCATACGAATTTTTAAAATAAAATCGTATCATAGATAAGCCGGACTCATGGATAAGCCGAACGTACTATAACCTATAACTAATAGAAGGGAGGGAGGTCAGTGGTCTCACTCGCACCCATTTAATTTCTTTAAGGGGGGAGAGAGTGTGAGATATTGGCGTCTCTCTCACTCCCCGCATGGCGCGGTTGGAGCGGCCGGAGCGCGTTCTTTCTGCTCTGGGCGTCGCCGAGTCAACACGCGCGCGTAGCGGTCATTTAAATTGTGATTTTATATGTAAGCATATTTAAATATATATTGCGGATTTTTTGCTGGTTCGCGGATTTCTGCGGACAATGGGTCTTTTAATTTCTGGTACATGCTTCCTCAGTTGGTTTGCCCAGTTGATTTCATACAAGGGACGCTATTGGCAGATGGCTGAGAAGCTAGATTGCTTACTTTTCTCTCACTCTTGCGCTGACTATCTATGATCCTGACGTATGGGGATTGAGCAGGGGGGCTGTTCGCACACCTAGACGATACGGACGCTCGTCTAAAAATGCTGAAAGATTATCTTCACGTTGCTATCTTTTGTAAAGCTGATTCCTGAAAAGACATGCTGCACAGTGCTTCGCATACTTAAAAGCTCGAAGGGCACGTATTGATTTTTGACTGAAAAACAAACTCTGTCTCTCTGTCTCTCTCTCTCTCTCTCTTTGTCTGCTCCTGACGGAGGGGGTGTGAGCTGCCGCCTTCAACAGCTTTGTGCCGCGGTGCTTCGCATACTTAAAAGCCAAACAGCACCATTGATTTGTTTGCTAGAGATTGTTTTCTCTATCTATGTGACACACACACCTTTGAAGAGGAAGATATGTTTGCATTCTTTTAATTGTGAGACAGAACTGTCATCTCTGTCTTGTCATGGAGCACAGTTTAAACTTTTGAAAAAGAGACAAATGTTTGTTTGCAGTGTTTGAATAACGTTCCTGTCTCTCTACAACCTCCTGTGTTTCTGCGCAAATCTGTGACCCAAGCATGACAATATAAAAATAACCATATAAACATATGGTTTCTACTTCGCGGATTTTCTTATTTCGCGGGTGGCTCTGGAACGCAACCCCCGCGATGGAGGAGGGATTACTGTATAAGCCGGATTTATGTATAAGCCGATATTCTATTTTTTCATTTTCACAACTTTTTTCCTTAGATAAGCCGCGGCTTATAGACAAGAACTTAGGGTAATAAAAATCTGAAGAGTAATACCAAATTGAATACAGTTCCAATGGGCTAAAGGCAAGCTGGAGAAGCCGAAGCATGCAGAAATCCATTGTATTCTTTTGAGACCACCTAAAACGTCACTTAGTGAATTCATTACGCCTCTATGTTCACAGTATCCCCTCATGGAAAAATACGGACGAGCCAGTGTGTCAGGCATCTATTTACAGGAAGAAGTTCTCATCTTGCGTGATAACAGAATGTAGGAAGTCAAGGCCCTTCCAAGCCTTTTACAATTTCTGTCTTCAGCTGCAGTTGCCAGTGTCAGTAACAAATAAGCAGAAAAAGTAATAAGGAAAAAATCATACAGAACATGTAACTATAGCATACTTTATGTAGAGAACAAGGTCATAGATCACAGAACTGAACTTCAGAGTTATATGCGGCTCATGTGCATGTTAAGCTATCTTTAATGCACAATCTAGTTAAATTTAAGAAAAACTCCTTTGTATATATTGCTACAGACAGAAATTAAGCCTGGCAGGTAGCACTTTACCCTTTTTAACCCTGTTTTATTTATATATAGTACAGAGAAAAATAAATTTGTTAAAGGGTTTTTTTTTAAACAGCAACTTCTTGCTTTGTGACACATTGTTATTTCTGGTAGTTCAGGAGTTTACAAGACCGTAACCAGGTTTACCAAGTACTGATTTTAAAAAGTTAAAAGTAGCTTTTATCTCTGTATGTATGCTGACAAAATAACATCACTATTTGAAATTATTATTGAAATCTTTTTTGATCAAGCCCATCTCAGATGCAACTTCATATAAACCACAAAGGGAAAATAAACCCATGACTGTCAAAAACAACCCCCCTTTTCACTTTTCATCACAACAGAGACACAAAAGTCTGTTTTAATTAAAAAGCACCATTTTACAATGTAAAAGCATTATCCTTGTGTGCATTAGTTAAGACATATCGCAAGTAGGAAAAGAAAAATCTTTTTTGGGAGGATATTTTATTCTCTTGGATTTCTTGAAAAATCTGGTATTATATAATTTACTTAATTTAAGCTTGTTTTTAAGTAAGGCTATAGTACTATAGTTATTTATGAAAACATCTAAAATAATATTAATTAGGTCATGCAGATATGAAAGTGGTAACAAGCCATAGAATATTAAGTCGGAATGTGTACTTTCAGTATAATCTACCCTTTAATAGCAAAAATCGTTTAACAAAATCTGATTTAAACTATTTTCACCATAATATATTCAATTAAAGGGACAAAAAAAAAATCACAATACTGTGTACTAAATTTATATTGTTAATAATTAAAATGCTGCTGCCATTACATTATTCATAAAACATATTGGTATCCTTGGAAGCTGTTAAATTGCTTGCAATTTTTAGTACATTATTCATTATCCAAACACTGTAGTCTGCTATTGCATTCCAAGTTATTTCGAATTCACGGATTTTGCACTACAGCAGCAGTCATTTATAATAGGATTAATGCAATAAAATATAGGATATACAACAGTAAACTATGTACTGTATATGCCTATCATCTGTATTGTCAAAAATTACTGGACAATACCAAGAGACCACAAAGTATACATCATTATTACAATTATTATATGATACTATTTGCTTTATAGTAGTGAAATATATGAAAATGTAATTGACTACTTGCTTAGCTTGTCTTTGTTGCACAGAGAAGGCTAAAAATAAAGATGTTTTCAAATACAGTAAGCATGGGTGGAATAGTAGCACTCAGTTAGTAGTGCTGTCTTACAGTTTCACAAGACTGCAATTGAATTTTATTCTGGTCATTGTATTTGTAGTTTGCACATAGTGCCTATGCCCATGTGGCATTTTCTCCAGGTACTCTGGTTTTCCTTTCCAAAGATGAGTGTATATTATGGCCAAGCACTAGATGCTTCCTAGAAGGTTGCATCACTGTAAACCATAAAAATTGTGCCAGGCCTTCTGAACAGAAGTATTGCAGGAGAGTGAACATTCATTTTAATCAAAAGGTAACTAGTGCTGGAACATTTGCGTACAGGGCATCATAAAATCACAATTACACCATACTAAAAAGCAAAATTAAAGAAAAAAATTCTAGTCATCCATTTTAACTATCTTTATAGAGTAAAAATGGATTACAGTTTTTTTTTTTATGAATTAACCTCACTTTATCTGCCCTTTATGCCCAAGATTGTAGATGAAACTGTCGCTTCATTTCTTACTATAAACAGCCTCTATGACAAAAAGAAAATTTCAATTACAATAAACAGTGGCCTCTACTGATCAGCCAAGGAATTGCAATCTGCCTATAACGAAAGATAGGCAATCTGTAATAGATTTGTAAAAAAATAAACATTGCCGGATATTGAAAATATGCTATAATCAAAAGGCAATTTGTCAGGAAATTTCAGACAATGCGTTTTCTGTTGTCAAAAAAATGAGAGATATGTTTAAAGACGAAAAGTTTGAGCAAAAAAGGAAATTATACAGAAAAATAACTAAGAATAAAAATTGGACCAGCACCTTAAGTGCATACCACCAAACAAAAAGGACAATAACTTTAGGTAAATGTAACTGAGTGTAAGACAGAACAATATAAAGCAGCACACATTTACCAAGTCCAGTGCAGGTAATGACTGCACAAGAAACTTGGACCTATGGCTTCCACTGGACACTTTCAAAGGCTCATCGCCATAAAATATGATATGAGAGTGTCTCATAAATAAAACAGCAGCATTTGCAGGTATTAGAATGTTAATTAATACAGAGCACAGAATTAATTCCACTGTCAATTTAGAAACTTGCTATTTAAACCAGGAGCTTAATAGTTAAACATAACAAATATTATTGTATTATATATTAGGTTTACAAAATAAACCTAAAAGTTTAAATAAAAGATGCGTATATTGTTATACAACAAATAATTTATTCAGCTATATACAGGTATACCATAGTCTGAATATGTGCATCGGTAATGAATGCTGATAAAAGAAATTTAGGTTCATTAATATATTTATTAAAAATGTAATGACAAAAAGCAACTACAAAAAGCCAGGTAAATGATCTCAGAGTAACTTTCCCCAGCACTAACCTCACTTAGACAGGAAAACCAATGAATCAGCAGTAAGATGTATTTAACTGAAGGGGCTACATTGTCTAAAAACTTCTCCAAAACCATAGGTGCCCTAGGATGAATTACAGTGCATCCGGAAAGTATTCACAACGCATCACTTTTTCCACATTTTGTTATGTTACAGCCTTATTCCAAAATGGATTAATTTTTTTCCTCAGAATTCTACACACAACACCCCATAATCACAATGTGAAAAAAGTTTGAGGTTTTTGCAAATTTATTAATAATTAAAAAAAACTGAGAAATCACATGTACATAAGTATTCACAGCCTTTGCTCAATACTTTGTCGATGCACCTTTGGCAGCAATTACAGCCTCAAGTCTTTTTGAATATGATGCCACAAGCTTGGCACACCTATCCTTGGCCAGTTTTCGCCCATTCCTCTTTGCAGCACCTCTCAAGCTCCATCAGGTTGGATGGGAAGCGTTGGTGCACAGCCATTTTAAGATCTCTCCAGAGATGTTCAATCGGATTCAAGTCTGGGCTCTGGCTGGGCCACTCAAGGACATTCACAGAGTTGTCCTGAAGCCACTCCTTTGATATCTTGGCTGTGTGCTTAGGGTCATTGTCCTGCTGAAAGATGAACCGTCACCCCAGTCCGAGGTCAAGAGCGCTCTGGAGCAGGTTTTCATCCAGAATGTCTCTGTACATTGCTGCAGTCATCTTTCCCTTTATCCTGACTAGTCTCCCAGTCCCTGCCGCTGAAAAACATCCCCACAGCATGATGCTGCCACCACCACGCTTCACTGTAGGGATGGTATTGGCCTGGTGATGAGCGGTGCCTGGTTTCCTCCAAACAAGACGCCTGGCATTCACACCAAAGAGTTCAATCTTTGTCTCATCAGACAAGAGAATTTTGGCGGGCTGCCATGTGCCTTTTACTAAGCAGTGGCTTCCGTCTGGTTACTCTACCATACAGGCCTGATTGGTGGATTGCTGCAGAGATGGTTGTCCTTCTGGATGGTTCTCCTCTCTCCACAGAGGACCTCTGGAGCTCTGACAGAGTGACCATCGGGTTCTTGGTCACCTCCCCAACTAAGACCCTTCTCCCCCGATCGCTCAGTTTAGATGGCCGGCCAGCTCTAGGAAGAGTCCTGGTGGTTTCGAACTTCTTCCACTTACGGATGATGGAGGCCACTGTGCTCATTGGGACCTTCAAAGCAGCAGAATTTTTTCTGTAACCTTGCCCAGATCTATGCCTTGAGACAATCCTGTCTCAGAGGTCTACAGACAATTCCTTTGACTTCATGCTTGGTTTGTGCTCTGACATGAACTGTCAACTGTGGGACCTTATATAGACAGGTGTCTTTCCAAATCATGTCCAATCAACTGAATTTACCACAGGTGGACTCCAAATAAGCTGCAGAAACATCTCAAGGATGATCAGGGGAAACAGGATGCACCTGAGCTCAATTTTGAGCTTCATGGCAAAGGCTGTGAATACTTATGTACATGTGATGTCTCAGTTTTTTTATTTTTAATAAAATTTGCAAAAACCTCAAGTAAACTTTTTTTACGTTGTCATTATGGGGTGTTGTGTGTAGAATTCTGAGGAAAAAAATTAATTTAATCCATTTTGGAATAAGGCTGTAACATAACAAAATGTGGAAAAAGTGATGCGCTGTGAATACTTTCCGGATGCACTGTATGTCTGCGTTTACATGGAGAGTGATTTAGGAGTGTTGGAAGAATACTGGACTGAGAAAGAGAAAAACTGTGTGCATCCTTCTACAGCAACCACTCAGCTCAGTAATGCAAAGGAAAACATCATGAAGACAATCTGGAATATTACTGCTACACAGATCCCTCATGTTCAGAACATTTATGCAGTAATACACACTCCCTTTGAAACAAAGAGTATCATTAAAGACCACAACCATTCTGCAGTTTTGTTCATATATTTTACTCTTTGATGATGTGCTTATTGCCAGTTTTTTTGCATCAAACTATCATTAATATTCTTGTTAGACAAAGTTTAAATTTCGCTGTACAATGCTAACATGAGAAATTGTGCTCCAAAAACAAGGATGCTCAACACCACCTAGGAAGACTGTTGAAATACACTGGACTATGCAATTTATTTTACCCTTCTAAAATATGTCAAGAAATGATAGGCCAAAACAAAATGCAATAAAAGGTAAATTCTTGGGGTTTTTAACTTGAATAATTTTGATGATATGCACATGAACAGATTAATGTTTCCTGCCTCTCGATTGAGTCCCTTTTGCAGAAGATAAGCCATTTTGTCCTTTGTCTTTTTTGTATTTTCTTCTTCTACACTCAAGATATATAGATTATCCTGCTTTTACACAGATAGCTAAAAGGGCTTGTGCACTGCATTATTACTTTAATTTGCTTGAATACTGTATTAATTATAATTCTTGCTTTGGATTTTGTTTAAATTTTATTACCCTGCTTTAGTACATATAACTAAGAGAAATACCTAGGCCTTATTTTGTTTGTTGGAGTCTATTTTGGGCAAAAAGAACTGGAGAGAGCCACATTAAGGAATTTTTTAAAAATCCAAATGTATTCATTGTATATCTTTGGAAAGAACAGATAGATTGTGATTCATAATTCATTACCAATAATGTTTGATACCACAGATTCTAAAATGCTGTGGAATTTAAGAAAAGTGACACAAATGCCAGGTGTCTGTCCTTTGAAAGCATATTTGCTTTTAATACTGTCCAATTAATGTCTCGATGCATGCTCAATAACCCAGGTAAGGAAATCCTAGAAAGTTGATTCTGTTCATCTGGACAGTTTTTTCGATACGTTTCATCACTCATCCAAGTGACTTCCTCAGTCTCAGTTGACTGTAGGTTTCTCCAACCTTTTAAACAGTACCTTTGCATAATGACCGAAACTAGCACCATTGACTAACAATGGGCCGTGTGATCAATGATATGCAAATTATCCAGTGATCAATGGCCATGAGTACCATTCACAGAGAGTTGGGGAATGGCTGCAATCACTGCATTTTAAGATGGTGAAAGATGTACCTTTAGACCCCCTCCTTAGTTCTGAGATGGTCATTTCTTTTTCACGTAAATGGTCTCCTTGACTCCTCGCTCAAACCAGAGTTCCTCCCTGTCCAAGATGTGCACATCTTCATCATTGAATGAGTGACCACTGTCCTGTAGATGTAAATAGACTGCGGAGTCCTGGCCTGACGAAGTAGCTTTTCTGTGTTTTGCTATCCGCTTCGACAGTGGTTGTTTGGTTTCCCCGATGTATGATTCAGGGCAATCCTCTTGGCACTTAACTGCATAAACTATATTACTCTGTCTGTGCCGAGGCACCCGATCCTTGGGGTGGACCAATTTTTGCCGTAGTGTGTTTTGGGGTTTGTAAGCCACTGAGACCTGGGGCCTCATGTATATTGCCATGCACAGAACTCACACTATAACATGGCGTAAGCACAAAAGCGAAAATGTTCGTACGCACAAAAAAATCCAGATGCATAAATCTGTGCGAACGCCAACTTCCACGTTCTTCGGCTACATAAATCCAGGTCAGTGTGAAAAGTAATGCACGTGCACGCACCTGCTATCCTGCCCAAACTCCTCCCAGAATTACACCTCTTTGAATATGCAAATCAATATAAATAGCCCTTAAGCTCAGCCTTCTGTGAAAAGACAATGGCAAAAGCACGAGGGAAAATAGAAGAATTGCAGCGAATACCAAGTGGAGGCAAGGAAAAACATACTATTTGTTGGTTTAAACAGTGGTATAAACAACAAAAGGAAGTTGATCGAGTGACATAGTGTGTCGGAGAAACTCGAAAGTTCAAGTTCACAAAGTCGCACAGTGCCTGAAATAAAAAAGAAGTTGTCAGATATCAAAGTCGCAGAGTTGTAGCCCCCCATCTGAGTGTCATATGAAAGCTTATTAGGGTACAGAGAAAAAAAAATAGGCACACAGTGGGGTAAAAAGCTCTAAATGTCAACTTTAATCTTGAAATTTCCACTTTAATCACGTAGTTTATCATTAAAGTAGATCATAAACTTCATCTTAAAATCGTTTAATTTACTAGTTTCTCAAATCCCATCGTAACTAAAGTAGCATGTTAAATGCTTTGTTTTGTATTTCATCTTCTATGTGCTCTGTGTGTGTGAATCACTACGTGCTTCCCGGCTTTCTCTTCCTCCGACAAGACACAGAATCCATTACATTCGTAATATGACAGCTCTCTGAATAATTAAAATACTGAGATGTATATGTGATATCATTTTCATGATGATAGGAGTTAAAGCATGCTATTAAACATGGTAACACGATGGCGCAGTGATTGTTCATGTCTCACGCAAGATGCTTGCTGTGCCGTGCGCGACCTTCGATGAAATACTTTATTGTAGCAGGTACTGTCTCTTTCAAACGTACTAACCCCCAATTCCTGTTTTTACTTTTCTTTCTCCAAATACCAAATTGCCACACAATCAGCTCTGTAATAGACGTTAAGCCATCTGCAAGCTTAGAACGCAGATTCCTCAAAACTTTTAAAGGAACATTGAAATATCTTCGTAGTACATGTTTAATTATTCTATCCATCCAGTGTCGCACCAGTCCCAGCAAGAATACAACGAGAGGCAGGAACAATCCATGAACGGAGCGCCAGCTCCTTGCTAGCGCTGCAACATCGTGTCCTTACATGTTTATTTATTAACAATATAGATTATTTAAATTAAGTTGAAGTTTTATCTGTATAATATAATAAACATATTTTGCTGCATTTCATCTTAAAAATGATATCATCATCATATGTAAATATGCGTTTTATAAAGTGGCTCAGGTTGTGCAATATTATAACTGTATCGCAAGTTTACAGTGAGGTAATTGTACTTATATGTACAAACAGTTCTACAAGGAGCACTTGATGGACTGATTGAGTGGACAAAATTTTTGTGCGTACGCACCATTTATACATGAGGCCCCAGGTCTTTTGTTTCTTTAATTTACTGTATTTTGGGCTGAAAAAATATTCTTTATTACATTCAATTTTTTATTTTGGTTTTTAAATATCTAATGGCATCTTTATTATCGATGAATAACTTATATTTAGGGCTACTGTTTTATTTTGGAATTCCTGTGACATCATTTTGCATTTTTCTATGATTACTATCACTTTGGATACTGCCAAACTCTTTGTACATGATTGTTAATACATATCTGACCTTCTACTGTGCTTGTGCTTTTCTAAAAAAAAAAAAAAATCCAGTTTAAGAAATGAAACACCATTTTCTGACTTGGATATTGGTTTAGGAATGTGGCTCAAAAGCACATTAGAACTGATTTTGTTTCTGCTTCACTTCTTGACTGTATCTTTTTCTCCAGACCCAGACCTCCCTTTGCTCACCTCTCTAGAGCAGTAGCAGGTTTTGCAGTTGCCGGTGATACAACAGCTACAGAAAATGACAGCACTTAGTGTTGGCACACAAAGGCTTACTTTGTAGAAGCTGTAAAATGCATAACATTAGATAAAAATCAGCATCAAAGCTGAAACTTAGTAAGAAAATGACAAGTCATACCTATTAAATTATCACTAATATTACGTATAATTCTAGATGCAGTTTTCAGCCCTGCCCTTGAATTTTATCAGGAAAAATTGTTTAATTTGGGGGTATTATTTTTGATGCTGGGATGAAGCAATTATTTATGTCCTACCCAGGAACAACTCACAGCAAGGGTGCTAGCCCTATGATACAGTTTCTGATACTCACTCTGCACTTACATTATGTTGTGTCAGTTGCTTTATCTAAGGTAGTTTGCTAGGCTGATGCATAGGCAATTTCCACTTGCTTTCATTTTCCAGGCAACCCCCTTAAACGGCTTGCTGTCCAGAGGAAAAGTTGCCACCCACAAGGGCAGGGTAACCAGAACCGGAAAGATAATATCTGTTCAGGAAAATGTAGCATGTGTTTATTAACAAAAGTCAGAAAAACTTTCGTCAAAACCAAAGCGCAAAAGTCAAAACTATCTAGCTCTTTATGGCTACTTGTGTCTAGACGTTACTGCAGAAAAAAGAAAAGCAGAATTAAAAAAGTTTAACATGGAGTAAAGAGAGATCCTAAAATCATATGCTTTTCCTTCCAAAGCTGGAGGATAACATTTAAAGTTGAATCATTTTCATCTGCTTTACTGCCTGCCATAGACTAGACTTCCTTTCTGTTGGAAATTATTATTAAAAAGAGAAGATAAAAAAAAATGACAAGGGATTCTGGTGGTGTTAACTGGCCTAGTGCCGCCAAAGACAGTATGTGGTAATACACTTCTAGTTAACATGCAAATTATAACACTGTGAAAAAATTCCCCTGTGAGATTCATGTTATTCTGTAAGACCTAAAGATAGTCCATATAGGTTATTTTGTGACCTTAATCTTAATGAACACTGTTTGTAACATTAGACTAATCTTCTCCACTATGCATTTCACTTCATTGTTAAAGTGCTTTATTCTTCCATACATTTATTTTCTTTTGATTTCAAGGTGCTTTGAGGGAATGTATTAAACAGACTGCATGTCTGAAAAGGGCATAATTATAAAGTTTAACTTATTTCAAATTATAATACAAATTAAATTAACCCTGGGTTTGCATTAAATGCTGCAATAATAGTGGGATTACGCTGTCCTCAAAATGGCATGCTAAAGTGTGCTTGTGTGTGTCAGATGGAGTGCTTGAGGCTTTTGCAGATATATTTTTTATTTGCCTGCGTCATTTCAGCTCAACCCCACAGGTCTTTTTTGCCCAATATATTAAGATGCCCCTTCTTTTTTATACTTTATCTGCACCAAATGTTTTGTTGTTTTTAATCGACTTAATTAGAAACTCCTTCAGCAAAAGGTACAACTATAATGGTTCAATTTGTATTCACAGTAGACATTAATCATTTTTATATTTGCGCTTGTTTTATTCCATAGACAAAAATGAAAATACTTCTTAGTCAGTATGTGCAGTAAACTTCATGTAAAGCATAGCAGGGAGAAAAAAAATTAGGATCAAATAATATACTGATTTTGAATATAAATGCAGTAAACAATTTTACCAACCACACATGCATTTCCAGTAGAAAGACGCTGATGTTTGGTCAGATCATTTGATTAAAAATAGTAAACTGAAATCTAGCATACATTATAATTGATTCCTCAATGTATGTGAAAGGCACTTAAATCTCCACCACAACAGAGTCAACCTTCCTGGCCAGCTTATTGAGTTTGCTGGATTGAGCTGCAGTAAATTAAACCTTTGTCAACTATTTAAAATATGGAAGATGACATTTAATCTAACATGTAGGATGTGAAAGGAAAAAAAAATAAAACACAAAAAGAATATTATAATGTATAACCCCATATATATCAACACCCAAAATATAGAATATTAACTTCATACATACTGTATATTAGAGCCAAGAACTGAAAGAATGTTCCCTCAGCTGAAGAGCAAATGTATGAACCACTGCATTGACATCACATAGCAAATCAGTGGTGTTAAATTAACACTTAAGTGTACAGTATAGATGGAAACACCCTTTAACCCTTTAGTGTTCTTGAACACTGCCAGAGTTAATTTACCATTGATGAATTTACTGTTCAGTAAGAAATTTAAGGAACATGCCTTTATATTATACACAGAAATGTTACAAAATACTCGTGAAGTCTTTATACTCAGTGGTCTCTCCTCCTTCTGCTCATCTTTAACAGTATTGCACCACTTTTCTTCATTTTAGAATGTTCATCCACTTAAAATGCAGTTGTAATTAAACTGGTGCATAACACTTTAAAGTTTTGTTTCTCAATCATTGTCCTCAGCGACCCAAAGGCTACAAACTTCGATGCTGGTAACTCATATTTTAAAAACATTGCTAACTCTTTTCATTTTAATTTTAACCTCTTGACCTGTACAGCATTGGTTGTTGCCTTTGGGGTCTGAAAAAACCAAGACAAAATAGATGAACACATTGTACGTATTTCCTAACGTTAGAATACCTGGTACTGATTAAATTTGCATTTGTTTTTAAATAGAAACGTCTGTTCCCTTTTTACTAATTGCCGTATGTGTCAAGACCACTACTTCTTTATTTCAATTAGAAAAACCTCATACTGACAATGATACAACTTATTCTGCTTGTTCAGTCTGTGTGTGACAATCAGAAAGAATGTAGGTTTAAAATATATATACTCGATAGACTGATTATCTGTCTGTCTATTTTGAGAAATAGTCTATGCCACTGTGTGAAGCACTTTTATATTTCTGTAAAAAGGAGAAGAAAAAAAAAACACAAAGTAGGATTTTATCTAGAAAGAAATTGAACAATCAAGCTCATTAAAAGGAATTAGTCAAAATGAGATTACCAAACTGGTTAACATGAATAGCTGATGCCACACCCCGCCACAAATACTAAATAACAGTGTACTTAGAACATTTAAAAAAATGTTGGCCTGGAACTCAATACCATTAAGCTAAGCTCATTCACACCAAAGACCCTATAATAGAAAGTTGAGAAAAGGGATGGAAAGTGAGGTGGACAAACTCAAGCATGGTGTATTGAAGCTTAGTTCTGTTTTGAGAGGACTAATTGGCGAGTCAGATTACTTTTTAAAGGTCCCTTATAATGTCTCTAATTTAGGAAGTAAATAACAGCTAGATAACAGTGTTCTCACATATTCTAAGATAAATGTTAACTCTAGATGGGTCTGTACATTCTAAGTACAGCAGCACTGGAGACTACTGCATTGGATACACATATTCAATTGCCACTTTATTAACTTACTTTAATTTATTTTTATAAAGCACATTTCACGTTAACAGCCAAGCACACTATATAACATTATCTTGCTGCAGTATAATTCAAACCAGCTAGTAAATTAATAATATAGCCAAAACAGAGCAAAGTAATCATAATTACTTGATCTCAAAATAAAAATAGCAAACTCAATACACAACTATTTGGACACTCCTGAGAAATGCAAAAAGTTCTCTGCAAGGTTCATATCAACACCAGTAAAAGTAAAAAAAAAAACATTTTGCAATTAGATAATGGACTCCGATTAGTTGTTGATTTTCACATTAGCTACAGTTTAAAAGCCTTTAACCACCGTGGCGCACATTTGCTCGCCCCGATTATTTTTTCCTGTTTTAGGATTCGGGTCCTCGGGCTCCTCTGTGCTAACTCAATTTTACTCCATTCAAGAATTTTTTTATGGGAGTCCACGTAAAAAATGTGAATATTTTCTTCTGCTTTGCTAGCTGTGGATTCAATTATCTTTTGGTAAATGCACTGGGCAGATGAGGGGGTTGGGTCTCGAAATGCTTGACTGTATCCATTTAATCTACTCAAACCATGTAATTAAGCTCCTGGGAACCACAGATGGAATATAAAACAAAGGGCCACTGTTCTCAACTAAGTAAAGAAGACCACAGTTTACTCCTGTGTCCGTTAAAATTTTCTACGTTATCTGTGGTTACGATGCATGACTAAATATCAGTACAATCGACTTACTCTCGTTTAGTATAATCAATTTCTATAAAATGATTACGATAAATTTAAAATAAAAAAATCATCACCAGTGAATCGTCGCGATCCTTACCGGAGAGCACTGTAAGGGTAAGGTAAAACATAAAGCAAAATTAAACAGAAAAAAAATACAACGTGGAACACATTGCACGAGCACAGTCTCAGCTGTACACGAAAATGACTGGCATACGGTAATTCAGTTTACTTATTTAAGTATTTACTTATTCCTACGGAATGATAAATTCACACTGCATCCCGTTTAACCGTAACTGAAAGGCAGCCAATACTTAAGAGTCGGCAGCCTTTCTTATTCATTTATTTTATCAGAGCTCCCTAAAAAGCTGCATGTAATTTATTTGATAGTCTGAGTGACTTTGATCATATTTTAATTTGAGGCGACGTTACATTTTGACAAAAATAATAAAGTTGCGCCTGACAGCACAAGCACAAGTTTGCACCTAAACTGCCCTTCTGTTTCTTGTTGAAGGCACCTGCTAGCTAGCTAACAAGTTGTCCATTCACATTACACTGATGCACTTCATTTGTCTCTGTGGCAAATTTAGCTTTTTTTTTTTTTTAATTCTCGATAAACAGCCTAAGACCAATGACTCTACTGGGATCCTGACATACTGGCCTACGAGTTCGCAAACTGGGTCTGACTTTCCAACTCCATGCAATTTACCAAACAAAGCTTGTTTGTTCTGCACTCTGTGCGCGTATTATTGATAAATTGTCAGACATAACTGTATTGATCCCAACGTGATTGTTCTTTTATTCCTCAAACAGGTCTGAAAAAAACAACTTGAACATTCACTTACATTTAGTGCAATTCCTGCAGAGAACAGCAAACAAAACACAGAGCGCTCAAGCCTTCGGCACGGAACCCATCATCCGCACATGTTAGCAACAACGCTTCCCCTGAGCCCTGCCCCACTATGAGTGACAGCCAATGAACAGTATGTGCGTCACGATAATTGAATATATTATCCGTACTCTTCGTTCCTTTGGAGTGAGGCGCTGTGTATTCTGATGGTCTATTTGGTTTGATCGTGCTCGTTTTACTGCTCACAAGCAACTATCATTTTAAAAGATTTTAATCAAGTTAGATTATATATTAATGTGGTGAACAACGTTGTTGATTTTTAAAAATTCTGTTTCTCTCCTTGGAATTTATTTTTCATTGTACTGTACTGTACGGCAAAAACGGACACAATATGAAATACATATATCAAGTGTACAAGTATACGCCCTTTTCTATGTTTATTGCAATACAAGACCAAGCATTCCATTCGGTATTCCAGCATAACGAAGAGAGAATCTAATCCAAAATTTAGTACTACAAACAACCTTCTACAATGTGCATTTAGCTTTCTGTTAGTTTGTTTATTCATCTTTATTTTGTAATTCTGACTGTACGTAGGTCAAATGGAGCCTTCTCCACCTATCACATTTTCATCATCAGATCAATTTTTCTGCAAAGGGAGAGATTTTTCTGTTGGTCGGGCAACTCGCATAATCCAGACAGGCTCAGCCGTAAGACACAAGGTGGCTCCCTCTTGTGTGCTCACTACAAGCAGCACAAATGGGTGAGGTTCGGGTGCAATGCCAGTTTAGTCACAAGCTTAGGCAGGGAACACCTATACGGACTAGACCCTGGCAATGAAGACTAGCTTTGGGAACTTGGAATATAATCTTTCTAGTAGGGAAGGTGCCTGAGCAGGTGCCGGAGATAGAAATGTACCGACTAGATATTGATTACTGTACATTGTAATGCCCTGTGCCCTCAGCCCTGCACGTATTAGAGAAATAATGAGCCATTCAGACAACAGCTTTTACATATGCAAATAATAGCTGGTTCTTTATTAAATCATAAGCCTTCTTCGTTGGGGCTACATCTTGGTCACTGCACCGTAGCAGACCTCTCAGTACATCTCTCCATGTCTTGTGCCTATTTTTTGTCTTTAGGTCTTGTTAAATCATTTCTTCTGTTTTCTATTGCTAGTCTGTCAGTAGTTATTTTTATATGACACTTTGCAATGTTTATGAAGGTTTTCAAATTTGACTGTTACTTTACTACCTACACAGTAAATCCCAGGTGCGTGGTTGGTGCGCTTCATGTGAATAATAAAGTATCTATCTATCTATCTATCTATCTATCTATCTATCTATCTATCAATAGCGAGGACTTGCGGCTGTCAATGAGCCCAGCTACCGGTAACGCACCATGTACTGCTAATGTACAAGACACAAGAGCGGCGTTTGGGGGTGGCCAGTAGGGCGCCCGCCCCAGGCCCCGCTTTTGAGGTCCGCGTGTCCCTTTCGAGCGGATTTGTCAAGTTATATTCTGCAGTATAGATCAACCATGTCTCAAGACGGGCTTTGCGGTCTGGCAATAATATACAGTATATAGAAAAAGACATTGCATCCAGATTAGACTACGAAGGTGTCATCAACGACTTTTCCAATCGGAAGGCTAGAAAAGTAGATTTTCGTCTCTGAACCTGGAAACCGGTAAGAGATTTCATGATGATACCTTTACGTTAATTTCACACTTAAACTAAACACTGAAACTCACATTTTATTTACAGGCCATAAACATATCCTAATATTAATGCATAAAAACATACAGTATATCGCCAATGATACCCGGCTGACATGACATCAACGTGAGTTATGACTACGACATCATGCATATCGAGACTCGGAGTATACTTGCAATTTGGGTACTTTTCTAGAAGAAGCCCTGCTAATGTCCGCATGACACCGCAGCGCATTTAGCACTGTCGTGGTTTTGTCATGAACTATGCATTGAACTTTTAAAATAGATTATATCGTTATATTTTGATAATGTGCGCGCGTTATCTTGTACAAAATTAGCTGAATACTGTAATGAGAAAATCGTATGTTAACATTATTTTTATTAAATTCGCGCGCAAGTTTATATAGTTCACATACCGGTAACAGCGTTTGACGTAACCGGCCCCGCGTGGGGTTGGTGAGCCCTAGGCCTCACACACCCCAAAGGCCGCCCGGACAAATTAACAGTTATAAAGCCCCAAAAGCTAGGAAAGAAAAGTGGACTTCGAGTATGTCTGAGGCGGAGAAGTTTTAAAACACCTTTGTCAACGGTTATTATGAACAAATACATAGTCGTTGCGGAAAAAAGTGGATGTGGTACGGGCAACTGCATAAGATCTGTAAAGTACCATGAAGGCTGTTTAATGTGTTTTACTGAGACCTGGTTTAAGAATACTGACATGGATACAGGCGTTGAAATAGATGGATTTATTTGTGAACGGTAAGACAGAAACTCACCTTCTGGTAAGCAGTGAGGTCTGCCTGTACGTTAACAAAAAGTGGTGTACCGTAATCCCTCGCTACTTCGCGGTTCACTTTTCGCGGATTCACGACTTCGCAGGTTTTTAAATACAAGTGATTGCCCGCCTATCGCGGAAGTTATGTTCCAGACCCATCAGCAACAGGAGAAAATCCGCGATATAGAAAGACCATATAAATAAACATTTTTATAGTTTAGGCCTTAAAATACCCATCCCACATGCTTTAAACACATGTAAACTTATAAAACACACTTTGTTAACACATATGATATGTGGATGTCGGGCTAAGGATATGAGTAACATCTCACTATTATAAAACATTTTAACTTCACGCAAGACAAGACAGTGAGACAGGAAAATTGGTGATGTACAGGCTTTTAAATTATTGACACGCAGAGCGACAAGCAGCACAAAGCCAGCACAAAGTCCACTTCTCCTTAGCGTTCATTCAGCTCCCCACCCCCTTGACAATGCGAAGTGGCAGGAGCGTACTGCGCCTCCGGGGAGGGGGGGGTTTGAGCGATCGTGTGTTCAGCCCTCACACACCTCCACTCCTCCTCCTCCTTCCAAACGCGCAGAGCGACAAGCAGGCATTTTGGCAGAAGCAGCACAAAGTCAATTTCTGCTCTGCTGAGAGTTCAGCTGCCCCCCTTCACAAAGCGAGTGCAGACACATTGACGTCTGATCGCTGCGTGCAGTGTGCAGTGTTGGTCTGCTGTGTTTAAGAATGCAGAAAGTGTTTAAGAGCATAGGAAGTGTTTATAAGAGTGTGGGAAGGGTTTATAAAGCCTTAAAATATGTATAAATAATAAAATAAATATAGGTCGCTACTTCGCGGATTTTCACCTATCGCGGGGGGGGGGCTCTGGAACTTAACCCCCGCGATAGGTGAGGGATTACTGTAATAATATCACTGTGAGAGAGAGCACATCCGCATGACGAATATTTAACTGTTCACTGTTGCACTAAATCCATATTATTCACAGCAGAGTTTAATCAAATATTTGTGACAGCAGTTTATGCACAACTGTGGTGATGAGGGTGATGTAGCTGAATTGATTTTTAAAAATGTTCAGAAACTGGAAACCAAATTACATGGCTGTTACAAACCTGTGATGGGTGATTCAGTTTATGAAAACTGGAATCAATATTGCCACACTACCATTAGTGTGTGAATGTTAACACTAGTGGGGACAACACACTGGAGACAAATGGTATGGAAACATTTCTGGTGTCTACATATCCCATCTCAGAGCACTACTAGGTGTGTCTGACCACGCTCTTATTCATTTACTGCTGAGTATACATACAGAATATGAAACACGAAAAAACACTAACTAACTTGATTGAAATTTGGTGACAACATATTAAAAAAAGAAAATCAGCCGCTCTATATTCTACTGTTTGTTGATAATAATATTGTAGCAAGCAGTCTGTGGTAATGCACCATATCCCCTTTTTGGCTGAGCACTGAGAAGGAATTGCACAGATAAATAGGGCTCATCACTGTATCTAACTGAGGCCACCAGCAAAAGTAAAGTGGAAGAAGGTAAAGTTCAGCAAAGCTCAAAGAAGATGTTTCTAATTTCCAAATATTTGAGATATGAATGGCAATCACCACATCCACCCTTTTTAAAAGGATGTAACATGTCTACTTTGAGTAAATGAGAGAGCTGTTTCCTTTAGACTTCCAATAGCCCCTTTCTGCAGGGCTTCTTCCTAGGTTCCATCTTATCTACTACGTGTTTTCTTGAGTACTCCGTTCATCATTTTGCTTGAAGAAATTAATTAAGTTGTAAACCTCATATGAGTCATCTTAGATTTTTGGAATGTGACAGAACTGCACTTGATTGTAAGGAACGATTATTATTTTAAAATAACGGGTCTTCAGGAAGCATCTTAATTTATATTTTCCCCTCTCGCATCATTTACTAGAAAAGATTGTGAATTTTTTCAATTTGATGAAGTTTTACCAGTAAAAAGGTCTGAGTTCTGGGAATGGGAAGTCTGCCCATACTTCACAATATCTTCACAAAATGGCTGGTTCACATTCTATAATCTGCAATCCTAAAAAACACGAAGAAGCTTTTAATTAGCAGTATTTATTTAAACTTTCACAATGAGAATGCAAAATAGTTCAGTTCTCTGTAATTCTCTCTTTTTTGGAACTGCTACAGAAGCATCAAGCTCAAACCTACTTCCTGCAAGTTGGCAATGCCATCACTGGAACATAATGCACTCCAAAGGAAACCAACTCAAACTGAGATGCAATCCCACTGACACAGCTGTTGAAATGTATGTAAGCCAGTTGATAAAGTTGATAAACGATTTGGTCGTGCCAAGCATTCAGATTTGCTCAGAATGCTAAAAAAGCCGTGGAAATGAACGTATGATCACTTGATGGTGTTTGGTAGAAACTGACAGCTGATGTCAGTAGACAAGATATACTGTACCACCACTGCAAAACATGAATTACTGTTTATTGGAGTATTTATAGCATTAGCAATTGTAAGCAAAAATAATAATCTGGGGGTTTCTCCCAAAATAAAACGCCATAACAGACAATGATAACAAGAACATATTTGGCCCACAGATGTTGCACCAGAGTACACCATTCTCTAATATAGGAACCAGATACCCCACTGCCACAGACAGTCCCCTAAGAAAGAAAAATTAAGGTTGCCAAAATAAAAGGCTTACAGACACTGTGCTCACTTGGTTTAGTTCTTATTTATCAAATTGATTCCAATATATACAGAAATGTGCTGACCGTACTCCATCATTATACACAGAAGTTCAATATGGTGTCCCGCAGGGCTCAGTACTGGGACCTTTACTGTTTTCACTTTACATTCTTCCACTGGGAAGTATCATTAGAAAACATAATGTTAATTTTCACACATACGAAGATGACACCCAGTTATACATTTCTTTTAGATCAAATTAAGTTTCTCCAATGTTGTTTTTAATTAGTTGTGTTAGTGAATCTAAGGAGTGGATGGATGAGAACTACCTATCTTTAAACACAGATAAAACAGAGATGTTAGTTATTGGAGGGAATGATGCTGATCGCAACAATATTTTGTTGTCATTTAACTCAGGTGTAATCACCATTAATTTTACTGAATAAGCCTGCAATCTAGGAGTTATCTTTGACTCTAACGTGTCATTTCAAACGCATATTATAAAGTTGTCCAAATCATGTTTCTTCCATCTCAAAAATGTTGGGAAATTAAGGCATTTTCTAAATTAACAGGATTCTGAGAAATTAATTCATGCATTTATTTCTAGTAGGATTGACTACTGTAATGCAGTGTTCATTGAATGTTCAAATTGTTCTTTATACAGCCTCCAGTTAATCCAAAATGCTGCTGCAAGAATTATTACAAGAATAAGAAAATACGAACACATAACTCCAGTTCTTAAATACTTACACTGGCTCCCAGTTAAGTTTAGGGCAGATTTGAAAATCCTCCTTGTAATGTATAAAGCCCTAAATGGCCAATGCCCGTCTTACTTGTCTGAACTTATCATGACTTACAAACCAGATTGTACATTAAGATCTCAAGATGTCGGTCAGCTTATGATTCCAAGGATTGATAAAATAACAGTGAGAGGTCAAGCTTTTAGTTACAGGGCCCCTAAACTGTGGAATGGTCTGCCTGCTACTATAAGAGATGCCCCTTCAGTCACATCTTTCATATCCCAGGTGAAGACTCACTACTTCAGTTTAGCATATCCTGACTAGAGCTGCTGATTAACTGTACATACTACATCTCTGTTGTTGGTCATTACCACTAAAACATAAGCAATATGATAGTTATAATTTGTTACTAACTCTCAACTATTCTGTTTCTCTTCTCAGTACTCAATTGTTGCTCTTGGTGCCACTGCCACCTGCCAAGTTGTTTTGCCTGCCTAAGGTAAAGTCATCTCTGATGGAGGATCACAGGAATCGTTGGGTAGAGGGGTCCTTTCATCGGATTGGCTGGCCCAGCGCTTTCAGCTGTGGAATGGCCAATTGGGAGAGGCAGCTTGACTCTAAACAAATCCAAATCATATTACATTACGTGATATCATCTACTGTTAAATTCAGCTCTATACTTGTAGTATTTTTATTTTACTATTATACTGTATTGAGGATTACTTTTGTTTTGTTCTGTGTATTGTATTGTATTGATCCCCTTCTTTTTGACACCCACTGCATGCCCAACCTTTTTGGAAAGGGGTCTCTTTTTAAACTGCCTTTCGGAAGGTTTCTTCCATTTTTTTTCCCTACTAGGGTTTTTTTTTTTGAGTTTTTCCTTGTCTTCTTAGAGAGTCAAGGCTGGGGGGCTGTCAAAAGGCAGGGCCTGTTAAAGCCCATTGCGGCACTTCTTGTGTGATTTTGGGCTATACAAAAATACGTTGTTTTGTATTGAATGTAAAGGAGATAGAAACATCAGTTTTCCAGTGAGAAGATTATAGACACATTTACTGTGCCTAGACAAAATGAACTTTGCTGGATGTAAGTTGGGAAGAGAGATGAGAGAAATGTTTAAGAGAGAAAAGAGATGTTGGTGTTTTTTAGAACATGAGAACAATACATGAGTCATTCAGCTCAACAAAGACCCATCGATTAAATTCTTCCAAGAAACATCAGGTGTACTTCTGAAAGTCCCCAAAGTCCTACTGGCTACACTACTTGTTAACTTATTCCATGTGTCTGTGGTTCTCTGTGTAAAGAAAACTTCACAATGTTTGTGCCTAATTTACCCTGAACAAGTTTCCAATAATGTCACTGTGTTCTTAATGGACTCATTTTAAAATAGCAGCCTCAAACCACTGTACGAATTCCCTTCATAATTTTAAACACTTCAATCATGTCTCCTCTTAATCTTACTGTATTTTGCTAAAACTGAAAAGGCTTAACTCTTTTAATCTTTTCCCATAATTCATCCCCCGCTCTTTGGGTAGGACAGCTTCCAAGTGACACACTATCATGTATGCAGCATCAGGCTGGTTCTTACTCAGTTCCCCATTCCAACGCATGTCTGAACAACTTACAGACCAGTCAGTTTGTGTAGATTGTATCTAACAGTCTAAGAATACACTATACAGTTGATTAATGACTCTAAATTTACTCTTGACTAGCTACGTGACCAGCCCAACACAGGTACGTGTAATAGAATAAATTTTAAAATCTTTGAATCCTCTTTCCATATGTGTACGTTCAGCATTCCTCCTCTGCCTATCTTCGGTATTCTTGCCTGGCACTTGCTTTCTTAATCACATTCTGACGAAGCCTGCTTCTTAAACTCTGTCATTTTGAGACCTCTTGCACGCCTCCTGTCTGCTTTTTGACTAATTTCAACGGCAGATGGGCCCCATTACCAGCTGTGAAAACAATATTTGTAGGCTTGAGAATATTTCCTGTCTTTGAAGGTGACTCGAGGTGTGCCTAGTTAGTAATTAGTGACTCAATGTGTTTTTCACTTTGTTCTCATTGGAATACTCCACTTTAACTCCTTTTTTGTAAAAATATAAAAAGAAATGGTCACAATCAGGAAATGAACACCACAACCCTAATATATCATGTCATCATCCCTGCCACTGATCCACCAAAGCCAAACTGACCAATAAGACCAAAGGTAAGCTCAGATTGCTCAGAGAAACTGGACAGACAGACAGCAGCGCTTTATTATATATTACAAATAAAGGATGTGCATCAGTGTGCCCTGATATTCTTTCTAGGGTTGGCTCTGGATTTCTTGCACTTACCACAGTTAAGATTTGCTTGATTGCCTGTGAAACTGAGCAGTAAAAAGGCAAGCACTGAAACTGAAAAGGTTGATATCTTAAGATGTACATTGTCAAGGCATTTTTGTCTGATAGCAGAAATAGTGACATCTGGTTGTAAGTTGAAATTTCAACAATAAAAATACATAAACAAGAATATAATGTTTTTGCTGTTTGACAAAGCTTCACAAAACTTGGTGTATTCGTAGATTATGAAATACACATACTGTAGAGTCACAATCAATGTCTTGCTCAATGTCATGAATGTATTTACCTAGTGTCGTCATCCTGGTGTGAAATGATAGGCTGATGCAGTCCCAAATTTTTGAGGTGTCAACCCAGCTGTTCCCTTATACTAGAAAAGGATAACAAAAACAACGCATGATGGCACTCAAAAAGAGAAAACAAAAACGGCTTCCCAGTAAAACTCTGGCTATTTCAGTTACAATAAAGCAAGAGCTTATGAACAGGCTGTGGAGCTCTTCTGCTTAGAATACCAAAACCAGGAGTGACACCTCCTTCCGGGTGGTCTCCCTTTTATGGCCTATGGGCCAGAAGGGGCAAGGTCAGTTGTCCTCACTGGGTGGTTTTTCTGCACTTTGGACGAGAAAGAAGACAAGGCAGCTAGTAGCAGCATCCCATCTTGGCTGTGGGTGGTAGCACATACCTGGGAAGAACTTGGAGGGTGACCCTCTGACACACATGCATGACACTGGGGAAAAAACAATTTAATATCATTGTCTTCTTCTTTTTCTTATTCTTCAAGACATCATTCTTTTGTCTAATTCTGTGTAGCGTTTTTTTCCCCAACTGAAACCATGGCAGTCTGGTTTTGTCTTTTTATTCCAAACTGTTGTCACCATTCATTCTTTGCTTTCAGGTACAGCAGTTTCTTTTCAAGTCGCAAATTGCTACTAATTTTCATCTCCGTTATCTTTCTTCATTGCAATGATCACCTACATTTATCATTAAAATGTCCACTTCATTTAAAGCAGGCCGGATTTCTTCCCTATCTGAAGATGATTTCAGATTATATTTAATTTCTTCAGCCACTCTGCTGCACTAAAACTAACACTTTCTTTCTGACTCTTATGCAAATCAGTCCCTTTTTGGTTATAACTGTCCACATAAACATTTCCACCACTAACCTTGCTCTCTGTGACCAGTTCCTCTTAGGATCTTACTCTTGCAGTCTCTTTTTTCTACTTCTTGTTTCTTCAATATGATTATACTTCACTTTTCCCCACTTTCCTCCCATCAGAAGCCAGCAGTAGGATGCTCCTGTTTCAAAGAAGCACAGAAACCTGGCGTAGAAAGAGCAGGTTTGTATGCAGAAAATCATGTTTCAATTGTTTGCTGGCCCCACACTGACCAGCAAGCACCAGGCTGCACAGTAGTTAGTGCGGCTTTTTGCAGTGTAGGTAGTCTAGGCATTTTGTCCATGTTATAGTAGCTCTTGGCTTTTCATCTCAAATCCATTTGATTCTAAACTAGAGGGGTTGCCATGTCAATTTAGGCAGTTCATAGCCAATAGATTTCCTTGGGAGCCAGTTGTTTGTGAGACCCATACTTTACTTAAAATTCAAATCTATTTGACCATATTTTTTGAAGATGATAACAATGTCAGAGGATGTGATAATGATCTGATGATGATCAAGACAGATCAGACCATTGTTTGATTGCTATTTGTGACATATAAGGTACGTGAATTTTTGTGTTTTGCTAGTCATTAGCAAAAGAGGGACAGACATTATTAGTGAAGTGAGTTAATGCTAATGTCAGACGTCTGCACACATATAGGAAATTTTGGCATGAGCCACCAGAATTTTCATGCCAAAAATGCCAGGCAACTTCCAACATTTATGATACAATTAGTTTCATTTCTTTTGGTTTTTCAGTTGGAGAACAGGCAGGTCAAGTGAGTTGCTCATGGTCACACAGTGTCAGTAGCGAGATTTGAACTCACAACTACAGGGTTTGAAGTCCAAAGCCGTAACCACTGCGCCACACCGCCTGACCAATCATGCAGTGAACTTAAGAGTAGGTTCATAATAAGAGCCTATATGAGGAGACAATCTAGCAGATGAACTCATACCAACAGAATAGACCTTATACTCAGATGCCAACTAGAGCTAATCAAAGAGCCACATTAAGATAAGTGACCAAAACAAAAATGGATAAAATGCTTTGAACACCACTGCATATGCTGCAGGCATAATATACAGTAACACCATATTAAACACTGTCACACATGCACATCTGTGGATCTCTCTCTGGGATCATCTGAGCTATGTACCACCACCGCGGGTCAAGAGGGGGCTCTGGCACTAACCTAACTCCAAATTTGCCCCAATTGAGTAAGTGGGACTGTCAAATTCCTGTGATCTGCTGTAAGCACTGGCCTCCCATGACCCTTAACTGGGTAAAAACCCTCTCATATTATGTGACTTTTCTAGCAAAATTTAGTCACACACTTCATTTACATAATCATACCAAGTTGGGGCGACTGTCACACAATCTTGTTGGTGCCGGTCATGTAATCTGACATACCTGGCCACTCAAGCCAACTAGTGTAAGAGAAAATGTAGCTGAAACTGCATACCTGTTTAACTGGAACAGCCTGACATTTGTACCATTATATTTGAATGAGAAAATAAGGTCATATATATACATAAAACGTTTAACTTTATACTTTGTTCTGTGATAATAGTTTACATATAAGAAATATTATTTCAATGAATCATGTATTTAGTTGAGACTTTAAATATGTTTAACTAATTTGGGACTATACATTGTATTTGATAGCATAAAGGATGTTGCTAGAATGTACCATTTATCTGCATTCTGATTGGTGTAAATTAAAATATATTTAAATGTGCGGGTGCTCCAGTTTCCTCCCACAGTTCAATGACATGCAGGTTAGGTGAATTGGCGTTTCTAAACTGGCCCTGTTGTGTGCTTGGTGTGTGTGTGTGTGTGTTTGCCCTGCAATGGACTGGCACCCTGTCCAGGGTTGGTTCCTGCCTTAAGCCCTATGCTGCCTGGAATAAGCTCCATCAGACCCCTGCCACCCTGTTCAGGACTAAGTGGGTTAGAAAATGATGGACTACATGTGTTATGTAAACACACCTAAATGATATTCACTGCTGTGTCAATTTTTGTCAGTCTGCCAAGTTGCACTGAACAAAGTACATGGGGCTCCACCAGCTGGTGTAAATAAAGTACTCCATTTTGGAGTTTATATGCAACAATGACTCAATACACTTCATCTACCAATTATGTTCTGCAACACTATTATGCAACTCATTCCCACAAAATAAAAGAAGTTCAATTTTGTCTTAATCCGTAGGGGTGGGGTCTGTGCACATTGAGCTGACAGACAATGAGCGCTCACTTTGAAGTACAATACACAGAACACAGCGAACAGGAACAAGGAATATGTGTTTTCTGGACCTTGCAAACAGAAGAGAGGCTTGTCTGTCTGATGTGTCGTGTTTTACATTTTACAATAGAATGGGAAAAAGAAAAAAAATTAAGAGATTGTGGCTGAACTTATTGTAACTGGAAAACATTTATATAGCACCATTTTTGTCAGGCAGCACATTATTTTAGAACATTAGAACACTCTAGACGAGAACAGGCCATTCAGCCCAACAAAGCTCGCCAGTCCTATCCACTTAATTCTTCTAAAAAAACATCAAGTCGAGTTTTCAAAGTCTCTAAAGTCTTACTGTCTACCACACTACCTGGTAGCTTATTCCAAGTGTCTATCGTTTTCTGTGCAAAAAAAGTCCTAATGTTGGTGCGAAATTTACCCTTAAGTTTCCAACTGTGTCCCCGTGTTCTTAATGAACTCATTTTAAAATAACAGTCTCGATCCACTGTACTAATTCCCTTCATAATTTTAAACACTTCAGTCATGTCACCTCTTAATCTTCTTTTGCTTAAACCAAAGAGGCTCAGCTCTTTTAATCTTTCCTCATAATTCAACCCCTGTATCCCTGGAATCAGCCTAGTCGCTCTTCTCTGGACCTTTTCTAGTGCTGCTATGTCCTTTTTGTAGCCTGGAGACCAAAACTGCACACAGTACTCAAGATGAGGCCTCACCAGTGCATTATAAAGTTTGAGCATAACCTCCTTGGACTTGTCACTCTACACATCAGGGTGCTATATAACCTAACATTCTGTTAGCCTTCTTAATGGCTTCTGAACACTGTCGGGAAGTCAATAGCTTAGAGTCCACTATGACTCCTAAATCCTTCTCATAAGGTGTACTCTTGATTTTCCGACCGCCCGTTGTGTATTCAAACTAAAAATTTTACTTCCTATGTGTAATACTTTACATTTACTGACATTAAACTTGACACAAATCTGCACGAGCCTGTATGCTATCCAAGTCCTTCTCTAATGATTCAACGAATTCCAAATGACCTGCCAATCCACCTACAGTGGTATCATCTGCAAACTTAACCAGCTTGTTACTTATATTCCTATCTAAATCATTTATATATATTAAAAATAGCAGCGGCCCTAGCACTGACCCCTGTGGAACACCACTCTTAACATCGGCCAATTCTGAAGAGGTTCGTCACACCATCACCCTCTGCTTCCTGTGTCTGAGCCAATTCTGCACCAGCTAAAAACATCACCCTGAACTCCCACTTCTTTTAATTTGATGCCAACCTCTCATGTGGCACCTTATCAAATGCTTTTTGCAAGTCCAGATAAATAATATCATAAGCTCCACTTTGAACGTATCCTTTTGTTGCCTCCTCATAGAATTACAGCATGTTAGTAAAACACGACCTCCCTCTTCTGAACCCATGCTGACTGTTCAGAATGACTCCTGTACTTCCCAGGTGTTTCTCAATCTTATCTTTAATAATTCCTTCCATTAATTTTCCTCTGATGCACGTTTAGCTTACTGGCCTATAGTTGCTTGGATCTGCCCTGTCACCGTTTTTATATAACAGGATTGGCTGTCAGAAAAGAGGGAAAGCTTGCAAAACTTTGATAATGTGTGAATGTGCTGGAAAGGTGCCATGGAGCTATGTAATTTGTCATGCCTCAGATTTCCGTTGTGTAATTTGACATTCCTAGACGACAAGATCAGTAGTTGTCAAATTTGACATCCCCTCCAGCTAGAAGTTATGCAGTGTTCCACTGGCATAAATGTGTTAGAAGAAGGTGTAATGGAACTGAGCCATCAGCGAGCCCCAAACACCAATACACAAAGAGTCCCGAGTTCAAATAATGGTGCGTTTATTACACACAATTCCTCAAAAGTTACACAAGCACAATTATAATGAATCTTTCTCTCTCTCCCCACAGTTCCTCTAACCACCGCACTGCCCTCCTCCAGCTGAATGTTACTCCACGTCCTCCCAGCTCTGACTCTCCTGGATAAGGAGTGCAGCCCCTTTTATTGAGGACCCGGGAGTAGTTCCGGTGCCAGGGCCGCTGCCCGATGGAATTACTTCCGAGTCATATTGAAGTCCCATAAATTGGGGAGTGCATCTCCCTGCAGTGTCCCCTTGCAAAACCCATGGTCCCCACCACTGTGTTCCTGGATTACAGGGCACCGTCATGGAAGGCTGCTGCCTGAGGAAACTAGATATCCTTCTGTGAGAGTTTTTCCCTGTCCTTTCCTTTTCTCCCATCCAGGGAAGGTTCTGGAACCACGTCCAGCTGAGATGTACATCCATCCATCACAAGAGCAGACTTGTCCGGGTGCAACCTCCTTCCTTTTCTTGGCCGGGATGCCTTTCTGTATTCTTGGGCCTCCTGTCCAGGTAAAGGATTTTCCGACTTCCTGTCGGGATGCCTGTCCATCCTGTACGCCTCCTACAAAGGATAGATGGATACTTTTCTCATCTGTACAAGAAAATTGATTTCTTTTTAAGTGGATTTGGCCCTCAACATTACAATCTGTTCTGGGGACCTAAAACTATAATGCCTTGACAGTCACTAAGCACGCCTCTACGCACTACAGGATTTGGTTTATTAGTACATTAATGTGTGTTGAAAAATAAGGCTTTGGGGTCTGCAGTATGCATCAACTGAAGTTTGTAGGTGACCAATTAGTAATAAAGCCTGAGGCTAGAGTTATCACCTCCACATGCTGGATGAAATTACTTACTATCCCAAAATATATGGAAGGTCTGGGCAAACAAATACCAATTGATGGGCTTCTTCTCAAAGATGTAAAGCTGCAGATGCAACTATAAATGGGCAGAATAAGAATAAAATGATGATTTCTTGCTTTTAGATTTTGTGGGTGGCATAACCAAAATGACACAGGAGTTCTGTAGTTCTGTCGTGTAGACTTTGAGAAACTATGAAACTGGTCTTAGCGGTTAAGCTGCATTATTTGTAAACAGCCAGTCCTAAATCTGATATTTTCTTCTGATTTGTCTGCATGTGCAAAACCAAATGGCATTACTCTAACACCCAGTACACTGCAGGCAAATCCAGGTTTGCACATATCTTATAGAAAAGTATAGCTATGCTCAAAAAAACTTCAGAATCAGCTTGCAGTGATGCTTGGTGAAATGTTGTCATTTTAAAGATCAAAGGCAGGTGGACCCTTTGGAGTCACTGTACCGTAGACACACTTGGTCATACCTTGCACTGAACAGACATCCCCTGAATAGTCAAGGTAAGTAAATCAAGCTAATCTCAGTACAACTGAAGAGTATGACTCTTAGCTACATGTCTCCTCAGAAGGGCTGACAACAATACAATACCAACAAAAGATAGCATACAACAGAAATATTTACAATTACAGTGCTGTGAGAAAGTATTTAAACTCAGCTTTCCAAAAAATGTGATTAACCACAGTTACTCCAAGTTTTAACAAGGGAGGGGGGGCAATTAATTTTCACATAGGGCCATGTAGGTTTGGATAGTTTTTTTCATTAATAAATACAATCATCACTTAAAAACTGAATTTTGTGTTTACTTGGGCTCTCTTTGTCTAATATTTAAATTTGTTTGATGACAAATATGCAAACAAAAATAAGAAATCAGGAAGGGGGCAAATACTTTTTCCACAGCACTGTATATACAACAGGCAATCACAAGTATTATATCTTTATACACTAGGGGGCTTCGCTCACCAAATCCCTGGCCTGCACTACGCGCCAGCCACTTAACGTTTCTGCCGCTCACGTATGTGGATTTTACTTTCACCAAACAATAAATCTTTTAATTCTCACGGATACGCCTCTTTGTTGGGATGAAACACTACTTTTCACTGATGCCAACACAAATTAGATGATCTACAAGTCTCTGACTTAAAGTTTAAATCCGAACAATATATTTGATCTCTTTTCGCTGTTTCATTATTTCACCAAGTATTAAGTTCCGTTTGTTTGTGCTAATGTTATCTTTACTATCATTTTTTTGAGACTTTCAAATTTTAGTACTTTCATTATCTTTAACCTGCTCTGCATGTGTATCGCACCAACATTTTTGAACCTCTTTATGACGTTCTACTTTGTCATCTACTCTTTGTCTTTTATTTGCGGCCCCGGGCGTGGTTAAATCTCTTGGCACAAAGTCTCGTCTCGCGGGACGTGAAATTATCTCTCTGAAAAAGTCTTGTCTCGTCTCATCCCAGGATTTTTTTTAATATAATAAAGAGACAATATTCATTATGCTACAAATATTTGCTCTTACAACTAACTGTTCAGTAACCTTATGACTTGTGGGTATAAGCTTTCTCTGAATCTACTAGTATAAGCACCAATGGTCCTGCATTGCTTGCCAGAAGGGTGCAGTGAGAAAAATGGCACTTCAGGTTAGTTGAAATCTTTTTTTATACGGTTTGCTTTTCTGAGATAGCAAGGGGTGCATTAGCCCTGAACTAAAGGCAGCTGGTAATATTCTCTGCCACCTTCACCACCCTCTGCAGGGCTTTACTTCTAGAGTCAAGCAGGTGCCATACCAGAAAGGGAGGATGGACTCCAGTGTGCACCTGTTAGTGAGAAAATATGGATGAATGCAAGCTGTCCTTGGATATCTGAGGAAGTACAGACATTGGTGAACCATTTTCAAAAGAGATGAAATCTACTGTGGCCACTTTAGTTCATTCCTTCCTGTGTAGATGGCAATTGGTCTGCCTTCTGCTTCCTTAAACTCTATGACCAGCTCCTTGGTTTTGCTGACTTTAAGGGTGAGATTGTTGTCCTGGCAGCTTTGTGTTAAAATTTAAGCTGTTATGTCATTGTTGGTGATCAGGCCTATGATGGTGGTGTCATTGGCAAATGGTGTTAGAGCTGCGTCTAGCCAGTCATAGTTGAGCAAAAAGTACAGGTGTGGGCTCAGCACAATACTGTAAGAAGTGGCTGTGTTGAGGGGCAGCATGGAGGATGCAGTGCTGTCAATCTGCATATGCTGAGGTCTGCCAGTTTGGGAATCCAAAATGAAGTTGCAGAGGGCAGCAGGGTGTAAAAAATGGAGAAATCTGGTGGTCAGCATTGCTGGTACAACAGTATTAAACACTGAGCTGTAATCTATAAACCGGGCTGTGGTATAGCAGTTTGTATTATCCAGATGGACCAGGACGGTATGATGTGTGCAAGGGATGAAGCATCCTCTTTGGGCCGGTAGTGTCCATATGCAAACTGGAGATCATGGCTACCTCAACATGTCCTAGCAACTGTCTCTTAAAGCACTTCAACGCAATAGGAGTGAGTGCCACTGGTTTGCAGTCATTAAGATTGTCCACTTTTGTTTTTTTTAAGACACAGGGATAATTGTTGCTGTTTTTTAGCAGGCAGAGACCACAGATACTGAAATATTAAAATATGTCACTGAAGATGTCAACTAGTTGCTGGCAGGTTTTTAAAATGTGTCCTAAATAAATCCAGACTGGATACCTTGTGGGCTTTAACTCACTTTTAATCCTCCTTATGTCATGTACAGCAACACAGAAGAATGAATCATAGTGCTGCAGTCAATCGAATAGCAAGCTGCTTGATACCACAATCAAAACTGAAATGGAATGCATTAAGCTGATGTGGAAGGGTACATTCAGATGAGACGTCCGTAACCATCACCAATCCTTGCCAAAGTTTTGTGAGAATCATTACAGCTGCTAATTTTGGTCTCTAGTTTACTCTCATACATACATTTACCCAGTTTGATTGCTTTTCTGAGTACATATCTGCTTTTATTATACATTTCATATCTCCATTATGAAATGCATGGCTGCAAGCTTTCAGTAAATTTCTGATGCCTGTTGTGATCCATAGTTTCTTGGAGATTGCTTTTGTAAGCATATAGCTCTCCACATATCTCTCTATTATAAAACAAAATCTTGGAAGGAGACGAGATGTGATTTTATACGTCCCGCGAGAAAGAGATTTAACCATGGCCGGGGCCGGAAATAAAGGACAAAGAGTAGATGACACAGTAGAACGTCATAAAGAATTCCAAAACATTGGCGCAGTACACATACAGAGCAGGTTAGAGATAACGAAAGTGCAAAAATTCCAAAGTAAAAAATAAATTATAGTAAAGATCGCATTAGCACAAACAAACAGAAATTATTACTCGGTGAAATAATGGAACAGCGAATGAAGATTGACTATATTGTTTGGATTTAAACTTTTAAGTTGGAGACTTGTACATCGTCTGATTCGTGTTGCCAGTGAGAATTAAAAGATTCCAAAAACGCTGGTGCGGTATTTAGTCCCGTGAGAGGGAGACTTTGAACATGAGATTCTTTCAAGTCACGCCCTACTTACAAATATTTTCAAACAAGACCACGGTCATCTAACATCAGTCGTGTAAATGCTTTTGTCAGACTCACTTCCTGCGCTCTCAGCTCTTATAAATTTTATCAGGACAATAATTTTATACCTTGAAGATGACACGACAAAGCGAAGAAGAAAGAGCATGAAAAAAACATTAGAGAAAGTCATTTTATTTATTAGAGAGAAAGAAACGATATTCATTCACAGGCAGTTATACGTTGCGTTGTGACAATGTAAGTCCAAACATGGAATCAAAATTCAATATGATCTTGAAGAAAGTTAATTCCAAATATTGTTTTTACTAAAGTTTTAAAGTAAAAGTGCAAATAATGCATATGTAACAATTCCCAAAAAATAACAATCTCTTTAAACTGTATATCCGGTAAACCAGACCCGGCGATGGGTGAGCAAAGTGAGCAGGGGGCAGAGCCCCCTAGTTTTTTTAAAGAATCCTGTTTGACATCTGTAAACTCATCCAGATCTGATGAGGAGTTTCTAAACACATTCAAAGCCATCTTGTAGCTTTTCCTCTAGAGTTTCTCTTTAGTTTAGTTGTTCCAGTGTTTTGCTCTTACTTGAACATCTCCCCTTCGTTGCCATTTCCTACCTATCTTTGGTCATTTATTCTAAGTTGTGTCATGCCAGTTGTTAGTTGATGGTAGCATTTGCATATTAATTTGGGTAAAAGTCAAATCCTGAACACTTGGTCAAATGTTTAAAAATGTTAGTCGAGCATGATAAATAATCATTATAACCAAATGCACAAAGAACAAAAATAACAAAACTATATGCAAAAATCCATGGCAGCATACTCAGGTCCAATCAAAAAAAAACAAAGATACTGGCCTTAAATTGGGATAGCGATAATAGCCCAGTTCCCAAATGAACCAATGCTGCATTCCTGGGTAAAACATCCTTAGCCTCTTTCAAGGTGTCAATGCTCTTCTTTCTCATCTCCAATGCACCTGAAGGCTCCCAACATAACCATAAATGGGAAATGCTCGAGGCATGAAAATACACAGAGATAAGCTTTTAATGACTTGCTTCAAACACTAATGTCAGTTAAATCCAATTACTGGATACTGTAGAACATTAATGGTGTGTTCAGTGAAAGTTAGGTTTTTGTTGGCATACCTGTTCATTTCAGCAAACATTCACTTGTGGCATTACAGTTTCTTCACTTTCAATGTCTGATTGAACTAGAGGGCTTCTCAGTGCTATGGAGTAACACAGCAAGAGTGTTTGGTCTTGGCATTCACATCACTGAGGGTCTTACCTGGTTTCCGCATTAAAAGTAGTACATGACAAAATGCAGAATTCAATTCTAGAAAGTCCAAAATCTTATAAAATAAGATGCATAGCTGTATTTTTAAAAAATTTACATAATCTTTTATTTTAATCATGAAAATTTAGTTATCTTTACCACAAATTACAAAGACATTCAAACTATACAAAAATGTCGGAATTTACTATTTAAAGCACAGTACAATCCAACCTTTTATCACAGAGTAAAACTTTCAGACAAGTTTCTTGAAGCTTGAAATGAAGTAAATGCAAACATTTTTGCAAATGGATCATACAAAATGGAAGGTACGAGTATGCTATATATTGATAGGTTTTAATTTCTGTAACTAAAATGTATACTACAAAATTACCTGGAATATATGCGGTAGAAAAGCAACTCTAACTGCCTGCTTCAGTCAATGTATGATCATTGCATTTGTTTAATTAAGTGCCAATTTTTCTTTCTTTTTTTTTTTTTTGAATGTTCTCTTACTAAGGGTGAGATCTGCAGTTTCATTGTCTTAAGGCAGATTTATTTTCGGTGTTTCTATGGCAAAAACAACCTAGGAATAGGAAATATACTGTTACTATACATTGTAAACCACACAAAACTGCAATGGAACGCATAACTGACATTTAAAAGATTTGACTCCTCAAACACTGCAATAAATGTCTGCCCTGCAGGCACCAACATATACTGAGCAAACTGCAAATGTAAGTTCCTATAACCTCAGTTTAATTCTACAAAACTGTATAGAGTTTTAAGCATTCTCAGCTCACTTAGCAAGTACCTGTCTTCTTAATGTCTCATTGAGGGCACAGATTAAAACTCTGTTTGCAAGCTCAGTATTACAAAGCACCTGAGAAATGTTTTTGTATGTTTCAGAATAAGACAGTATGGTAGATCAGTGCAAAAAACAGAATGAAAGCCTACAGCAAACACTGCATATACTCTCAGTTCATTCAGAAGTAGACGAACAACATTGAACAAGTCATAGAAGGTGATAATTGCTTTTGATTATATACATGTTAATGCATAATCGCACAAGGGCACGTATGTACCCACATCTACAATCTTTTCATCAAGGCTTAAAACAGACAGATTAAAAAGTGACTACTGACAATACCTTCCATACTGGCATTCGGCAGGAATATGCACACATGCACATACACTTGTACATTCACTCACAAACACATAATTTGATATAAGATCCATCCTTTGCATTTATACTTTGAAGTTAATAACATTTCAAAGCTAGATAGTCTTACATTACCAGCTGGAATATTGTTTTCTTCTACATTCACCTTAAGCAATGTCTTTGGCTTTACATTCTTCACTCCGAGTGCCAAAAGCATCCTTGTCAAATGAAGGGGGGAAAAGGCCGAAAATGAAAACATGATTGACTGTAATGATGCACTGATTTTGCTTGCAATCCATATTACTGAGCTTGTCTGGTTTTCGTGAAACTCTTTAGCATAAAGAGTTAAACATCAAATATCACTTTATTTTCTTTCTTCATCACAGGCATTTCCTTCTCTTCCGAAAGCCTACTGGAAGAACAGTGCCCGATGTAACCAATCCTTCAAAAAGTGATATTTATTTTGCAGCCTCAATTGCAGTCAGAGTACTGCGTCATAACTGGTCCACCTACTAGGACAAGCTGAAAAATGAGACTGCCTTCTTGTAACTTAAATGCCAATGTTTATTTTAATTGTAGAATTCATCCAAATGCTTCAGGTCAGGATAAAACTGAACACATAAACATTTGTTTATAGTGAACAATAAATTATTTGTACCTTAATAAATACTTTGCCATCACCTCTGGCAAACGATTCTCCAGAGTATATTATTTGCCGTGCCAAAACTCCTGAGCTATTTTAGTAGAAAGTTATCTATTAATCAATGCGATTTCCACATATTGTAAATCTGTCAATCTCCAGTAAATCCTTCTTTGATGCTCTGTGCTTCAGCTCAGATCTGTCCTGGGTTATGTCCTTCTCCTCACCATCTGGGGTTGTAAGGAACTGGTCAGAGTTGCTGTTTGGAAGTATGGGGGTACTGATGTTTGATCGCTGAACTGGCTGGCTGGTGACAGACTCTGATGAGTCTTGTGAAGCATCTGCTATAAAACGAAAAAAGAGAATAAATGTTTCACTTTTTTTTGTTAATATACATTTACAGTTTCTACCTATTTATAACAATATAATCCAGTTTTCAAAAGTCAAGCAATTCAGTAGATTGTGATTTCTGCTCCTTCCTGCTCTTTCCATAGGAGAAGATGCCTAAGAAAGTAAGCACTTCAGAGACATCTAGGCAATTTTCTGAGCACTTCCATGGATTTCTAACCCTGCTTCCAAAAGCAACGAATTATGGCATAATCGCTTCATCTCACAACATTCCTTGAAATCGTGATATGTTTGTCTCCCAAATACTCTCCTGGATCAGTCATCTTCAACTTCCTGCATTCTTCGCCAAAAGCTGCACATATGCAGGGCAGAGTTCACAACAATAATTTGTAACAACTGGGATACATACTGCCACCAGATTCTGGTTCTGCCTCAGTGAAGATGGCACGGCTAAATATACAGTCACTCACCAACAATACATTTGTTTTGAATGATTACTTTGTGTCACATTGACTGAACGTTTTAATTATAACACACTCTTGGCTTTGGGTTGGTGAATTTCTCCTTTGCTAGAGCTTTCTCCTGTGAAGTGTGGCTTTACCAGTTGTCCTGTGTACGCTGGCTGAGGGGTAGGTGGAGGAGTTGCTATAATTTTTAAAAACTGTTTTAAATGTTGCTGCTGTAAAATATTCTACTTTTGGGGTACAAGCAATGACGACTTAAGGCGCTACTCCACTGTTATATGCTGTGAAGGACAGCCAGGTCCCATGCCCGGCAGGGACGCCCCTGCTGCATTTGTTCCGGGGGAGCCACCATGGGCAGCTCAATACCTCCCCCGGGACGCTTGGTGGCAGCCTCCCTGGCGGACGGTGATCCCCCAACCTGTCGCATGGCTCCATGGTAGATGGAGTCTTCCACAGCCTGGTTGGGGGCTCGGGTGGCCGCTAGGGGGAGGTGCATGGAGTCAGCAGCCAGGCTGGATGAATCTTCAGCCCCACCTGGAAGTGCAATTAGGACCAGGTGGTCAAGCACCTGGAACGCTTCCGGGTGGGCTATAAAAAGGGCCAGCCACCACCACTCGGGAAGCCAGGGTTGGGAGGAAGAGGACTAAGCTTGAGGAGGAGTGGTGGGAGAGGATAAAGGATTGTTGCTGTGTTGGACTTGTGCTTTGTGGGACTGTGTATTGCCTGTGGGTCATGGGGAAGACGTGCGCCCATGGGTGAAGAAAAATAAAAAGTCCATTGGTTTATTACGTGCCTCTGTGTCCTTCTGTGTCGGGTCAGACGCCTATATAGCGCCTTGTTACAATGCTCAAACCATCTAAACCAAACAAGGACTTTATAAACACATTTTTCCAACTTTTTATCTTTATTTATGGTGATGACTGATATATTTATTTTAGTAAATTCTAAGATTCATGATTGTTTTTCTTTTAAATCAGTGGTTAATTTTTTTTTTTTCAGATTCTGGACTCTTTCAACCTTTATCAGTCTATAAATAATGTCACATATGATAAGGGCCATACACTTAATTGCATTCTGTCCTTCGGGTTATATATCACTGGCACTGAATTGAAGATGATTTCAGGCCAATTACTTTTAATATGACTCTGCCCTTTCAGTTTCACAGGTCACAGGTAGCATAACCACAACAGTTCTCTCAGTCTATAAATTCTTCTACTGCTAGGTATTTGGCAGAGACTTGTGTAAGTACTCCTCTAACTGGTCCTGTTGAGAGCATTTCTCGTCAGTGAAGAACAGAGGAACAAATGAGACTTTTTTATTCCTCCAAATAAACCGGACTCTGTTTCTCCTTTTAAAATTTAGATGGTCCAGAACTAAAGGCTAGCTACGGAAAACTTGAGCTTTTAGAAGAACATAAATGGAAAAAGGATAAACAGTAAGTCTCTTATAACATTTTGAAAAATAAACTGGCTACATTTCAGAAGGATATGCTGTCAGCTAGGATAAAACATTATTTTAAAAATGTCTAATAATTGACACGGACATGGAGTTCTGTTTAGTACAATTGACTTTCATGTTAGCCACCATGTCTACCAAAGTCTCACTATGTCTTAATGAAATTTGTGAAGGTTTTATGAAAAAAATTCATACCTTCTGCTTCTGATCCCCTTCCTTACATGAAATGTTCTATTCTTTTCTGTCTTTATTAAGAAAAAACTGTAAACGCCATAAAACCCAGCACACCTCCTTTTGGAGTAATTCCTTTTTATCTCTTTTATGAGCCTTTTGAGGTTGACCTTGCTATTATATGAATAAATAAAATGTTGGATGACTAATAACTTTCTCCAGTTAAATGTAAACAAATCAGAGGTCCTTTTAATATGATGTTCCAAAAGTATGGATAGTCTGTCAAACAAACAGGAAAACTGTCACCATAAGTTAAAATGCAAACCAAAAACCTTGGTGTGATTTTTGATTCAGACTTCAGATTTGATAAGCTAACTCTGTTGTAAAGAGTAGTTTCAGTTAACAACAACTGCAAAAACCTGTGAGACCTGTAACCATGTACTGCTCGCTCGTAGCCTCAAAATACGTTGACCTTCTTCCAACCCTCTGTGTCATCTTTTTGTTTCCAATAAAGGCTCGGGCGCCCCGACTGCACATCTCTCTCCTGACCCAGCTGTTTCCATTGTGGATTATCCAACATACATACAAAGCTTAACACCCATAACAGAAGCTGTCTTCCCACTATGGCATACCTAAGACCTGCCTTGTGCTATCCTGGTGGCATCCTTACCTCTGAAAACCTCTTGCTAGATGGCCACTTACTCAGATAAATAAAACAGAAATTTTGTATTATTATTTTTAATAATTTTTCTTAAGCTACAGCACTCGTAATTGTAGCTCCTTTAATACTAACAGCTTGAATTGCAACTTTGACCTCTCTGATGACATTTCTATAAAAATGGTATACTTATTATTGAAATACACAATCAGTTAAATTCTAAACAATCATAAAAATGTATAATTCCTTGTTTTAATAATTTCTAAAGAAACTATACATCAATCATACCGAATCATACTACTCTGAAGTGTGAGTTCAGTAATAACTAATAACAATTCTATGTTTAAAAAAAAAAAAAAAAATCAGAAGATAAATTTTTCTCTCTAATTGCAAAACACAATGCAGGAAACAAATTATGTTAACATCATAGAGACAACAAATAAAAAAAGTTTCCTATGCAATATATTAAAGTCCCAATATAGTAATGCAATGAATAATGAGCATTAAGCTAACCAATACCTACCTGTAGGTGGGTGAAAAACATTATTTGTTTTGCTTGTAGGTTTTCCTGGTGCAGAAGTCGATGGATTTTGAAAAAGTTTTTCTTCCATTTTGGCTTCTTTTACATATGAACAGGACTTTCCAAGTAAAACTATGCTGTTCAAAACTTTAAGTGTTATCAATCTGAAATTGAATAACAAATATTTTACTTATACTCAGTTAAGCCTTGAAAAGCATACAGGCTTCCCTCATTAATATAAGTTTTGAAACCAAAATGTTGACAAAATTTTGATAAAACAAGTATTGATTAAACTTGAAATGTAAAAAAGAACAATTTATACATGAGAAAAGTGAATGTATTATTGACCAACTTGGACAGGTATTAGGGCCCACATTCACCAGTTGATTTATAGTTAAGGTCACAGGATAACAAGATATTAATAAAAAACAATAAAGAAATGTGTATTTTTTCTCAGTGTTGACCATGTGTGTAATTGTGTTCAGATGCATAATACTTTTGAATAAACTACTAATATAACAACACAAAAATTGTCTTTAACTTCAATACACTTTTCTCTTTGGAATCACATCCATAAAATGTACAAATCAAAGTTTTACTGATGGTGGAGGCAGTTTAAAAATAAAGGTCTACGTGGCTCAGTATGAAATGGTTCCCATCTCAAAAACTCTAAAATAAGAATTTCAACTATAGCAGTACCAAGAAGAATAAATAAAAGACTGCAGTTAGTTTATGACTGAACAGAAAACAGATGTTTAATTTTTTCAAAAATATGCATACATAAAAGTGATAAGACTTATTTTAGAGTTCCTGCCTTGCACCCTGTGTTGGCTGGGATTGGCTCCAGCAGACCCCCATGACCCTGTGTTAGGATATAGCAGGTTGGAAAATAACTGACTTATTTATTTCAGAAAAATAATATAAATGCATTAGCACGGTGACAATGTTTGAATAAGAATTACTGCTCTGTGAACATGTTCTGATTTAATACTTTACATTAATAACGAAACTGGCAAGTACATGATTATAAAATCACATTTGGACTTTGGGTTTCAGAAACATCATTCATTTTTTCATATTAAACGAAAGGATATGATCTTAGAGCCACTACAGAATGAATCTCTTATACCTTTGGCCCCTATCACTCTCTCTCATTTAGTTTTACTGAGCTTATAGATCACATTAGCATAAAAAAACACAGTTCAGTCAAAAATACAATTGGTACAACATTCATGTTTAAACAAAATAATCAAGTAAAACTAAACAGCACTCTGCCCCTATCTAGTTCCTGTCCCCTTCTACGCTAATTAGTCTTTCAGCCATTAATATTAATAATTTTATGACAACTAAATTAATTTTGAAACATTAGCAACATGTTTTTTTCCACCCATATCATCCTTTTCTCTGTCTGTCTCTGTGTGTATACAAACACACAATGACTGTGAACCCTATATGCTTTTATGGAAAATTATGAAATGCCTCTCAAATGGAAAGCTATTACCATATATACTCGCATTTAAGTTTTCCCACGGATAAGTCAGGGCTTGATTTTACCGTATAATTTCCGGTATTTTATAATGTTGGTCGTATAAGTCGAATGCGAAAAACTCACGCTATTGGTGCAAGAGATTATGACCTGCTAACACCCACCTAAGAGAATAACCACAGAGCACACTGCCTTTTTTTTCTATGTATTGTGCCTACGTGACCACACGGTAATACTTGAACTATTCCAAAGCGACATTTGCACTGATTTGTGTTTTTTGTATCTCACACCCTCATACACCTTTATCATAAGAGCATCCCTTATCTACAATGAAGAGTTATATCAAAAGAAAATATGAAGTTGGTTTTAAATTAAAAGTCATTGAAGTGGCGAAAGAAATTGGTATCTGCGCTGCTGCTGCACCAAAATTCAATGTGTCTGAGAAACTGGTATGAGATTGGAGGAGGCAAGAAGATGTAAAAAAAAAAAAATTAAAAAATTAAGTGTCGTATTTTTGAACGGGCGTATAAGTCGGGGTCTGGCTTTATGATCGATTTTTCTGGTTTCAAGACCTGACTTATACGTGAGTATATACGGTAATATTTCATTGTGATATATGTCTGAAGTGTTAAATAATAGCCACTCTAAAATGATACGTGAAATGTGAAAACAGGTAGTTAAGTCAAAAGTATTATGCACATTGTAGCAACATCAACTAAAGAAAAACATGAAAATCAGAGTGAAAATGGCAACATGATGAGACATAAACTCTTACCCAAGATAGAAGAGAAGAACACAGATGAATGCCAACGAACCTTGTACTTTTACAGAACTTGTGACAACTCTTGTTAGCTATGTTAAACAAATTGAAAAGGAGGCATTAAAATTCTACAGCTCTAAGAAAGCAAATGTAATACTACATATTAGTATAGCCAATGAATATTAGAAAACAAGAAATTTGGACTTTATTGGATCAATATTTTTACTAAAAAAAGTGATAATGTGATAAAACAAATAACAAACTAATACTATAAATTCACTGTATGTGAAGGTGAATGGAAGTACCCAGGAACAAAATCACCTTAGGTACAAAGAAGGTACTTTAATTTTATTGAACTGATATGCTTATTATAGACCTGTATAAACTGCAAGCAAAAAAGATGTAAAACCCAAACTATAAAAAAATAACTTACTAGTACTGCAAGAGGTAAAGGAATAAATCCCATTCTTCTAGACACAGTATCACTATAATCTGTATATGCCTGAAAATACAGGTAAATGCAGCTTAAAATAATGAAAATGAAGAAATACATTTTTCAAACTCAAATTCAAATACTTTCTCTATTCTATATATATATATATTACTGTTTTATTTTTCAAGGTCCAGCAACTGGTGCTGCAGCTTCACAGCTCCACAAACTGGCTTCAAGTCCTTGCCTGAGCATGACATCCCACCATTTCGCCACATACTACAGGCTTCTTTTCACATCAGTGTACATATACCCAAATTGAAAGTGGGTGCGTAACCCTTAGGGCTGGTTTCTATTATAAGTCTCATGCTGTCTGGTTGTTTCACATCCACACAGCCCTTAACTGGACACTGAAGATGCAAAAAAAAAAAATTGGAAAGACTATTTTATTTTTCTAGACTGTAACCCTAAACTACATATACAAGTATATCATAATACTACTCATTACAATATGCAAATTAAGATCACTACTCACATATCTACTCACCTAAATTGATGATTATAGCCACTTATGCACAAGATGTCCTGCCGGCAGGACACTGCCATATTTCCAATGTATATCATGGTGCACCATGTTGTTGCTCACAGTTTCACATGAGGACCACCGTGCAAAACACACTGATTGTCACACCACACTGATCAAATGTCATTGAATCACATTGTGCAAACTTTCATGGGGGATGGATTTCCGATCTAATGTTACTGAATCACGCCGCAGATCACTGCCACTTCACACAAGGAACACCCCTTTCCCCCACTTCAATCGAATGTCACGAGCACATAAGGAAAAAAAAGTTTCAGATAGTGTCTTGTTAAAGTATACACCACAGAAGAGGTAAACATTAGTGTGCAATTCCTTTTAGCCCATTTCTAATTGCACTCACTTTACCATCCTTGGAAGACAGAACCTAGCATGATCACAAACGAGAAATAAACTCAAGGGTAGGCTGGGGAGAAGCATCAGAGGTTGAAGTGAATTCATGAATTAGGCAAGGATGATTAGAATCAGTGACCGCGGCAGATTATATCTTCAATAAGTTTCATGTGCTCACAATGCTGCAAAAGCCATTTGTGACCCAAAAGTGGCTTATAGACACTGGTTTAAGTGTATGTGTGGTGTGTGTGACTAGTAATAGCTCTTTAATTTCGAATATTTGCTCTGTCGTGAAATGTTGGCAGAGTCACAAACCCGCAGCCTCCAGCTCAGAGGCAAGTGCTTGCAACTTGAGCTAAATGGAGAACTTCAATATTCAGCCGCATAAAGCTGTCTCTAAACACTGTGATCAGTGCGCCTCCTGGTGACGACAGCTGCTGTCTCTCTGAGTCAGCCCCCGCCATCCCTATGCCGAGCATGCCACTACAACTGAAAAATCAGAATTCATAAGTTGTGTGCCTTTTCCTACAGTTGTGCTTGAAAGTTTGTGAACCCTTTAGAATTTTCTATATTTCTGCATAAATATGACCTAAAACATCATCAGATTTTCACTCAAGTCCTTAAAGTAGATAAAGAGAAACCAGTTAAACAAATGAGACAAAAATATTATACTTGGTCATTTATTTATTGAGGAAAATGATCGAATATTACATATTTGTGATTGGCAAAAGTATGTGAACCTCTAGGATTAGCAGTTAGTTTGAAGGTGAAATTAGAGTCAGGTGTTTTCAATCAATGGGATGACAATCAGGTGTGAGTGGGTACCCTGTGTTATTTAAAGAACAAGGATCTATCAAAGTCTGCTCTTCACAACACATGTTTGTGGAAGTGAATCATGGCACGAACAAAGGAGATTTCTGAGGACCTCAGAAAAAGAGTTGTTGATGCTCATCAGGCTGGAAAAGGTTACAAAACCATCTCTAAAGAGTTTGGACTCCACCAGTCCACAGTCAGACAGATTGTGTACAAATGGAGGAAATTCAAGACCATTGTTACCCTCCCCAGAAGTGGTCGACCAACAAAGATCACTCCAAGAGCAAGACGTGTAATAGTCGGCGAGGTGACAAAGGACCCCAGGGTAACTTCTAAGCAACTGAAAGCCTCTCTCACATTGGCTAATGTTCATGTTCATGAGTCCACCATCAGGAGAACACTGAACAACAATGGTGTGCATGGCAGGGTTGCAAGGAGAAAGCCACTGCTCTCCATAAAAAACCTTGCTGCTCATCTGCAGTTTGCTAATGATCACGTGGACAAACCAGAAGGCTATTGGAAGAATGTTTTGTGGACGGATGAGACCAAAATAGAACTTTTTGGTTTAAATGAAAAGCGTTATGTTTGGAGAAAGGAAAACACTGCATTCCAGCATAAGAACCTTATCCCATCTGTGAAACATGGTGGTGGTAGTATCATGGTTTGGGCCTGTTTTGCTGCATCTGGGCCAGGACGGCTTGCCTTCATTGATGGAACAATGAATTCTGAATTATATCAGAGAATTCTAAAGGAAAATGTCAGGACATCTGTCCATGAACTGAATCTCAAGAGAAGATGGGTCATGCAGCAAGACAATGACCCTAAGCACACAAGTCGTTTTACCAAAGAATGGTTAAAGAAGAATAAAGTTAATGAATTGGAATGGCCAAGTCAAAGTCCTGACCTTAATCCAATCGAAATGTTGTGGAAGGTCCTGAAGCGACCAGTTAATGTGAGGAAACCCACCAACATCCCAGAGTTGAAGCTGTTCTGTACGGAGGAATGGGCTAAAATTCCCCCAAGCCGGTGTGCAGGACTGATCAACAGTTAACAGAAACGTTTAGTTGCAGTTATTGCTGCAAAGAGGGGGGTCACACCAGATACTGAAAGCAAAGGTTCACATACTTTTGCCACTCACAAATATTTAATATTCGATCATTTTCCTTAATAAATAAATGACCAAGTATAATATTTTTGTCTCATTTGTTTAACTGGTTTCTCTTTATCTACTTTTAGGACTTGAGTGAAAATCTGATGATGTTTTAGGTCATATTTATGCAGAAATATACAAAATTCTAAAGGGTTCACAAACTTTCAAGCACAACTGTATAAGTGAGGAAAGTTCCGTTTAAGCCAACAAATATAACTGATAAATAACGTGCCTTAAACTTTAGATTTTGAAATTTTATATTTTGCGTCGTTTGTCATATTCTTTTTTTCTAAATACTGTATATCTACAGATATATACATATATCTATATGTTTGCATACATTCTTCTTCTTTTATCCTTATTTTATAATGAAATGGTTTTATTTTGCTTATTTCAACAATTGTGAAAGTAAGGCTTTGCCCTCATTTCAAATCACAACAGAGAAAGTGGCAGTGTTAATGTAGACTTTCACTGATTTATGAGATTCATAAATTGTACAGATCTCTTTATGTTTCTGGCATTCCGGGTTGAGTCTTCATATTTCTGGCGTCCCTTCAAAGATCCTACATCCCATTATCTACATTAAAGTTAAATCATCCTCCTCCCTATTTGACGCCCTTGGTTGACAAGTTAAAAATTCATTTTCACTTTTACCTACATGGTAAATAGAGACTGTTTCAAGGACTGCTATGAAAAATTATTTTTAAAGTAAAGGCTTGGATGAGGACACAATTATATGGTACAAACTGTTTCTTGCTACTTCAGAATCATTTTATTGTGTGTGTGTGTGTGTGTGTGTGTAAAAAAATTCAAAAAACAAACCTGCAACTACAATGCTTGTTTTGAGAGACTATTTATGTGTAATGGACTAGTGTTTCCAAAAGGAGGAACACCCTACACCAAAAAGCATAATTTTGAAATGCTATGGGATATCTAAGGTTGGTACAATGACTACTGACAGATTACATCAAAATAAAATTGATTCCAGGGTTGTGCATCATAAATCGTCTTAATTATATGCACTGTGAAATTCAGATTTTTGGAGAGAAACCCCTAAAGCACCATTTTTTGTGTTTTATTTAGTTGATAATGGTGTAATCAAAATGGCTTTTAATCATATAGATACATTCTATTAAAATGTTAGAGTATTGTACTCACCACTCTTCAGCCATTTCTAGCTCCTTTATTACATACGCAGAATAATAGCGGTTTACTTTTGGCTAATGTAATTTAGGGCAATACTGTAAAAAAAACCCTTAGTGCATAAGAGGTTAAATTCTGAAGAGAAGTATAACTAGTTGCTTATTGCCTTCTCTTGCATCTGTTTTATCTCTTTTAATGTATTTTTTTTACTTTTATCACACTTCATATATGCCTCAAACCAAAGCTAGCTAACATGACTGCTGGTTCATAAACTGTATGAGTACAGTTACCTATTTTAAGAAAATTTCCTGAATAACAGATGAGACTGTGGTAAAAAGTCTAATTTCATTACATTTTGGATTCATACATAAAAGACGAGCAATCTTTTAAAATGCATATGCATTAAGAAAGTGTTTTATTATTGACAAAATAAATAAAATACCGGAAATTAATACCAGAAAAATTGCATTTTTTAACAGATTAATAAAATTATAACTTACATTTTTCTGTCGACTGCTTACAAGTTCAAAAGCAAGGCTGGTTCTATATTCACTATAAACCTAAAATGAAATAAATATGATCTGAATAAATCTATTGTTTAGCAAAAAAAAAATTTCTTTGGAAACATACCAAGTATAACCTTGCATATGCATATAGTAAGTAAACTTAAGACTTATGAAGTCTTGGCAAATCCACCTTAATAAAAGGATAAATGTCTGGGTGTCTGTCTGTGTGTTCATCCAGTTGCTGTGTTGTTGTCATTCCAAAAGATGGCATATCACATTTTGCAATTGTCATTCCAATAGATAGCACATAACAAACATTAACACTGCTTTTACAAATCCTATACCAAATAGCATGTAACACAGACATACGCATTATATAATGCATTGCAAACGTTAATGCTGAGGTCTACGTTGATTACTCAGATTTCAACCCATCTTATATGGGTAGCAATACTAGTATGCACATAAAGCATTAAGTAGCTTTTTTATAAGTTATGAAGATAATTCAGTACTTAAATGTGCAATCCATAGTATGCATTTTATAAATTTAATAAATACAGCAGATACAAGCATTATTAATGTCTCACATGATAAGTACAAACAAAACATAAAGAACAGCAGATAACAAGCATTATGTTAAGCCCAAGCATCCTGAGATATTACAGGATTTTATTCTGATATAATTAATTCAAAGAAAATGAGTAAAAATACTTTTTTTTTCTTTCACAGACACTGAATCCATTATTTATTAAATAATGCTTCATGAGCTATACAATCAATGCTGAACCTACCTAACAGATCCAACAGCCTGAGAGATCAATTGCTCTAAATCTGCATTACTTCCTCTTAATTTGTGCAAACCAAAAGACCTTCCCCTGAAATATCCTTCATCTCACAATTTAAATATCTAGGTGTAGTTATTTTCCAGAATTTAAATCCAATCTTATCTTGCATTTACCAAACTGTCCTTAAAGAAATCAGCAATTTATTGAACTTTTGGTTCAAGATGAAATCTTTCTCTTCCAGCTCATGCTGCCTCATTGCCTCTCATGTCAGTTTCATTAGCTCTATGATTCCCCTCTTCCTGCTGGAACCTAGTACAGTAATCCCTCCTCGATCGCGGGGGTTGCGTTCCAGGAACCCCCCCCCCCCCCCCCCCCCCCCGCGAAAGGTGAAAATCCGCGAAGTAGAAACCATATGTTTATATGGTTATTTTTATATTGTCATGCTTGGGTCACAGATTTGCACAGAAACACAGGAGGTTGTAGAGAGACAGGAACTTTATTCAAACACTGCAAACAAACATTTGTCTCTCTTTCAAAAGTTTAAACTGTGCTCCATGACAAGACAGAGATGATAGTTCCGCCTCACAATTAAAAGAATGCAAACATATCTTCCTCTTCAAAGGAGTGCGCGTCAGGAGCAGAGAATGTCAGAGAGAGAGAGAAAAAAGCAAACAAAAATCAATAGGGTTGTTTGGCTTTTAAGTTTGCAAAGCACCGCCGGACAAAGCAGCTGCAAGGATGTACAATGTAAAGGTAGTCTTTCAGCATTTTTTAGAGGAGCGTCCGTATCCTCTAGGCTAGTGTGCGAACAGCCCCTCTGCTCACACCCCCTCCGTCAGGAGCAGAGAATGTCAGAGAGAGTGAGAGAGACAGAGAAAAACAAACAACCAAAAATCAATACGTGCCCTTCGAGCTTTTAAGTATGCGAAGCACCGTGTGGGAAGCATGTCGCTTGACAAAGCAGCTGCACAGAAGCGAGCAACGTGAAGGTAGTCTTTCAGCATTTTTAGACAAGCGTACGTATTGTCTAGGGGTGCGAACAGCCCCCCTGCTCACACCCCCTCCGTCAGGAGCAGAGAATGTCAGAGCAAGAGAAAGAGAGAGAGAAAAGCAAACAATCAAAAATCAATACGTGCTGTTTGATCTTTTAAGTATGCGAAGCACAGTGCGGGAAGCATATCGCTTGACAAAGCAGCCACATACAGTGGTGTGAAAAAATATTTGCCCCCTTCCTGATTTCTTATTCTTTTGCATGTTTGTCACACAAAATGTTTCTGATCATCAAACACATTTAACCATTAGTCAAATATAACACAAGTAAACACAAAATGCAGTTTTTAAATGATGGTGTTTATTATTTAGGGAGAAAAAAAATCCAAACCTAAATGGCCCTGTGTGAAAAAGTAATTGCCCCCTTGTTAAAAAATAACCTAACTGTGGTGTATCACACTTGAGTTCAATTTCCGTAGCCACCCCCAGGCCTGATTACTGCCACACCTGTTTCAATCAAGAAATCACTTAAATAGGAGCTGCCTGACACAGAGAAGTAGACCAAAAGCACCTCAAAAGATAGACATCATGCCAAGATCCAAAGAATTCAGGAACAAATGAGAACAGAAGTAATTGAGATCTATCAGTCTGGTAAAGGTTATAAAGCCATTTCTAAAGCTTTGGGACTCCAGCGAACCACAGTGAGAGCCATTATCCACAAATGGCAAAAACATGGAACAGTGGTGAACCTTCCCAGGAGTGGCCGGCCGACCAAAATTACCTCAAGAGCGCAGAGACGACTCATCCGAGAGGTCACAAAAGACCCCAGGACAACGTCTAAAGAACTGCAGGCCTCACTTGCCTTAATTAAGGTCAGTGTTCACGACTCCACCATAAGAAAGAGACTGGGCAAAAACGGCCTGCATGGCAGATTTCCAAGACGCAAACCACTGTTAAGCAAAAAGAACATTAGGGCTCGTCTCAATTTTGCTAAGAAACATCTCAATGATTGCCAAGACTTTTGGGAAAGTACCTTGTGGACTGATGAGTCAAAAGTTGAACTTTTTGGAAGGCAAATGTCCCGTTACATCTGGCGTAAAAGGAACACAGCATTTCAGAAAAAGAACATCATACCAACAGTAAAATATGGTGGTGGTAGTGTGATGGTCTGGGGTTGTTTTGCTGCTTCAGGACCTGGAAGGCTTGCTGTGATAGATGGAACCATGAATTCTACTGTCTACCAAAAAATCCTGAAGGAGAATGTCCGGCCATCTGTTCGTCAACTCAAGCTGAAGCGATCTTGGGTGCTGCAACAGGACAATGACCCAAAACACACCAGCAAATCCACCTCTGAATGGCTGAAGAAAAACAAAATGAAGACTTTGGAGTGGCCTAGTCAAAGTCCTGACCTGAATCCAATTGAGATGCTATGGCATGACCTTAAAAAGGCGGTTCATGCTAGAAAACCCTCAAATAAAGCTGATTTACAACAATTTTGCAAAGATGAGTGGGCCAAAATTCCTCCAGAGCGCTGTAAAAGACTCATTGCAAGTTATCGCAAACGCTTGATTACAGTTATTGCTGCTAAGGGTGGCCCAACCAGTTATTAGGTTCAGGGGGCAATTACTTTTTCACACAGGGCCATGTAGGTTTGGATTTTTTTTTCTCCCTAAATAATAAAAACCATCATTTAAAAACTGCATTTTGTGTTTACTTGTGTTATATTTGACTAATGGTTAAATGTGTTTGATGATCAGAAACATTTTGTGTGACAAACATGCAAAAGAATAAGAAATCAGGAAGGGGGCAAATAGTTTTTCACACCACTGTATAAGCCCAGCAAGGAAGAGAGCAATGTGAAGGTAATCTTTCAGCGTTTTTTGAGGAGCGGCCATATCCTCTAGGGGTGCGAACAGCCCCCGTGCTCACAATATATTTGAGGAGTTTTATTTAATACGTAATACGCACTCTGGTTGGGTAGCTTCTCAGTCATCTGCCAATAGCGTCCCTTGTTTGAAATCAACTGGGCAAACTAACTGAGGAAGCATGTACCAGAAATTAAAAGACCCATTGTCCACAGAAATCTGCGAACCAGCAAAAAATCCGCGATATATATTTAAATATGCTTACATATAAAATCCGCGATAGAGTGAAGCCACGATAGAGTGAAGCCGCAAAAGTCGAAGCGCAATATAGCAAGGGATTACTGTACCCTAAAGTCTATAGTCTATTATTTCTAGCTATTTACTGGGGGATGGGGAGTGAGTGAGAGGGAACACCTCCTTTGAAAGTTGCCTCCCTAACCCCTAAATCAAATCCCGGTCTTGCCCTTCCCAGGCCTTTATCCTCTATTAAAATCATTATTTGATCCCTTGTTACAACCTAGTTGGATGCCTACTGAATCATCCCTTCCTGTACCACATGCTCTTTCCAAAGATATTATTTGCCATTTCCACCCTAATGCCATAATTGTATATCGTAATGCCGGTCCATTCCTTCACATCTCTCCATCAGCGTCTTTGCTTTGCAAATGTGTCAATTAACACAAGGAGAAAGAAGCCTGCTATTCCATTCCCGACGCCGCTGAAGTTCTCACAGCTCAAGTTTGTTTATCTGGGTGTCAGGTGCCTTGAGTTGCATAGAGTAAATAATATATCGTTATTTGGAATATATACATTTCATGTGTGTTCCGTGTCCACAATGATCTGGATAAAGGTAGGCTGACAGTAAATTCTAGGCAAGAAATGTTGAACACATAACTAAAACAGAAACTTTTTCCATGTTGTGGTAAAACTTAATAAAATGTTAACATGAAATGTATAATGGGTGAAGAATAAAGTTCAAATATCAAATACTTTCACAAAAGTTGTAAAAAAAACAAGTGCGCCTTTGTTCAAGAATATAACCCAAAAAAAAAAATTATTCAATTTACATGTTGCTGACAATATGTAAAAACCGAAGCCCAAATATCAATTGCAATTGGGTGGGTTAGAGGTAAGAACGGTTGCCTCTAAATCAAGAGGTTGCGGGTTCAAGCCCGGGTCTTCCCCACATTTTCTGTTTTGAGTAGTGAGCTCCTATTATTATTACTATGACCCTAAGCACAAAGCAAAGAAATAACATGATTTTAGCTACAACTTTGGGAATGTCCTTCAGTGGTTGACAGAGTCCAGACTTGAACCCAATTGAACATCTCTGGAGAGACCAGAAAACAGCTGTCTACCTAGGTATCCATCAAACCTGACAGAGCTTAATAGGACCGGCAGAGAAGAATGGCAGAAAATCCCTACATCTAGGTATGGGATGCTTATCATATCATGCCCAAGAAGACTCCATGCTATAACAAAGGTGCTCGAACTAAGTACTGAATAAAGGGTCTGAAGATATCCTAAATAAACAAGTTAATTAGCTTTATAAAATTATTTCAAAGACATTCCAAAAATCCATAAAGCATATAAGACTCCATAAAGTACAAACATATAACAGTTCCTTCTCATTTAGCAGTTTCCCACTACTAAAACTAGAATTTCGATAAATCTGAATGCCTAAAAGGCAAAACTGTGCATACATCAGATAACAAAATGCTCCAGACCCATCATTAACTACATTCAAATTCTGCACATGCTCAGATAGTTAATTCAGTTAGTAAACATCTTAAGACTTGACAAAATCTGAAGTATGGATTTTATATACATTGCTAAGGACTCTTTTAAGAGCCAATTAAGATATTACATTTAGTACCCAGCATATAGTTTGTAAATGACAGCAAGAAGGTAAGGGAAGAGAAGAAAAGTGATATATGGCCTTCCAGGAGTGTATCATGAAAAATTCTCTTGCGTTACACAAGACATTGTTATTGCAGTTAGAAAATATTTGATCAGCCCTTCACCATAACATGGATTATGTAACTGCTCACAATAGTGCTTTCTGATCTTCTACTAAGTCCCAAAAATACACAAACACAATGTACATAAACTAATAACACACATCAATTGGTCTGCCTTAACACATTTTTAACATTCACAGTCCTAGGTGGAAAAGTACGTTTGTTTTCAGTAACTGGCAGAAGCTACTTTAACAGCACTAAGCTCCACCAAATGTTTTGGTGGAATTTTAGACAATTCCTTTCTACAAAACTCTTTGTTTATTGTCATTTCTGGGATTTCTTGCAAGAACACCACTCTTTAGGTCCTGCCACAGAATTTTGTTTGGGTTGAGGTCTGCACTCTGATGTAGTTGTTCCTCCACAAAAATGTACTTTATTTCAGTTAATCTGTCGTTGACTTACTCATGTGGTTGGTGTTTCGTTCTCTTGTTACATCACACAACTTTTAATAAGCTTAAGGTAACAGATTGCAACCCTGACATTCATCCATAAACATTCTTGATTCAATTTTGATTTCACTGGTTCCTCTGTGACAGGTTGTCCAGATTCTGAGGAAGCAATGCAGTCAGAAACCATGATGCTTCCTCTACCACCCTTCATGGTTTGTGTGTGGTTTTGATGTTGGTGTGCAGTGTTTTTTTCTTCCAAACATAGTGTTCATTGTTTCTGCCGAAGAGTTTAGGTTTTGTCTCTTCTGTCCACAGAACACGGCTCTAGAAACATTGTGGAACAAGGTAGTCATCTGTAAACATTAGATTTGCATCAATAACTTTTGGTGAAAACTACTTTCTTCTGTGGTGACCTTCAGTGAACACCATTCATGTTTAGGGCTCTTCTTCTATGGGACACAGAAACTCTTTCAAAAGTTCTTTGCTGTTATCCTAGGATTCTTTTTCCCAGTCTTCAAGAATGCGTGCTCTATTCTTGTCATGATCTTTGCAAAACACCAGCTAGTAGAGAGCGTAGCAACTGTATTGAATTTCCTCCATCTAAAGACAATTTGTCTTACTGTGGACTAATGAACACCCATCCCTTTAGAAATGTGTCTGTAGCCTTTTCCATCATATACATCCCTTATTCTTTTAAGATCAAATGATATTTGTAGGCTTGTTTGCATAAAGTGCACAAACCAAATACTGTCATTGTTCAGCTTGTCTGTCTATATGAAACAATTTGGCTCCCTGTGAGCCAATTTTTGTGAAATATAGCAAACCTATTCTTCAAGCAAATTGTTGGGAAAGTTCAATTTTTCTAATCTGAAGTCTCTTAAGGCATTAAATCCTACAAATAAATAATAATTTTTCATTTTCCTACAGTACATATGAAAATATGAAGAACAATGTCCCTATCTCTACCAAGTAATGTTTTTATATACCATCTATCACAGCATGCAATACGTTTAAAACTCAGTTGTCCATTACATACTATGTATTAATAATAAAACACTTATTGGCACAGAGTATTTCACTCTATATTGTGCATGTTCACTCATTAACCTAATTGTTCTGTGGGAGACAAACTCAAAAGTTTTTACAAGAAATCAGTTCTGCAGGACAATGTGAATTGGGTTCAGTGCTTCCTAAAAAATGTGCATGGTTGGAAAACATGCAAACAATGTAAAGAAATTCCTGAAGCACCCTCCCACACTATATCATTAATTCTGTGTGAATGTACATACTGTAATTAACACCAAGATGGAAAACAGTGACACTACACAAAATTAACAGTATAGCAACTCCTTCATTTGGGAGTATTTATTGTTTTATTATCAGCTTCAGAACTCCTATGGGAATGCCTCTAATATAACAAATCTGAGCTTGTAACTGAAGCTAATTTTTCTTCTTGTACTGCACTCTGCTTCCTCAGAAATATTATAGATACTACATTCACTTTTCCAGCAAGTAATCTACTTTTCTCTCTCAAGTTTGAAAGTTAGCCCTATATGACCAGGGTTTAAATCCTCCAAAACATCACCACAGGGTGACTGATCCCAGGAAAACAACCAGTAAGCAATGGCACTCCATCCAGAAAAAAACTCTCCCTGAAGGTCACTGTACCCACACAATCCTTACTCATGCTATGTCTTCCTGCTGCTAAACATCATAATCGTTACTTTTCTAACTTGTAATTACTGTGTTTTGGAATGGGTTTTTTCTAAAACTTTTGTCTAATTTTATTCACATTTTTAAACATTTTAAAACATGGTTTAATTTATATATAATGTCAAAAACTGAATCAATTGCTTTAAAGCAGTGGTTACCAAACTCGGTCCTGGGGACCCCCACTGTGGCTGCAGGTTTTTGATCCAACCAACTGGACTCTTAGCCTAATTAAGTGAGTTATTATTTCACAGTTTCTGTGGTTTGGAGTCAATGTAGAAATTACAAACTAAGTTTGGTAGATTTTTATTAAAATGTATTAAGCAGTTATATGGCAAATATGTTTTTTTTAAGTTGATAACAATATTTTCAACCTTACTTTCATTCTGCTTTTCCAGGTGTTCTGGTTATTTATTTGATTATTAACTAATTAGCGAGTCTGACACTGAAGTCATTGCTGCTTTGATCATCCTGGGTGTCTGCTATACTGGATGTTAATTGTCACTATTAGGGTTAAATGAAGGGAGCAAACTACACAGGAAAAGGGGAAAATAATAGGAAAACAACAAAAGAGAGTTAAGCACTTATAGCTTTAGAAAAAAATATAAATATTTCTGGATGTCTTATAAATGTAAAAACCATGCTGTTGTGTTTTTCTGAATGCTGAATAAGAAAAGAATAAAAAATACCAGCTAATTAAATGAGATCAGTTGTTATCGATTATTATCACCAACTGTGAATCTGGATGGAACAAAAACTTGCAGCCACAGTGGGTCCCCAGGACTGAGTTTGGTAACCACTTCCATAAAGGATTCCTGACTGACCAAATTTGTATCCTTCCCTAAGCCTGATCTTACTTGCTACCTATATATTACATCACTTTCTTTATAAAACTTGCCTCTGATGTTGACCACAAGCAAGCAAGTAAAGGATTAATTAAAAATTACCTTTTTCCAAAAATACCAATTTTTTTTTCTTTTATTCTTAAAAACAGCAAGCTTTCTGCATGTTACTGCTACAGACAGACCTTTCCTGTAACAGAGGGCAGCAGATGGCAAAATGATAGCTAAATGTAATGTATGTGCATAGGATTTGTCTTACAGCCGCCTTCTCAATCTTGTGGATAAAAAATATACTGCTGTGTAAGCAGAGTGTCAAAAAGCAGGAGGCACCATTAGCCAATAAATTCCTGAGACTGAAAGTCTTTTTTTTAAAAAAGTGGGTCTACCTATGATTCTATTTATATGGATAAGTACCCTGGATATTCCTTTCAAAGGAATTTGATAGTGCTGAACACAAACCTGCATGATTAGCTATGGAAAGAAGATCCTAACTGCTTCTTTCTTATATGTTGCATTCTATGTGTCAGGAACTATCAATTGCTGTAACATAGCACAAAATGCTCAGCACTCACCGAGTATCCAGTATTGGTGCAAGCAACATTTGAAGGGCAGACAACCATACCTTTGCAGGTCAACCTTATTCCTTCGCTGTTCAAAATATCTAATATATAATATATGGAATAAAAAAGGGCCTTGAAATAGTTAAGATATTGCATATTAATTCATATATTTGCAACTTTGAAAATCTTGCCTCAAACATAACCTACCACAAAAATAGTTTTGTCCTTTTACAGAATAAAGAGTTAGTGAAAAATAACCTTGCTCACTTTCCTAATTCCCTTACTTATCTACTGTGGAAGCTTTACTATGTAATAGGACTACTGGTACAATAACCACTTCAAGATTACACCAGTGATTCTATAACAACACCTCAGTAGATAATCTGTATCCCTTGATTTACTACCTTAGTGCAAAAGTTGATTATTCCTAAAACTGTCACCTAATGTCTTTTACTCCAGGCATCCTCTTCCACTGCAAACAGGTTTACAAAGAAGTACAAACAAACAGCAAGCTAACATTTAATTCCTCAACAGCAGTAGCTTGTGATGGGCCAGTGATTTCTGGTTGCAGTGTCCATGCCCCAAACTAACTTCCTAACACCCTCACGCCATCACAATCAAGGTTTACCCTGTTAAGACTGATGTGGCTGACTGGAAGTTTGCTTCCTTTATGGTATCCGCTAAGTGTTCCTTGAAGTGTTATGACAATGGGGTATATGTAAAGGGTATATGTAAAGGAGACAGGACTTTGAATCTGGAAATCCCTTAATCACAAACCTGCATGTAACGTGGCAGTCACTGGCACTCAAACTGAGACAGATGTGTAATTCAGCAGCTGCATCTATGACAGAGCAGTCTTATTTAGAATCCCTGCTGCTCATTCAATAAAAGGAGTATAAAAAATACATTCTAAACATAGCCTGAAACTCCATTTCAATAATGACTAGAAAACCAGCAGGGTCTACCTTTCTTTTATTGGAACTACAGAAACAAACTGCTGAAGTTTGCTACTTATAAGCATCAGTGCCTTTATAATCATCAGTAAATGTGAATGTTTCAAAATAAGAATGCCAATATTGTCAGCAAATTCTTGAGATACAAAATTGACTTCACAGCCTTGAGTGAGAGTCATTTCCCTGAGGAGGAACAACTAAAAGAAAGTAGAGGCAGCTTCAGAAAACAACCTGTTCATTGAGCTGGCTTTGCTTTGAAGGACCAGATTATCAACCATTTTACCAGCCCTCCAACTGGCATGGGCAAAGCCTCATGACCCTTATTCTCCAGTAAAACAACCTGCCAACATCATCATTGTCTATATGCCAAATTTAGTTGCTAATGAGAATATCAAAAAACAATTTTACTCTAATCTGGATGCTGAAAAGACTGTTGTCCATAAAAGACGACAAGCTGATCATGCTGGGGGATTTTAGTGGAGTGGTTGACTGGAAAAAAAATGTTAATTAAAAAGGCTGGCGGAAAATGTTCACTCCAATCAAATTATTAGCAACAAATGTATGTTTTCCTACATCTGTGATATGGATAAGCAATACATAGGGGGCAAAACCCACTCTTATTCCCCAAATCCCACTTTATGAATATAAATATATTTGCAAACTAGTTTTTTATTGAGTGTGGCACATAAATAACCATTGTCAAAGCAAAAATGTCTCCTTGATGAGCACAAGGTGTAAGGATGTAGTGGTGAGCCCTAGTAAGAACAAAAAAAAGTTTAAGACCACTTGGATACAGACATTACCACATACAGCTGCTGGCAAAAGGCTGTTGATTTTTTTAAACATCACTGATGTTAGCAACTGCAATGCTTTTATTATCTGAAGTGAAATCAACAATGATTGGTACAGTGACAAACTGAACAGGGAAGAATTCTCTTGGAGCATCCATGTTGTGCTCTGGTGAAGCCTGATATAAAGAGAGGGAAGCACTTTCTCTGTGTATAATATCTCACAAGTATACAGTATATGTAGGGATGCAAAATGTCTTGCACATCATTTTTGTCTCTTCCACGTCAGCCTTAAAGTATCATTAGGTTAGGGAATTTCTTCAAGTATTTTAGGAAACAGGGGGTCTGCATCTGGCAGACCTGTTGCCCTAAGGGGTTACTATACTGTAAATTACAAATTTGTATATACTTAGGATGACCATTGGAAAAGTGCTTAGGCAGATCAATCTCAAACATATGTTAATTTGGTTAGTTTTACTTTGTACTCTTTTTTCAGTTAAACCTTTCCCAAACATAAAATCCATTTCTTTATCTATACATTTTTTTTTAGAAAACAAAGGAAATCGACTATTTATTTGTTCATGTAAAGACTGATTATCTATATATATAACCCACTAAGTCCATGGCAAGCAAGACGCACACAAGACTGAGCCCCGCCCACCAACAATTCATTAAGCAGCTGACCATGGCACACGCACTACAGAGCCAACAATTCGCGCGAGAGCGAAAGCATTTGCCAAGAATGTTTTCATTAGTCAAGAACGAAAGTCGGAGTTCGAAGAAGATCACATACCGTCGTAGTTCCGACCATAAACAATGCCGATCCGGCGCCATTATTCCCATGACCTGCCGAGCAGCCATTACTTCCACTGGCATGCTTCCGCATAAAGTCAAATTTAAAATTGGTTCAGTCGTCATGCTTCTCAGAAACCTCATGCCGGCAAGAAGTCTCTGTAAATGCACTAGACGGACTGTTCTCAGCATTCACTGCAATGTACTAGAGTGTAAAACAATCGCAGCTGGTACCTCACAAACTGTCCATATTCCGCGGATTTCCCTGACCCCATCAGATTCAAATTTGCCTTTTACTTTTACACGCAGACAATTTCCTGTTAGATTGGCCTTTGCAATGACAATTAATAAGGTGTAGGGACAAACTTTCAAAAACATATGCCTGTATCTGCCAAAACCAGTGTTCAGTCACGGACAATTGTATGTTGCTCTCTCCAGAGTTCCATCTTTTCATTCAATTACAGTCGTATCCTCAAACCCACCCCATTTAGACAACTGTGTCTTTCAGGAAGTGTTCACCCATCAATACATAATTATGCGGCGCGGGTTGGCTAGTAGCTTATAAAACAGTAAGTTATTTCATCATTTAGTGTAATAATTATGACTACTAGGTTTTAATGGGGCTCCATACAATGAGGAAGGCAATCTGAATAAATTATGAGGGTTAAAAATAAATGAAAATAGATACTGAAACAATAAGGTCTAAAATCCTTCAGCATACCAGGAGAAATCAAAACACTGATTATAGCAAAAAATGAAATTTGACAATAATATTTATGTTTATGAAAAAATACCACTGGAAAAGATGGTATAACAATCTGTTTTAATGACAATTCTTTCAAGTGTATGCTGTACCAAATCTTAGATGTAAAACATTGTAATCTTGTAAGAAATAGCAGCTAGCATACTATTCATATACTTACATCTGCTGTAATGTCATTAAACTTTGTTATGAAAGCATGTTTCACAATATCCACAGCAATCTCTGAGGCGATGACCATACACACATCTGGAAATAGTACCCATAAGTGATCTACAACAGGATGAAAGCAAAAATAAAAATACATGCTTTTGAAGAATCATAATCAGTGTCATACAATGGTTATGTTGAAACTAACCTTTCATATATAAAATGTCTCAACATGAAAGTACACTATAAATTTGCTGATTCAACATTACAGTATAAGCACATTATTTTAATCAATGTAAATTTCATACATACATTCTCGCAGCCCTGGTAATCCAACTAAGTGTCAAACCGACCCTGACGGCACTGGGAACAAGGTGCTAAGTTCTAGACAGGCTCCAGAATGTCCCTTGGCACATAGAGGTGTCACACCATACTCATACACACTGAAACCACTTTGTATTTGCTAATTAAAAAAAAAAAACTATAAGCTAATTCTACAAAAAGTAGACACTCAGATTTTGAAAATATTCAATGATCATACTGAAGATTACAATTATACAGTACATTCTGCATTAAACTGAAGGCTATACTATTCCAACTGCAACCCCACAAAATTAAGTCCCAAATTTAAATTCTGTGGATTCACACAGTTCAGGAATTGTAAAGCTGCTTTAAGAAACGCAGAGGACATTTTGTAAATGTAACAATTCAGAGTAAGAGTGTTACTGGGAGTTCTAATCAGGGCTGTCTCCAAAAAATGTCTATTTGTTTTTGAAGTATAATATTGGTGGCACTGCACTTGATTTAGCCTGCTCACAGTTTAATAAATGGATGTATTATTCCTTACCCGGATTCCAGGAAAACTGTTCCATATTTCTAAGACATACAATTAGCAGAAGTACATAATTTGTAAATCTCTCTTTGATATCTGAAAAAAATGAAAGCCATATAAGATATGATTTAACTTTCTGGTTAAAAATGCAAATCCCACAAATAATAAATTATAATTCTAATATTCTTTTCCCCTAAAGTATAGTTACACTGTTGACCATTTACCAATAAAAGCTTGAAGTCTCATCTTTAAGTACTGTAAATGGAATAAGTGAAACAAGATTTTAGGTATTAATTGCAACCCAGCAATATCTGAAATATTTTAAGAAATATTTATCCACTTCTCATTGAAAACAGTAAAAAATTGTGTTAAACAGATGAATTTATTTAAGTGAAGCTATGCATTTTGAAGTAAATTATTTTAGGTCATGTAGAATGAAATGAAGGACTCTTATCTTGTTGAAAACTATATACTTTTTTCCCCATGGTTTTGTGGAATACTATGGAAAAAATGCAAAATCATTAAATGTGTAGAGTAAAATCTAACCGTTTGAGATTGTACAATGGTTCAAAAAAGTGCATAAAATTACAGTTTATAGAATTATCAATGGTAATTTACGTAAATGTGCAAGTTTGAGTTCTCAAAATCCTGAATTTTTACTTTTACATTTTTTTCCAAATGGCATAAAAATTTTATTTGGATTATTTGAGCAATGACTGGCCAAAATTCAAGCAATTCAAACGCATTTTTTGTCAGTCTCGGTCTTTGCAATGAACTCAGATCTGAGTTTCTCTAGGTGCCACAACACTAACAGGCCAGATTATCTTGACCATTCATAGTGGTGCTTATACATAAAAATAATAACTATTTCTTTTGTTTCCCTCCCACAGAGTATTCATAAACATTTCTTTTTAATGCTAGAGACTCATTTAGAAGTCAGAATGAGAGATATCTTCGCTGCACCTCTCACTCTTGGTGTTACTGTCATGCCCACACCTGTCTGCACTCTGAACTTACTCTGAAGACATTTCTCTTTCTTTCTTCATTAAATAGCTCACTTGCAAAACTCCTATATCTAAGTTTCTTGTGCATTTGCATCTGCTTGTCTAGCAGCTTCGTTATACATGTCTGTGTCACCTTCTGTCTTTTTTTTTTCTGGCACTCCTATTGCACCTCTTCTTTTCCTCAATTGCCATCTCTCCCTTACCATTTCACTACCATGTTTTCTTGTATTTTAGAGGAACTTTTGCTTTCCAATTGACATTCACATATGGTGTTTTGTTCACTTCTGCTACTGAAGTTGAACATTTAGCAAATTTACATTTCATATTCCCTTCCTTCAATTCCCAGACCTTTAACCTCATGATATACTTACTCTTCTTTATTACTCTGACTAAAATGTCTCCTAAACCCATCTGATGATTTTGTGTTGCATAGCCTTCTACATGGATTGCTTTTACAAATTTCACTATAACTATGTGCCCATCAAATTTCCTCACCAATAAGTAGTCTATCATGCTCCTTCCACTACCAGATTCATAGGTCACCAACTTACTTTCCTCCTTCTCAAACATTGTGATGCACACAATCATTTCCATTACATTGCTGAACTTCAGAATACTCTTAATATTTGTGGGTACTGAAGCTAAAGCCCTGTGGACTGCTTTATAACCCATTTAAGTTGCCACCTTTTGCAATCAATTTCCCCAAGGCAAACAATATTCACACCATCAACCTGACCCAAAACACACCTTTCTCTTGTCCATTTCTTACAACCTGTAGGGCACGTGCAGAGACTATATTCAAAACAGGTTTACTCACTCTCTTTAATTCTACTTCTTTGTCTGTACATTTCTCTGGCATATGTACACCAACATTAGCATTGCCATCATTGCTCCTCTACCAGAAAAAAGCTGAAGTTTCTGCTAGTCCCACTAAACATTTGCCAAACATTTACCTCTCCATCTCATCTCCTGTACTAAACACATACAGTGCATCTGGAAAGTATTCACAGCGCATCACTTTTTCCACATTTTGTTATGTTACAGCCTTATTCCAAAATGGATTAAATTCATTTTTTTCCTCAGAATTCTACACACAACACCCCATAATGACAACGTGAAAAAAGTTTACTTGAGGTTTTTGCAAATTTATTTTTTAATACATTTTTAAATTTTTTATTATTAAAAATAAAAACAATGAGAAATCACATGTACATAAGTATTCACAGCCTTTGCTCAATACTTTGTCGATGCACCTTTGGCAGCAATTACAGCCTCAAGTCTTTTTGAATATGATGCCACAAGCTTGGCACACCTATCCTTGGCCAGTTTGCCCATTCCTCTTTGCAGCACCTCTCAAGCTCCATCAGGTTGGATGGGAAGTGTCGGTGCACAGCCATTTTAAGATCTCTCCCGAGATGTTCAATCGGATTCAAGTCTGGGCTCTGGCTGGGCCACTCAAGGACATTCACAGAGTTGTCCTGAAGCCACACCTTTGATATCTTGGCTGTGTGCCTAGGGTCGTTGTCCTGAGTCTGAGGTCAAGAGCGCTCTGGAGCAGGTTTTCATCCAGGATGTCTCTATACATTGCTGCAGTCATCTTTCCCTTTATCCTGACTAGTCTCCCAGTTCCTGCCGCTGAAAAACATCCCCACAGCATGATGCTGCCACCACCATGCTTCACTGTAGGGATGGTGCCAGGTTTCCTCCAAATGTGATGCCTGGCATTCACACCAAAGAGTTCAATCTTTGTCTCATCAGACCAGAGAATTTTCTTTCTCATGGTCTGAGAGTCCTTCAGGTGCCTTTTGGCAAACTCCAGGTGGGCTGCCATGTGCCTTTTTCTAAGGAGTGGCTACCATACAGGCCTGATTGGTGGATTGCTGCAGAGATGGTTGTCCTTCTGGAAGGTTCTCCTCTCTCCACAGAGGACCTCCGGAGCTCTGACAGAGTGACTATCGGGTTCTTGGTCACCTCCCTGACTAAGGCCCTTCTCCCCCGATCGCTCAGTTTAGATGGCCGGCCGGCTCTAGGAAGAGTCCTGGTGGTTTCGAACTTCTTCCACTTACGGATGATGGAGGCCACTGTGCTCACTGGGACCTTCAAAGCAGCAGAAATTTTTCTGTAACCTTCCCCAGATTTGTGCCTCGAGACAATCCTGTCTCGGAGGTCTACAGACAATTCCTTTGACTTCATGCTTGGTTTGTGCTGTGACATGAACTGTCAACTGTGGGACCTTATATAGACAAGTGTGTGCCTTTCCAAATCATGTCCAGTAAACTGAATTTACCACAGGTGGACTCCAATTAGGCTGCAGGAACATCTCAAGGATGATCAGGGGAAACAGGATGCACCTGAGCTCAATTTTGAGCTTCCTGGCAAAGGCTGTGAATACTTATGTACATGTGATGTCTCAGTTTTTTTATTTTTAATAAATTTGCAAAAACCTCAAGTAAACTTTTTTCATTATGGGTTGTCATTATGGGGTGTTGTGTGTAGAATTCTGAGGAAAAAAATGAATTTAATCCATTTTGGAATAAGGCTGTAACATAACATAAAATGTGGAAAAAGTGATGCGCTATGAATACTTTCCGCATGCACTGTATCTGTTCTCCTTCTGTTTAGTACTTACTTCATCCAGTTTGCGTTACCCAAGTTAATCTCTTTGACCTGGGGTAAAAAAAGGTCACTAACCCTCTTGCTTATTGTAAAAGCCCACTAAAGGAGTCTGGCATCAGAAATCACATCCAGCATTAAAACCGTCTGTTTCAAAACTCATATGATGATTAGATTTATAGGTTGTAAAGTCACTAATTTTTAACTACATTTATGCATCACAGTAGAAATTCAATAAGTAATATAGTTCTTAAAAATAAATATTAGAAAAAATGCAACAGAGAAAACAAATAAAAAATAAATTTACTGACTGACTGTGAAATAGTTTAACATTTTAAATTATCCTTATATACTTTCTTCCTACCCTACCATGACAATATTACCTTAATCTAAGGAATTTTCTTTAAAGGTAAATTGCTGTCATGCAGCAGAAAAAAAAATATGTTGTCAGACTAAAATAAATTTTTAGTCCTTGCTGCTTGTGGCTTTTGTAGCCACATGAAGTAGTATAAAAAGTAAGGTAAAATATCTGATGTCGTTGGCAGTTAACTGCACTTTTGGATCCTTTTTCACACAGAACCTTGGAAATTCTTGAGTTAATCACCCCAGGAATTTATGGTGATCTGCTCATGCACTCATAGGATGGATGATTTCTCATGTCAGTAATATGATCATGGTAATATGACAGGCAAAATTAGAGACAATGAGAAGCTGTTACAACCCTCTTTTTCCAGACAAACAGTAAAATAGAAAAAATATGAAGGATTTGAATTTGACGTGTGACAAAGAGGAGAATTGTCAATGCAACAACAAAAGATGGGATTTTATTGGCTTAGATTATTTCAGCATAGGATTTATAAATAAAGAATTATATGATCATCATGGACTGCATGATTTATCTTAACATGCACTGGTAAAAAATGTATTCACTTACATTTTATCTCTAATAACTAAAAAATAAATACTGTTTAAAAACAATATAAAAAATAAAAATTCAAACATTATTATATCGTAACATGAATTGCTGTACGTCAAGATAACTCAGGATATTTTCATTTGCAAAAATACACTTTTCAAACAGGGTTTTTCATTAAATCAGTTTTTCAGGTTTGTGACATTTGATGATGTGTGATTTAGGTTTGTATCAGTATATGGAGGAGACATCAGCAGGTTAATAACACTTATAAAAAATAGCATTTAATGGACAAGTCAGAATCTAATATGAATTCAAATGTCATAAACATTTTCAAAATCACTTCCTCCTTTTTTAGATTTCTTCCAGACATAGCTTTTACATATTTCTCATGTTGTGAAAAGTCAAGCAAAATGACACCTTTTATTGGCTAACTAAAAAGATTACAATATGCAAGCTTTCGAGGCAACTCAGGCCCCTTCTTCAGAAAGCTTGTATATTGTAATCTTTTTAGTTAGCCAATAAAAGGTGTCATTTTGCTTGACTTTTCACTATATTCATAATGGCTAACACGGTACAACACCCTAGTACTACATATTTCTCATCAAAGAGATTTTGTTTGTGCTTATAAATGCTATGTAACTTTTAAGTGTCAGGAAAGTAAAATGCTGCATTTGAATCCATTGATATAATATTGCTGAATGGTCATAATCTTTTACTAATTAAAGAAAGCTTATCATTTTTAAAGGACTAATATATATTTTGTCCACATACAACATTTCTCATTCTTAAAACCAAAGTCAACCTAACGACTGTTCTAATTGCAAAATTGTCTATACAGGGTATAATTACTTTAACCGTGGTAAAACTACAATTTTGAAAATACAAAAAAAAACTTCACTTCTGAGTTAATTCAGATGTGCGACATAAAAGCAGGTGGATCAGTAGGTTGGTAATCACTAGACCATTCTGCAGTAAGTTGCATATTACTGTGAAACAGATTCTGTACTCATCTCTTCTTTAACTAGCACAATGGTATAGTTTCTTGCTGCATCAGAGGACATCTTGCTGGAAAAAATATTATTTTTGAATATGAAATACCTTAAATGACATTTAAATAAGTGACTAAAGCATTAAGTGTAGCACAAAGAAGTACCCTGTTAAAATGAATCTCAAATAATTTAAAGGTATTTCCGGTAATATTATTTTGGGCTACAAGCTAAAACTTAAGTCCACAATAAATATCAGGAAAAACTGATTTTCAAGTGGTCTTTAGCACAGATCCTATAAGGTAAACAAAATGTCTATAACAAAAGATGGCACTGGTGTTTTTGTTTTTAACTAAAAGACAGTGCTAATGATCAGGTGCTATCATTGCTCAATTACAAGTACTTTTTTAGATTTCATATTTTCAAGTCTGCGGTTGGCTGGCGCCCTGCCCGGGGTTTGTTTCCCGCCTTGCGCCCAGTGTTGGCTGGGATTGGCTCTGGCAGACCCCCCTGACCCTGTAGTTAGGATATAGTGGGTTGAATAATGGATGGATGGATATTTTCAAGTAATGGACTCATATGGATTCATTTAAGACACAGGGTTGCAAGGATATGAAGTGGCATCTGAAATGCCTCAGCATTTTTAATGTTCCTGAAAGCTACACAAATCTCTGTTGCCACCAAAGGAACAAAAATCACTGTTTCTGTTCTGTTTTACTGTTGACTCAGCACACCACTCCATTGCCTGGAGGATAATGTTGCCAGTTTAAGGGAAATGGTAACGAGGTTCAGAAATTTCCTCCTTATTCTCAGATGAAGGTAACATTGATGTTTTCATGGAAAACTCATTTTTTATTTTTTCCTCTTATCTTACTTTGTAAAACAAACAAGCCAACTTCCACAAACCAGTATAGACTTTTGCACATCATTTTGCAAGTTTCCTATGACTAGTTCAAAGTCAGTATTCATGAGTTAGGCCATCATGATAAATTTTCAGCTTGATCGGACAGTTTTACAACTTTGTTCACCAAAACCCTTAGCTTGCTGAAAATCATGCTAGATCCTTGGAGTGGAAACTGTAAGATAAAACGTCCAGGGATATGTTAAATCTTGCTTTAAAAAAAAAAAAAAAATACAAAACAAAATAACAACAAGAACTTTCAACCAGCAACCTTATATTAAATTCCTGAGGGAAACTATAAGTGTAAAGGTGATTGCAGTATCATGACTAATCCAGTATCTGTCTTACAAAACTACTTTTATGCTTCCAATACAAAATTAATGATAAAAAGTAATTAAGTGGTAACTTACCACTATTTGACATCTGGAACAAATTATTCTTCTCAAATTTTTTAAATACGCTCCCTTTTATTTCCACAAACTATAAAGACAAATGTAACATACATTAACTTAACAGGTCTGATAATAAATGAATGGGTTACTTTTTGCTTAATTTATACTTTTTTGCTATTGTATTTTATAAGTGAAATTGCATTCTTTTTGCTGGGTTTGAACTGATACTTGTGCCATTCACATATTTATAACAGACAGAGTCAAGTCTGAAACTGCTACCAAAGCTCCACCTGCTAAATACTGGCTTGAAGTGGGTAAATACTAATCAATTATTGTGTGTTTAATATATGTAATTATTTTAGACTACTTTGCAGAGACCTGTTTTCTCTTTAACATTACAATCTTTTTCTGCTAATCAGTGTCAGAAAAGCCAAATCAAATCCACTGTTTTATAACAACAAAATGTGAAAATTCTGAAGATCTCTGTAATGCTGATATGTAAGGATCAAGAGTTAATGGCATAATTATCTGCATACTTACATTATTTGACATCATGATAGTAAGCAAGGACTTGTTGTGGGAATTGAAAGCAACATTGAGAGTTGTTGCTTGCACCAGTATCAGAATAGCATGTAAAACTGAGAAGAATTCACTAAGGAAAACAGGACAAATGTAGGTAAAATTCTTTAAATCACTATAACCATCACGTAATTTAGAAAAATTAAGAAGAGTATATCCTTCCTTTAACAATGAGTTAAACTACTTTTGAGCTGACTTTTGTGAACAAGAAGTACTGGTTAATTAAAAATAAACAAATTCTGTCTTAAAAAATAAATTCATATAACCGTTTTAAAAGGATACACACATAAAACACAGCCATGAAGAAATGAGGTATGACTCCAATATGCGCTCGTTTTTTTTCTTTAGGCTCTGTTGCCGTCCAGTACAAAGCATCTAAAATGTCTTGACCAAACGATGAGAAAAGTCTGTCTGCAACCTTTAAAAAGTAAACATCACAGAAGTAAAAAAGTATTTTGATATTAAGATGTAAGTAAACTTCTGAGATCTTGCTTCAACTAATAAAATACAAAACAAAATCCATGTAATATATTTAAACTAATTTTGGAAGCATACTTTCCTAAAAAAATGCCATGCTAATTAAATTAATAATCATTCATACAGAAGCTTTGAAAATATTAATTTAACTGTCTTCACTGTGGGTGTAGCAGATTAACATGCACATCTCTGTAAAATTAGAAAAGTGTACACTATCTGCATTAAGGATTTTAAACACAACCTGGACAGGAGTAGTCATCATCTAACTGTCTCATGTTCAAATTAATTGAACAGTAACTCTAAAATAGGGTCATGTCGTACTCAGTCCCCTCTGTGGCATGTCCTTCAAGTAAGGCTGGGCATTAAAACGATAAAGATAACTATCCCAAAATAATTTTCCTCAATAGAAATATAAGACACGGTTGATAGAACGTTGATAGAACTCATTCCATCCATGTTTTGCCAGTCAGCACGAAAAGCCAATGATAATGAGAAGAACGCTGTGCCAAACAATTCATGTGGCTGAAATAGAGTCACAGCCAAGTCAAGTTAGGTTGACATAGATAGATAGCATTGAGCTGGCAGCAGCACACGTACTAATGTTTGGGTGGCAGCAGCCGTGCACACCAGGTTGTCAGGAGTAGGAGCGAGATAATACAGAAAATGATGACAGAAAATGTTAAAGAAAACTAAAAAAAAAAAATTCAGAGTTACCAATGAAGACACCCCAACGGGGACAGCCCAAGGCTCAAAACACAAGGACATTGTAGAAAAGTAGGGTCCGAGGAATTCAGTAGTGTGAAGATATTTTGGCTATTTAAATTCCGAAAAGAAGCACAGAAGTGTGCACTGCAAATTGTGTCGAAAGCATGTTCCAAAAAAGACAGGTAATACCACTAATCTTTTGAACCATCTGAAGCAGTGCCAACCTTTAGAGCATGCACAAAGCAAGACTTTGCAGTCCCAGACCCAAGCAAGTGCTACAATAATGGGATTTTTTTGTGCCTTTCAGCATGAACTGACCACAACTGAGTGAATGTAAATTTTATTTATGTTCTCCTTTGTTTATATTTGAGCTGCCTGAATCTGTACTGAGGATATATACAATGTTTTTGTCTATTTATTTGTGGGTTTGTTTCCCATCTATTTTGAATTTACAAAAAGGAAAGGATGCAGTATAGAGGTAGTTTTTTTTTTAGATTATATTTTGTATTAATACCTACTTTATTTATTTGGAATTGACCAAAGAATTTACTTGAAAGCTTTAAGATTTTAGTTTTAGATTTAAGATTTTAGAATTTTAGAATTAAGATTATATTTTATTTATTTGGAGTTGACCAATGTGGCAGACAACCAGGGATCCTGCCCTGCCTGGAAGAAGGACGGACCGGGAGAGGGGCACGATCTTTCCCTGGGCGTAAGAGGGCCACGAAGATGGAGCTGGGAAGCTCAACCCTGTGGGGATCCGTGGCCACCATCAGGGGGTGCCTGGATGGTCCGGGAGCCCTGGAGGAAAGCACTTCCACCACACCAGGAAGTGCTGCGAGAAGACCATTACAGAGCACCTGGAGCACATCCAGGGCGAGATGAAGGGGCCCGCCTCAATCCATTCGGGAGCTGGAGCCTGAAGAGAGATAAAAGGACTAAGTATAGTGTGGTGATTTGTGCACTGTGCTGGTGTTGTGTGTTGCACAATAAAGGGTGCGTGTTTTAAAGATTTGGAGTCTATGTCTGTCTGTGCCGAGGCTGGTCTTTCACACCAATTAATTTAGTGTGTTATCCGGTAAAACTTAAAAGCTTTTGACTGGTCAGAAATTAGACTTTTTTATTTTGTATTACCTACTTTATTTATTTAGATCTGCCCAATTAATTCAGTTGTGCATTTTGTTTGTGTTCTCCTGTAACACTTGAAGCTTTTGACTGGTCAGAATTAAGATTTTAGTTTATTAAATATATCTATTTTATTTATTTGAAATACAGTTGTATAATGTTCTACAGTACATTTATCATGTTCAAATTCTGACAGAAAATAAATTATATTTTAAAATTAACCTTATGATATCTTCACGTGTCACTTAGGAGTAAAAAGGAACCTTTAAGCTTGACAAATACTGATTTGATTTATACTGTAATGTATATCGAAATCAACTGATATGAAAAAAATGATTGTGATAACATTTTTTTTACTTATCACCCAGCCCTACCTTCAAGTTTAAATCCCATTTGTGGAAGTCTGTGGTTTTATACACTTACATGTCTGTGCCCTACTGGTGCAGAACATTTTGAATTCAAGAACCTTTCCTACATCAACACGTTTTCTATGTTTTGTGTTGGAAGCATGCAGTGAGAAACAGAATGATGGGAATTTTCTTAACTGTAAAGGGTGAAATTCATAAATAATTTTAGGTAGAAACAGGAGCTGTACTGACAACAATTGATTACAACTTAATGTCCTAGAAAATGTTACTGCTCCTATTCCTACATTCTTTATATAGATCTGAATGAGTTTTGCAAGTGGTTTTCACAGTAGTAGTGGTTAAAAAACCATAAATACTATTTTCGGTTTCAGCAAAAACTAGGGATACAAATGCAGATTTTGATCACATCACATAACCATTAGTTAATTAAAAAATTAATAAATATTAATCACTAAAAAGAGGCATTCTACATAATAAAACAGAACACAAAGATACATTTCTCAGAAATGGTCTTATTTATGCATTTTTTAATTTGGATTGATTTTACTGACGCTGCTTTGGACAGAGCTTCACTTTTACCTCCAGCATGTTGTAGATGATGTATAATTTAATGACTGACTGTCCTCTGATCAGGTGGTACATCATGGAATAGTCCACATAATGCATCATGAAATAGCAGATAACCATAATGAATCCCTTGAGGACATCACATACTTGGGCAGGCTGTAACAGACGAGTGCCACTGCAAACAGATATAAAATATAAGTATTATGCATATTCACAATACTAATGTAAATCTTTTTCACCCACCAGCTTTTAACCCAAGAATAATAACTACAGTTCTTATACTTACAATGGAAAACATTTGCATGATATACCTGAGAAGAAGGTATGTAATGTAAATAATTTTAATCAATAATTCAAATATTAATAGTCTACATGAGGTATCTACTTATATTAAGCAACATTTTCACTCTAGACAACTATTAAGCCAACATCATATCACTGGGTTTACATTTTAACAATGCCCTATTATGACGTTTTACACACCGTTTTATTTAATAGTTACCTTTAAGTCATTAAAAGTGTCAAATAAAAGAATATCAATTAGACTTTAACTGTATGAAAGTGTTATACGAGAAAAAATGGATGAAAAGGAGTAATAAATATGACCTCTGATGGCAACATTTCTCTCAGAAAAATATATTCAACTACCTACTGTATGCTAATATCAAAGTTGCATTAATACCAAGCTATACATTAAGACTCTTTCAATTTATAGTAATAATAACTACAAAATTAATAATGCTTAAGCAATAAGAAATGACAGCTCAGAATTAGAAGCTGCTGAAAAATCCTTTCAGCAAATTTAAACAGCAATGTAATACACAACAACAGTGATGCAGTGAATTGTTATTGTATTTATGTGCCAATCATTAGAACACATTAGTATAAGAAAGGGTCAAACACATCAGTGTATCTTGGGATGTATGTTCTGAACATTTAATTAAAGACAGGAGAGTTGTATAGGGAATAGAAATCAGATTTGTTACATTTGGGATAGGTTTTACTCTAACCTCCAGATGAGCTTCTCCTGCATCTCAGAAAAGAACAAGGAGTCTGAATTAAACCTGTTTAAGGCCACAGTAGTTTGTAAAACAGCAAAGAGTAATGGGCAATAGATGCTTGGTGTTTGTTATGGCTGCACATCTGTTACACACAGGTGAATAACAGTAGGATGGAGCTATCTTGCAGTGTTTATAAGAGGATCACTAGTTTTGACTGAAAGGTAACTGCATGAAAATGACAGCTATAGCTGTTTTATGTGCCTTTTGGTGAGGTGATGGAAAAAAAGTTTTTTTTCCAGAGGCAAAGTTAGGACTATCTAATCTTCTAGTGCTGAGCAGAATACATAAAATAAGGTGAAAATGAAATCTGCCAGTTTTGAGCTGCTGCAATTCAACATTAAGTTAAATATTCTTAACAGAAGGACTTAGCCCTTATTATGAGAAGGATTTAGGAGACATAATAGACCCTACTCTACACTATCAACTGTCAGACAGTGTTCAGAAGCCATTAAGAAGGCTAACAGAATGTTAGGTCATATAACATGATGTGTAGAGTACAAGTCCAAGGAGGTTATACTCAAGCTTTATAATGCACTGGTGAGGCCTCGTCTTGAGTACTGAGTGTAGTTTTGGTCTCCAGGCTACAAAAAGGACATAGCAGCACTGAAAAACGTCCACAGAAGAGCGACTAGGCTGATTCCAGGGCTACAGGGGATGAAATATGAAGAAATTAAAAGAGCTCAGCCTTTTCCATTTAAGCAAAAGAATATTAAGAGGAGTCATGATTGAACTGTTTAAAATTATGAAGGGGATTAGTATCGTGGATCAAGACTGTTATTTTAAAATGAGTTCACCAAGAACATGGGGACACAGTTCAGAAACTTAAGAGTAAATTTCGCACAAAGATTATGAAGTTTTTCTTTACCAAGAGAACTATACACACTTGGAATAAGCTACCAAGTATTGTGGTAGACAGCAGAACTTTAGCGATTTTTAAAACTTGACTTGAAGTTTATTTATTAGAATTAAGTTGATAGGACTGGCAAGTAGTGCTGGGCGGTATACCAGTTCATACCAAAAATCGTTTTTTATTTTTGTTATGATATGGATTTTTCTTCTACCACAACACCAGTTTAAATAGCCTAAACAACATTCAGAACATGGCGCAGTGGGAAACTGTTTAAGGGGGGACCTTTTTCACTGCTGCACCACTAAACATGCATGCATCGGAGTATATGAGTTAGTGGAGGTACTGAACAGTGAAAATGGACAGAGAACATTCTCAAACTGAAGCAGACGATTGAACATGATGACACAGAAGAACGTTTGCCGAAAAAAGGAACCGTGTCTGTTGTCTGGAAATACTTTGGTTTTAAAAGGTCGGATGTGGACCATTATGTTCAAATGTGTGAATACTGTTTCTATACTACTCGATAATACTGCAAGCCAAGTTGTACTTCTTTTTTTCAATACTGTGTAATGTACCTGGGTACTGTGTAATAGTGGGACGACATGTCGACTTTATTCTCAAAATTTCTACTTTATTCTCACCGTTTATGTCAAGATTAAAGTCGATATGTTGACTTTATTCTCGTAATTTGTCATTAAAGTAGAACATCATAAACTAAACTCCATCTTAAAATGAATATTTAATTTACTATATTTTCTCAAACCCCATCATAAGTTATGTAGCACATTAAATGCTTTGTGTTAAGTGTTCCCCGAGCCATGTTAGTCGCTACGTGCTTCTTAAACTGACGTCCTCTACATTAAGAAGAGGCGCAGGCAGCGATCACCACACAGAATACATTAATTTCATGATATTCCTGCTCTCTGAACATTTAGAATGCTAAGATAAATACTTGATATCATTTTCATGATGAAATGTATTAAAACATGTATTAATCATGTGGGGGCATGTTGGTGTGGAGGTTGCACTGCTGCCTCGCAGCAAGGGGGTCCCGGGTGTTCCCTGCCTTAAATTTGCATGTTTTTCTGGTGAGTTTACTCGGCGTGCTTCATTTTTTTTTTCAAAGTCATGTAGGATGTGGAGTTTTGTTCTGCTATATTGACCCTGCTAGTGTATGTATTGCTCGCATTCACCCTGCAATGTGCTGGCGCCCTGTTCAGGATTTGCTCCTGCTTGCTGGGATGAGTGCGACCCTGAATGGATGGCATAATTAAACATGTATAACAAAGATTTTTTTTTAAAGTACTGAACACTCCGTGGTCTAAGTTTATAACTAGTTTTAATCTCACAAAGACATTTATCGTGTGGTAATTGGTTATTTGGAGAAACAAAAAGGAAGGATAGGAACTGGGGTAGTTTGGTACTACTCTCTCTTCTGTTTCCTTTTCCGGTGGCCTGTTTGTGGTGGCGTGCGCCACCACCATCTACCCAAAGCACCATGATGTTCCAACAATGATGGATGGATTAAAAGCCAGAAGTCTGTATGACCATCAGCATCAAGTGACTCCGTGAAAAGCCCGAACTACAAAGAGGACTATTTCATTTATGTTAGGTAGAATGCCCAGAGGGGACTGGGCGGTCTCGTGGCCTGGAACCCCTACAGATTTTATTTTTTTCTCCAGCCTTCTGGAGTTTTTTTTTTGTTTTTTCTGTCCACCCTGACCATCGGACCTTACTCCTTTCTATGTTAATTAATGTTGTCTTATTTTAATTTCTTATTTTGTCTTTTATTTTTCTTCTCTTCATTATGTAAAGCACTTTGAGCTACTTTTTGTATGAAAATGTGCTATATAAATAAATGTTGTTGTTGTTGTTGTTGGTACATCAGACAGAGACAGCACGCATGCAATAAAGAAAGCCCGCTCAGAAGAACATCCATTGAATTCTGTGTTCGTGTCTCCAACCACCAGATCACGAACCCAATATTTACACAATATTTAAGTAAAACCTGTGCAATACCCATTCATACATCCAGTTTTTTGGAGCCTCGTCACACCTGCCATAAAGTTCTCTACACTGAATGTACTCCTGGGGACCCCTTACTGCGAGGGAGCAGCACTACCGTGCATGTTTAATACCTGCTTTAATGCATTTCATCATGAAAATTTATCCTAGCATTCTACATTTTCAGAGAGCATGAATATCATGAAGTGAATGTATTGTGTGTGGCGATCGCTGCCAGCGCCTCCACTTAGTGCAGAGAAAGTCAGTTTAACAAACACGTAGCGATTAACAACTGGGTCGGGGAACACTTAACACAAAGCATTTAATATGCTACATTAACTTATGACAGGGTTTGAGAAAATCTAGTAAATTAAACATTGATTTTAGGATGAAGTTTAGTTTACGACATTCTACTTTAATGACAAAATAAACTATGAGAATAAAGTGGAAATGTCAACTGTAATCTCAACATAAGCGTTGACATTAAAGTGGAAATGTCAAGAATAAAGTCAACATGTCAACTTTATTCTCGACATATAGTTTTTTTTCTTTTTTCACTGTGTCCATATTTTTTTTTTCACCGTGACCCTAATACGCTTCCGTAGGGCTATACCACTTATAAATGTAAGTTGTTAGCAAACTTTGTTCAATAAAAAGGTTCAATATTTTGACTGCATTTGTCATGCAATGTGATTCCTTCAATTCATTAGTGCCACCCCCACTTTATGGGGCCTTGCAAGCCTGTATTAATACTTGTATGCAAATTAAAATGTTTTTTTGTACAATGTACAATTCTCATGACAGTGGAATAGGTTATTCTTAGTCAGTAATTGCAGTGGAAAATGTGGTTAATATCCACTCATGCATGGGAAAAAAATACCATCCAATACTGTTAAACCGGAATAATTTTGAAAAATACCTTGATATAGAATTTTGGTCATACCGCCCAGCACTACTGGCAAGCTTTGCTGGGCTGAATGGCCTTGTCTAGATTGTTCTAATGTTCTGTTAAATGTCTGCATATGTCTGGTTCCTTTCTTGAGGTTAATTATAGTATGTGTATTTGCATATAACAGTATATAGTAATCCCTCGCTACTTCGCGGTTCACTTTTCGCGGATTCATGACTTCGCGGATTTTATATGTAAGCATATCTAAATACATAACGCGGATTATTCGCTGCTTCGCGGGTTTCTGCGGACAATGGGTCTTTTTACTTGCTTCCTCAGTTGGTTTGCCCAGTTGATTTCATACAAGAGATGCTATTGGCGGATGGCTGAGAAGCTACCCAATCAGAGCACATCATTCATCATTAACGTGCTAATGCTTCAGGGGCCGTGTCCAAGCACCAACAGAAGATGCAAATGATTGCAGAAAAGGTAAAAGTTTTGGATATGTTGAAGGAAGGGAACAGCTACACCGCTGCAGGACATCGATTCTTTTTATTTAAAAAGGAGGAAAAGCATATAAGATCTACGGCCGCAGTGTCCTTTAACCAGGGTGCAAAACGAGTTGCAAGTGGACGTGATAAGGCAGTAGTCTGGATGGAATCTGCTTTAGGAATCTTTGCAACAAGGTCGACGACGTCATGACCGCCTACAAGCTGCTACATGTACTTCGCTATACAGTAAGTGTAAACTTATCTACCGATTTCATATTGCTTAGCAGTTGTCCCTGTTTTTAATAGAGTAAATGGTGGGTTGTAAACAATACAGGGAGGGTTTAAAAACGTCCAAATACACGTTAAATAATTAAATAAATATAGTGTCCCTACTTCGCGGAAATTCAGTTATCGCGGTCGGCCTTGGAACCTATCTCCCGCGATAAGTGAGGGATTACTGTAATACATTTTACATGTTGAACATTTGTGCAATGTGTGGAAACTGTACACTTCCAATTTCAGCGTGGACACAGTTTTGAACTACTTAAATGAAATTTCCACTAAGAAAAAGAGATATACTGTGTCATATAAAAGTATTCAGTGTCTTGACCAATTCAGCAATCTTACTAAATAATAAATCATACAGTGAAATGTTGTCCTCTGTGATATTTTTTTCAAAACACTGAAACTCAAAATTATTATTATTTCTTGTAATGTGACAATAATGTGTAAAAGTGAGATGAATTAACTCAAGGAAATTGGGAATTTCATATTCTGGAATGATACATTATAGTGCCCTTCACTGGTGTCTTTTAATGCCCTGCACATAGATGACAAAGCTAATACCACATGGGATATTTGGAACTATTCCTTTCATTTTCCGTTCTGACAATAAGGAAGCAAAATATTCTTAAAAACATGAAGACTAGATCCTATCCTAGCATTGCTGTCTTTTCAAAATTTAAGCAATCATTTTCACTGTTGTTTTGATGTCACTTTAAACTTTTCATCTTTTAAAAGTGATAACGTGAAGTAATTCCAAAACTGTTGAGACTTGTTTCCAACAAAAGGACACCATGATCTATAATGTGTGCCTATTTGCTACATTCATCCTAAATTGTTTGCATGATCACTAATGCATTGCCGAGAACAGAGACAGAGAGAATGTTGATTGAGTAGGATGACAAGGAACACTCTGTCAATCACAGAGGAGGTCCTAGGTGGTCTGCATCTCTTTTTAGTACCAGCAACAACACTTCACAGGTGTTAAATTTATCACTTTCCTTTACTGAGTATTCCAGAACTCAGCTGAGCAGAAATTGGAATAAGACATGTAATAAGTCAAAGGATTTCATGCTTCACTGTTTTAAAACATCAAAGCAAGGAATAACTATAAAGAAGCAACAACTTTCATATTTTATTAAGTCTAGCTTATTTAAAATTAAAAACAAAAATCACAAGGATGGCTGCAGGTTGCTCGAGTTCTCTATAAATCACTCATCCTTGAAACCTCTCTCTCACCTGCTTTAACATTAATCCTCTAAGGAGAGCATACAGCCTTGACAACGTTTGATTTCAGAGCTGCAGAAAAGAGACTGTGAACATGCATTTGTAATAAACTGATTTTATCTTTAGTCAAATAAAAATGAAAATAATATATTGCAGAATCAAAACTATTTTTAAAATATTGTTTTAAAACACAATGTTTACAAGTTAATCATATCACAACCCAAGAATTGGGATTATACTGTATTGTATTCCAGTCACTAGTTCAATTCCCAGAACTAGTAATATAACAAGATAAGCTCAGATGTGCAAAAAAGAGGAAAAATCTGAAGTTTGTAAAGGAAACAGAGAGTATAAAGTAATTCTTGACAGGAACACAGATGGGCAAAACAGAATATATTAAGTATCGTAAATTATATATTAAGTAAAATGAATAATTATTTGCACAAATGTTATAATCTGAAGTAGACAAAATGAAAACAGTTTGCCTAGTGTGCTATAGATATACAGTATTGCTATACATAAATCTAACAGTATGACACGTGTCCTGATTTTAAGCTCACAATATGTGTTTAATAAAACAAAATTCCATTAGTATTGTAATTTGGTGGATTTGACATCACCCCATTCTTAGCTAGGCAGTAGAAATATGAGGGGCAGCAGCATATCAGTATGTACTTTACAGAAACGGTAGGTAAAAGTGCAAAAAAAGAGAAGGATTCTAAGTTAGTGGGAAGTAATCTTAATCGATCCCAAGTGGAGGTTTGTTAGTCCAGTGGCATGGAGGGATCAAGAAAATTAATTTAGCTGTATTTTATTTTTAAGGTGATGATATGCACTTAATTGTTGTTTTATACTTTTTGTATCTTAGCATTTCTGCACAAAACATAGTGAGAAACTGAATACACTTTGCAACTCTGGAGAAAAATTGTTTCAATTTTTATCGCAGCATTCTGTCATTACAAGAGAATAACTCCTGTCTCAATGCTATCTTTGATGTAAAAAATATAAAAAGACCCCCTTGAATATCAGAGTACTACATTACATGCATGTACAGTACACCAGGTCAGGCTCTGCACATCATAACTACTCCAACTTTACTACTGAATGATGAAAGCAAATAATAACAAGAAAATATGTATTATTGTGTAAAAGTATGTGTAGAAACATATAAATTATGTAAAGCAAAATAATGATAGTCTCTAAATGTCAAAAGACATGAAAAGAAAAGAATAGTAAACACTAAACTAAGCCAAATCAATATTTAGTGTGACCACCCTTTGCCTTTAAAACTGCATCAACTCTTTTAGACACATTCTCATTCAGTTTTATAAGAAAATCATCTGGTAGGTTGTTCCAAACATCTTGGGAGAACTTCACACAGTGCTGTTACTGCCTTTGCCTGTCACCCTTGCTTCTGTTTCTTCACCTTTATCCCAGAAAGCCTTGATTATCTTGGCCATAATTCTGGGATCATTATCCTGCTGCAGAATTAAGTTGGAACTGATCAGATACATCCCTAATGGAACTATGTGATGTCTTGCTTGTCTTTTGCAGCACTGAGTCTCCAACTTGCAGGGAAAAAGCAGGGGTTGGTGGCAGGACTGGCATGCCACCCACTGTAAAAAAAAAAAAAAAAACTCACACTGTTCCACTCCATTTGAACTATTGTGCTGCAGTAGAGTCATCCATTGCATGGTTGTGCTCGGGTTCTAATTTGGGATCCTGAGGTGGTTCATCAGCTACATACTGCATCAGTGCATGCTACCAACCTCTCCTTTCCTTGCAGTACTGAGGATTACATTAACCACTTATTCATGATATTTCAAAGTTCTTTATGTGTGTTGCAATAAACCCAGAAATCAATCAAAAACAATAATGGTATTTTTACATACCCAAGGGTGTCTTCTTTCAAATAAAACATAAGTTTCCATGTTGTCTGCTCTCTTTCATTAGTAAAATATATGATTTGCACACGTATATGCACAAGCGAGCAGTGCATCACACCTGAGTGAATCTTTGTTTATGAATAATTTCACCTATGGAGTGCCACATACAGTTAAAAGCTTGCATCTTTACACATTGTTACACACGTTTCTGTGAGAGTGCATGCAGATTGTTTGGTTGATGTGCAATAAAACTTGAAGATTGTACTAGGGGAATTTCTTTTGCAAAAAAAAAAAACAAAAAACAGTTGTAGAGGTCCTAGGATGCCAATGACA